>NW_026535886.1:1326666-1990000 GCF_028551555.1 Melozone crissalis
GAGGAGGAGGGGGAGAAGTGTGGCCGGAGCAGGAGGTTTGGGCCACAGGACATTCCGTCTGCGCTGCTGCCCCGCAATGGGCGGCCGTGCCTGGGCTCTGGGCCTGGCCCCACGTGCGCTGAGCTGCCTGGGCTGGGCTCAGGTTCCTGCTGGGCCTGGGCAGAGCCTGGGCTCAAACTGGGGGCAGCAGCAGTGCAAAACACCTCTGGGCATCTGTGTTTCCTGCTGCTGGGAAGGAGTAATTAAGCGAGTTGAGAAGTTCTGGTTTCTGCTTCTCCTGGTTGATTTTTTCATTTGACTCCAAACTGCGGAGGCGAATTCTGTGACAGCCTCTGTCAGCTTATTCTATTTCAACAGTGCCAGCAACAGGGCTCTGTTTGAGCCCTGCAAATGTGGCCTGTGAAGCTTTCATTCCCCTCATCTTAGTGTTCAGGAGCTGTTGAGCATTCCAGTATCTGCTGATCTTTATGCCTGTGACAAAAATACTGACTTCACTGTCATGAAAGCACCGTGGGTAGCACCAACTGAAAGAGGCACTTGCATTTTTATGGATAAAATTCAGGTTGCAAGAAGAAGAGGGCCAAGAGCAGCCATGATCTGCAATTCCCAAGGCAGAGGCACCAGCAGCCTCCTCCTGTCACCTCAGGGTGAGTCAAACAGAGCTGGAACCAGTGCTGGAACCCGATCCTTTCTTGCTCTGAGGTCTGGCTCAGGGCAGCACAGGCGAGCCCTGAGCAGTCAGGGCTGTGTGTGGGTGCTGGTTACTCTGCTCCAGAACTGAGCTGGAAAAAGCCCGCGGGAGCCGAGGCGGGAGCCGAGGCAGGAGCAGGCAGGAAGGGGCCGGCGCTGCTGCTGCTCCTGGCCGGGAGCCCGGCTGGGCTGGACCGGCGCCCCCTGCGCTGCGGCTGCTGCTGCTGCCAGAGCCGGGCAGGACTTGGGGACAGGGAACGGACACGGGGGGACAGCAAAGGCCTGGCGGCTGCAGGGATGGTGGCGCTCAGGCCAGCGCCAGCCCAGAGCTTCAGCCCGCAATTAACCCTGAGGGAAACGCTGCAGAAAGGCTGAAATGGGCAAAGGCTCCATTTCAGCCTTTCTGCACTCGTGGCTGTGAAAGGACTGAAATGAAAGGAGAGCAATCAGGGCCCGACACCCTCTCCTTTGGGAGGAGCCCCGCATCTGGGGCTGTGAGGGGCCATGAGGGACTGTGAGGGGCTGTGAGGGGCCGTGAGAGGCCGTGAGGGGCCATGGGGAACAGTGAGGGGCTGTGAGGGGCCATGAGAGGCTCTGAGGGGCCATGAGGGGCCGTGAAGGGCTGTGAGGGGCTGTGAGGGGCCATGGGGAACTGGGAAGGGGTTTTGAGGGGCCATGAGGGGCTGTGAGGTGTCAGTCATGAGTCGAGAATGTCACAGAACTAGGCAGGAGGCAGTTGTGTAGAGAGAGTGAAAGAAGGTTTTATTCAAGAGAACCATGCAGTTTTTATAGAGAAACAGAAAGACGAAGTAGAACAACACCACCTGCAGATTGTTTATACTTAACAAGTTTTCACATCCCTACTATACCCTAAAAATTCTCACATGCTGCTGTGAGAAACACTTGCTGTTTCTCTCTCTCTCTTCCAGGGCATCCACAGTGAGAGGCTGTGAGGGATCTTGGGGAACTGTGAGGGGCCATGAGCTGTGGGAGGCTGTGAGGGGCCATGAGGGGCCATGGGGAGCTGTGAGGGGCCATGGGGAACTGTGAGGGAGCCATGAGGGGCTGTGAGGGGGCATGAGGGGCCATAAGGGTCTGTGAGGGGCTGTGGGAGGCCAGGCCCCTCATGGAACCAAGAATCCCTTGTGACTGCAGTACCAAGGAAATCATTGTTGACAGTACAGAACCTCATGGAACCAAGGGGCCATTGTGGCCCAGCAAGACCTTGTGGAACCAAAGGCACCATGGTGACACTATGGAACCTCATGGTACCACAGATCCATTGTTACACAGCAGCCACAGCAGGGCCCCAGAACCAAGGAGATCATTGTGACACTGCACAACCTCATGGAATCAAGGCGTCCATGTTACACTACTGAACCTCAGGGAGCAAAGGGTCCATTGTGACACTGTGGAACCAAGGAGACTGTTGTTGGCAGTAGGAAAGCTCATGGAACCAAAAGTCCATTGTGACATTGTGGGGTGTCATGGAACCATGGAGACCATTAGGACACTTCAGGACCACTGGTACCAAGGGGCCATTGTGACACTGCAGGGCTTGTATAACCAAGGGGTCCTTGTAGCATGGCAGGGCCTTATGGACTCAAGGGGATCAAAGTGACACTGTGGGGCTCCATAAGGGGCTGTGGAGCTCCATAAGGGGCTGTGGGGTTCCATGAGACCACGGGGCCATTCTGACCATGGAACCAAGGATACCATTGTTACACTACAGAACAAAGGAGGCCAGTGTGAACCAGCAGGGGAACCCACTGGGACTATTGTGACACTTCAAGGGCATTGTGGAACAGCAGGGCCTTGTGGAAGTGATGAGACCATTGTGACATCCCAGGGCCTCATGGGAGCAGGGGGCCATTGGGACACTGTGGGTCCCCATGGAAGCAAGGGGCCAGTGTAACACATCCAGGCCTGCTGGAACCAAGGGGCCACTGTGATCCTGGGGAACCAAATAGAACCAAGGGGCCATTTGGAGACTCTGTGACCTCATGGAAGCAAGGGGCCATTGTGGCATTGTGCAGTCCCATGGCAAGAAGGAAACCATTTGGACACTGCAAGGCCACTTGGAAAGCAAGGGGCCATTGTGCCTCTGCAGAGCCAAGGAGACCATTGTGATATCACTGGGCCTCATGGAAAGCAAGATTTATGGTGATCCTACAGGGCCTCATGGAACCAAGGGGCAATTTTGATGCTGCAGGGCCCCAAGGATCAAAGATCATGGAACAGGTCTGGGTGGCTGGGCCTCCTGGGGGCTGCTTGACTGGTCCAGCTGGCCTTGGCATGTTGAGAGTTGCTTCTTATCAACCCCTGAAACCCTGGAATTCTGTGTATTCCTTCCTGTGGGAAAGAACTGTCCTTCTCCAGGGGTTCAACGCTGAAATTGGGATTCCACCTCCAAATTTGATTATATCCAAGGATTATTCCCATATGAAACCTGCCAGAACAGACAGCTCTGGCTGGTCTTGGCCTCTTGGGGGCCACTCCTCATCTGCCTTCAAAACACTGGGGGCCCGTTCTTTTCTTCCCATTGAAAAAAACAGTTTCAAGTCCAGACATCCATGGCCAAAACTGAGAATCCGCCTCCAAAATTCCTTATATCCAAAGGTGGCTCCCAGACAAAAGCTGCCAGGGCTGTCTAGATTGTCTTGGCTGCCCTGGTGGCCCTGGTGTTGCTGTAGGGCCTGAGTGCTCCCAGGGCCGGACACAGTCCTAGGTGTGGCAGTGACGGGGCTGCAGCAGGGACAGGCCATGGGCACGGCTGCGGCAGCACTGACGCCTCAGGCCAGGGCCTGGGGGCTCCAGGCTCCTTGCCCAGGCTCTCTCAAGAACATGGCCAGGCCAATGCTCAGCACAGAAAAGCCCCTTGAGCAGCCCCAGGCTGGCCGTGGGCAGGCTGGGGGCAAACAGCATGGCTGGGGCTCTGCAAGGGCCCTGGGGGAGATGGGAAACAGCAGCAGAGCAGGGGCTGATCCATCCCCAGTGGGCTGGACAGCCCAGGACAGTGTTCCAGAGTGTCCTGATGGAGCTGCCAACAACATCCCCCCTCTGCAGCCCTGGCCTCTCCCCCAGCTCACACAGGTGCCCCATCCTTGCAGGCACAGACACGGCAGCACTGGCTCAGCAGCCCCTGTTTGCATTGCACACAGCAGGCGGGAGCACCCCCATGCTGTTGCTGTGGGGACATGAACCTGAGGGAGCACAAATGCCATCAGCCCCTGGGGCCAGCAAGGGCTGGGGGACACCAGGGAAACCACTCAGGTTTGTCATGGCCTCTGCAGTCAGCCAGAAAGTTTGTTCCCATCACCTGGGAGTTTCCTGTCCCACTGCAGATGCTGTTGCTCAGAGCCAGGGCTGCCTGGCAGCCACCCCCAAACTGCCATGAGCATTTCCTTGGTTTCACCTTTGCTTTCTTTCCTCTTCCTGCTGCAAATTTCTTCCTATTGCCCACCCCTCTTCCCTCCCCTGCAAACAGCCCATCCCTTTTTGCCCTTTCCTCTCTGGCCCCACTCCCCATTGCAGTTCCTGACTTGGCCCCATGGGAACGTCCCTTGGGCAGCAGGATCATCCCACAAGTGCTGCAGGAATTGTCTGCAGGCTCCTGCAGTGCCTGGTGCTGCTCCCTTGCCAGAGGCACCCCAGGCCAGGGGGGCACATCTGGGCTGCTGTGTCTGGCTCTGGGGCTCCCTGTTCTGGGCAGTGAGGAGGAGCTGCAGAGGCTCTGCAGGACTGACAGGATGGGCTTTGGGGCTGGCAGGAGAAGCTGAGGGACCTGGGCTGCTGGAGCTGCTGAAGAGGAGGCCCAGGGCTCATCCTGCAACTGCTCCAAGGGTGGCTTCAGAGAATCCCAGAAGCAGGAAGGTTGGAAAAGACCTTGGAGATCATCAAGTCCAGTCTGTGCCCTGACACCGCCTTATCTCCTCTGAGCCTCCTCCAGGATAAGCAACCCCAGCTCCCTCAGCTGCTCCTCAAAGCTCTTGTGCTCCCTCCCTAGCCTTGTTGTCCTTCTCTGGACACGCTCCAGCCCCTCCACGTCCTTCCTAAATTGGGGCCCCAGAACTGCAAACAGCACTCGAGGTGCCTCCCAAGCAGTGCTGAGCACAGGGGAAGAATCCCTGCCCTGCTCCTGCTGGCCACACCATTCCTGATCCAGGCCAGGAGCCATTGGCCTTCTTGGCCACCTGGGCACCACTGCTGGCTCATGTCCAGCCTGATGTCCATCAGTCCCTGCAGGTCCCTTTCTGCCTGGCTGCTGTCCAGCCACTCTGTCCCCAGCCTATAGAGCTGCAGGGGTTGTTGTGGCCAGAGTGCAGGACCCGGCACGTGGACTTATTAAACCTCACCTTGTTGGATTTGGGCCCTGGATCCAGCCTGTCCAGGGCCCTGTGTAGAGCCCTCCTACCCTGCAGCAGATCAACACTCACACCCAGTTTGGTGTCATCTGCAAATTTGGTGATTTTCTATTCTTTTTCACACATGTGATAATCATTTCTCCAAAATCATTAACATATTTCCCCTCCCCTTAACCCATGTGTTCTTCTGTCCTGGGGGTCTCTCTGCTGGTCCCTGGTGGTCGTGGATCCCAATGTTCCCGTGGGCCTGGCTGAGCTGGCAGGACACTGAGGCTGCTGAACTTCCAGTTCCCCTTCTCACACAATGGGCACTGTGTGGTTTCCACAGGCCTGGGGTTGTGGAGAACAAGCTCCAGGTGTGAGCTCAGCTGGTGGGGACAATTGATCATCTGGTAACATGAGGTCACAGAGTAGGCTATGACATCATAGAGTGCATTACATGAGGTCATTGAGCAGTATGACATCATAGGCCATATCTATGACATCTGAGATCCAGCTGTGACATCACAGGGCAGACTTTGACATCACAGACTCTGGTGTGACATCAGAGACCAGCTGAGTGACATTAGAGACTGGGCTGTGACATCACAGAGCAGGCTGTGACATCCCAGAGGGGCTGTGTGACATCCCAGCAGGCTGTGTCAGGTCACTGGGTTGGTCACTCTGCCCCAGCTCCCCCTCACAGTTTCTCCCAACAAGTCCAATGCTGTTCATGCCTAGCAGGGTCCCTGTTCCCCGGGATCCCCCCGGCCCACCTGGAGCCACAGCCTCCACCAAAGGATGTTCCACAGGATCCACCCCAGAGCCTGACATGGGGACAAGGGGCCAGGGCTGTGTGACCAGGACATCAAGTACAGGGATTATCCAGGTCACTGTGGCCTGGGTTGGGTTGCCCAGGGCAGGAAAGATGTCTGGCAGCTGGAGCAGGGTCTGGGAAGGGCCTCCAGGGTGAGGCTGGAGCCCTTGGGCTGTGAGCAGAGGCTGAGGAAGCTGGGCTGGTCCAGCCTGGAGCAGGGAAGGCTGAGGGGCTCCTCATCCCAGCCTGGCAGTGCCAGCCAGGAGGGGATGGAGAACACAGAGCCAGGCTCTTCACAGGGGGCTGGTGGGAGACAAAAGCCAATGGGTGGAAGAGGAAAGAGGGGTGATCAGCCAGGGCATGAGGAGATGAAATGAGGCTGGTTTCAGCACCAGGGGTCTGAGTAAATGTATAAACGTCCAACCCTCAGCAACTGAGAGAGTTGGACATACTGAAACATGAGTGTATTTGAAAATTTAGTCCCAGGTACAGTCTGGCTTGTCAAAGGAATTTATGGACCAAGAATCAAAAAGCAATGGAAAAATAGGTTTCTGACAAATTTTTCAGTTCTTGCAACTTTAATTACTACTTAGAATAGCTCACATTGTGTTCTTGGACAGGATCCACTTGAAGAAATATATTCCTCTACTCCATTAGAAATGAGTGACAATGTGCCCCATCCCCAGACCAGTGGTATGGGAAGGAGGGAACATAACTCTTAAGTTAACCCTTTAAACTTTAATACAGTGGCTGATCATTTTGTAATTTTACTCTAATAATTGAACAGCAAGGAGTTCACTCAGGTGGAATAATGAACAAGGATGAGTAGTTTTATAGTATTTTTTTCCTCCTCTCAAAATCTTCCAGTACATTCCCTCCCTTCCTCCTCATCTCTAAATTGCACATATACGGAAGAATTTTACTTTATTTTGAAACTGATGGGAGCTGTGTTTCAAGGTGTGACTTTTGACTATGATATCTCTGAATCAAACTCGAGATTCCCAAGGATGCTTGATTTTAATTCTGAAGGATGCATCCACAGCTGGGATCTACCGTGGAGTTGTTGGTCCTAGAAGTACATAGTACCTTGGAGTGGTGTTTCAGATGCCACTTTGTAATTTAATGGATCAGATTACTTTCTTTTCAAGAAAAACTAAGTTTCTTGTAGGCTCAGTCAACGAGATGGAGCCATTTTAAGAATAAGCCAGACATGACAGTACTGCACATTTATGTGGAAAACAAATTTTCCTAAATGCAAGGCTTTACATTAGAGGCATTAGCTGCCTATTTTCCACTTTTCTTCTTTGTCTTCTGTTTTCAAGGGGGAACTTGTGATTCACCAAGTTCATTTCTTTAGAACAAACAGGTATAAACCCAGCTGTCAATGATGCCTTGTTCCACATGTTATTTTGGATGGGGCAAAATGGCCGCAGCAATTAACTACATAGGCAAGGCCTGCTCTAAATTCCTTTGCCACACAAATTTATGTCAGCTCTGAGAATGCTGCACTGGGGGAATATGCCTGAAAAAAGGAGTGTTGAAGAGGCAGGTCTTCAAGGGGAGTTTCCACTTTCTCCTCCCAAGCTGCTCTGTGAACTCAGGAACTGCCTGACTCAGTGCCTTTCTGTGACCCAAGTATGGGGCTCTTTCTTTTTTCTCTGGGGTGCAAAACCTTTTCACTGCTTCCATGTGACTGAACTCTCGAGGTCCCTGATGTGAAATGTTTTAACACAGCTCCTGCTACAGCAGACAAGTTTGGGTTTACAAATGTGAAGGGAGAGCTTTTCTTCTGGAATTTAAAACCCTGCCAAGCAGGCTGGAAGGAAAGAAGAATAGGATTCAAAAATCCACAGAAATGTACTTTATTTTATAAAATGGGTTTGGCACTGCCCTTTCCCTTCCTACTGTCCTTTCTCCTATGACCTGAGAAAAGTGAGCAGAAACGTGTGTTTCCCTTGTAGATAAAGTGTCACTGCTGAAAGAGTTCAGCTACCAATGGAATCACTTGAGTGCCCAAGCCCTGCTGGATGTCACCGAGCGTATCATAGGTATGGCCTCCCCTTCTGAGCCAAGAGCTCTTCCCAGGGAGCATTTACAGGGAATGCCCGTGAACAGACAGCAGAGCAGCTCCTCCAAACCAGGAGGTGCTGAGCGTGTCCCTGCTGCCCCATAGCCAAGGCAGGTGGGTTTGGCAGGTTTTCCCTGGCTGCTGCAGCAGCATCTGAGATGGGGGCAGCGCTCGGCCTGGGGCTGAGCTCTCACTGGGGCATCTCAGAACCACCTCCAGCAAAGGGAAGGCTAAAAATGCCCCAGCTGGCTCCTCTCTGGGAAGCTCAGGGACATCTGTGATCTTTGAGGGGAAATGGTGGCCAATGCTGTTTCAGGGTATCAGTTTGTTTTGTCCTCACAGAACTCTTGTTTTTCTCTTGGAAAGTTTTGAGGCTGAACTGTGCAGGGCCTGGGGGTCACAGCTTAGGCCAGAACTCAACAGAGGTATCAGAGGCACGGGTTTAGTGCAAGGCACCTCTGGGGCACAGGGACAGAAGCAGAGTGCTGAGGCTCCCTGCCTGTGCTGTCAGAGTGGCCTTGGACTGAGCCTTTCAGGGTGTGCAAACAGTGTCTGCCTGTGTCAGCGCTGTCCAAAATGCTACAAATGCAGCTGATAATTGATTCCTCAGAGGAGCTTGCTGTGTCAGCAATAGCCAAGGAATGGAAAAAGGATAATCTCAATATATAGCAGAGAAGATGATTGATAGCCTTGCTTTAACTGGGGCTAAATCCACTGCTAATTATGCCAACATCTTTGAATGCAAGGTTTAATACACTTTGTGTCTTCATTAGGAATCTCAAAAGGGCATGTTCAGCAATTGGGAATGTCAAAGGCCCTTTAAAAAGCATTTGAATAAAGTACATCTCCAGCAATAGAGAGTTTAGTTTAGCAGTTCTTTTGATCTCTTTTTCAAAAAAAGGAATTAACCATAAATTAGGACTACTTTAGAAAAAGCAGATGTTCTCTCTGAGATTTAGCAGGAACAGACAGCTGTTCCTCACATTCAGTAGTCACTGATGTCTTTAATTACATTTAAACTCAAATTAATTCCCATTTTAAAATGGGTACCATACCCCTTCCTGCTTAGCAGAATTGGTTTTTGGGTACTTGCAGGAGCTGTTTCAATGTTGATGACTGCTGATGGATTAACAGAATAGAGAAAATGAAGTCTCTTCCACCACAGAATATTAAATGGCTGAAAGATAACATTTTGTCTGATCAGAAAATAAGAATGGTCTCCAGAGCATTTCAGGTTTTTTTCTCTCAGCCAAATCTGCCAAGCAAGAAGCCTGTTGGTAGTAAATATTTGTCTGTGTTTGATATAGTTCAGTTCAGAAAATGGACAGAGAGATTTCAGAGACAATATGAGAAAGCACTCGTGTTTTGGTTACATTTCAGTCCCCTGTGTAGCATTTTTCTTTCTCTATGCCTCTATTTCAGTGTACATTATAAGAAAAAATGCCATTAACATTGAGAGGGGAAGTGGCATTAAAATGTGAAGATGCCCAAATGCCAGGGCAATGGGGTCTGGGTAATTATCTAAGACACCCTGAGGTTTGAAACAGCTCTTTGTTGGAAGCCCCAAAAGCATTCTGCCAAAGACACCAGCTGGTCACTGATGTTTCTCATCCAGCTGTCAGGCAGCAGCCATCTCTGGTGGGCTGGAGTTTTGAGGTGTGTTCTAATCCTGCCCCTTGCTGTGTGCCACTGAGCACAGGGAAGAGCCAGATTAGACATTTGGCACTTGATATCAAAGTTACAAAAATGGAATAATTCCTTTTATTAGAAATCTCTCCATTTCCTCTCTATGGTGCATTTCCAAATCTTCAGTGTGGGTTTAGACAACTTCTTAATGGAAATCAAAGACAATTGGACATTTCATTCATTGTTCATGCAAAAAGAGATTGTGAAATAATTTAGTAAAGGTAGGAAGTCTGCCACGGGGCCAAGGCTCTGGTTGGAGCAATTAGTGCTGAGGGGTTGGTGGTTCTGTTTCCAGGATGCTCAGCTGCTTTGCCTGTTTCTGGACCAAGGGGCTCTGGGTGCTATTTTGCTGCTCTTGGCCAGAGAGGCTGGCAAGAAGCAGAAGCAGAGGTGGATCCTTGTTTGCAGTGAGGCTGGTGGGTAAGGAGCTGTGTCTCTGTCCCGGCAGTGCTTGTGCAGGGGGTTCGTGCCAGGAGCCCTGAAGTTGTCCAGCGCGACGCCCTGCCCGTGCTCTGGTCCTGCCTGGAGAACAAGGCGCTGCCTGTGCGGAGCGCCAATGTCCGCACCGTGGCCACCAAGCTCGCCTCTGCCCTCTGCAAGGTGATGGGCACCCAGCTGAAGAAATGTGCTGCCAGCAAGCCTCCACATGTGCGGGAAAACCTCTCCAAAATGTTGGGCTGGTGAAGGCGAGATGTTCTCCAGAAAGCTGAGGAAGTGCTGAGTTGGAAACCTCTGGATTTGCCTTTTGAGCTGTGCCAAAAATGACAAAATCCTAAGGAAGGGTGTGCATCTGCCCCTGCTCTCTCCATTGCCCTTCCTAGTCATGGCATGGGGGGCCTGAAGCAGCTCCAGATGGAGGACAAGGTGAAGGCAATCATGGCTCAGCCTCACACAGAGGTGAGGGGGGAGCTGGGCCAATCCCTGCTGGGAGGAAGGGTCTTGTGGCAGCCCAGAGAGGCTGTGCACATTGCCAGGGAACAGCTGTGCCCTGCATGTGCCCCTGCAATGAGCTGTGCTGCTGCCAGTGCCCCTGGAGCTGCAGGGCTGCTGAGCTGTGGGGCAGGCAGAGGAGCAGGAGGGTGCATGTGCAGCTGAGCCGCTCCTGGAGAGCACAGGGCTCTGGGCTCCCTGCTGTCCCAGGGCAGCCCAGGGGCCAGGCTGTGCCTGTGCCAGCTCTGGGCAAGTGGCTCAGGGTTTTGCCCTGGCCTGCCTCTGTGTCTGCCAGCAGGAGCGTGTTTCCCTGTGCAGCTGTATAGACATTTCCAGGAAATGTGTCCCAGGAAATATGGAGCTTCAGATGCTTTAGGTTTGCATTGTGGGCTCTGTTAAACTTTGTGTCTCCATTTTGCAGAGCTGACTGGTTACAATCTTATCGAGGAGTTTTCTTGGGGCACTTCCAATGTTCCCTCACCCACAAAGTCCTCGCCTCCCGTCCAGAAAAGCTCTCTTTCCTCCAAGCTCAGGAAGAAGCTGCTGCCTGTATGGAGAGTGTTTGAAGAATAGGATTGATGCATTAGGCTTCATAGTTACAGCTGTACATAGATTCAGATCTTTAGATGTAGTTTTGAATTAATGTGATTTGATTCTGTCTTTAAGTTTTGATGACGTATTTTTAATTCTATATTTTTTATTTTGATGATGAAAAAAAGTAAATAAATAAACAAAATTGAAAAAACCAAAAGGAGAATGTGAGACCAGGACCTGCTAGCCTAGAGATTATGGGAGTGCAGCTCACTCAATGTGCCAGTGTGTCACCACATCCCTTCCTCATTGGGCCTCTCCTCTTCCTCTTTGGCCATGTTTCCTTTGTGTCATTTGTGCTGCTCTTTGTTACTTGGCATTACAACAGGGCCACACATTGACCTGTTTGAGGGACAATGGATCCAAAAGATCCTGTCTAGTCAAAGGTTTTCTACCTAGGTGTGTTTGTGTGCTCACTAAAGGCCTGAGCAAAGAAACCAAGAGAAGTGTGCCCAAATCCCAAAGCTTTGCTCCTTTGCAATCCCCACAGATCTGGCTCACAGGTGTCTTCAATCACAATTCCACAGGTAAGAAGAGGTAATGTATTTCACTGGGAAAAGATGCACCGCTTTGGAAAAGCCACCTGTATGTATATTTACTGGGGACAGCAGTGCAGCTGTGTTGTTTGCACCTTGTTTGCAGAAGGATGAGTGCACTGGGAGGCCAATAACAAGTGACAAGGGTTCCTCCAATCTGTACTGCAGCCTGGGCGCCATTCAGCCCAGAGCTAGGGGATCATTTAGTCCCATTGACCAGTGCTTGCCAGTGGAATGAATTCCTGCACAGCTGAAAGAAGCAATTCTGGATTCAGCTCCAGTTCATGGTGGGCTGCATGATCATTGACAATGCTGCCCATCCAGAAATTATTCTGCAGTTTCCTTTCATAGTCATTTGAAGCTTTGAATCTTCACATTTCAATTTACTTTGCCTTAGGGAAAAACACTTCTGGGCCCAGTGCAAGCTGTAACCTTTTGACAGCAAAGTCCTCATGGTTGCCAGCTTCTGTTGTCACACAATGTCACCTGGCTGCATGTGTTTGCTTAGCTCTGGGTCTAGTCCCAGCCTAGTAAAGCCCAGGCAGGGTGGCACGTTGCAGGGAAAACTGGTCCATGAGCTTATGGGGTTGCCATCAGCAGCAGAGTGAATGTGCCCTTTGGGCATTTCTCTGGAAACAAAATTAGGGACCTACTCCATGCCACAGTATTCTCTTAGATCTTTCTGAAATATCCTACAAAAGGCTGTGAAACTTCACATCTCCTTGCACAGCCACTGTTTGAAGAGGGGCATTTTTGTCCCGCCTCAAAGTCATTGCTCTTGCACACCAGAAGCATGAACATCCACCAACAGGAATAATGCATGGTCCTGCTGCTGCTGCTGCAGAGCACTGGGCAGTGCAGACCTGGGTGTTACCAATATGAGCACTTAATTAGCATTTCATGCTCCTTCAAGCTGTCCAGATCCCAGGGCTTTTTGTTTCAAAGCAGCCACTGCACCATCTCTAGGGAAGAACAGGAAATGGGAAACAGCGACTGCCAGCCTTGCAGGGGTGTGGGGGAAAACCTGAAGTGCCTGCATCAAAAGATGAATGGGAAGAGTGTAATTACCAAAGCAAACGCTTCATTAGAACAGCAGGAGCAGTTCTTTACTGCATGCTTGCATTGAGATCATTTGGGATCTCCTTTTTGTGTCTCATGCAGAAAAGGAGCTCTTAATAATACCACGCTACTTAAACCAGATTGGGATGTAGCTCTGCAGTGATTCACAATGAAGCAGGCTGCCTGCTTGGTCACTGCCAGCCCTGCTGAGCCTGCGAGGGACTGTAGTGTATCCCATGCCTGTTTTGCCTCCAAGCAAAGCTTGGTTTTCCTTATTAGTGTGGAGTAAATACAAGAGTAATAAAATGGACAATTAAACTGGCCACTTTGGAGGATATGCTCATGCTTTTGGATGTCAGTCCTGCACCTCATGCTCCCAAGGCTTGTTACTCATCATAAAGCATTTTAACAAAAAACCTCAGCTCTCATGTTATACATGAATAAAACTGCATCAAATCATCAAGAATTTTGCTGTCAGGAACAAGACAAGAGCCTTCCAACACTCACTTGCAGCTGTCCTGGATTGCTGCAGCCCTTTGTGAAAAGCTGCTGCAGACAGAGTGTTTGGAGTTGGTTTGGGCCTTTATGAAAGATCTGTGGAGCAGTGTGCAGGGCTCTCCAGGCAGGAAACTGTTTGTCCAAGCCCAGGGACACGGTGCCGGCAGGAGCGGAGCGGCCCCGCTCCCAGCCCGAGAGTCTGTGAGCTGAGCCACGCCGGGGAGAAAAGGCAGCGAGGGGCTCCAGCCCAGCTGCTTCACTGCCCTGCCCGCCCCATGGAGCTCTGCCATGGGAGAAAGCCAACGCCGGACGAGCCCCCGAGCTTCCATCAGCTGCTGGAACTGCTCCGTGACAGCTCCTGTTCTTCCGAGAGAGACCCTGGCGCCTTCTTGTAACGCGTATCATGGGGGGATTCTGTTTGTTAATAAACTGTTAAGGGTTTTCCACTTTCATCTATTAGTAATAATTTCCTATTGCTGGAAAGGGATTGTTGGAACACTTTAGAGGAAACAATTTATTGCACAATATCCTGTTTGAAGTTGTCTCAAACTGTGAGAGACAGATGGCTTCACACAGGAGCATCCCCAAGGCTGCTGAGGGGAAGGCACAGAGGAAGACAAACCCAGTATTTCTGAGGGAACTCCTTGACAGCAACCCAACCCGAGTTGTCAAACAGCAGACCTGATGTTTCGAGACATGGGCCACAGGGGAAACCTTTAAGTGTGTTTGGTCCAGGCTGGGTTATGCTCGAGGCAAAGGTGTGTCAGTGTGTTGGATAATACTCTTTTCTTGACCTAGAGATGGGGCAACTGAGAGGTGTTTTAAAAACTTTTATTCCATTTTCAGTCTCATGAGAAGGGTGAGACAATACAGATGTTATAATTCATGCCATCACAGTTAAGAAGCCAACTATTTCCTAATTACAGTATTTCTTGGTCTATCAGCTTTTTGCCATGCCATGTTGTAGATGCCTTAAAGCCAATTATTTAAAACTACCTCTTGTGTGTCCCACTACAATGCATCTTTCATAGCTCTGTTTTTCCAAAGTCTTATTTGCAAGGCCATCTTTTGAAACTTGTTTCCAGCTCCATTTCTCTCTCAACAATATCTGTCCTATTCCATGGCATTTTTAAGTTAGTGTTTCCTGTCTCAAGGTTTATATACAGATGCATACTGTGTGGGCCTTCTATTAGGCCCTGAAAGCTTTCTACAAATCCATTTCCTACATCAGTGCACTTGGCTCCTTCTCTCCTCATTGTGCCTGGCAAGCACAGGAGCCCAGAGCTCCTGGAGAACCCATCACAGCACTCAGTGGGAGCAAACTTGTGTCCAGTCCTCACCTGGAGCTGTGGTGCCCAGCATTCCACCACACTCGAATGAGGAACTGTTCCTGCTCTTTCAGAAGGAGCTAAGGAGCTTTGGCCTTAAGATCAATTGTCTGCAGGCTCCTGCAGTGCCTGGTGCTGCTCCCTTGCCAGAGGCACCCCAGGCCAGGGGGGCACATCTGGGCTGCTGTGTCTGCCTCTGGGGCTCCCTGTTCTGGGCAGTGGAGGAGGAGCTGCAGAGGCTCTGCAGGACTGACAGGATGGGCTTTGGGGCTGGCAGGAGAAGCTGAGGGACCTGGGCTGCTGAAGCTTCTGAAGAGGAGGCCCAGGGCTCATCCTGTGACTGCTTCAAGGGTGGTTCCAGAGAATCCCAGAATCAGCAAGGGTGGAACAGGCCATGGAGATCATCAAGTCCAACCTGTGCCCTGACACCGCCTTGTCTCCCCTGAGCCTCCTCTCCTCCAGGAAAAACAACCCCAGCTCCCTCAGCCGCTCCTCACAGGACTTGTGCTCCAGACCCCTCCCCAGCCTTGTTGCCCTTCTCTGGACACGCTCCAGCCCCTCCATGTCCTTCCTAAATTGGGGGCTCCAGAACTGGACACAGCACTTGAGGTGCTGCCCAAGCAGTGCTGAGAACAGGGGAAGAATCCTTGCCCTGCTCCTGCTGGCCACACCATTCCTGATCCAGGCCAGGAGCCATTGGCCTTCTTGGCCACCTGGGCACACTGCTGCCTCATGCCCAGCCTGCTGTCCATCAGTCCCTGCAGGTCCCTTTATGCCTGGCTGCTGTCCAGCCCCTCTGGCACCTTGCTTAGGGAGGGAGGCAGGGAGGGAACGGGTCCAGATCCAATCCTTCCTGAAATGTGGTGTTTGCTGGCACTGCCAGTTCCCAGATCTTGGTATTTCCCTATTCTGGCACAGCCCAAGTGCAGCAATTTGCTGGCAAAGAAAGTCAAAACCAAGCAAAGACCTGGTACCTACAGCAACCCGATCTCATGTTTGCTGACACCGCCAGTTCCCAGCTCGGGAATGTTTCAGATGCCTGCACAGCCTAATTCCAGCAGTTTGCTGGCACTGGAAAATTAGCATCTGGAAATTTCTCACTGCCAGCAAAACCTAAATGCAGCAATTTTCGGGCAAAGAAAGCCAGAACCCAGCAGCTTCCCGGTGCTGCCACCAGCACCACCCATGTCTGGTGTTTGCTGCGCAAGTGCCCAGATCTGGAAATTTCCCAGCGCTGGCACAGCCAAGTCCAGCAATTTGCTGGCACAGAAAGCCAAAATCCGGCAATTTCCTGATGCCAATACAGGTGCCCAGACCTGGTGTTTGCTGCCACTGACAGTGCTCACATCTGGATATTTCCCTGTTCTGGCAGAGCCAAGTCCAGCAATATTCTGGTAAAGAAAGCCACAATCTGGCAATTCCCTGCTACCGTCATTGGCAATGCCAAGATCCGGTGTTTGCTGGCACCACCAGTGCCCAGATGCGGGAATTTCCCAGTGCCAGCACAGCCCAAGTCTAGTAATTTTCTGGCAAAGAAAGCCAAAACCTTGCAAATACCTGGTACCTACAGCAACCCAATCTTGTGTTTGCTGGCACCACAAGTGCCCAGATCCAGAATTGTTCAGGTTCGTGCACAGCATAAATCCAGCAATATGCTGGCACTGAAAGTTAACATTTGGTAATTTCCTGGTGCTGGCACATTCCCCACCCAGATCTGGTGTGCGCTGCCACTGCCAGTGCCCACATCTGGCAATTTCCCTCTTCTGGCACCACCCATGTCCAGCAATTTACTGGAAAAGAAAGCTAAAACCTGGCAATTTCCCCTTGCCAGCACTGCCCAATCTGGAGTTTTCTGGCAGCAGGATCCCAAGGAAGAAGGAAGGAAAGAAGAAAAGAAAAGAAAAGAAAAGAGGAAGGCATCCAGATCCAGTCCTTCCTGGAGCCTGGAGCCTGAAATGGGCTGTTTGCTGGCACTGCCAGTGCCCAGATCTGGAAATTTCCCTGTTCTGGCACAGCCCAAGTGCAGCAATTTGCTGGCACAGAAATCCAAAACCCGTGGCAGCTTCCTGCTACTGGGTCTGGCACCACCCACATCTTGTGTTTCCTGCACAGGAACCCAGATTTGGAAATTTCCCGATGCCACCGGAGCCCAAATCCGGCAGATTTCTGTCGCTGGCAATGACACCACCCAGATCTGGTGTTTGCTGGCAGTGCCAGTGCCCAGATCTGAAAACTTCCTGGTCCTGGCACAGCCCAAGTCCAGTGATTTGCTGGCACAGAAATCAAAGTTTGGAAATCTGCAGGTTCTGGCTCCAGCGCCACCATGATCTGGTGTTTGCTGGGACTGCCAGTGCCCAGATTTGGAAATTTCCCGATGCCTTCACAGCCCGGGTCCAGCAATTTGATTTTAGCCACCTTAGGAAGAGAAGTTCCTCGGACTGTGACTTTCCTTTTTCTTGGAACTGTTTAAACCTGCTCTGGACTCAAAACCCAGACAAACACCGGCAGCTCACACCTGTGGCCCCCCCGAGCTCTGGGACGCTGCATTCCAGAACCGGAGGGACTTAGAAGAGACCGAGGGAGCCAACTACAACCCACAAAAAGGACTTTCTGAATTTGCCAACTCTTCAGCACTGTCCAAGGTTTTATTTAATATTATTCATTTTTCATGCTTGTGAATACTTTACTTGTTAAATAAACTGGGGTTTTTTTCACTTTTCTCGAGGGAAGTCTTTCCCTGAACTAGTAGGGGGAGGGGCCACTTGAACTTGCTTTCTAGACAGACCCCTTTAGGAGGTTTCCTCCCCAAATTTGCCCTAAGCCAGCACAAACAGTCACAATGAAAATTTCACCAGCGGCGTAATTTCCTGGTGGCAAATGTTGTGACAGAAGCTTGACCTTGTTCTCCATGAGAGATTTTTGGGAAGAGCAGACAAGAGAAGATTCCTGGAAAACTGAAACAGCTTTCCAGAAGTGAAATGAAAATGAAAGAAACAATCCAAGATGTTTTCCTCTATTTATTTCTATGCTCCCCTTTTCCATGTTACACTACTTCTCCATCCCAGTAATTCCAGATGCACTGCACCTCTAAAATTGGTGACTTGGTGATTTTTAGACACTCTAAAATCCCATGAGCCACACACAGTTTTCCTTCCCCTGTTTTTACTGGAAAGCAACACTGGAGATGTAAGTGCAGTGCTTGGGTCAGGTAGGAATACTACCCCAAGGGAAGGTGGCCCGACAGTGTTTGACCCTCAGCAAGGACAATGCACAGCAGCAGGCAAGGGGATCGCTGTGCCAGTGTGCAGGAGTCAGGGCTCTGCATCCGGGCTCAAGGCTGCAAAGTTCCCGTGTTTGGGCAGACGGAGGGGCTGTCCCCGGGGCGCGCGGGGCTCGAACGTGGGGCTCGTGGGGCGAGCGGGGAACGGACACGGGGACGAACGGCCCCGGTGCCTCAGTTGCAGCAGCGGCAGCAGCAGCGGCAGCGGCAGCGGCAGTAGCAGCGGCGAGAGCAGCAAAACAGATAGTTTAAAACTCGCTTTCTCCTATTTTTCTTCCTCTTTCTCTTTGTCCCTTTATTTCTCTTTCTCTCCCTTTCCCGCTGTCGGGCACCCTTCTCTCGGGGTCCCTTGCCCGACGTCCCTCTCCTCTCCCCGCCTCCCTCTCTCCTGCCGGGCCGGGCCATGCCCCCGGCCCGCCCCCGGCCCCGGGCGGGGCTGCCCCGTGCCCGGCCCCGGCCGTCCCGCCGCGGTCTCGCCTCCGCCTGGCTCTGGCCGTGCTGGCGGTGGCGCTGCTGGGCGGGCATCAGTGCCTGGTGCGGGGGCGGCATCGCCGCCCTTCGGCTCCGCCTGGCCCGAGCCCGGCCCCGGCCCCGACGCAGGGTCCAGTCCCGGCCCCGGCCCCGGCTCCTCCCGGGGCCCGCGGAGGACACAGGCGGCGCGGCCGCTCCCGCCGCCTCCGCTGCGGCTTCCCCGGCCCGAGCTCTGCCGCTCGGCAGCGCGGCCTCCAGCCCCAAGCCGCCGGGGCCCGGGGCGGGTGGGGATGCCGGGCCCGGGGCGGGTGAGGGGCGCTCGGGGGTCGTTGCTGGCCCCGGGCCAAGCGCTGACAGCCGCGTCTCGCCCGCAGGTGAGGCGCAGGAGGCCCTGCAGGAGCGGTACCGGCTGGGATCGCTGCTGGGGCGCGGCGGCTTCGGCAGCGTCTTCGCGGCCACGCGGCTCTCGGACGGCGCCCCGGTGAGCGGCGGGGCCGGCGGCGGGCGCGGGAGGAGGGGGCGGAGGAGGAGGGAGGAGGAGGAGAAGGTCGGGGCGCGGCGGGACGGGTGGCCAGCTCAGCCCGCTGCTCTCCCTCGCTCGCAGGTGGCCATCAAACGCGTGCCGCGGGATCGCATCCGGCACTGGGGCGAGCTGGTGAGTGAGCAGGGCCAGCGGCAGCAGCCGGGCCGTGCCAGGCGGCGAGGAGCCGGGGCCCGGCAGGGTGGGAGCCGCCGGGAGCCCTGCGGGGAGAGCGGGCGTGGGCTGAGCGGGGCGTGCAGAGCATCCCGGGCTGGCTGAGGGCTCCCAGAGCCCCGGCACGGCCTCGGCCCCACTGACGGCACCGCGCTCCTCCCGCAGCCCGACGGCACCAGCGCCCCGCT
Source organism: Melozone crissalis (assembly GCF_028551555.1). Classification (NCBI taxonomy): domain Eukaryota; kingdom Metazoa; phylum Chordata; class Aves; order Passeriformes; family Passerellidae; genus Melozone; species Melozone crissalis. Next base: position 1,345,846 of record NW_026535886.1, read on the forward strand.
GGAGATCGTGCTGCTGGCCAAGGTGTCCCGTGGCTGTGGCGGTGTCATTCAGCTCCTGGAGTGGCTTGAGCTCCCCGACAGCTTCCTGCTGGTGCTGGAGCGTCCGGAGCGGTGCCAGGAACTCTCGGGTTTCCTGGCAGAGCGGGGGTTCCTGCCAGAGGAGGAGGCGCGGGGGCTGTTCCGCCAGGTGCTGGAGGCCGTGCGGCACTGCACCAGCTGCGGGGTCCTGCACCGGGACATCAAGCCCGAGAACATTCTGCTCGACCTGGCCAGCGGGCAGCTGAAACTGATCGACTTTGGCTGTGGCGCCTTCCTCCAAGACACAGCCTACACCCAGTTTGCAGGTGAGCCCTCGCAGGGGGTGTTCCTGGGCATCTCGTGGCCCAGCCTGGGTGCAGCACTGGGGCTTCCCCCTATTGCAGCCGAGATAGGATTGATGCTGGAGCCGAGTTGTTCTGGGTGGGGTGTGAGGGCGGCCAGCTCCCAGCCCTGCTGACAGCCTTCAGCACCCACTGTGGCCTGGGCTGGGGCTGGAGCTGGGGCAGCCAGCCCAACACAAACCCCCATGGGGGTAGCAGAGAGGGAGGCCTGACCGCGTGCCCCGGATGGTTTGGTGTGCAGGCGAGGAAGGGCTGGACTGCTCCGCTCTCCTTGTTTGCCTTGGCTTATTAACATTTTTGGGGGCCATGGAGGTGGGGAGGAGAGTGAGTTTTCTCCACTACTGGGTGGGTTTCTTCTTTGTGTGTCATGGTTGGGCCTTCCCAGGGATTGTGCTGCCCTCTTCCAGCAACAGTGGCTTCTTTTCCAGCCCCGAGTTTGTGCACAAGTCCCAGGTGCTGGTGAGAGGGCAGCTCTCACTCCATGTGCCTCTGGGGCAACCCCCACATGGCCAGGGATGCTGGGGCCAGGCTCTGGGAGCAGCAGCATCCCCCTGCTGATCTCTGTCTGTGTTCCATAGGAACCCTGTCCTACAGCCCACCAGAGTGGATCCAGCACCAACGCTACCACGGCGAGGCAGCCACGATCTGGTCCCTGGGCCTCCTGCTGTGCCACCTGGTCATGGGGAAGCACCCGTTCAGGAGGGGCCAGGAGATCATCCGGGGGCGGATCTTGTTCCCACGATGGCTCTCTCAAGGTGGATCCTCATCTCTGGGCACGGGGGCAATACCATTGCTGGGAGACAGCAGCAGGCTCATGGGCATCCCGCTCTGGCAGCTGCTGAGGAGGTGGCACATGTCCTGCTCTCCTGCTGTCCTCCAAACAGAACATCCATGGGGAAGTTTAGGCCCAGCTCTGGGCACACCCAGCATGGCCTGGGCATGGAAACGGGAGGGCAACTTCTCCAACTGACTGGTGATTTCTGGTTTCTCTCCCCAGAGTGTCAAGATGTCATTAAGAGGTGTTTGTCCATGCAGCCCTCGGAGAGGCCATCCTTAGAAGAGCTTTTCTGTCATCCTTGGGTGCAGGGTGTTCCTCTGCCCTAGAAGATGGGAGAGATCCATGTGCACAGTTGGATCCAGGGGCCTGGCAGGTACCAGCTCCACACATCTCTTGGCAATCAGTGGCAAAGCAAACCAGGCTGGTTTTGTCCTGCCTGTAGCTTTGAGCAGGGGTCAGCAGAAGGGAACACGCAGCTCTTGGGCTGGAGCTGAGCTGCAGACCTGGTGTGGCAAGCACTGGTGGCCACCATCCCCCCTGGTTTTGTTTGTCCTGTTCATGGATGGCTGGGGCCCTGGGCAGAGCCCTGACAGCCTGGTCTGGCCTCAGGGAAGGAGAAGGAGCCCCTGGAGAAGCTGTTCCAGGTGGGGCTGCTGCTGGAGACACCAAGGACAACCTCAAGGATGACAATCTCTTCCCAGCCTGGCCAGCTGAAGATGATGGACTTGGATTCTGGCACCTTCTTCAAAGCCAGGCTCCAGGCCCAATTTGCAGGTGAGTCCACAGGCAGGGGGATGCTCCCTGATCTGGGCATGGCATGGCCTGGCCGGGCACCAAAGGTTCCCCCTTTGCTGGGGCAGATGTAATGAATTCTTCAGTCGGCTGCCCAGCTGCTTTTTGACTCTAGGAAGCTACTGAGGGCTGCATGTGCCGTGGCTGGCTGCAGGCTGGGCACATGTGCTGCCCTCCTGCTCTGCTGCCAAAGGCAGCAGGGATGGGCAGCTCTGGGCACAGCTCTGGGCACAGCCAGCATGGCCTGGGCACCGCAGGCCTTGGCACAAGGGCACAGGAGCCCTCAGCTGACGGCCGGTTTCTGCTTTCTCTCCTTGCAGCCAGGCTCTGCAGGTGCTGAGGCTGCTCTGGGCTCTGCCAGGGCTCTGCTGGGCTCAGCCCTGGGCCCAGCTGGGCTGGTTCTGCCCTCACATTGCTCTGACAGCTCTGCATCAGACGAGCCCGTTGCGAGCACAGCGCCTGAGCTTTCTGCTTTGGCAGGTGAGTGAGACTCTGCTGCAGGCCCAGAGATTGCACCTGGGGACACACATCCAATTGGCAAGGACCCAAACTCTCCACAGTCCCAGCTGAACGCCGGGATCTCTTTTGTCTGTCCCATTCTTCCTTCTTGATTGGCTGGAATTGTGCAATTGCACTTTCTTCCTCCTCTAGAAGTGCCACGAGTGGGCCAAAGCTGGCGAGTGGGCCGTGCTCCTGAGGCAGTGGAGTCTGGAGCTGGTGGATGGAGAATTGCCCTTCTGCACTGCCAAACCAGAGCAAAAAGCTGTAAGTGGGACTTTGTCAGGGATTTCTTAGAGACACAGTTTCAAAGGGAATGTGCAGCTCATTCCCAGGCTGAGAAGGAAGGTCATCTTCTGAAGGATTTGGGGTTTGACAGAGTTTCCATTCCCAGTCCTGCTTGGAGCTGGAAGGGCACAAAGCAATTTCCTCTTGCTTCAACCACAATTTCAAATACCAGCGTTGGAAACAAAGCCCAAAATCTTTTAAAAGGCTGCTGAGGTCAGTAAGATGGATGCATGCCATCAGCACATTTACAATGTAAATAACTGAGTTATCTTTTTCAAAAGATCATTTACCTCTTAATGCAAAGAATTTAACTTTGCCTTTATATTTTGTTTTTTTTCACTAACATTATGTTTTTTTCACTAACACTTGGATTTTACTCTTATCTTTTACCATTTACCTATTTTTCCCTTTTTCCTTTTTTTTCCTTTCAATAGAAAACATGTCCTACAAAAGGAATGTCCTTTGCTCCTGGTTCCTGTGTGGAGCAGCTCCCTTCCTGCTGGCTGAGCTGCTCAGGCAGAGCCCGGCAGCTCCTGGCCCTGCAGGGCTGAGGCTTTTCCCCGTTGCTGGGCACAGACTGATGGAGCAGCACTGCTGAACATGGGCACACAGAGGGACCAGCAGCAGCTGCCTTTGGCCACCTGAGGCTCCAAGGCCCAAACTCTGAGCAGCCAGGGCTGGAAGAGACTGGCACGATCTGATCCCTGACTCTGGGCCAGGGCTGCACAAATGACCCCACAGCAGCAGCAGCAGCAGCCGCAGCAGCACATGGAGCTGACTTTGAGCACAGCCCCTGCCCCTCTTCCCTCCCATGTGCAGCAGTGTCACAGCAGCCTGAGGCACCTGGGAGCCCCCAGTGCCAGCAGGGACTGGAGATGGCAGCCCTGGGCTCCTGGAGGCTGTGCAGGGAACGGAGCTGGGCACTCCCTGTCCATGGGGAGCTTCCAGATGGAAAAGGCGGCTGTGCCCAGGCAGCTCCAAGGGCACAGAAAGGAGGCTCTGGAGCACTGGATCTGTGCCAGTGCCACAGTCCTGGGCAGCAGCCAGCGAGCCCTGGGGAAACAGAGGGCACAGCAAGAGGGACAGAACCAGGCAAGGGCTGAGACTGGAGAGAGCCAGGCCTGGGAGCAGGAACAGCTGCTCCATTGCACTCTTGGAGAAAGCTCTTGGCTGGTTCAAAGCGCTGAAAGACGTGAAGGGCAGAGAGGAGGCCACAGCAAACAATGCTCCTGTTTGCACAGCCTCCCCTCTCCGTGTCCCAGAAGGAATTGCATGGACTGTGCTCTTCTCTCCGATTCGTCTCGTTCAGCATGAGCACCTCAGCACCAGGAGCTGAAGGAGCTGAAGCCTCAGGCCACAGGAGCTGGGCAAGAGGAGACTTTCTGAGCAAAGTAATGCTGCTAAAATAGCCCCAGCTGGATGCAGTGGATATTAGCATGGAGCCACAGAATCCTTTCTGTTGGAAAATCCCTCTGAGCTCACCCAGTGCAGCCGCTCACCCAGCAGTGCCAAGCCCAGCACTAAACCACGTCCCTGAAGTGCCAAGGTCTGAACACCAGCCCTGAGTGCGGCCTGAACAGCAGGCCCTGAGCCAAAGATGGCCTCTGGATGAACCTTCCAAGCAAAGGTTATCTTTGTATCTGCTCCCTGATGAAATATGCATGGTCATTAGCACTGAGATAGATGTAGCCACTCATTAGTGAAACATGTATTGACCTTTGTGTATTTAGAAGCCAGACAAGGCCATGAAATCTGACATCTGTCCTTGTTTGGGGCTGTATGGTCAAAGTCACCTCCCTTGGTTCCTCCTTGAGCCCTGGCCAGGCTTTGGGAGGAACCCAAGAGGAGGATGAAAGCAGATGTTGCCACACTAGCAGTGCTGTCAGTTTGTTCATTCAGCGCTGTCAGAGCTGGGCCCTCTCCCAGCGGGGTTGGAGCCTCACCTGGGGCTGGAGGCACCTGCAGGAATTCCCAGTGCCCCGGAGTGGCTCTGCAGCCCTTGGCTGTGACAGCTTCCCCAGCTGCTGTGTGGGTCTAGGGGATGGTAAAGGCTGAGGGTAAATGCTGCTGGATCTTTCTTAATCACTGCTGCAATCTTTGGTGGGGATGGTTGGGTGCATTGCTGAGCTGCTCCTGTTGTGATTCTTTGCTGCTCTGAACTGCAGGAAATGACACTGATTCCTTCAGTTGGAGTCTGTGCCTTTGGTGCTGACCCTGCCCACTGGTAAAACAAAACTGGCACAGTCTGGCCAGATGCCAACAAAATGTCACTTGTTCAGTGTAAATGTGAGGAATCAGTGCCATCAGAAATTCCCAGCTGGGAAGCCCTTCCCTGGAGTTCCCTGGCTCTGGAGTGGGCTGAGGTTGGAGCCCCGTGGGAGCAGTGGGGCAGTTGGGTAAAAGAGGCTGCACCCCTGGATGTCTTCAAATGCATCCAAAAATTGCACATGGAAAGGGAAAAGACCTTGTGGGTTTGGGCAGACAAAGATGAATTTGTTGAGAGTACATAGGAAACAGCACCTTCAGAAGGAACAATGATTTTTGGAATGCTCCCACATGGAGCAAGAGAAGAAGGTTTTAATCTTGAACTGATATGCATTTGTGCAAGTGAAATATCTATATACATAATAATTATATATGTATTTATAGTATAATAAGACCTCAATATATCTATTTATACAAATTTATTTATGTCTGTATCTATCTATATTTCTATATCACTATCTATCTATGAAATTATATAATAACGTGAAATAGTGCTGACAATACTAATTTGGTAGCTTTGGCTGCTCAGGGATGTAACACTAAATACCCTACAGAACAGGACTGGCCAGGACCCTCATGTCAGTGGTCAACTTTTTGAGATTGTATACAATGAAAAAGCGAGAAAGGGAGAAAATTGGCTATTTTTGACGGGTTGCTGATACTGTGGTGCAGGGTGCTTTTTCTGTTCCTGTGAAAAATACAGTGATTTTGCCTGCAGGGTTTTTCATGTACCAGATTATGCACAAGCTGCAGGATTGGGTGCATGGGTGAAGGGGTTGTTAAAAGAGCAGTTGGAAAAATGAGGAGATGGGAACCTTTGTCCATGGAGAACCCATCTCCCAGATGTGCTCCATGCCCTTCACAATGGCCCACTGGGGAAATGGAAACCCCCAGGCTGTGCACGGCTGCCCCCAATTTGCAAATCCAACCATGGGCAGTGAGACTTGGGCTGCCTGGGAAATTGTTCTGGCTGTGATGGCCCCTGGCAGGGCCAGCCCAGAGGCTGCAGGGCTGGGCCTTCATGCACTGGAATTAATTAGGAGAAATTCAAAGCTAATGAGAGCTGTCATTTCTGAAACAGGAATTCAGATTCCTCCAGGACACTTTGCTTTGGTAACTGCTCCCTTGGAGCTTGGCCTTGCAAAGTGTTCCTGTCATGGCAGGAGGAAATGATGCAGAATATCAAGGAGAAATTACAGTAATTCTGTAAACAATAGTGACCAGGATTGGATTAGTCAACCCTGTGACAGGGTAGTACAATTATTGATACTGCATTTTTAGGAATGATTGTGAAAAAAGGAGATCCACCTCCAATAACCACTGTTTGTGCAAATAAAGGGTTTGGGTGCAGCAGTCCTAATAATGGAGCCAGAGTGTGGGTCCCGAGGCCAAAAGGCCCTCCCAAGGCAGCTGAAGGAGCAACTCCTGGGAAAGACAACTCTGAGTCCTGAAACCTGGGCAGGAACAATGGGAATGTGTCCCTGCATCCAAGGATTCTGTCTGAGAACAAGGAGATCTGACAGCATATGGTTTTACACATCCTGCCAGACCAGATCTCCCCGTATGCCCCAAGGACCCCTTTGGAAAATGCTCTGATCCACGGGGCTCCATGTGAAGGCTGCTGTGACACTGAGGGACTTGCACAGGAATTCCATCCAGGAGCCTGGGTGCCCCTCAGGGACTGGGACCCGGCCCCTTCCAGCCAGAGGGGAAAGGGCTCCCCCCAAGCCTTGTTAGCCGCAGACAGCATGGTAAAGCTGAATAGCAAAGGGCCTGGGGGCATTATTCTGGAATTAAAAAGGTGCCAGCTCCATGCAAAACAGAATTCTTGTTCCTAATTGGAATGAGATTGGGAAAAAAGAATGAAGAACGGTGTCACTAAAGTACTGCTGATGTCTGTAAGGTGTACCTTGATAGTCAGCCAGAATCTTTGTCTGCCACAAACACCTCTGGTGTTTCACCAAGGGATTGGTCATCAAAATGTAATGATGGGTTATGATGGATTGCTGAGCTTCTTTTGTAATTCTCTGCTAATGATGATGTGCTTTGCTGAGCTTATCCTTTTGTAAATCTTTGCAGCTGTGCATGATATAAATGACACAATTCCTTCAGTTGGTGTCTGTGTCTTTGGTAGTGACCCTGCCCACTGGAGAAACAGGGTCCCCTCTTGCCTAAGTGTTACCTGGGAAGGCAAAAGCCCTCCCTCCAAAATTCCCCCCTTCCTCCCTGTTCCCCCCTTCATACCCTGAGCATGATGTGCTCTGGTCTGGGTACCCCGGGGTCAGTTGGGGTCCCCTGTCCTGGCTGTGTCCCTGCCCAGCTCCCCCGCAGCCCCAGCCCTTCCCCAGCATGGCTGGACGAGGGGCAGGACAGGCCTTGGCTGTGCTGCAGCTCAGCAAGAACAAAACCATCTCTGCGTGCTCAGCCCTGTGCTCAGCACCCGGCCCAGCAGTGTCTCAGTGCCAGGGGCTGTGCCCTCAGTCCCTGCCAGGGGTTTCCATGGCAACTGCCAGGCCAGGTGACCCAGGTGTCCCCCCAGTTCCCATTGCCATGGAAACAGTGCCCAGCCCTACCCCTTTCTGTCTGGCTGACCTGGCCTTTGGCCCTGGCAGTGCCGTTGGCTGCTGGTTCCTGGTGCCTGAGCGGCCAGCGCGGCACAGGGCAGGTGGCCATGGCACAGCCCCCAGCAAGGGATCCCCTCTGGCTCTGGGCAATGACACCAGCCCTGAGCAAGGGGCCAGGGCAGCTTTCCATGGCCACCAACCATCACAACAGCTCCGGGCATTGGTTGCCATGGCACCAAACCGAGGAACGGGTCCCTGTGGCCATTGCCATGGCACCTGGTGGCACCAACGAGTGTCACTGCAATTGTACCTGGAACAGCCCTGGCACCGCTTTGTCCCAGGGTTGCCATGGCTGCTGAGGACAGCAACAGCTCTGCAGGCAAGTGGCCATGGAACCTGGCTGCAGAAATGGCTCCTTGGGCTGGTTTCCAAGGAAACCTGAACTGATGGGGGTTGCCATGGCACCCAAACCCAGCAGTGGGGTCATTGCAGTGTCCATGGCAACAGTCCCTTGCAATGGCACCACTGCATGTTGGGATGATGATCCACCCTCACAGCTGGCCCAGGGCAGGTCTGGAGTGCTCCTGGTGGCAGCTTGGGCTTGGCACACACTTGAGGAGGATGTCTGTTTGCAATGGGGAAACTCAGGAGTTTTAAATTGCTTCAAAATCAAAGAAGGAAAATCCCTCTTTGGCTGTGTGCAGCCAGCTCTTCAAGCAAAGCAGGTTCCAGGTGAGTGAGGAGAGACACGATGGGCTTGGGGAATGTGGAGCAAGGTTGTCTACACTGGCTCAGAGCTCAAGGCACAGCTTCTCTGAGCAGGCCAGGGCTCCTTAGGAGAGCCCTTGGATCAATATCAGTCACTGAATGCTGCAATCACCTCTTGTGTAATAGGAACAGCAATAAAAGACACCCTTTAAAATAGGACTACATATTTCCTGGAAGCTCTTTGAACTATTTCTCCATAACTGTCAAAGGAAACCGTCCTAATGAACTGCACTGGAGCAGAGGGAAATCAAGGCAGAGCCAGGGTTTGTCAGGACTTGCTTGATCCTCATGAGCCTCACTGTGCATTTGGAGCTGTGCCCTTGAACATCAGGGCCTGGGAGGAGATTGCACAAACCTTGCCAGGAGTCAAAGGCAGAGGAAACACCCCAAGTTTCTCCAGGCATTCATGGCTCCCACTGAGGTCCCTCTCCAACACAGGCTCCTCATGGACTCCTTGCAGGAGAGAATTGGTGGCCAGGATGGCACAAAAACCTCTCAGACACTCAGTGTGGAAAGGAAAATCCAAAGCACCTTCAGCACCTTGAGTGTCTCAAAGCATTAATGAGCCCCATGGAGTGTCAGTACAAAGCTCTCCAGGGACTAATTAACGCAGATAATTGGGGCCATGATTGGACAAATATCTCCCAGAGTCTATCCCAAGGGAAACACTAAGTACCTTAAAAGAACTGAAGTACCTTGAAGCATTAATGAGCCCCACTGAGTGGTGTTACTGACAAAGCCTCTCTAAGAACTAACTACAACACATAATTGGAGGCCATGACTGCACAAAGCTCTCAGAGACTCCAAAGCAAAAGCAAAACTCCAAGTCCTTTGAAAAGCCTGAAGTGCCTGCAGGGAGCATTCAGGAGCCCCCAGGGCCATTGCTGAGCAAGGCTCCCCAGGGACTCCTTCCAGCAGATCCTTGAGGCCACTGGGATGTGGGCTAGGGGGAGATGCTGAGGACAGGACAAGGGGGTGACAGTGCCCAGCCTGGCTGGGGCTGTGCCAGGAGGTCCCAGTGCCTCAGGACAAGGTATCTCCTCACAGCCCTTGGTGGCACAGAACCTGCTGTGCCCCAGGGCACCAAGACTTGGCTTCTCTTTGTCCGCAGCTGCCATCAGTGCCTGCAGTTCTCTGCTCTGCCTGGGGCCTGGGGACACTTTCCCTGTCGTGTCCCTTACAGGGATCTCTTCAAAGTACAAGAAACTTCAGTGTTTCAATAGAACTGAGTTCTTGAGGGTTCTTGAAGGTTCTGTGACATCCCAGAGCTGGCTGTGACATCACAGAGTAGGGTCTGAGGTCATAGAACACAGTCTGCCATCATAGAGGGTGGCTCTGTGGCATCAGAGAGTTGGTTGTGACATCACCTGGTGGCTGTGGAACATCATAGAGCAGGCTGTGACATCACAGAACAGATTGTGACATCACAGGGTGACTTTGTGACATCAGTCTTCTGTGATGTCACAGCACTGCTGTATGACATCGCAAGGTGACATCGAGTTGGCTCTGTGACATCAAAGGGGCAGTGTCACATCACAGAGAAGGCTGTGTGACATAACAGGGGCTCTGTGACATCACAGGGGCAGTGTGACATCACAGGGGCTGTGTGACATCACAGGGGCTGTGTGAGGTCACTGGGAAGGTCACTCTGCCCCGGCCCCCCTCACAGCTCCCCCCAGAGCAGTCCAACCCTGCTCGTGCACAGCGGGGTCCCCTGTCCCCCCGGGTCCCCCTGCCCCTGGCCCCGCAGCCTCCCCAGAGGATGTTCCAAGGGATCGACCCCAGAGCCTGACACGGGGACGGGGGGCCGGGGCCCTGGGGGTGGCACAGGGGGACAGGGACCTCCCGGCAGGGTCCCTGTGTCCCCCAGAGCCAGAGCCTGGGCCAGGGCTCCTTCACCCTGTTACGAACGAAGGCTTGAGAGCGCTGAAAAATCCCTGGCAAGGGATCAGCAAAACCAGATTTTATATTAACCAACAGCAGCACAAAGTTCCTTGGCAAGAGTCGCTCTGCTCCTGACTGGACTCTTCAGGCACACCAGGGAAACAAAGCAACAACAAAACCAAACAGAACCCAGGCAATCAAACCAAAAATTAGAGAACTGAGAACTGAGAACTGTCCCTCTGTGTGTGTGTGTGTGACACAAGGACAGCAAGGGCAAGGATAAAAGGAACACGGCCTGAAAGCTTAACAGAGCTCAAACTTAACCGGACATTACTTATACATTAGCCTTAACTGATAGTTTCAACCTCACAATTTAGCAAAAGAGCAGAGCGTAACAGCATGTAACCTAACTTAAACCTATGACTTCCCAATTTAACAGAGGAATAACATTTAACAATATTGAACTTAACATAAAACTTATATTAAAGGTAACCACTTAGCAAAAGAAAAACTCTCAGCAGCATTTAATTTAACTTAGGCCTTGTGATTTAACCTTCCCTACAGGCCTGACTGACTCAGCTATCCAAGGCACAACAACCCCTCAGAGAGCAGCATTTCTGCCACATTTCCCCAGGACAGGCACTCGCGTGTGCACACAGACACAAAGAGTCAGTGCAAGGCACCTGTGAGAAATTCCCCTGAGGGCAGGAAATACTCACTGTGGATCCTTTGGCATCTCCCCAGTGGGCAAAGGGTTGAGCCTGGAGGAGTGGGGGGATCGGCCCAGGCTCTGTCGTTGTTCAGGATCCCCAAGTGCAGCAAACGGGAGAGTTCCCGGCTGGGAGAGGCCCCACTCAGAGGGAGTCGCTGGCCCAGGAGAGCTCCAAGGGCTCCTTTTGGAGCACTGTGTGCAGGGCCCCAAGAGAGGGGCTTCAGTCCCAGCAATGGTTCATCCTGGCCGCACTTGGCATCAACAGCTTTCTTTGGCAGTGTGAGAACAGGGATGTTTTGCCACTGAGGGAACAAAAACAGTTCCCAGGGCTGCTGCTAAAGGAACCAGGAGCTGGTTGGGCAGCAGCAGTGCCTGGAGCAGACAGTGTTTGTGATGAGCTGCAGAGGAGCTGAGCCCAGGGGCTGTTGGCCAAGGCCGAGGCCCAAGGAGCATTTCTCAGCTGGCAGGGTGGCCTGAGAAGGGGAGGGGGGAATGCAGCAGCACAGGGCCATGGAACCAAGGGAGCATTGTGACACTGTGGAGCCTTGTGACACCAAGGGACCATTGTGACACTGTGGGGCCCTGTGAGACCAAGGGACCATTGTGACACTGTGGAGCCTTGTGACACCAAGGGACCGTTGTGACACTGTGGGGCCCTGTGAGACCAAGGGACCATTGTGACACTGTGGGGCCCTGTGAGACCAAGGGACCATTTTGGCAATGTGAGGCCTCATGGTGTCATGGAGACCACTTTGACATTGCTGGGCCTCATGGAACTTAGGGGACTGTACTGACGCTGTGTGACTCCATGGAATGTAGGGATCATCGTGACATTGAGCGGCCGCATAGGACCAAGGGTCCATTGTGACACCACCGGGCCTCATGGAACCATGGAGACCATAATGACACTTTTTGGTGTCATGGAACCAGGCAGCCATTGTGACACTGTGGGACTCCATGGAACCAAAGGTTCACTGTGACATTGCAAGGCCTCGTGGAACCATGAAAACAAAATTAAGACACTTTACAGCCTCATGGAACCAAAGGGCTATTGTGACACTGAGGGGCCCATGGAATCACAGAGACCATTGTGACACTCAGGGGACTCATGGAGACCATTGTGACACTATGAGGCCCCATGGAATAAGCAAAGCATTGTGAGACTGTGAAGCCTCATGGAACCAGTGAGACCATTGTGACCCTGGGAGGAGCATTGTGATATTGTGGGGCCGCGTGAAACCAAGACCCCTTTGTGACACTGCAGGGCTGCATGGAACCAAAGATCCATTGTGACACTGCATGGTCTCATGTCATCAGTGGTCCATTGTGACACTGGGCAACCAAAGGAGACCATTGTGACACTGCAGGGCTGCATGGAACCAAAGCTCCAGGGCGACACAGAGTGGCCTCCTGTCATCAATGGTCCATTGTGACACTGTGGAGCCAGAGGAGACCATTGTGACACAGCAAAGCCCCAGGGTCCAAAGGTCCATTGAGACATTGCAGACTTCATGGAACAGAGGAGTCACATGACATTGTGGGGCCTGGGGAACCACGGAGACCATTGTGACACTGCAAGGGCTCATGGAATCCTTGGGACCATTGTGACACTGCAAGGGCTCATAGAATCCTTGGGACCATTGTGACACTGCGGGGCCTTATGACACCTGGGGGCCACTGTGACATTTTGGGACCCCATTGAACCTGGGGGCCAGTGATACTGCAGGTCTTCTTGCAATCAAGGGGCCATTGTGACACTGCTGGAACCCATGGAATCAAGTCACCATTATGACACTGCGGGGCCCCATGGATCCAAGGCACCATTGTGACAATATGGAGCCCCATAAAACCAAGGGAAAACAGAACAGGTCTGGCTGCTTTGGCTTCCCATGGACTGCCTGACTGGTCCAAGTGACCTTTGCATGTTGAGGGTCACTTCTCATCTGCTGCTGAAACACTGAGGCTCTGTGTTTTCCTTCCCAATGGAAAAGAACTGTCCTTCTGCTCCAGGCACCCATGGCCAGAATTGGGATTTCACCTCCAAAGTTCCTTATATCCAGAGATTGTTCCCATAGGCATATTGCCAGGATAAGTCTGGCTGGCAGTAGTTTCACAAGGGTCACCTCTCATCTGTCCCCAAAACACTGGGGGAGGCTCCATGCTCTCCTTCCCATGGGAAAGAACTGTCCTGCTTCTCCAGGTGCCCATGGCTGAGATTGGGTTTCCACCTGCAAATTCCCTAAATCCAAAATCTGCAATTACTGACAAGTCTAGCTGGCCTTGGCCTACTGCGGCTCTCACCTGCCTTCCAAATCTTGGGGCTCTGTGCTTTCCTTCCTATGGAAAGAACTGTCCTTCTTAGCCAGGTGCCCATGGCCACAATTGGGATTTCACCTCCAGCATTGCCTGTTGTGATAGACTGGAGGAGATTGTTGGCTCTAAACATTTTGTATGTGGGGGAGGAAGGGGCAGGTCCAGCCTTGCCCTGCCCTGTAAGCACAGCCCTGCCCTGCCCTGTGACCCCAAGGGGCCTCCAGTGGGTTTACGGTTTCTACCTGACCTGCGGCACACTGAACCCCCAGCACCGCCGTTCCACCCTGGGCACTGGGGCCCTCTTGGCTCTACTCAGTGCTGCTGCTGTACTCGGGGCACCCCAAACCCTGGTAGGGACCCGTGTCCCCGCACTCCAGGGATTGTGTGCGACTCACACTGCCCCGATCCTCCACGCACCCGGAGCTCCGTTTGGGGTTTGCGTGCTAACTCACAAATTCACCTGCCACCTTTACTCGAGTTTGGTGCACAGGGAAAACACCAGCCAGATATCTGCAAGAGGTCAGGAATTACACAAATTTTTACAGGCAAAGTACAAAAAACCAAGAAAGTTTGGAAGAGGATTTCATGCAACATCCAATTACAAAGAAAACACTTATCATAGCAATAACTTCATTAACTTAGTTCATTTGACATAGAAATCAATGAACACATAAGCTGTTGAGATACCCAAAAATGTTCCATATAAAGAGCATTAGAAGGAGAAGAAAGAGAGAGAGACAGACAGAAGCTCTATAGAAAGACACACATATGACTAACAGCTCCTAGGGTTCCAACGTGTGTGAGACACAAACCCCAGGAGAAGGCAGAGTCCATACCAGGGGCTGACCTTGCACTCCATGTTTTTAAGCCTCCAGGCCTTTGTGGGCCTCCCCCCAGGTGGGATTTCTGATCACACAGGCAATCAGGGCTGGGTTAGCACTGTACCCACTGTGTGACTGATTGACAGCTCATCCCACAGTGTCTCAGGATATTGATCTCATCCATCCTCTGATAGTGACTATGGTGACACTGGGGAACCTCACGGAACCATGGGTCAGTTGTGACCAGGTGTGTCCAAGGACACCATGGTGACATCAGGGAATCTCGTGGGAACAAGTGGCCATTGTGATGCTGTGGATCCCCATGGAACCAAGGGAACATAGAACAGGCTGATGCCTTCAGTTTTAGCTGTCATATTTCCAGATTCTCTACTGCATTAGTCTGTAACTCTGGACTTCATACACAGTGTTAGCAAGTTCTCTTCACAGTGTAGTCAGACAAAACAATCCTTTTCCAGCCCCAGAACCGGACACTGTTGCAGTTTCAGGCACAAAAAGTGCAAATAACAGCAAATTGAGGAAAGCAAAATGGGAGGATGGGACTGCATAATCTGAGGCTGTAACTGGACAACTAACCCCAATATTTAAATGGACCAAACCTTATAAAAGTGTGAAAACTCCTGACCAGTCATCTATTTTGAGTGTAGCCTCAACTGGGCTCTTGTCCTGCTCAAGGTGATTCCTTTGAAGGCCTTTTAATAAATCCCAGCAAGAGGAAGAAGCCATGAGAAAGCTGACAACTCTTTGTGAGAACCGAGATGTGGAGCAGTGAAAAACAACTTGTTTTTCCTGAGAAAGAGCTCTAGGACTGTGGAAAACAACCTACTCTCCCTGAAAAAGAGTTGTAAGACTGTGATTAACACCAGCCACCTGTATAAATATAAACTGTATTTTCCCTCTTAGACAGAAAAATGAAAACTATCTCTCACAAACAACTTTTCCTGCACATACACACCAGGGGTTTGAGTGACCAGTCAATACTGGGTAACAACTTGTTGCTGACCAACTGGGGATAGACAGAAGATGTTATTAAAAAACCCTACAAAAAGGCCTATAAAAAGACCGTATAAAACTAGCACAGGATCGCTCCTTTCTTTTTGCACCATAAAACGTGTCCTGCATCCCTCTATATCGGGCGCTGTTGCAGTGCCCTTTTATTTCATAGCTTTTTGGATGGTCTGTTCCAGTTCACCCCCTGTATGTTGTCTTTCCCCAAGCTGGATTATTCCCAGGTTATATCCCTCCCCTTTTACCCTTCAATCATTATAATCCCCACCTTGTATTCCAGTGCCTTCCCTATCCATCCCTGTAAACTCTGCCCCTGTTCTGGACCCTTCCCTGTCAGTCTCCTGTAAACCCCTCCCCTGCAGGTTCCGCCCCTCGGGAATTCCCCTCATGGATGATGCCCCATTGGCCCATGTGACCTGCCCTCTCCACCCCCTTATCCCATTGGTCCCTGAGATGTATTCCCCTCCTTTTGCTCCTCCCTCCCTGATTCCCTATTGGCTCAGCGATCATGCCCACCCACAGTTCTAGTGCTCTATAAAATCCTGAGCACACTGGTGCTTGAGGCTCTTTGGTGCCTGTTCCCTCTGATGAGTAAAGTTTCCTCAGAATCTCACACCAAAGGCCTCCCTCTCCTCTTTAGTCTGCTCTCTGACACTGACACCATTCCAGCTGTGGACCAGGTGGCTCCAAGGTTCAGCTCTCCCTTTTTCAGGGGAAGCTGTTCCCCACTCATGGCATGCGGCGCCCCTGAGCCAGCTGTGTACTCCAGCGCGGTGTCAGTCCGGGGCTCCTGCTGGGCTGAGTCTGCCCTCAGGCAGGGCTCAGCTCCCCCACAGCATCTCGGTGTCACCTGTGAGCCCTGAGGAGAAGACACCTCTGTGCCCTCTGCTCAGAATTTCACTGCCAGGACAGCAGGAATGCAACCCAAACCTGCCTTCAATCTGCTGGGGTGGGCAACTCCTGCACCAGCAGCTTTCTGGCCATTCTGCTGCTCATGGCCAAGACATTTTCCCTGCCCTTCTGCCAGGGGAATGCCCTGTGCCAGTTCTGCTGTGAGGCTTCCTTGGGGCAATGCTGGCACCAGTGGTTCCTTCAGTATTGGAACTGGAGTCAGCGAACATGACTGGTGAGCTCTCAGGATGGCCGGGGACAACTGATCCACCTGGCCCACCCCAAAATTCACCCAAGTCCTGCTGGAGCCGATGGACCCAGTGGCCAAGAACGACCCAAGATCCAGGTAGAACCACTCACCCTTTTCCAGGACACTGCGGTGGCTCTACCCCACCGTGGCCAGGCATTACAGGTGACCGTGTAGGGCCCCTCACCCAGGAAACCCCAGAGCCCCACAGTGCCCCGTAGACAGGTAGACCCAGCAGCCCCATCCCGCCAGGAAACCAAATTTCAAGACCAATAAATAATTTCAACATACTTTTGACATAGGAAGAATTTTTTTGGCATTTAAATTCTTTTGAGTAAATCGAGAATTTTGGGGATGTAATATTCTATTTGCAGGGTTGCCCAATGAAGGCAGGAATGATGCATTTAACTCCATGTTCT
The DNA here is from genome assembly GCF_028551555.1 of Melozone crissalis. Classification (NCBI taxonomy): domain Eukaryota; kingdom Metazoa; phylum Chordata; class Aves; order Passeriformes; family Passerellidae; genus Melozone; species Melozone crissalis. The sequence continues at coordinate 1,362,492 of NW_026535886.1, forward strand.
CAGAAGGCTAATTTATTACTTTATAATACTATCTTATAATAAAGTATACTATACTCTACTATACTATACTATACTATACTATACTGAAGAACAGAGAAAGGATTCTTAGTGAATGTTCAAAAGATAATAATGAAAACTCGTGACTCTTTCCAGAGTCTCGACACAGCTTGGCCATAATTGGCCAATGAGTCAAAATAACTCACACCAGAATCCAATCAAACAATCACCTGTGGGTAAACAATCTCCAAACACATTCTGCACATGAGCACAACACAGGAAAAGCAAATGAGATAAGAATTGTTTTCCTTTTTCTCTGAGGCTTCTCAGCTTCCCAGGAGAAAAATCCTGGGCAAAGGGATTTTTTCAGAGAATGTGAATGCCACAATGTTTGAGATGAGTAATGAGATGGTTGGCTCTCCCAATTAAAGGGTGAACATGATAAGTATGTTAAGAGAAGTTGTACAGATGTATAGTTATGTTACTGCAATGTGTCCCTCCCACCCAGCATTGTTATCCCGGGCTGATATTGGTAGTCTGGGCATTTGGGGAGGGGCAGATTGTTCCTAAGAGGCACGGCTTAGCAACACCTGCCCTCCAATGCAGTTCCACGAAAGCAGTCTACACCAATGGACAGTGACCAAGAGTCAACAGACAGCCTTTGGAAGGAACTAGGGCTGCCTGTTGCAACAGCAAGGATATAAAAGGGAGAGCAGCCATTGTGTGGATGAGCCAGCCACGTGGTTACCAGCCACCAAGTGGGGGAGGCTCCCAGCGCTGTAACTTTTTCCTTATTTAATCCTTTTGTTGTAAGTTTTATTAAGTTTTTAATAGACCTTTCAAAATATTGAGAAGTAAATGGTGATTTCTCACGGGGAGAAAAAGTTGTAAAAGAAAGTTTCTTTGAAATTACTTCTTTTTCTTTTAAACCCAGGTCATTCCTACCATGCTGACAGTGAACCACTGCCTTTCTAACCACTTGGACATCCACCCCCCCCATCAACCCACTCCCCCTGGGCTCTGCACAACTCCCAACACACCATTTGTCTGGGGGAAGGCACAGACTGTGTAAAGGTAGCAAAGCCCAGACCTGGCCTGACTTCCCTGGACCACTGGAAAGGAGGAAATCCAGTTCCATGGACACACATGGACACAGAGCAAAGCTTTGCTCAAAGGATTTATTGATTCTTGATGATTGATTCTTCAGGGGAAATGGCCCAGGGCTCAAAGAGTTCAGGGGTTTTGTCCAGTGATGATCATCTCCTCATGCCACTGGAGAGGAAAAAGTACACTGGTCCTTCACACGCTAAAAGACAAACCCCAGAACGTGACCTCTGGAGCCCACTGGGACATGGATGGGCTTTGTCTCCAGCCCTGTCCCTGCAGGCACGGCTCACCTAGGCATCAAGAGAGGCAGCCAGGCGCTTCTGTTGCAGGAGAGCCCGCAGCTCTTCAGCCACAGGGGGCTGGGGAAAAGGCAGCATTAGAGACACAATGGGGGCAGCGGGCTGCACTGGGAGGCAGGGGAGAGCAGGGGGGCCTTGGGGAAGGGGCTGTGGCAGCAATGGGGTGCAGGAGCTGCTGTGCTGCTGCCCAGAAGCACTGGGCTCCTGGCCAAGAGGCACAGTTGGGGCAGGGGCTGCGTCCTGGCTCATCCAGGGGGTCCTGGGGTGACAGGGGTGGAATGCAGCAGGGCCCTGGGCAAAGGCTTCACTGGGGAGGAGCCCTGGGGCAGGGCATTGTCTGGGCTGTCAGGAGGGATGCACTGGGCTGTGCTGGGTCACACTGGGATGGCCTGGGCTGTGGTGGCCATGCAATGGGAGGGTCTGGCACCGGCAGAACTCGTGGTACCCACCAGAGGTGTCTCCAGGACCGCGACATTGTCTAAATCCAACTGCAGAGAGACCAGGAGACCTCGCTGGTCACTGGGATGTCCCCGGTGCCAGCAAGGGATGGGGGGACAGCACTGCCCCCCAATTCCCTTAGGGGATGCCCTCCAATGCCAGCAGCCCACTCACCTCCCGCAGATCATCTTGGGTTCCTTACAGGAGTGCCTGGAAAGGAGAACAAAGGCTGGGTCCGGACTGGACCTTGTGGGGCTGGGGTGACACACAGGTGCAGGGAGCAGGGTGCAGGCAGAGGGATGGGAATTCAGGGCCTCCAAAAAGATCTGTTTGAGGTGGGGGGAGACCCAAAAACATTGAGAGTCCAGGGGACAGGGCTAGGGGTGTGGAAGGAGCAGCGTGTGAGGTACAGGGGAGGAGAAAGGAATTGACGTGTAGGGACATGGGAGTGCAAGGGAGGGGCTTGGTGGGGACAGGAGAATGAGGACAGGTGGGGACAAAACCAACAGGACTGGGAGATGGTGTGGGACTGGGGGGTGAGTCAGGGAATTGTACAGGGGGACCCCTCTGCAGTGGCCAGAAAGAAAGGCAAACGATTGAGGGGGGACATGAAAGGAAAGGCCTCAGGAATGGTCAGTGGGAGGGCAGCTGGGGACCCTGAATGGGACATAGAGGAGGGACCAAAAGGGTGGGATGGGAGGCCAGAAAGGGCAGGATGTGGGGACAGCGTTTGGCTGGTGCCTTACCTTGGCCTGTGGATGAAGGAGGATGGAGAAGAGCAGGGCCACACTGAGCACAGCCACCTTCATCTTCCTCTCGCTCTGGGCAGCGCTGCCTGAGGCTGCAGCAGGTGAGGAGCACCTTTATCCCTGCCGGGACTCCTCCCCGCACCCTCCCTGCCAGCCCCCAGGCCAAAGCCCAGCTTGGCACAGCCCCCAGCCCTGGCCACAAGCCCAGCCCTGGCACAGAGTCCATCCCACCCCACCCGTGGCACGGATCCAGCCCCCTTGCCCGGCATGCCTCCAGCTTCCTGCACGGGGCAGCTGCCCCTGGAAGGGCCCAGGCACCTGGGGGGCCAAGGGGGGCAGGCAGGGAGCCAAAGGCACCTGGGGACCCTGTGGGGACAACCCCCAGTCCAACACAATCCATCCTCCAACAGCCCCCAGGGCCAGATCCTCCATCTCCTGCTGCCCCTCCCCTCCCAGAGCTTTCCCTGGGGGACACCCCAGAGCTGAGCCCGGCCCCAAACCCAACACGTGGGAGAACAAGGGGAACAAGGGACATGTGATCAGATGGCTGATTGGCATCTCAGGCACTGCAGACACTGGGGAGCACTGGGCAATGCTGATCACCTGCAGACAAGGCTGAGGGCTGGGGAATGGCTCAGCAGTGACAATTCCCACATCCACACAACCCGATATCCCTTTCCCCGCAGATGCCAAACCCGACCAAGTTCCATGCCCGGAGCACTGTCCAGAGGGGAATATGCCCTGCCCTGCCCCTCATCCTGTCACACCCGCAGCCACGGAGCCCTCCCAGAGCACCTGGGTCATGGCCCTGGCTCTGGGCCCAGGCCAGCACTGGCCCCGAGCAGGATGTGCCCATCCCAGGCACATGGGGAAGTGGGCGCCTGTCCCCAGGCAGCCACTCGGAGCTAATTGGGGTAACAGAGGTGCCCTGTGAGGAGGAGGGGTGTTGGTGCCCTGCCAGCATCTCTGACAAGCCCTGTTTACCCAGGGCCTGAGGCACCAGGAGGACATTCAGACATCTTGGGCTTCCAGGAAGGAAAATCCAGGGTGAAGTGGTTCTGAAGAGCTGTCTATGGCTGTGATTCCTGTTTGACATTCCAGGGCATTAGTGAAGAGTTCTGCACATCTCTTTCCCCAGGGACAATGTGGATCCATCAGAGAAGTCTTATGACTCAGCTGGGAAAACATTTCAGGCCACTGCCCTGACTGTTTGCTCTGGAACTCACCCAAGGAGGCGCAGGGCCCAAGGGGGAAGATTTTCCATGGGGGTTTTGCTGCTTTGTGCCCTTGGAGAAGACACCATAGTGTCCTCATGGGGGATTCTTGACCAGATGGACAAGAGCTGTGACATCATTGGTGGGTGGGGTCATCTTGGAGAGAAATTGAGGAAGTGTCTGCAGGGTCCTAAATGGTGAATGAATGGATGAAGGAGATTCTCACTGTCCTGACCCACTATCCAGCAAAACCACATCCAAGGGAAGAGGCCTGGTGGAATCAGGGGGGAAGCAGACCTTGTTGAGCCTGGTGCACACTGGGCAGTGTGGGGTGATCCCCTGCTGGTGTCCCAGCTCTCAGTGCAATACCACCGCTCTGATGGACTGGATCCTTAAGAAACAAAAGAAGTGATCAAGCTCAGGGGAGGAGGGGATCTGGTCGCACTTCTCTTGTCTGGGAGTTTCTCTGCGAGGGGGGACATTCCATGAGAATTGGGATGCGGTAAAGGACAGGGCTGAGGGCAGCTGCTCCCTCTCTCTCTGGGCTTCGGAGGAGGACGCTGGGAGCTGCTGCTTGGAAAAAGGAATTGGTTGCTGCGGGTGGCCAGAGCAGCTTCCCCAGGCAGGTGCTGTCAGGTGCCTGCAGCACCGAAAGCGTCTCCACTTGGGGCTGCCTTGACAACTCCCCCAGCCCAGTAGACGCCTAAGCCCGGATGGTGCAATCAAAGCCTCAGCAGAGGGACGAGAGGACTCCTCGCAGAGCAGATCCAGCTGGGTTTACTAAGGGAAAATCCAAGGGTCCAGGGGAAGTGAGGGTGCAGAGGGAAACAGGAGCAAGCAGGAACACAACATCTGCTGAAGGGAACCAGAGGCAAAGAGCCAGGAGCAGGACTGGGGCCAGGGTATATAACTGGAGGAAGGCAGGAGGGGTCAGGGCACAAATGATGCAATGGAGAAGGGAGCCGGGGCTGGAGATAAGGTGGGGTGACACAGGATGCACCAATAGGGGAGCAGCAATTTTTTGGAAAAAGAAGAAAAAACACAGCAATTTCCTGGTGCCAAGTCTGTCACCACCCAGACCTGGTATTTGATGGCACCGCCCATGCCCAGATCTGGACATTTCCCTGTGCCACCACAGCCCAAGTGCAGCAATTTGCTGGCAAAGAAAGCCAAACCAGGCAAATACCTGGTGCCTACACCAGCCCAATCTTGTGTTTGCTGACACCACCAGTGCCCAGATCTGGAATTTTTCAGATGCTTGCACAGCTTAATTCCAGCAGTTTGCTGGCACAGAAAGTTAACATTTGACAATTTCTCAGTGTCAGCACATTCCCTTCCAAGATCTGGTGTGCGTTGGTGTTGAAGATTGCCATGCAAGATGTTTTCCATTACCATCTGTATGGCAGATTACCTTTGTCAAGTAGGCAGTTTGCTTTATCTCTCTCTTTGAGTGACCACATTCACACCTCCCTCGGGAGGGGACATCTGCTGATAACAGACTATTGAATGTCACTGCATGACTAATAAGAACTATAACATCCCATTGTGAGATGTTCCGCCCAGAGGGAGGAGCCAAGCATTGCTACCCAGATATAATCCAGAGGTTTTTGAGACACCAGCACGGCTTTCTCCACGGGATTCCCCAGAGGAACAGCAGCTGTCTCTTCTCCCACTGGGTCTTCAGAGGAAGAATACATCCTTTTCTACAGATCCCCCCCGCTCCAGCAGAACCACATCTGACGCTTCAGGAGGGCATCAGCCACATTTCCAATTGGACTGCCACCAACACCCTGACCCACAGGGTGTCAGGTTGGGTTCTGACTCTGTCAGTGTTGTTCTAGTGTACTGCATTGTTTATTTTATTTTTTTTTTTTCCTATTAAAGAACTGTTATTTCCTGCTCCCATATTTTTGCCTGAGAGCCCCTTAATTTAAAATTGATAGCAATTCGGAGGAGTGGGGAGGGTTTACATTCTCCATTTCAGGGGAAGCTCTTGCCTTCCTTAGCAGACTCCTGTCTTTCCAAACCAAGACAAATTTTGGCGCCTAACGTGCGGCTGGAGGGCACAGAAACAAAAAAGGAATAACAGTTCTTGAGTAATCTAATTTTTGTGTGTAGCTATAGAAACCTCATTATGCGACGCCATGTGGTCCAGCTGGCCCTGGTTTGGGTGGCATGTGATCATGGCTGTATTTCTCCCATTTATAGGCCCTTATCTAAACATTGGTCCTATAACCAAGGCTACTGTGTCTGTTATCCGGTTTGTTTTATGGGTGAAAAAGGTGAGGAATTAATGGATTTTTAACTTCCTCTGGAAAGCAGGCACACAGATTCACAGCTATCACACACTAACAGTATGTTTTTGAGGTTACTTTAATAATGGCACCTGCTATAAGGAAATGACACCAGGTGAAATCTTCTCCAAACCCTTTAGCCATCTCTTTGGGTCCGCCCCACCAGTTTTTGAAGGGTTCAGATCCACTCTAAATATTAATGATATCATACAGTGGCTGGTGTTGCTGATAGGCCTGCTCTATTTAGCATTTAGAGAGAAGGGGTGACTAACCTGGATAACCACACTGACACCAACCCCAGAATCTAATACGCCATCAGAGTCTAGGGATGCTGCTGCCCCAGAGCCTGACCCTGCCCCACATCCCACCCCAGATGTGAACTACCCAGATTGGCTGGGGGGTCTGGTGAAGGAGATACGTGAGATGGGCCGGATGCTGAAGGAATACACTTCCCCAGCTGGTGAGAAGCCCTTCCTCTGCCTTGAAGAGGGAAAGTCTAATAGTGCGGCAGCAGAACCCACAGATGTTGCAACTGTCCAGGTTCCGGCTGAATTGCAAAGGCAGACACAGCCAGCAGCAGTTGCCCCTCTAGAAACAAAGAGATCTAAGACAAAAGCAGAGCACCCAGATAAAAGAAGGCCCTCACAACCCACAGGGGAGCCAGAGGTTGCGATCATCACCGAGTCCCTGACGTACAAAAGTCTCTGTAATCTTCACAAAGACATTGTATGACAGGGACGTGAGACTTATCCAACCTGGCTACTTCGCATCTGAGATCTTATGAGTACAAGCGTCCAGCTGGATGATGGTGAGGCAAGGAATTTGGGACCCTTGACCCACGACTCAGGTATCAATCAGATTGTTGTAAAGCAGCCAGGGTCTCTTTCCCTCTGGGAGCGGCTTTTAATAAGTGTCAGAGAGAGATTTGTACACAGAGAAAGAATGCAGGACCAGCACCATAGAATGTGCTGGAAGACCCTTGAGGAAGGGATCCAACAGCTGAGAGAAGTGGCAGTATTGGAGGGACTCTTTGGGAGGGATGGACAGCATGATAATGACCCCGACAAAGTCAGGTGCACAGGGCAAATGTTGTGGAGACTGGCAAACCTGGGACCATCCCAATACACCACCTTTATTGCAACAATTAATGCTGATAACAACCAAGAGACAGTGGGTTCTGTAGCTAACAAGCTTAAGAATTATGAAAGTATGATCAATGGACTGATGCAGGCTCATGTCTCTGCTGTGATTAAGGACCTCAAAGAGGAGATGAGGGAGGTGGTGAGGGAAGAGGTGAGGAGGAGCAATTCCCACATTGCACCGCTGTGAGTCACAGGCCCCAGAGTCAGAGCCCAACGTTCCCCAGCTAGAGAGACGGGGGGTACACCCCACGGGCTGACCTGTGGTTTTTTCTGCGTGACCTAGGGGAAGACATGGGAAGGTGGGATGGAAAACGCACTTCTGTCCTGGCAGCACGGGTGCGTCAGCTCAAGGAGGGAAACACAAATCAAGGGAACTCCAGTAAAGTGAAGGTAGCCTCAACCTCCCATGACCGAGCTGCTGAGTATGATCTGTCAGATCCCCTGGAAGGTACCTCTACCATGAATACCCAGGGTTAGAGGGGTCCTGCCTCCAGCCAGTGAGAGGCACGGGAAAACTGGATTTTCTGGATGGTGTGGATCCGATGGCCGGGCACATCAGAACCACAAAAGTACAATGCTTTAGTTGATAATGGTGCACAGTGTACCCTAATACCATTGGGACATGTGGGGGCAGAACCTATTTCCATTGCCAGGGTGATGGGGGGATCACAGCAATTGACCCTGTTAGAAGCTGAGGTGAGCCTGACTGGGAAAGAGTGGATAAAACATCCTATTGTGACTGGCCCAGAGGCCCCGTGTATTCTGGGCATAGGTTTCCTCCTGAACGGCTATTACAAAGACCAAAGGGACTCAGATGGGCTTTTGGCATAGCTGCTGTGGAGGCAGAAAACACCAAGCAGTTGAACACTTTGCCTAGGCTATCAGAAAACCCATCTGCAGTAGGACTCCTGAAGGTGGAAGAGCAAAGACCACCAATTGCCACCTAGACAGTGCATCGCCGGCAGTATCAGATGAATCAAGATGCCATGATCCCCATCCACAAAATGATCCGTGAGCTGGAGAGCCAAGGGGTGGTCAGCAAGACCCACTCACCCTTCAACAGCCCCACTTGGCCTGTGCACAAGTCTGACAAAGAATGGAGATTGACAGTGGACTATCGTGGCTTGAATGAAGTGACTCCACCCCTGAGCGCTGCTGTGCCAGACATGCTGGAACTCCAGTACGAGCTGGAGTCCAAGGCAGCAAAGTGCTTTGCCACCATTGACATTGCTAACACATTTTTCTCCATTCCTTTGGCAGCAGAATGCAGGCCTCAGTTTGCTTTCACCATGAGGGGAGTGCAGTATACCTGGAACCGACTGCCCCAGGGGTGGAAGCACAGCCCCACCATCTGCCATGGACTGATCCAGGCTGCACTGGAAAAGGGTGAGGCTCCAGAGCACCTGCAGTACATCGATGACATCATTGTGTGGGGGAACACGGCAGTGGAAGTATTTGAGAAAGGAGAGAGGATCATCAGGATTCTGCTAGAAGCCAGCTTTGCTATCAAGAAGAACAAAGTCAAGGGACGGGCCTGAGAGACCCAGTTCCTGGGAGTAAAGTGCCAAGACGGACTGCATCAGATTCCCACTGAGGTCATCAACAAAATCACCGTGATGTCTCCACCAACTAGCAAGATGGAAACACAAGCTTTCCTGGGTGCCATAGGTTTTGGAGAATGCACATTCCTGAATACAGTCAGATTGTGAGCCCTCTTTACCTGCAAGAGGAACGAGTTCCACTGGGGTCCTGAACAGCAACAAGCCTTTGCCCAGATCAAGCAGGAGATCGCTCATGTGATTGCCCTTGGCCCAGTCAGGACAGGAGCAGAGGTGAAGAACGTGCTCTACTCTGCAGCCGGGAACCATGGCTTGTCCTGGTGCCTTTGGCAGAAGGTGCCTGGGGAGACTCGAGGCCAACCACTGGGATTTTGGAGTCAAAGATACAGAGGGTCTGAAGCCAACTCCACTCCCACAGAGAAGGAAGTCTTGGCTGCCTATGAAGGAGTCCAGGCTGCCTCAGAGGTGACTGATACAGAAGCACAATTTCTCCTGGCACCCTGACTACCGGGGCTGGGGTGGATGTTCAAAGGCGAGGTTCCTTCCACCCACCACGCCACTGACACGACATGGAGTAAATGAATTGCTGTTATCACACAGTGCTCCTGTGTTGGAAACCTGAATCGCCCTGGGATTCTGGAAATAATTACAAACTGGCCCAAAGGTGAGAACTTTTGTCTGACTGATGAAGAGGAACAAGGACCAGTGACACGTGCTGAAGAAGCTCCTCCCTAAAACCAACTGCCACAAGAGGAAACACGCTACGCTCTTTTCACTGATGGTTCCTGTCTCATCACAGGCATGAACCAGAAGTGGAAAGCAGCCGTATGGAGCCCCACCCGACAGGTTGCACAAGCTACCAAAGGAGAGGGTGGATCAAGTCAACTTGCAGAACTCAAAGCTGTTCAGCTGGCCCTGGACATTGCTGAGAGAGAGAAATGGCCAAAGCTCTACCTTTATACTGATCCATGGATGGTAGCCAATGCTCTTTGGGGCTGGCTGGAAAGGTGAAAAAAAGCCAACTGGCAGCCTAGGGGAAAACCCATCTGAGCTGCTGATGAGTGGAGAGACGTTGCCGCTCGGTTAGAGAAGCTACCTGTGAAAGTCCACCATGTGGATGCTCAGGTTCCCAAGAGTCGGGCTAATGAGGAACACCGAAACAACGAGCAGGTAGATCAGGCAGCAAAGATAGAGGTGTCAAAGATAGACTTAGATTGGCAACATAAGGGGGAGTTGTTCTTAGCTCAATGGGCCCATGATGCCTCAGGTCATCAGGGTAGAGATGCCACCTATAAGTGGGCACAAGACCAAGGGGTGGATCTAACCGTGGACAGTATTTCAGAGGTTATCCATGACTGAGATGTGTGCTGCCATCAAGCAGGCCAAGCGAGTGAAGCTGCTCTGGTAAGGTGGGCGGTGGTCCAAGTACAAGTATGGGGAGGCCTGGCAGATTGACTCCATCACACTGCCCCAGACACGCTAGGGCAAGCGCTACGTGCTGACCATGGTGCAAGCCACCACTGGATGGTTGGAAACCTACCCTGTGCTTCACGCCACTGCCTGGAACACCATCCTGCGCCTTGAAAAGCAAATCCTGTGGAGACATGTCACCCCTGAGTGAATTGAGTCAGAAAATGAGACCCATTTCAAGAATGGCCTTATCAATGCTTGGGCCAGGGTACATGGTATTGAATATATCATATTCCTTATCATGCACCAGCTGCCGGGAAAGTTGAACAGTGTAACAGACTACTTCAAACAACCCTGAAGGCACTCGGGGGGGGACTTTTAGAAATTGGGAAATGAACTCAGCAAAAGCCAGCTGGACGGTCAACACCAGAGGCTCCATAAATTAAGCTGGTCCTGCCCAGTCTGAACCCCTGCACACAGTGGATGGAAATAAAGTCCCTGTTGTACACATGAAAGGTATTTTAGGAAGGACTGTTTGGATTGATCCCATCACAGGCAAAGACAAAACCATCCATGGAATTGTTTTTGCTCAATGACCTGTTTACACTTGGTGGGTAATGCAGAAAGATGGAGAAAGCCATTGTGTACAACAGGGAGACCTAGTCTTAAGTGAGAACTGTGTGAAATTTTTTTGTTGTTGTTGTTTTTGTTTTTGTTTTTGTGGTGCAGATGGAAATAGAAAAAGGGGTGGATAATGTTGAAGATTGCATGCAAGATGTTTTCCATTACCATCTGTATGGCAGATTACCTTTGTCAAGTAGGCAGTTTGCTTTATCTCTCTCTTTGAGTGACCACATTCACACCTCCCTCGGGAGGGGACATCTGCTGATAACAGACTATTGAATGTCACTGCATGACTAATAAGAACTATAACATCCCATTGTGAGATGTTCCGCCCAGAGGGAGGAGCCAAGCATTGCTACCCAGATATAATCCAGAGGTTTTTGAGACACCAGCACGGCTTTCTCCACGGGATTCCCCAGAGGAACAGCAGCTGTCTCTTCTCCTACTGGATCTTCACAAGAAGAATACATCCTTCTCTACAGATCCCCCTTTCTCCAACAGAACCACAAATGATACTTCAGGAAGTCTGCAGCCACATTTTCAATTGGACTGTCACCAACACTGTGACCCACAGGGCGTCAGGTTGGGTTCTGACTCTGTCAGTGTTGTCCTGGTGTACTGCATTGTTTTATTTCATCCTTTAATTTTTTTCTTTTCCCCCTTAAAGAACTGTTATTTCCTGCTCCCATATTTTTGCCTGAGAACCCCTTAATTTAAAATTGATAGCAATTCGGAGGGGTGGGGAGGGTTTACATTCTCCATTTCAGGGGAGGCTCCTGCCTTCCTTAGCAGACTCCTGTCTTTCCAAACCAAGTCACCAATGAACTCCTACCAAATTCGGTGAAACAAATTCCTTGGTAAAGGCCGCCTGGCTTATTGCTTGAAACCTGGCTCCCCGGTTGCAGACGGGGCAAAGAGCTCCGGAGTGGAGTGACCACCCACTCCGTTCTCGCCGTAAATGTGGCCCCAATTCAATGGCTCAAAATCCGGATTTTGTCCTTAGGGGGGTGGGGGTGGGTGGTCTGGGGGCTGCCAGTACGCCTGTCCAGGGTATCGGTGGGCACTCAGACTTAGATCCTAGCCTCCCACGAGACACTGAACCATTTGTGCTTGGTGAGGGAAGCAGCAAAAGGGTGAGTGAAGGCACACCAGAGGCATTGCCTCCAGTGCCTGGGGAACATGGAGGGCAGTCACCAGATAACATGGTGAAGGTGACTGTTCCTGACAAAAATCCACCTTGTCCCTGTTGTGTGGTACCCGGGTAAACTCTGTGTTAAGCCTGATTGAACATCTAAAAGAGTCACACTGGAAAAGGAGGGTTTGCTTTCGGTGTGCCAAGTGTGTAAAGGAAAATATTAACTATCATAGTGTTATTTGTCATTTTGCAAAATGCAGAGGTCCAGAAACTGAAAGGGTTCCAGCTGGAGAGTGGATCTGTGAAGTATGCGTCAGAGACTTCAGAACCAAAATTGGCCTGGGACAACACAAAAGATTGGCACATCCTTTGATAAGAAACCAAGAAAGGATCATTGCTTCCCAACTGAAAGAAACATCAAATCCAGGAGCCCACAAAAGATGCTGGACAAAAGAGGAGGAAGAACTGCTGATAAGACTGGAGGCACAGTTCAAGGGAAACACAAACATTAATAAACCTATCGCCGAACACATAACAACAAAAACAGCTAAGCAAATTAGTTACAAAAGAAGATTACTGCCTAGGAAACCAACAGATGGAGCTGACAGAGGACCTGAGGTGAGTCATCACACCAGGAGAGCAGCTGAGGGCATGGGAATTGAACCTGGGTTGAGTCAGCAATCCCAGGCAAGAACCGTGGACAATGGACCTGGGGAGAACCATCCACCAGGGAGGCCAGCTGCCAGAGAGAAAACAATGGATAAATTAAGATGACACCCTGATAAGGACAACCGCCGCCAGAAACCAGCAGAGGGCGGGGCAGCTGCAGGCTCATTACCAAAAGACAGTCAAGGAACGCTTATCAGCTGGATCAATTAACCACTTCCCCAGAGCATTCAAGCAATTGATGGACGGGCAGGAGATGCTGACAATGATTAATCAGGCAGTGCAGGACTGCTTTGGATGCCTAGAATCAATAAGCCAGATAAGAACTGCTACACGTGGTAAAATGGGAAGGATACCCGGGAGAAGCAACCAAGAAAGCCATTTCAGAGGTGGATGAAGGACAGAGCGATCAAAAAAGGTAATTACCTTTGCTTTCAGCATTTATTCCATCTTGACAGGGGGAAACTAGCAAAAATTATTTTGGATGAGGTAGAGTGTTTGTCCTGGGATATATCATCCAGTGAAATTTACTCAGTATTTAAAGCCAGATGGGAAACACCTGGTACTTTTGCTGGCATCAGGGACTTTGAAATTAATGGGAAGGCAGACAACGGCACCTTCAGAGGCTTAATCACGGCCAAAGAAATTGAAAGAAATGTGCAGGAAATGAGCAAGGGCTCGACTCCAGGTCCAGATAGGGTTACTCTTGGGGACATCAAAAAGATGGATCTGATAAGAACTGCTACACGTGGTAAAATGGGAAGGATACCCGGGAGAAGCAACCAAGAAAGCCATTTCAGAGGTGGATGAAGGACAGAGTGATCAAAAAAGGTAATTACCTTTGCTTTCAGCATTTATTCCATCTTGACAGGGGGAAACTAGCAAAAATTATTTTGGATGAGGTAGAGTGTTTGTCCTGGGATATATCATCCAGTGAAATTTACTCAGTATTTAAAGCCAGATGGGAAACACCTGGTACTTTTGCTGGCATCAGGGACTTTGAAATTAATGGGAAGGCAGACAACGGCACCTTCAGAGGCTTAATCACGGCCAAAGAAATTGAAAGAAATGTGCAGGAAATGAGCAAGGGCTCGACTCCAGGTCCAGATAGGGTTACTCTTGGGGACATCAAAAAGATGGATCCCAGGTATTCCCGGACGGCTGAGCTCGTCAACTTCTGGTTAACATCTGGGGAGATCCTAGACATGGTGAGGGGGTGCAGAATTGTTTTGATTCCCAAATCTACAAAACCGGAACATTTAAAGGACATTAATAACTGGAGGCCTATCACAATCAATTCCATCTTGTTGAGACTGTTCTCCAGGATTGTAAAAGCAAGGCTGAGCAAAGCGTGCCCCCTCAACCCAAGGCAAAGAGGCTTTATTAGAGCAGCAGGATGCTCTGAAAACCTGAAACTCCTGCAAACTATACTTCAGACTGCCTAAAGTGAACACAGACCACTGGGTGCTGTATTTGTGGACATCGCCAAGGCTTTTGACACCATAAGCCACCATCACATCATACATGCTTTGCAGCTGAGGGGAGTGGATCCCCACATCATTGGCCTGATGAACAGTATGTACAAAGACATCAGTATGTATGTCACCACAAAAATGAACACACACACAGACAAAATCCAGATCCGGGTTGGAGTAAAGCAGGGTGACCCGCTGTCACCCCTTTTATTTAACCTGGCAATGGACCCCCTGTTGTGCAAGCTGGAAGAGAGTGGTAAAGGATTCCACCGAGGACAGAGTAGTATAACAGCAGTGGCATTCGCCGACGATCTGGTCTTGTTGAGCGACTCCTGGGAAAACATGAAAACAAATATCAAGATATTAGAGACCTTCTGCGATTTCACCGGTCTCAAAACACAAGGGAAAAAGTGCCACGGCTTCTACATCAAGCCCACAAAAGACTCTTACACCTTCAATAACTGCGCTGCATGGACCATCAACAGCGCACCCCTGAACATGATCAACCCCAGGGAATATGAGAAATACCTTGGCCTACACTTTGACCCCTGGACTGGGATAGCAAAAGCCAACCTCCCCACAAAACTAGAATTCTGGCTTGAATGAATTGATCAAGCTCCACTTAAACCTCTGCAAATACTTGATATCCTCAAAACATACACCATCCATCGACTGACCTACCTGGCTGACCATTCACAAATGAAACAGGGGCCCTTGAAGCCCTTGACCAGAAGATCCGAACAGCGGTCAAGGACTGGCTGCAACTACCTCCGTGCACCTGCAGTGCCATCTTGTACTCGAGCACGAAGGACGGCGGTTTGGGCGTCACCAAGTTGGCGGGACTGATCCCCAGTGTACAGGCCCGGAGACTGCACTGGATTGCACAGTCCTCGGATGAAACAATGAAGGAGTTCCTAGAGAAAGATCAAATGGAACAACTGTATAAGAAATTGTGGATTCAAGCTGGAGGGGAAAGCGAGAAGATACCCTCAATTTGGGAAGCACTACCGGCGAATGAACCATCCAACAGTGCAGACACAACCTCGGAGTGGGAAGCACCGACCCTTAAAACTAAATTTCCTAAACCTTGCGATTGGCGGAGAAAAGAATTCAAGAAATGGACCAAATTAGTATCCCAAGGCCGTGGAATTAAAAGCTTGATAAGGTGATAAAATTAGTAGTGATTGGCTCCAATACTATAGATGCATTCCTCACAGGAAACTCCTCACTACACTACTGTCGCAGTTGAGGCGGTCATGACACAGCAGAGACCACAAGCAGTCTCAGTTGGTAACACTTGGCAACAGTTTATTAATGAAAATGGCTGATCTTTTATACACTTTCCAGTTGTTTACCCTTCCTCTACCTTAGCTATTGGCCACAAGATTTCAATACCATGCCATTGGTGAAAAGTTACTCTGACTCCACCTAACTTTCTAAAAATGCTTCATCCAGCTGCAGAATGCTCTTATCTTCCTTCTCTCGATCTCCTTGGTTACGGCCTTGGAGAAAGCTCCTTATCAGCTTCTTCTTCTTCTTACTTCTCGCTCCTTTAGCTAACAGGCCCACTGCTAGACCCTTCCACACACTACAACTTAGGGCCAACTTCTACCCCACAAGAGAATTTCTCTCCTGGGGTAGAGAGGAAAATTACATCAAGGCCTGTAGGCACTGTGATGCGGACAACGAAACCTGCGCCCTCATCCTCGGCTACTGCCCAGTGATTCAGGACGCTCAAATCAAGAGGCACAATCATATCTGTGAAAGGCTTATTGAGGAGGCGAAGAAGAGGGACTGGGTAGTGTTCAAAGAACCACCCATAAGGGAAACCATCAAGAAGCTGTACAAACCAGATCTGATATCTGTTAAGGACGGACGTGCATTCATCGTGAAAGTGACAGTACGATACGAAGCCTCCAAAACATCTCTGGAAGAAGTGGCTGCAGAGAAAGTAAACAAGTGCAAACATTTGGAAACCAAGGTGCAAAGCCTCACCAACGCAAAGGACGTTGTTTCTATGGGCTTTCCCCTTGGAGCGCGGGGGAAATGGTACAAGGGGAACTTTGAACTTTTGAGTACACTTGGCCTCTCCAAATCGAGGCAAACGATGGTTGCAAAGACTTTATCCACAGAAGCACTCCTATCGTCTGTGGAAATTGTACATATGTTCACCAGTAGGGCCAGAAGATTACATGATTCAGGGTAGTGAATTTTTGCATTTTTTGTACTTTGTAATGTTTTGTAGATTTTTATTGCTGTTTTAATATGTTGATTTTTGTATGCAATTTTTTTTTTTTTTTTGCATCACTTTTACATTTTAATAAACTAGAGAGTAGCTAGGTTCGTAAGGAAGCCACAAGCCAGTTAGGTAGCTCATAGTGAGTAGGGACAAAGACTTTAATTCATAACGCATCAATTACCACCCGATTCAGACCAATTTACTGTATTTGAAACAATTTACCGGATTTGTTCAAGGTGGACGGGCCACCTTTATTTAACCCGGAAAAGGAACATATATTATTTATATGTGTTTGAAAAATAGCCAAATGCCTCGTCATCTAATTAGTGACGTGCATGAATGGATGCATGGATTCCCACTGTCCCTACGTACTATCCAGCAAAACCACAGCAAAGGGAACGGGCTTGGCAGGATCAGCGGGGAAAGAAGACCCTGTTGAGCTTGACTCTAGTCTGGCACTGTGAAGAGACATGAGAGGTGTAGAATAAGTGGGAGGCCGGGCATGCGCTCAGCAGTGCGGGGTGACCCGCCCGCTGGCGTCCCGGCCGTTGGTGAAATACCACTACTCTGATTGTTTTTTCACTTACCCGGTGAGGCGGGGGGGGCAAACCCTGAGGGGGGCTCTCGCTTCTGGCGCCCACCCCCAGGGTGGCTAACGGCCACTCTATTGGATAGTGAACCCCCATCTCCCAGTCGCTCTATCGACTGATCTGCCTGCAGGCACAGGAATGAGGCTGAGCACTCAGACATCTCTTAGTGGGCAGCAGAGGGCACAGCCGCACAGCAGCCAGTCCTTTCAGGAGTCTTGGCAGCCACGGCAGGGCACGGAGGGGCTGCAGGGTGCTCATTTAACACAGCCAGGCTGCTCCGGGCACCTCCACCACTGACTCCAGGGACGGCACACTCAGCTGACGGCGCCCTCCCGCCGGGGGCAGCGGCACGGCCCCAGGTGACCAGGGGACATTCTGCTGGGAAAACACCTCTGCCAAGGGTGGCAGCACAGTCCTGAGGGCAGCAGGGCACTCCCTGGGCAGGTCACTCTCACCTGGGGAGGCTCCACGGCTCTGCCTGGTGGCCTCCTGGTGGGCTGTGCCTTCTGCACTCATCCTCTTCCCTTGCTCATCCAGCACAGCGTCTGCTCTCCCTGCTGCCTTCCCCAGTGCCCTGCTTTCTCCGTTAGCCTTGGTGGAGAGCCAGTGAATGCCCCATCCTTGGAAATATTCCAGCTCGGATGGGCTCTGAGCAACATAATGGAGTGAAAGATGCCTCTGCCCCCACCACACAGGAGGCCCTGTGGTGTCAGCTACTGGAGTGGTCAGTGTCTCTTGTAGGATGCAATTCCCCCAGAGAGCAGAGAGAACACAAACACCACAGCTGGCAGGAACACCCTCCATGGAGATAGGAATATTCTGGATCAACAGGCTCAGGCTGCTGACTTTTGCCCCCTTGTAGATGGACACAAGTGTCTGAAGTTACTGAGAGCCAGGAGGCCCCACAGTGTCTCTGAGTCCCCTTGGTTCCCTGAGATCACACAGTGTCCCAGTGTCCCTTTGGTTCCATGAGGCCCCACAATGTCACAAGAATCCCGGGACACAACAAGGTTCTGGGGGATCCCAATGGATTGTTGGTTCCAACTGGCCTCACTGAGTCACAAGGGCCTCTGGACTCCTTGAGACTCCACAGTGCTACAGTGTCCCTTTGGTTCCACAAGCGACAGCTTCACAATGGTTCCTGAGCATCTTTAGGCACCAGTGTCTCAGAGCATCCCCTCAGTTCCATGAACTCCACAGTGCCACAATGTCCCCTTTGTTCCATTTAGTTCTGCAGTGTCACAAGGATTCCTGGAAAGAATGAGGCCCTGAGGTATCACAATGGATGGTTCCATGAAGTCCCAGAGTTTCACAGTCTCCTCTTGCTTCCATGGATTCTACAAGACCCTGGAGTGTCACAGGGCCCCTACAGTCCTATGAGTCTTCACAGTGTGACAATGTCCCCAGGAGACACTGCAGTGTGACAATGTCCCCAGGAGGCAGTGCAGTGTCACAGAGGAGCAGCACTGGAGTGGGCACAGCACCAGGGGAGGTTTGGCAGTGTTTCCATGTCTGTGACACCACAGTGGTGGCAACACCAACGTTCCCATCTCTAAAATAACACAGATGTTCAAGACCGAGCATTCCCCTGTCAGTGACACCCCAGTGGTGGCAACCTCAAAGTTCCCCTGTCTATGACATGACAGCAGTGGCAATACCAATGTGCCCCTGTCTATGACACCAAAGCAATTGCAAGCCCAGTGTTCCCCTCTCTGTGACACCACAGAGGTGGCACCCACAGCATTCTCCTCTTTATGACAGCACCACAGTGGCAAGCCCAACATTGCCCTCTCAGTGACACTGCAGGGGTGGCAGCCCCAAATGCTCCCCTGTGACACCACAGCAGTGACTCCCCCAACATTCCCCTCTCTGTGATACCACTGAGTTGGCAGTTCCAGCATTGACTTCTGTAGGACACCACAGGGGCAGCAGCCCCAAGATTACCCTGTCTTTGAGCCCACAAGGATGGCAGCCCCAACATTCCTCTCTCTATGATACCACAGCAGTGGGAGCCCCAGAATTCCCCTGTTTGTGGAACCCTAGCAGTGTAAGCCCCAACATTTCCCTCTCTGTGACATCATAGTTGTGGCAGCCCCAAGTCCCCCTCTCTGTGACACCAGAGCAGTGGAAGGCCCAGAGTCAGCTTTGGCAGCCCCAACATTCTCCTCTCTATGACTCCACAGCAGAGGCAGCCCCCAGCCCCCAGCATTCTCATGTGTATGACACCATTGTGGTGGCAGCCACAACGTTCCTCTCTCTGTGACGCCTCAGTTGTGGCAGCCTCAGTTGTCCCTTCTATGACACTACAGCGGTTGCTGCCCGAACGTTCCCCTCTCTGTGACACTGCAGCTGTGGCAGCAGAACTAAAACAGAAGCAGCAGCCGTGGAAGAACAGGGGAGCAGGGGAGGAGCAGAGAAGGAGCAGTGGAACAGTGGTAGATGAGCAGTGTTGGAGCAGCAGTGGAGCAGTGGTGGAGGAGCTGAGGAACCGTGCTGAAACTGCACCACACAGCTTTTGAACAGCAGTGGAGTGAGCATGAAAAAGGCGGAACAGTGGTGGCACAGGAGCTACAGCCATGAAATTGTGGTGGCACAGGAACTACAGCCATGAAACTGTGGTGGCACAGGAGCTACAGCCATGGAACAGTGGTGGCACAGGAACTGCAGCCATTGAACAGTGGTGGCATAGGAACTGCAGCCATGGAACAGTGATGGCACAGGAGCTACAGCCATGGAACAGTGGTGACACAGCCCCACAGCTGTGGAGCGGTGCCTGAGATGCTGAAGCTGTGGGACACAGAGCGGCTCCCAGCGCTGTGTCCTGCAGGAGCCGGTCCCGCACACACCAGAGCGATGCCCCTCTGGCTGAGCCAGAGCTGGGGACACAGGCAGGAATTGCTGCTGGGCTGTGCAAGGCGTGGATCGAGTGCAATTAATGGTGACCTGGGCATTTGATCCTGCTCATTGTGGCTGCTTTTGTGCAGTCGGGGCCTTTCCAGTTCATCTGAAGTCATGAGTCATGAACTCAGGAGAAACTTGGGACATAAGGAATCAAAGTGCCTTCTGTCCTGCTGTCTTGGTTTGAAAGACAGGTGCCTGCTAAGGAAGGCAGGAGCCTCCCATGAAATGGAGAATGTAAACCCTCCCCCTCTGAATTGCTATAATTTTAAATTAAGGGGCTCTCAGGCAAAAAATAAAAAGTATAGGAGCCAGAAATAACAGTTATTTAATAGGGAAGAAAATAAAAGGATAAAATCAACAATGCAGTACAATCAAACAACACTGACAGAGTCAGAACACAACCTGACACCCAGTTGGTCAGGCTGTTGGTAGCAATCCAATTGGAAATGTGGCTGCAGTCCTCCTGGAGTGGCAGGTGTGGTTCTGTTGGTGCAGGGGCTCCTGTAGAAAAGGGTGTAGTCTTTCTCTGAGGATCCAGTGGAGGAACAGGCAGCTGCTATTCCACTGGGAAATCCAGTGGAGAAGTTGTGCTGCTATTCCAGAATCTCCAGATTCTATCCAGTTAGGAATGCTTGGCTCTTCCCTCTGGGCGGAGAATCTCCCAATGGGATGCTGTAATTCTTATCAGCCATGCAGTGACATCCAATAGGCTGTTATCAGCAGATGCCTTCACCCCTGGAGGGAGGAGTGATTGTGGAAGAGATAAGGAAAACTGCCATACAGATGGCAAATAAAATCCATTTTGCATTGCAATCTGGGACACCTCCAGAGGAAGACATCTTGGTAGAAGTTGAATGATTTCTGATTTGGGAACCAAAGTGGGTCAATTATTGGCCTGTGGTTTGTTCTCATCCAGAAAGATGTTCCAAAGTACTGCAATTTGGAAATAAAACCAGGAACGTGCTTCTTCATCTGGATATTGCATATGGACTATAGAGCTATTTGTGGTCAATATGATAAGAAAACAACTGTAAATCTTTTCTTGATTTCACTCTTTCTTCCAGTCTCTGGGATTAGGCCTCCAACACTCCCTGCGGGTCTTCTTTCCATAATCTGCTCCTCCGGAGTTGGGATGTGACAAATCAGCAGTGGGAAGAGGGAGGACAATGGACCATTACAACTGCAAACTCTGGTTTTTGTAGTCTTTGGATTTCCAGTGCTTAGAAACTGTCATGTTTTCAACTGTCTGAACAAATCCCACATTTGTCACTTTTTCCATGGCAGAAAACCTTCCTTTGGCCTTATTTAGCAACCGACCCTGGGAAACACCTCAGTGCAGATGCTTTTTTGCTGGTTTTGCTAAGAGATGACAAGAAAATGAGCACACAGGGCACGGATGAGAGAAAGGGAAGAAACAGTTCCTTTCTTTTCTCTTCCTTGTGGAAACTCTCCTCTAGAGGTTGTGCTCCAGCCACAGACTTCCCGGGCCAAGGGCTGAGGGAAGCAATTAAGCTGAGGCAGTTGAGGCATCTCCTCCCTGGTCTGTAGCCCTAGGGCTGAGAGGGGACACGGGTGCTCCCCTTGCAGCCCTTGCAGCCCCTGGAATGGGGAATTCCTCCTGCCTCTGCCAGGTGCTCCTGATTCTGGCGTTAGCCCTGGCCTGGCTGCTCCTGCTCTGAGCTCCCTGCCATGGTCATTGCTGGTGCTGGAGGGCAGGAGGGAGGGATTCAGTGCAAACCTTGGAGGCGCCAGTGGGCTCAGAGATGGCTGGAGGTGACAGTGACAGAGTGACGGGAGGTACAGATGGACACAGGGACAAGACAACACCCCAAAGAAAACCTCTTGGAAACTTGGGGGACTTTGAGTGTAAAATACACACGAACACAGACACATAGACACAGAATACTGCAACGCATTTCCCAGCTGTCTTAGGTTGGACAGTGGGGGTGTATTCTATTCCTATCTGATGGGGCAGTTATCTTATGTTAATTGGGCAGTTTTCTTTATCTCTTTCACAACCCATCCTCGCTCCCAGGAGATATCTTTTGTTAATGGGCCATTGAGTGCCACTGCATGACTGATAAAATTCCATCATCCCATTGTAAGAAGCTCTGCCCAGAGGGAGGAGCCAAGCATTCCTACCTGGATATAATCAGAGGGCTGGAAGACCAGAGTCAGCCTTTTCCACTGGATTGCCAGAGGAAGACCAGGCCAAACACCACCACCACTGGATCTTCAGAGGAAAACCCCACTGTTCTACAGGATCCCTGCCACCGCCACTGTGACCCACAGGGTGTCAGGTCGTATTCTGAATCTGTCAGTGTTTTTTCTTTGTACTATTGTGTTTATATTTTAATTTTCCTGCTAAATAGCTGTTATGCCTATTCCCATATCTGTTTCCTTAGAGCCCCATAATTTCAAAATTATAACAGTTCGGAAGGAGGTTGTTTACATTTTCCATTTGAAGGGAGGCTCTTGCCTTCCTTAGCAGACACCTGTCTATTCAAACTGAGACAATGCCCCAGGACACCCAGGCGAGTGAGGAGGAAGTCAGTGCCCCTTTTCCCCTTTCTTCTGCTCCATCTCCCAGCCCAGCACAGCCCCCGGCTGCAGGACAACCTCACTGCCGATGCCGTCCTGCCGGGGAAGCACTGGGGAGACCTCCTTCCCCTTCCCTCTGTCACAGAGGCAAATCTCATCCTCTCTTTGTCCTTCCTGCCCCAGACAAGGAGCTGAGGATGGAAACCAGGGTGGACAAATCCCCACAGCAGAACCTCGTGGAAGAGGCTGTTTTGCTCAGCTCCATGGCGCAAGAATCCAATGGAGAGGAAAAGCCCTGGAGATCCCACAGGAAGAGGGGCTGCAAACCCAGCCCAGTGTGCTCTGAGGAGGAAAGACCCACCCTGGGCCAGGAAGGTGGACGGAACTTCAGCCAGAGCTCGGAGCTGGTGGTGCATGAGCAGCTTCACAATGGGGAGAATCCCTACAAGTGCTTGGAGTGTGGGAAGAGCTTCAGGCAGAGCAGCACCCTGATCCGCCACCAGGTGATCTACACCGGGCAATGGCCCTACAAGTGTGAGGAATGTGGGAAGGGCTTCAGCTGCAGCTCAGAACTCATCAGGAACCAACGCATCCACACTGGGGAGAGGCCCTACGAGTGTTCCCATTGTGGGAAGAGGTTTCAGATCAGCTCTCATCTCCTCCTGCATGAGCGGATTCACACTGAGGAGAGGCCCTTCCACTTCCCTGAGTGCGGGGACGGATTCCAACGCAACTCCCACCTCAGCGTCCACCAGCGCACCCACACCGGGGAGAGGCCCTACAAGTGTCCCCAATGTGGGAAGAGCTCCTCAAACAGCTCTACCTTGTCCTGACACCAACGGAGGCACCGGTAAGGGAAGCCCTGTGCGTGCTCCAACTGCAGGAGGAGCTTTGTGCACTGGTGCAGCTTCATCCCCCATGGGAGGACCCACATTGGTCAGAACACTGGTGACCCACATTCCCAGTGATCCATGTTGGGACAACACCTGACTGGTTATCCTTTTGGCCCTAATTTTCTTCTGATTTGTCTTTATCACCTAAAAACACCTGAAATAGGACTAAAATGAAAGTAATTGATCAAGGATGTCTGAAGTCCCACCATTTAACAGGTATTTGAGGTGGAATTTATGGTTTGAGAACATTTGTTCTGTAGGATTTGTGGGTTCTTGGGGGATTTCAGCAAGTGTTCTGAGACAGAGTAAAGATCCATTCTGAATTAGGTGAAGTGTCTAAGAAAGGTGAAAAGTCTGTGAGGCCAAAGCTGAAGGAAAAGCTCGCATGCCGAGACAGCAAGGAGACAGCAAGGAGACAGAGAAAGAAAAACAGAAAGACCACAAGGTCGATTTGCCCCCGACTTAGAAATTCCTTTGATAAAGAAGAACTGGTGCTAAATGTCACGCAGAATGAATATGTATGAACTTATTGTGAAACTGTATGCATATGCATTTGGAAGGGGGATAAAAGAAGACCCGAGGTCTTCAGAGGTACGCATGCCTTTTTGGGGGACTTGTGTCCGGCGCACGTCGTAATAAAAGCATACCGGGCTTTACAACTTTTACAAAGTTGTGAGGTTTCTTCTTTTCTCCACAAAACAGTTCTCTATATCTTTGCACTCCAGAATTCCAGATAGATTGGTCTGTCACCTCAAAATGATTCAACCCCATTGAAAACACCTCAATTTTACCCCAAAATTGACCAATCCATGTCAAAATGCCTTATTCCCATCTAGGAAAAATTCAGTCCCATGACAAATCTACTTGATTCCACAGTGTCCAGGGTGAGAGGGGGTTGGAAGGAGATTGGGAGAAGTGGCATCCCAATTTGAGGGTGTGGGATTGGGATTGTGTGGGGCTGGGTGTGTGGCCTGTATTTTGATAGTAAATAAAACTTCCAGAATGACTGATTTCTGTCCCATTCATTTTTTGTCAGTTCCAGTTTGTTTTTCAGAGTGCCACCTTCGCAGCTGATTGTGTTTGTGCCCTCCTTTCTCTCCTGCCTTTCTTTGCCTGCTCTGTTTCTCTCTCAGTGTCTCTCTTGACCCAGGGCAGCTCCCACCAAAGACCCTGCCCTGATTTATTTCCCACTCCAGGAGCTACAACAACCAGAGGTGAAGCTATGAAGGCTGGCAGTGAAATGTCACTGTAAGATCGTGCTCCACTTGGCCTTTGGCTCTTTCTTAAGAACTTTGCCTTCCAGGGCAGGAACATCTTTTCCTGCCTGGGAACTGGAATTCCAGCCCCTGGGAGTGTGTGCCATGGATCCCAGAGGGGCATTCCCGAGGCTCCCAGGGTGCTGCTCCTGCTGTGCCTCCCAAGGAGCTCTGCAGGACCGTAGAAGTCCATCCGAAAATCCTTCATTTTTTGCCTCACAATTGTCATGAGAAAAAGACCACTGAAGCATTAAAAACTGTTGAGCCAGTTGGGAAAGAAAGTCTTATGCTTATTTCGTGTGTTCACACGTGGTGTTTGCAGAACATGCCATGCTGTACTTGAAGGGGGCATGCTGCCCTTTTTCTGAACAATTGGACTGGACTTCCAAACTCCAGGCCTGGTTGCACTGAGCTCTGGGGTGGCTCCCCCCCCCTCCATGAGAAGACCCCTCTTGCCTGTCTTCAACCACCGTGACGGACCAACAGAGATGCTAATCCCCTCATCAAGGAACCAAGAACCCCTCTGGCGCCCTACTGGCACCCCCATGGCCCCGCCCCCGGCAACCTCCTTCCAGAGACTGGGACTATACCCCCTCCCAACTCAGGGAGGGGGGAAAACCTGCCCAGAGTAAAACATACCTGTGAGCATTCGGCCATGAAAACAATGGAACAGTCTCACCCCCTCCTCCTGGTCCTATTCTTCTCCCCTCCATGGAAACCTAATTTTGGCCACCCTTCCTGTGGGATCTCAGTCTCTCAGAACTGGGGTGCAGGGTGAACAAGACTGCCCCTGGGGGGCTCGGGAGTCCTGGAATGTTGCCAGAAATGTCTGGTGGCTGGACTTTGATCCCACATGGGAGATGACATCAGTATGAGGACGGGAGGATTTCACTGGGGTGAATGGTGAAGGGACAAGTTAATTGGAGTGTGAGATACAGGGTTTAAGATCCCTGTACAGGGGGGTCTAGAGAGGTAAGATGGAGGAATTGGGGCGTGCCCTTCTCCTTCTTCTTCTTCCTCTAGGCCTCCATCTTCTGTGGTGGAGTTGGCACTCCGGGATTGGACCTTACTAGGGGAACACTGGTTAATAAGGGTAGAGGGTATTGGAGAAAAATGATAAATATTGTATACGTAACTCCGGGTATAAAGATAGGTGACCGCCCCAGGGGCTCTCAGTGTGTGCCCATGGCTGACTGCTGAGCAGAACTCTGTCAGGCCAAGAGAAAATCTTTTAGATAAGCAATTAATAAACACCGAGACCGAGAACAATTCTGAAGCTTCCTCTCGTCCTTTTGAACCCCGGGGGCCCAAGGCCATCTTTGGGCTTTTCCCAGACCATCCAGACAGCACCAAAATCCGACAACTGGCGTCCGCTGTGCGGGCTATCTCCCACCAAACCTTTCGGGGGGGGGGGAAAGCCCTGAAGAGCTGAAGAGCCAAGAGAACAGCACTGATAACTCCAGAGGAGAGAAGCCTGAAGAAAGAAAGAAGAAAAAGAAAAAACCGGCCGGGAGAAGCTGCAAAAATCAGCAGTCACTGAGAAATCCCATCTCTCAGCTTCTGCTGAAGACAGTTCGTAGCAGAGCGGCCTGGACTGGGACCAGAAAGGCGCCTCTGATCCATCTCTTGTAATCTGCTGGACGGAGAACAGGAGCCTCCAGACCACTCTGACGACAGATTCGGTAAGAAGGCCAAAATAAAATCATGGGGGCCTCACTCTCCCAGGAACAACGGGAAATCTTATCCACCTTACAAAGTGTAGCAGAATTATATACAGAAGGGATCCCAAAGAAAGAATTAAAACAGCTGTTATTATGGGCAAGGCTTAATTATCCACTTGCAGAGACATGTTTGCTGTTCGAAGTGGGGTTTTGGCAAGAAATTAATAGGCATTTATATATTTTAGCAACAAAAAAAGATGAGACAGCGTTAAAGCTACTCTCGCCGGCAAGAATCATGTTACAAGGTATTTCAGTGCAGTCTAAAAGACTGGAAAAGCAGCGAGAAGCTGCGGTACCCTCAGAGAAGGGGGCGGAGTGGCAAAGCTCCGGGAAAAAAATTGCTCTGGCTTTAAAAAGCCAGGGGGAAAGGGCTCTCGAAAAAAGAGAGCGGGAAAAAATATTAAAACCCCCGATCAAAAAATGCAACAAACTCCAAGGGCGTCCTGAAACTCCAGAGAGTGTGGAGGAGTCAGGAGCAGAAGGGGGGGAGCAGGAAGATAAGGGAATGGGGGGGGGGGCCTGTTCGCGGCGAAGGCGGCGACGCGGCGGCGGCGGGCGCGGGCAGCGCGGGTGAAGATTAGGAGACGCGCGCGGAGGGCGAAACTCGCAAAAACTGGGGTATAGACTCACACGCGGGCGCGGGGGCGGCGAGCGCGGAAGGCGGGCTGAGGGAAAATGTGCAGGCTCAAAGGGCCACCGCGGTGAGATGCAGGAGGCGCGCGGTTGTGACGTCAGACCCGGTGCGACGGTCAGCTCGAATCGCGGGGAGAGCCGGAGTACCGGCGGGAGAGGCGAACACAACGTCAGAGGAGGAGGGGTTGGACTCAGGGACAGACCGAGGGGCGGGGACCTCGGAGGTGGTACAGGGGGGAGACGATGACGTCAGCTTGGGGGACACAGGAAGCAGCTCGGAGAGTACGCATGCGCAGAAAGTAAGACGCGGGCGGACCCGAGCCCGGTCCCCTGTGACGTCGCGGGTGAGGAGGGGCCGTGTTAGGGATTCTACGTCCCGGGGCTCCACACCGTCTCCAGATCTGGTGCCTTTGGTTCAGAGCCTCGGAGTCCCAGTCCCTTCCCCTCACAGGGGACGCCGAGCAGGAAGAGGAAGTGGGGCAGTCGAGCTTGCTCCGTCATCCGAGCCAGGGAGGCCGGTGACAGCGCCACCTAGTGGCAGGAGGGCGGAAGTACACGACATGCCGGGTCGGCTCGGCGGAGCCACAGCGCCATCTCGTGGCGTGACTGCAACAATGCAGCAATTTTTTCCAACAATATATAAAAAGAAAAGCACCTCGAAGAAGACAATGTTAACACAACAAAGGGATTATCCATCCTCGGAATCTGATCCACCGATCGTGAGACATTTTCTAAACAACACACAGGCAAAGCTAAAGGGAGATCCTTTGGTTTTGGTCAGAAACCCAGAAACAGGTCAAATAGAGGGTCCTTTCAAACTAATCTCTTGGGGAAAGGGTTTCGCTTGTATCTCCACAGATCGAGGTCTGAAGTGGGTGTCGGCACGGCACGTGAAGCCATTCCGAACACGAGAGCACGAGAACGCTGATCCAAGAAACAAAGAGACGAGTACTCAGACAGAAGTCGAGACTCAGACTGCGAAAAACGACCCAGAAGAGAAATAAAAAAGAAACTAAGGACCTTGGGGGGTTTTTCACACAGAAGCGAAGTAATGGGTTTCACGATGCTTATGTGCATCGTTCTTTCATTCATTGCAGTAAGCAGTGGGGGAGATTTACCTGTTAGTCAACCAAGGCAAAATGTATGGGAGGCTTTAGCTCGGGCAGCGAATTTAGATAGTATCTGCCTGACACATTCAAGACCAGGTAAACCATTTTCAGCATGCATGGTTGGATTGCCAGTGGACGAATGGCCAGTTCCAGGGCACTCTGCAATTAACATTTCGCAGGTCATTAAAAATCCTATAAAAGAGTGGTGTGCTTGGACACACCTGCTTCCTGTGGCTTCTACAGAACCTCAGGAATTGGAGATTTTTGGGTCCATGACAATGAGACTCTGCATGCAGTTTGAAGCTCCGAAAGTCACAAAGGTGAAAACTATTGATTTAACTCCCACTCATGAATTTTATAAGAATGCCTCAGCTTGGTGTAAATATACAAAGAGAACTACCAAAGGATCGATCCAAGTTCCGGTGCAATTGCCGCGGGGTCTGTTCTTAATTTGCGGGGACAGAATTTGGCACGGCATTCCTGCTAATGCCACGGGAGGTCCAGACAGCATCGGGGGTGGCCTTGACTCAGATCGACCGCATGGGTTGTTGGTTGAGCAAACATGCGCGGTCTGTGTCTGTCACATTGGATGACATGTTAAAAGACGTCAGTAGTGTGAGACAGGCGACTCTTCAAAATAGAGCAGCAATCGATTATCTATTGCTCGCTCATGGACATGGGTGTGAAGAGTTCGAGGGGATGTGCTGCATGAATCTCTCAGATCATTCAAAGTCAATTCATGAAAATATCAAAAATATAAAGGACAGCATAAATAAGCTTGGCGAGATCACAGGATCATGGATCGATCAACTGGCAGAATTCTTTGACATCTCTCCCATTTGGAGAGGAATCTTAAAGATAGGGCTTTATGTTTTAATAGTTCTCCTAGTCCTCATACTTGTTGTCCCATGCATATTTGCATGTTTAAAACATGCAATGAATCGGATGGCGAAAAAGATCTTTTTGGTGCAAACAGAAGGGGGAGATGTGGGATCTCAGTCTCTCAGAACTGGGGTGCAGGGTGAACAAGACTGCCCCTGGGGGGCTCGGGAGTCCTGGAATGTTGCCAGAAATGTCTGGTGGCTGGACTTTGATCCCACATGGGAGATGACATCAGTATGAGGACGGGAGGATTTCACTGGGGTGAATGGTGAAGGGACAAGTTAATTGGAGTGTGAGATACAGGGTTTAAGATCCCTGTACAGGGGGGTCTAGAGAGGTAAGATGGAGGAATTGGGGCGTGCCCTTCTCCTTCTTCTTCTTCCTCTAGGCCTCCATCTTCTGTGGTGGAGTTGGCACTCCGGGATTGGACCTTACTAGGGGAACACTGGTTAATAAGGGTAGAGGGTATTGGAGAAAAATGATAAATATTGTATACGTAACTCCGGGTATAAAGATAGGTGACCGCCCCAGGGGCTCTCAGTGTGTGCCCATGGCTGACTGCTGAGCAGAACTCTGTCAGGCCAAGAGAAAATCTTTTAGATAAGCAATTAATAAACACCGAGACCGAGAACAATTCTGAAGCTTCCTCTCGTCCTTTCGAACCCCGGGGGCCCAAGGCCATCTTTGGGCTTTTCCCAGACCATCCAGACAGCACCAAAATCCGACACCTTCCCCCAACCAAGAACAGTATATCTTGGGGTTCAGTTCGACTGCCTCTCTGAGATCTCCCCAAGACGTGTACCAGCAAGTTTTGGCGGCGGGACCCCGAAGACATCGCGTTTTGGTAGCTATACCCCATTCCCTAACCTTCTTTCCTCCCTTTTTCCCTTGTCCTACCCTTCTCTTCCCCGGATCCCCTAACCAAATGCATATTTAGCTGTGGTTATTGTCAATAAAATTGCATCTTGTTGATTTGTTACTGCAAAACCCCTGTGCCTTTGTTGGTTATTTTTGCACCCAAAAATCATTCGTCACCCATTCATTTTGGGGGAATAAATCCCCTGGAAAGGGGTGATCCCTTAGCAATTGCCACTGCCCCTGACCAAATCCTAGAAAGTGTACAAAAGACTGCATGTTTGCAAATGATTCATGAGAAAAAATTAATTCCTGGTTTTGAATCCCCAATGCAATTGTCTGTGAAGCCTGAAATTCTGACCCCTTTAATTTGTGGGCTTCCAGAAACATTGAAATCAACAGCATTCACTATTCAAAAAACAGTTATGGCTCTAAGCCCAATAGATAGATTAGAAAGACTTCCTAACAACTCCACTCATCAGTCTGAGTCCACTGACACTGCACCTTCGCCCTATACACCAACACAGACCCCCACAACACCATCTGACACATCTAGCAGCAGCCGCAAGACTTGGACATGGGGTGAGGTAGCAGTTGATTTAATAAACTATTGTAGACAGTATGGGCCTGTAAAAACCCTGGAAGAAAAATCAGAAAAAACAAAAGGTGTCCGGTTTATGGGAACCCCTAACACTGAAAACACAGAACCAGGAAAACAGATTTCCAACAGACAACACTGGTGGATGCTGGGAATAAAGAAAGGGGTTCCCCGGGACATAATGGATGGTTTACCACTTGAAAAATTGCAGAAAATCATAACTAACTGGAATTTCAGAAGAACAAATACCCAGCCAAGTGCCCCGATCCCCCTCCCTCACCAGAAACTAACAAATACTCCTACCAATACACAGTTCAGTACACACAGTACATCACAGTCTTTCACACAGAACACAGGCAATGAGCCAAAGTTAACCCTTCCCCAGTTTCTCCCTCGGAACCTGGGCAGTGAGGCTGCGTCTCAGCCTCTCCCTCAGAACACAGCCAGTGAGCCAAGATTAACTCTTTCTCAGCTTCTTTCACAGAACTTGGACAGTGAAACCCTGGCTGCGTGTCTCCTGAAAAGCACCAGCAGTGAGCCGGAAGTAACTCTTTCGCAACTTCTTTCACAGAATCTAAGCAACATAACTGCCCACCCGCCCGTGCCCCAAAACACAAACAGTGAATCTTCACCAACAGAGCTTTCGAGAAACTAGTATCTCCACCGCTTACAGGTGAGCGAAGGGGTGGAAGTTGGGTTTACTTACGAATGCTCACAAAAAATAAATCAGGAGACATGTTAATTACAGCAATCACGGGCCCTAAAAAAGTTCTGGTAGCCTACATTGTTGATACGGGAGCCCAGATTTCTGCACTAAGACATAGAGATGCCCAGAAGTGTGGAGTTGTTCCAACAAAAAGGCAATGCTGCATTCTTAATGCTTTAGGAACCATAGAACCCATGAATGTTGCTTTAGTCAAAGTAACACTCCCTGGAGAAGAAAATCAATTGGTTGTCAAAATGATAATTGGGGACATACCAAATAATCTGCTAGAGATGGATGTCCTCTCAGGAAGGCAGTGGGAAGACACCGAGGGTTTCCTGTGGTCTTTTGGCACTCCGCCACTTAACATTAAACTGCTTCAGACCGCACCCGCACTGCCTTACAGTAAAACAATCAATGTGAAACAGTATCTCTTGCCTTCTGGAGCTAGAGAAGGCATCAAACCAGTTATTCAGGAATTGCGTGATCAAGGAATAATTATTAACACACGCTCCCCATACAATTCACCCGTGTGGCCAGTCCGAAAGCCTAACGGGAAGTGGAGGCTTACGGTCGACTACTGTAGGCTGAATGCCAACACTGACCCTCTGACTGCAGCAGTGCCAAATTTAGCTGAACTGATAACATCAATACAAGAAAAGGCTCACACAATCATGGCAACCATAGATGTCAAAGACATGTTCTTCATGATACCTATACAGCCAGAGGACATGGATCGCTTTGCATTCACATGGGAGGGACAGCAGTACACATTCACTAGACTCCCTCAGGGATACAAACTCCAACACTAGCACACCATGCTTTAGCTAAGGATTAGAAAAAATACCTAAACCTGACACTGTAGCTGTGTACCAATACATTGATGACATTTTGGTGGGAGGAGAGGAAATTAAAGAGGTGGGGGATCTCCAGCAGAATATAATCTCTCATCTGGAGAGCCTTGATTTAAAGATTCCCTCAGAGAAAATTCAAAAGCCTTCTCAGGAAGTAAAATTCCTGGGAATTTGGTGGCAATCTGGCAGCACATGCATCCCACCTGACACTTTAACTTCTCTAGAGCAGATGAAAATGCCTGAAAACAAAAAAGACCTCCAGCAAGCCTTAGGACTGTTAGTATTCTGGAGGAAACACATCCCAGATTTCTCAATCATTGCTAGGCCCCTTTACAATTTACTGAGAAAAGGAGTCAAATGGGATTGGACTCCTTCTCAGCAGGAAGCACTGCAATTACTGATTTTTGAAGCCACTGCACATCAGGCATTGGGGCCCATTCACCCTAAAGACCCTTTCCAAGTGGAATGGGGATTTGCCTCCTCAGGGCTATCAATACACATCTGGCAGCGAGGTCCTGAGGGTCCAACAAGGCCTGTCAGCTTCTTTTCCCGTGGTTTTAAAGATGCTGAGAAGAGATACACTACCTGGGAAAAGGGATTGTTTGTTGTTAGCTCAGCTCTCATTGAAGTAGAGAAAATCACAAGGCAGCAAGCTATCATCTTGAGAGGTCCCTTCAAGGTAATTAAAGCTGGTACAAATGGGACCCCTCCACCTGACGGCATAGCCCAAAAGTCGTCAGTCAGGAAATGGGATGCTCAAATAGAGTATTACTGCAATAGCTTTTCTGTCACAGAAGGTGCTGCAAAATTCTTGGCAATACAAGACACTGAGAGCCTGGATAGTAGCCAAGACAAACCTGCTTCTGTAATAAAAATAGCACCACCATTCTCACCTGAAATAGCAGCAAACTGTTGGTTTACAGATGCTTCCTCAAAGCAGGAAGGAAAAATTTGGAAATAAAAGGTGGCTGCCTTACATATTTCATCTGGTGAAAAGATTATCACAGAAGGGGACGGCAGCACTCAGGTAGGAGAACTCATAGCCCTCTGGAGTGTTTTCCAGCGTGAGGCACAAAACACTTCTCCTGTTTACATCTATGCTGATTCATATGTAGTATACAAAGGCTGAACTGAGTGGCTCCCTTTCTGGCAACAGAATGGCTGGGAAGTTAACAGAATCCCAGTGTGGCAGAAAGATAAGTGGAAAGAAATCCTAGAAATCACCAGTAAAGGAAACTTTCTGGTTGGTTGGGTAGCTTCTCACCAAACTGATGGGAATCAAGCAGGTGAATGGAACAACAGAGTTGATGAACTAGCAAGGCTTAGCCCCCTGAAAAAAGAAACTATTTCAGAGGATTGGAATCAACTGTTAGAATGGTTACATGTAAAAAGGCAGCACACAGGTGCCAAAGATCTGTATCAGGAAGCACACGCCCACGGCTGGCCAGTCACCAGGGAAATGTGTAAAACATGCATATCGGCCTGTGAACAGTGCTGCAAGCGACTGGAAAGGCATCCTTTAGAGGATGATCCTCTGCATTTGAGGAAAGGTAAAGGCTTGTGGGATGCATGGCAGGTAGATTATATTGGTCCTTTTAAGAAATCAGGAGGTAAACATTTTGTGTTAGTAGGAGTGGAAATTGTATCTGGGTTGGTACGAGCTGATGCTTTTAAAAGGGCCACAGGTGAAAATACAGTTAAAGCTTTGCAGGGATGGTTTGGAACTTTTCCAAAGCCACAAGAAATTCAGTCTGACAACGGGTCTCACTTTACTGCCAAGGTGGTTCAGGATTGGGCCAGAGCCGAAGGCATAAAGTGGACCTTTCATACTCCTTACTACCCTCAGGCTAACGGAATCGTGGAAAGGACAAATGGCCTTTTAAAGTGGTTCCTTAAGCCCCAGAAAGCAAGCTGGGACTGTTGGCTGTGGGAGGCTGTTAAAGGGGTAAATAGCAGGTGGGGAGTGAACGGCTGCCCCAAAGTCACTGCTTTTTACCCCACACCTCCAAGCATCATCCCTTCACTGGAAGGTCCCGACGATGCAAACAATCCATCGCATTACCCTGGACAACCTGTCTTAGTGGACCTCCCCACGGTGGGCGAGGTACCACTTGTGCTGAAAACCCCTCTGAATAAATATGCATGGGTAGCTTCTGACGCTCTTGGAAAAGAGCACCGCATACACACACGCTGGATAATCCCCTCATTTTAAACTCCTTTCTGCCTGTCAGTGGCCGGATTTTTTGTTGTTCTTGCTTTTACAGGTGAACCCCGAGGGACATGAGAATCGTCTGAAAACATGATAACCTTGCTAATACTTTTCTGCATTTTACCGCAATTTCATGGACAACCCCCTGGTGAGCAGCTGTGGCCTGAAGCCATCGTTCAGCACACCAGTGTCCTTGGAACCTATCCCAAGGGCTGTTACCCGAGCCTGGCAACCCTAGTGCAGCATGACTCCAAGGTGTACCACCCGAATGAGTGGAGGTGGGATCAGAATGAGTTGATGAGAACCCTGACGGGAACAGTTGGTGAGTCAATTACGGTAACATGCAGAAAGGTGGAAGGAACCCTCCATGAAAAGGCCACCTCCATCATAGTTGCTGGAAATTTTATGGAAGCAGGTGGAAGGAATCATCTGGATATCCCCTCAGCAAAATTGTGTCCCACAAAGAAATGGGGGTGTTCCAAAAAAGAAAGTCCCCTTACTTTGTGTTGCCACCAGGAACATGTTGGTAGTTATGTTTCTAGTACCAAAACCACCAATGTTGCAATTACAAAAGATTGTAATGATGAATCACTTGATTGCTGGTACAGTTTTGCTTTGATCAAACCCACTTATGTGACATGTCGTTGGGAGAATGACACAGCTAGTCCATTAGGACTAAGAGGCTTGGTTTACACATTCAAGATAAACACTGCACCAAAACCCACACCGAGTGCTGTAATTACACTCTCTCAGACCCAAAGTGTGAACCTTTTTTCTAACGTCACACCCCAATTGGCAGAGGCAGCAGGGAACTCCTTCGAGTGGCCCTGGTCTTAAGCCTTCCTGCAATGTACCGGATCTATGGGAGATGTCACGGGTCTAACTTGCTAACAGTAGTCACACATGAGGATAAGTTGTACACCAGACAAGAATGGGAGAAACACAAAACCTGGCAGCTTCAAGGAGTAGTAGGTGAACTAATTAGTGTTGGGTGTTGAATGGTTAATGGGTCTAATTACAGCAAAGCAATGTCAATCAGTGCTTCCACAGATCGGAAAACGAACAGAAGCAAATCTGTACGCACCCAAGCGTAAGAGGATTGCTGGCACAGCTTCACATTAACCGACACTACAGAGGTAATTTGTCTCTGGGCCAAGGATACTCAAGGCCTTTCTTTTAAATTTGTAATAAATGCTGAAACCACTGTTACCACTGTTACCACTGTTACCACTTCACCCATACCACCGGTCATACTCATCCCGATAATTTTCGAGATTGGGCCTTATGTGATCAGGAAAACTGGCCAACAACAAATATTGTTCAATCCGGCATGGTCTCTCAAACAGGCAAAATTGCTAATGCAGAACAATGTTTCAGATATTCAGCCAGCCTGTTCTCTGTTCCTGCAAACCTCTTTTGAAGGCTGGACCACTTGACTTCGGAAATGAAGCTCCTTTAAAACTAGAACACCAAGGGATGTGACCGGTGTTGTGGGTACAGGATTGGGAATTCTGAATAGCATGTATTCTGAAGTACTAATGAACAAATTGGCTACTACAACTAGAGACCTGACCAGATTGCAGCAACCACTGAGGTCATCTCTGTCAGCCTTAGGGACGCACCAGTGGCTGCTGTCAAACATTTTGCCAAATTGGGAAAGAGTGAATGTGAATGATCACAAATTGGTAATTGATGCACTTAGTGCTACACAGAACAATGTTTCCTTAGCCCTCAGCTGTATCCAGGCACAATTGTGGATGCAATCAGTCTCTGCTGCAATTATAAGAGAGGGTGAGGAAGGCACCTTCCCCACAGAAATTCGGAAGATAATCTGGGACAGTGCCACTGAATTTGAAAGAGAATTCCAATCCTGGTGGAACCTGGTGAACTTTACCTATAACCCCATTTCAAACACAGCCACTGCTTTTGTCTTAACCATACGCAATGCCTCTGTACATTTGGTCTTCCCTGTTATTGCATTAGGATTAAACCATGACGGAGCTGTTCTCTATCCTACTGAACATAGGGGATGGGCCCGTCAGGTCGATGACAAATGGCAAACTGTTAATCTGGAAACTTGTATTGTCCGAGAACAGCAAGGGTTTATCTGTGAAAGCAGTGCAATTGTAGCTCAGGATATCTGTTTGGACACAGAGCAAAACATCTGTCATTTTGAGATTCGTCCACATGAGGATACCCAGACAGTTCTTATATACATAGGCAATGGCTGTGCATGCTTTAGAACGACATGTGATTCTGTTTTTGTAGATGTTGTGGTAGATACAAAGAATCATTCAAACTTTTGTGCTTGTAACTTTACTAAGATAGTAGGATGTGATTTCTCTTACGAAGCTCCAGTTACTTCTCACCACCTGTTGCAATCCAACTACACACTGATCCAGAAGCTGATGCCCACTCCTATCGGAATGAACCTCACCCTCGTGAGACAACTGCTACTCCATCGGGACCTGGTTGACATCCTCGAGAAAATCAAGGAGAACAGACAGAAGATTCTGGTGACTGTTCATCACAACGTGAGACAAATACACCGGGTTATGGAGAGGGTAAAGCAAGATGCTGAGCATAGGTGGTGGGATACTCTCTTTGGGTGGTCATCTACTGCCACAGGTATTCTGAACAGTGTGTGCCATCCAATTGTTGTTCTTTTGATCCTAGTTACGCTTGGCTTTATCTTGTCAGCAGCCCTATTCATTCTGAATTGGAACATGATGAAAAAGCTTAAGAGACTGTCAACTGTAGTCAATGCACACCGCTTAACTGATGTACTCTATACAAGAGATGTCCCCAAAACACTTGATACGAAACAGTTATGAATTAAGCATATGTGCTTTAGAGAAACTTCTTAATTATAAAGTATGATTTACAGAAAGTTACTTTAATTTTGAGAAAATAATTTTAAAAGACAATGATTATACTGTGATTTGCTTATTTTTTTGATTATTTGTGATTTGTTTTAATCATTTTTGAAATTGTTAAACAAATGATATTGCTTTAATTGATTAATGTTTTTGAAATTGGTAAAATTAATCATAATTTTTTGAAATTGTTATAACAAATAATCACGTGTGAAATTGTTATGATGATCAATATTAATTATGTTTATGTTTATTGGTTCCCCCTTTCCCTCTTTCTTTCTTTTCCTTCTCTTCCCCTTTTATCCCCTCTCTCCTGTCACCGCTACTTTTCCGGGGTTATGCTACTGACGTGCAACGAGTTTCAAAGACACTCTAGAGCACTGCTGATGAAGATTCCTCAAGACAATCGTGAGTCACGGGGTCGTGTGGAAGTCCATCCGAAAATCCTTCATTTTTTGCCTCACAATTGTCATGAGAAAAAGACCACTGAAGCATTAAAAACTGTTGAGCCAGTTGGGAAAGAAAGTCTTATGCTTATTTCGTGTGTTCACACGTGGTGTTTGCAGAACATGCCATGCTGTACTCGAAGGGGGCATGCTGCCCTTTTTCTGAACAATTGGACTGGACTTCCAAACTCCAGGCTTGGTTGCACTGAGCTCTGGGGTGGCTCCCCCCCCCTCCATGAGAAGACCCCTCTTGCCTGTCTTCAACCACCGTGACGGACCAACAGAGATGCTAATCCCCTCATCAAGGAACCAAGAACCCCTCTGGCGCCCTACTGGCACCCCCATGGCACCCCCATGGACACCTCCTTCCAGAGACTGGGACTGTACCCCCTCCCAACTCAGGGAGGGGGGAAAACCTGCCCAGAGTAAAACATACCTGTGAGCATTCGGCCATGAAAACAATGGAACAGTCTCACCCCCTCCTCCTGGTCCTATTCTTCTCCCCTCCATGGAAACTTAATTTTGGCCACCCTTCCCCCAACCAAGAACAGTTTTTCTTGGGGTTCGGTTCGACTGCCTCTCTGAGATCTCCCCAAGACGTGTACCAGCAAGTTTCGGCGGCGGGACCCCGAAGACATCACGTTTTGGTAGCTATACCCCATTCCCTAACCTTCTTTCCTCCCTTTTTCCCTTGTCCTACACTTCTCTTCCCCAGATCCCCTAACCAAATGCATATTTAGCTGTGGTTATCATCAATAAAATTGCATCTTGTTGATTTGTTACTGCAAAACCCCTGTGCCTTTGTTGGTTATTTTTGCACCCAAAAATCATTCGTCACCCGTTCATTTCGGGCGGACCTTCACAAGGGCCAGCGGACAAGGTCCAGCAGCTCTGTTGGTTCTGCAGTGCCACAAGGGCTCCTGGTTCCATGAGTTTCCCTACTGCCAACAGCGGTTCCTTGGTTCCCATGATGCCCTGCTGTGTCACCATGGATATTTGGTGCCATGAAGTTCTTCAGTGTCACAATGGCCTCCCTCACTCCATGAGCTTCCGCAGTGTTACAATGTCTTCCTTGGATGGGCAGTGTCACCATGGACCATTGGCTCTATGCAGCCCCGCTGGGTCACCATGGACTCTGTGGTTCCATGAGCTTCTGGGGGTGTCTCCATTGTCTCCTTGGATCCACAGTGTCACCATGGACCACTGGATCCACGTGGCCCTGCTGTGTCACCATGGCCCCTTGGTTCCATGGGACCCCAGGGTCATAATTGACTCCTTGCTTCCACGTCACCTCCTCAGTGCCAAAATGGTCCCTTCGCTCCATGAGGAACAAAAAAGTTTTGTAGAAACTTTGAAAAATCAATACACCTGGGAACATCTGTTTGCATTCAAGAGAGAGGTAAAAGGTGAGGATGGCAGGAGCAGCTTCATCTGCAACAGAGATCCAGGGAAACGACAGGGACAGAGAATTCAGGTGCAAGACTCAGACAATTCTGCTCCCAGAGATCATTTCTGCTCACACTGTCCCTCCTAGAAAGGTGACATCATTCCAGGCAGCCTGGACTGAGCAGGTTGTTTCTGAGGTGGGTTTGTTTTTCAGGAAACCCACTCAGGGTTTTCCATTTGTTCTGGTTTTAAAGCAAAACCAGAGAGAGACTCAATGTCAGAAATACGATTTATTACGAAAAAAAAATCAAAAATCATGCAATAATACATAAGAAAAAACACTGATAAAGTCAGAATATAACCTGTCACTCTCTTGGTCAGGGTGTTGATAGCAGTCCAGTTGGAATGGTGGCTGCAGTCCTCCTGGAGTGGCAGATGTGGTTATGTTGGAGCAGTGATCCTGTAGCAGGGTGTAGCCTACCTCTGAAGTTCCAGTGGAAATGGCAGCTGTTGCTCTGGGGAATCCAGTGGAAAGGCAGCTTGTTTTGTCCCAAAGCCCAGATAATATCCAGGGGGGCATGCTTAGCTCTTCCCCCCTGGGTGGAGCATCTCACAATGGGCTGATATCATTCTATGAGTCATGAGGTGGGTCCATTAAACAGAAATGGCTCCTGGAGGGCATTATCTCTGAGTCATGCAGAAAGGCATTGATAGGCCTATTAACAGGAGATAAGGAATAAAACAATACCCCTCCTGTTTCAACAGCTCTTGAGGATGGGAATAGAGTACAGCTTTATATTGTAACCTAGGTCATCTCTCACCGATGGAAGGGTAGGACCGAATAACTTCATATTTGGTGTCATTTCGTGCTCTGCTGGGAGTTTCCCGAGGGCTGGTAGTGCTGTTGGCTTCAGGAACAGTTTGGGTAATGGCTGTAGGACTGAGGGTTGGGTAAAAAACCAGAACAGTATTCTTGTATTTATAATCTTTTGTTACATGTCCAGTTTTCCTGCAGTTATAACAGTTTCCACTGCCTTTATTACATTCTGTATTGTGGGGAAGCACATTTGCTGCAACCAGCATTTCAATTGCACCCTGGCTGGTAGCCTTGGCTAGGCTGGAGTCACGGTCTGAGACCGCTTGGAATATGCAAGCATCAACCATCTGAGCAATGGTAGGCTCAGGGTCAAGGGGGAGGCTGTGAAGAACCTTTCTGCAGTCAATACTGGCATTATAGAAAGCTAATTTGCTAATAAGATCATCCTGGACCTTTTGATCATCTACCTGTTTTTCCAGGGCTTTCATAAGGTGCTTTATGAACTTGATATAGTTCTCATCCGGGCCCTGGTGAATGTCAGTGAAGTCAGTGTGGGGCGTAGAATTATCAGGTGTTTGGAGGAGGGTGGACCATGCAGCACCTTTGAGATCTTCCAGTATTGACTGGGGGAAGACTTCAGCCTGATACTGCAGTCTAGTATAGTCTCCTTCCCTGGTAATGCGGTCCATTGTGAGGTGTTGTCGCCCTTCTTCCTCAACATAACCTTTTGGTAACTCATGAACTTTATTTATCCAAAGTCCTTTCCAGAAAATAAATTCATCAGGTGAAAATACAATTTTCATACACCGTTTTAAATTTTGTGATACCATTGTGTGGGCAGTAAATGGCACGTCCAGCAAATTGTTAAAATAGGGAGAACCCCTCCCATAATCCTTGGCAGCCTTTACTAAGTCATTC
This sequence comes from Melozone crissalis, assembly GCF_028551555.1. Classification (NCBI taxonomy): domain Eukaryota; kingdom Metazoa; phylum Chordata; class Aves; order Passeriformes; family Passerellidae; genus Melozone; species Melozone crissalis. Next base: position 1,403,028 of record NW_026535886.1, read on the forward strand.
ATTTCCCTATGGAGGTAGGGAATCCAAGATTCAGGTGGCACCTGTGCAGTATAAGCAGGGGCCAAAACCTAAATGGGAATCTATTCCCTATGGATTCCCAGGGGCCAAAGCCTAAATGGGAATCTATTCCCTATGGATTCCCATTTAGGTTTTGGCCCCTGCTTATACTGCACACCACCTGAATCTTGGATACCACCTCCCAATCCCCCTCCTTTGCAGCTTTTCTCCGCATCCTCTGCCAAGAATCCTTGGGCTCATCCTCACTCTCAGATAAGCTATCACTCTTTTCCTCTGTAGAGGAGGCAGGTCTGCTGGCAGAGGCACAGGCCTTTCTGCTGACTGGCAATGCCTGGCATTGAAGGCCTTTGGTAGCCCAAATGGCTTCCTTCCAGTTGGCCCCATGTCCGGTTCCAGTGATGTGGGAACTGGAAGAAGCTGGACTGGAGAAGGGGTCTGGAAGTGGAGAGGTGGAGCCTGCGCCGGGGAGGAGCTTTCTGATGACAGGGGAGGGACCCAATGCAGCGGTGGAATTCAACATTAAGGTGAGACCCGTCACAGAGGAGGCACCTGAAGCAAAGGTGGGAAATGGGGATGAAGGTGGGAGGGAATCTAAAATGGTGGTCTCTCTAACAGGAGTATTGCCGTCTTGTGATTTATAGGAAGGAGGATTAGAACTAGGGAATGAAGGAATGTGGGTGAGGGAATATCTCAAGGCAGTATGGCCACTACCACCCTGAGGAGAGGAAAGAAAAGGAGGGGAGATGGCAGACAGCAGATGGCTTGTCTGTGCCAAAGGGCGGGTGCCATCTCCCATCCTGTTCTCAGGGAACCTGGGTTCGGGAACGTGAAGGGCGGGTTGAATAAACCAGGGAAAAGGGTTGGAATCATGAACTCCTTAAATGATCCTATAAATTGAATGAAACAACAGATAAAATTTCCCAACTTTTAAAACCCCTTGTGTTTGTAAAATATAAAGCTTTTCCCCGACAGCATCCCAAAACGATAAGTGATAGACAGAATCAACAGAGATATCAGGAAGCTCCTCAAATAACCATGAACAATCCCTTTTAAACTCCCTTCAGAAATATAACTCCCCTCTAAATTTAAAACTCTCCAAAACTTAACAAAAACATCCTTTTCAGCTTGGGAATGAGTATTTCCCGTAGCTGCCCCCAATGGAAGAGGGAATGCACACCCACAGGAACAGAAAATCAGACGCCCAAACCCCTGGGAGCTCACTGCCACTCAGTCACTCACTCTCAGTCTCACAGGCACAATCTCCAGCCAATGTGGGGCTTGTGGGGAACACCAGAGACAGCGTTCCCTTGCTTGTCCCCACCTGGCATCACTGCCTGCAGGGTTCTGTTCTAGCTGGAACCTGGGGACACTTTCTCAGTTGTGTCCCTGACAGGGATCTCTTCAAAGTACAAGAAACTTCAGGGTTTCAACAGAACTGAGTTCTTGAGGGTTCTGTGACATCACTGAGGGGATGGTGACATCACAGAGCTGGCTGTAACATCCCAGAGCTAGCTGTGACATCCCAGAGTAGGATGTGAAGCCATAGAGCAGAGTCTGCCATGAGAGAGGGTGGCCCTGTGGCATCAGGGAGTGGGTTGTGACATCACCGGGTAGCTGTGTAACATCACAGAGAAGGCTGTGACATCACAGAACAGATTGTGACATCACAGGGTGACTTTGTGACATCAGACTTCTGTGGCATCACAGCACTGCTGTATGACATCACAAGGGGACATAGAGTTGGTTCTGTGACATCACAGGGTCAGTGTGACATCACAGTGTCAATGTGACATCACAAGGGCTGTGTGACATCACAGATGGCTGTGTGACATCACAGGGTCAGTGCGACATCACAGGGGCTGTGTGACATCACAGGGGCTGTGTGAGGTCACTGGGAAGGTCACTCTGCCCCGGCTCCCCTCACAGTTCCCCCCAGAGCAGTCCAATCCTGCTCGTGCACAGCGGGGTCCCCTGTCCCCCCGGGTCCCCCCGCCCCCGGCCCCGCAGCCTCCCCCAGAGGATGTTCCACGAGATCGACCCCCGAGCCTGACACGGGGACGGGGGGCCTGGGGCCCTGGGGGTGGCACAGGGGGACAGGGACCTCCCGGCAGTGTCCCTGTGTCGTCCAGGGCCAGAGCCTGGGGCAGGGCTCCTTCACCCTGTTACGAACGAGGGCTTGAGAGTGCTGAAAACATCCCCAGCAAGGGAGCAGCAAAAACCAGATTTAATATTAACCAACAGCAGCACAAAGTTCCTTGGCAACAGTCCCTCTGCTCCTGACTGGGCACTTCAGGCACACCAGGGAAACAAAGCAACAACAAAACCAAACAGAACCCAGGCAATCAAACCAGAAATTGACCCAGAACTGTCCCTCTGTGTGTGTGTGACACAAGGACAGTGAGGGCAAGGATCAAAGGAATATGGCCTAAAAGCTTAACAGAGCTCAAACTTAACAGGACTTAACTTATATCTTAACCTTAACTGATACTTTCAACTTCACAATTTAGCAAAAGAGCAGAGCGTAACAGCATTCAACCTAAATAAAACCTTTTGACTTTGCAATTTTACAAAGGAATAAAACTTTACAATATTTTGCTTAGTTTATAACTTACACTAAAGGTAGCACCTTAGCAAAAGAACACCTTAGCAAAAGAACAACTCTTAGCAGCAATTAACTTCACTTAGGCCTTGTGATTTACCTTTCCTACAGGCCTGACTGACTCAACTATCCAAGGCGCTCAAACTCCTCAGAGAGCAGCATTTCTGCCACATTTCCCCAGCACAGGCACTCCTGTGTGCACACTGACACAAAGAGTCAGTGCAAGGCACCTGTGAGAAATTCCCCTGAGGGCAGGAAATGCTCACTGAGGATGCTTTGGCATCTTCCCAGTGGGCAGAGGGCTGAGCCTGGAGGAGTGGGGGGATCGGCCCAGGCTCTGTCATTGTTCAGGATCCCCGAGTGCAGCAAACGGGAGAGTTCCTGGCTGGGAGAGGCCCCACCCAGAGGGAGTCGCTGGCCAGGAGAGCTCCAAGGGCTCCTTTTGGAGCGCTGTTTGCAGGGCCCCAAGAGAGGGGCTTCATTCCCAGCAATGGTTCATCCTGGACGCGCTTGGCATCAACAGCTTTCTTTGGCAGTGTGAGAACAGGGATGTTTTGCCACTGAGGGAACAAAAACAGCTCCCAGGGCTGCTGCTAAAGGAACCAGGTGCTGGTTGGGCAGCAGCAGTGGCTGGAGCAGTGTTTGTGATGAGCTGCAGAGGAGCTGAGCCCAGGGGCTGTTGGCCAAGGCCCAGGCCCAAGGAGCATTTCTCAGCTGGCAGGGCGGCCTGAGAAGGGGAGGGGGGAATGCAGCAGCACAGGGCCCATGGAACCAAGGGAGCATTGTGACCCTGTGGAGCCTTGTGAGACCAAGGGACCATTGTGACACTGTGGGACCCTGTGACACCAAGGGACCATTGTGACACTGTGGGGCCCTGTGAGACCAAGGGACCATTGTGACACTGTGGGACCCTGTGACAACAAGGGACCATTGTGACACTGTGGGGCCTCATGGAATCATGGAGAGCACTGTGACATTGCTGGGCCTCATGGATCCAAGGGGACTGTACTGACGCTGTGTGGCTCCATGGAATGTAGGGATCATTGTCACACTGAGAGGCCTCATCAAAACAAGGGGCCATTTTGACAGCGTGGGGCTGCATGGAACCATGGAGACCATTCGGACACTTCGGGGTGTTATGGAACCAAGGGGCCATGGTGACACTGAGGGGCACCATGGAAACACAGAGACCATTGTGACACTCAGGGGACTCATGGAAATATGGAGACCATTGTGACGCTGTGAGGCCTCATGGAATCAGTGAGACCATTGTGACCCTGGGAGGACCATTGTGATATTGTGGAGCCTCATGAAACCAAGAGGCCTTTGTGACACTGCAGGGCTGCATGGAACCAAAAGTCCATTGTGACACTGCAGGGCCTCCTGTCATCAGTGGTCCATTGTGACACTGGGCAACCAAAGGAGACCATTGTGACACTGCAGGGCTGCATGGAACCAAAGCTCCAGGGTGACACAGAGTGGCCTCCTGTCATCAGTGGTCCATAGTGACACTGTGGATCCAAAGGAGACCATTGTGACACAGCAAAACCCCAGGGTCCAAAGGTCCATTGTGACATTCCAGACCTCATGGAACAGAGGACTCCTGTGACATTGTGGGGCCTGGGGAGCCACAGAGACCATTGTGACACTGCAAGGGCTCATGGAATCCTTGGGACCATTGTGACACTGCAGGGCCTTATGACACCTGGGGGCCACTGTGACATTGTGGGACCCAATGGAACCTAGGGGCCAGTGTGACACTGCAAGTCTTCTTGTAATCAAGGGGCCATTGTGACACTGCTGGAACCCATGGAATCAGGTCACCATTATGACACTGCGGGGCCCCATGGATCCAAGGAACCATTGTGACAATATGGAGCCCCACAAAACCAAGGGAACACAGAACAAATCTGGCTGCTTTGGCCTCCCATAGACCGCCTGACTGGTCCAAGTGACCTTTGCATGTTGAGGGTCACTTCTCATCTGCTGCTGAAACACTGAGGCTCTGTGTTTTCCTTCCCAATGGAAAAGAACTGTCCTTGTGCTCCAGGCACCCATGGCCAGAATTGGGATTTCACCTCCAAAGGTCCTTATATCCAGGGATTCTTCCAATAGGCATATTGCCAGGACAAGTCTGGCAGGCAGTGGTTTCACAAGGGTCACCTCTCATCCGTCCCCAAAACATTGGGAAAGGCTCCATGCTCTCCTTCCTAAGGAAAGAACTGTCCTGCTTCTCCAGGTGCCCATGGCTGAGATTGGGTTTCCACCTCCAAAATTCCCTAAATCCAAACTCTGCAATTACTAAGTCTAGCTGGCCTTGGCCTGCTGAGGCTTTCACTTGCCTTCCAAACCTTGAGGCTCTGTGCTTTCCTTCCCATGGAAAAGAACTGTCCTTCTCAGCTAGGTGCCCATGGCCACAATTGGGATTTCACCTCCAACACTGCCTCTTGTGACAGACTGGAGGAGATCGTCTGCTCTAAACATTTTGTGTGTGGGGGGGGGAGGAAGGGGCAGGTCCAGCCTTACCCTGCCCTGTAAGCACAGCCCTTCCCTGCCCTGTGACCCCAAGGGGCCTCCAGTGGGTTTATGGTTTCTACCTGAACCGCGGCACACTGAACCCCCAGCACCGCCGTTCCACCCTGGGCACTGGGGCCCTCTTGGCTCTACTCAGTGCTGCTGCTGTACTCGGGGCACCCCAAACCCTGGTAGGGACCCGTGTCCCCGCACTCCAGGGATTGTGTGCGACTCACACTGCCCCGATCCTCCACGCACCCAGAGCTGCGTTTGGGGTTTGCGTGCCAACTCACCAATTCATCTGCCATCTTTACTCGAGTTTGGTGCACAGGAAAAACACCAAGCAGATATTCGTAAGAGGTCAAAATGACACAAAATTCTACTGGCAAAGTGCAAAAAATCAAGAACTTTGGAAGAGGATTTAACGCAACATCAAATTACACATAAAACACTTATCATAGCAGTAACTTCATTAACTTAGCCCATTTATCCTGGAAACATTAAAACACACAAGCTGTTAGGGTATCCAAAAATGTTCCATAGAAAGAGCATTAGAAGGAGAAGAAAGAAAGAGAGACAGAAAGACAGAAGCTCTATAGAAAGACACACATATGACTAACAGCTCCTAGGGTTCCAGTGTGGGTGAGACACAAACCCCAAGAGAAGGCAGAGTCCATACCAGGGGCTCACCTTGTGCTCTATGTTTTTAAGCCCCCGGGCCCTTGTGAGCCTCCCCCAGGTGGGATTTCTGATCACACAGGCAATCAGGGCTGGGTTAGCACTGTACCCACTGTGTGACTGATTGACAGCTCATCCCAGGGTGTCTCAGGACATTGATCTCATCCAGCCTCTGACAGTGACCATGGTGACACAGGGGAACCTCATGGAACCGTGGGTCAGTTGTGACAATGTGGGTCCAAGGACACCACGGGAGATGTCATAGACAGGTAGAATAATGATAAAAAAAAAGCCTTTTGAAATGAAGCCTTGTTCAGCCATATCAATAGCTGGCCTATCATCTCTTCTGTGTGCAACTAAGCAATTACAAGTTCCCATGTGAAGCTATTTTGAGAATGAGACTTTGTGACCATTCTATTCTGAGGGTGAAAAACAAATGCACCTGCAATAACAAGTAATTTGTCCCATGAGAATCAGTGAAGAGGTAAACAATACAATAGAGAGATTTGATGCACAAGTAAAATCGATTTTATTAACCAATAATCAACTAACTGATAAGAAATCTTTGAATGAACTAAAGGTGCACACAAGGTCTGTTAAACTGTGTAAAATGAGTTGTATGAATAAAGACTAAAGAGTTCTTCTCCATCTTAGCTTAGTCCTTTGGGATTTCAGTTCCCCCCTTCTTGACAGCTTTGGGTTCTCCCTTCTTTGGAGCTTTGGGTTCCGCCTTCTTTGGGTCTTTGTCTTCCTTCTTCTCTGGGATTTTGGTTTCCTACCTCTCTGATACTTTGGTGTCCTTCTTCTCTGATGCTTTGATTTTCTTCCCTTCTGATGCTTTGCTTTCCTTCTTCTCTGGGATTTTGATTTCCTTCCTCTCTGGGATATTGGTTTCCATTTTTGGGATTTTGGTTTCCTTATTCTCTCGGGTCTTGGTTTTCCCCTTTGCTGGTATTGGAGGTTGCTTGCCAACAGAGATACTCTTCTTTCCCTTCTTCTGCCTCTCTTCCTCCTTCCTCCTCTCTTCCTCCTCTAAGGCTTTTGCCTCCTCCTGCTCAAGCTTTTGAGCTGGCTGCTTCAGCTCCCTTCTGCAGACAAAACAGAAAACATGGCTGAGAGTCCCACCAGAACCTTGGGCTCCCTAGTCCTGACTGGCCCTGCACTTCATTCCTTGACCCTGAGGCCATTTCCGTGAATTCTCCTCAACCCACAGAGGTTGGGAACATCCCAAGTGAGGGCATGGGTGGAAGGGGACCTCCAGGACCAGCCAAACCTGAGATTTGCCATCATAAGGTGTTGACTATGCCAGCTCCCTCTGAAGGCACAGCCAGACCCCTCCAGCCCCTGCCAAAGGCTGATCCAACAGCTCTCTGCGCTGGTGCCTGGAAATGCCCTTTGTCTCTTGGCTTCCCAGTTTAAAGCAGAGCACAGATTGCTGACATCTGCTTAGCTCTCCTACAGTTCTTACTCAGCTCATTCAGCCCCCTTCTCCCTGGGCATAGCTGAAGCATGATTTTAAAGAGTTCAGATTTCAGCTGAGGGTTAGAAGCAATTCCCATTCATCAGGATGTAGGTTAGATAGGCAGACCATAGGTTAATGATTATGAGATGCTTAAGCTGGAGCTGATTGTGCTATTGTATACCATTAGGAGCTTCTTTCTAGAAGGAAGTGGAGGAAGTGAACTGTTATAAGAACATCTTGAAACCAGGAGAACAATAGTTAGCACCTGGGCTTGATGTCAATCAATCACTAAGTTGGGGACCTTGGATGGTGCCAGAGGGTCACAGAGATCTGATGAAGATATTCCTGACTTCATCCCTTAAGACCACTGACCCAATTCGAGACCATTGACCCAATTCAAGGGAAGAATTGCACAGGAGTGAAGGACCAATGACCTCATTTGAATACAGAGCAGGGATGGGAGGTGCTGGGGTTGTGCAGATGTATTGTATGTAAGATCTTGGGAAATAAGGAGAGGGCAAAGAACCTTGGACAGCGTGGTCATGCCTTTTAGGGACGGCTCTGGTGCCGCCCGCCGGTGTTATTAAACATCCCACAATCTAACTTTAATTAGTTAGAGTCTCTGTCCGTGATCTTCGGTTTTAATGACTCCTAGCCTGCTCCTTCATGAGAACAATCCTATCAGTCAGAAAGCAAAGGCTGCAGGAACCCCTCTCCTGCAAGACAGGCTCTTGTCAGGCAGATTTCCTGCTGGAACCCAGCTGGGACCAAGCAAACCAGTGCTGGCTGCCATGGAAACCATTGGAAGCAGCCTCGTCCGTCTCCTCCCCATGAAACCAACTTCAGCCTGGCCTGAAGAAGTCCTGCTGCACAGGCTTGCTTTAAGCAGCCTCCACTCCCAGCTCCACACTTGTGCCTGTGTGTCCTGAGCTGGGCTGCCTTGCTGGAGCTGAGCTTCTCCTGTGCTTGCCTACGGCTGCAGCTGCAGGGGAGCCTAAAGGACAGGAGCTTTTCTGGCTGCTGCGCCACCATAAGGAGAACCCTGGCAGATCAGCAGTGCAAGGACTTCATCTGTGGCAGGAGCAGGACCCAAAGCAAGATTTGCTCTGTGCCCCACGCCTGCCCATACCACAATCCCACTGTTCTGGTGAAGAAGGCAGATGATGAAGAAGATGCCACTCAACACCATGGACTTCAAGACACCTCTAGAGGTGGTGCCAAGGCAAGCCCAGAGCCCAGCTCTCTGCAGACAGCAGCTAAGCCAGCAGGGCTCAGAACTCAAATAGAGAAGATGTTCTGTCTCAACAGAAGAAGGTCCTTCCTCTCTTGGCAGCCAGGGAGCTCAGAGTAGCCATCCCTGTGTTGCTGCTGGCCTTTGCTCTGCAGCTCCTCTGAGCTCAGAGGCCTTGGAGCAGGGAAGCCCTGCAGGGACAATAACCCATGGCAGAGCAGGAACCCACGGAAGGCTGACTCACCTGTCCCTGAGAGGGGCCTGAGAGCCACAGTTGATCTCCTGGGGGCTCAGGGAGGAGCTGACACGTGAGGCCGCCCTGGGCACCAGCACCTCGGAGGTGGAGCCTCCCTCCATGTGGCACAGCTCCGGGACATTGCAGGTGGTGTTTAGGTTGCCAGAGAAGGTGGAGGAGACCTGCTGGCTCTCTCCTGGCTGCAGCACACCTGGCAGTGGCAGGATACTGAAAGCCTGGACGGAAGACAGGAGAGATTGAGGTGTTGAGCATGGAAATGGAGGCAGAAGAGCATCTTGGAGCAAACTGCTGCTGTAGCCAGAGGGGCCTATTCCCCAAACACTGCCAGAATCACCCTCACCTCATCCTGCATCCATGCCACTGACCAGTGCAGGGACCATGGGGAAAATCTTCTCCCATACTCACAGCTCAATGCATTAATTAGTACATGACATGAAAGTGAACTGGGATGGCTCCTGGCAGTAGAAATTCTCTCTGATGCCCAACTTGCCTTTAAAAAGTTTCAAAACTTCCTGCTTTCAGAAAAGGAGGAGACTCAAGAGTGAGAGCTCTTGGAGCTGAGGGAAGGAGTCCAGCCCAGCTCATCTGACTCCTGAGGCTCTTCCCCTCTCTCTCTGATTTAAATGCTTCTTTCTCAAGGTGCTACAGCAAAAGCTCCTGCAAAAATTTCCTATGGAGCACCTGAGGAGTTCCAGGGGGAGCAGTGCCCTCCACAGGTGCCGCACAGCGTCCTTGGACAGCCCTGCAACGTGTCCTGCACGGCCTCTCCAACAAGCAGCTGCTCCAGCAGCACTTTGTGATGGGCCTGCAGGGATGGGAGGCCCCTCTGTGGCCAATGCTGAGGGCCCCCAGTGGCACTGGCAGCTCCAGCCCTGCTTGCCACACTGACAATGGGCACGGGAGACAGATTCCCTCTTGCCTTCTCCGCTCCCAGGGGAGTGTGCGCAACGTCCAGGGAGCACCTGAATCCCTCCAAGCCTCGAGGGAGGTGAGGGTGCTCAGCAGTTGGTGCTGGCACCCAAAAAACAAGCCATTTTCTATGCTGGGAGGAAGAGACAGCCCCTCTGCAAAGTCTCCCTTTGTCAGACAGCTCCAGGGCCAGCAGTGCAATAGCAGCTCTGGGTGAAAGCAGAGCCCTGCAAACAGGGAGTCTGGCTGCCTTGGGAAGAGGCTCCATGGAGATCAGGATCACCCCAGCTTGCTCTGGGAGGGAAGCTGGAGGTGTTACCATTATAATGCAGAGAAAAGCCTCATCTTACATTGGGAAGGAAACAAGGCAAAAAATCCCACACTCAGCACAGGCCTGTAGGATCTGAGTCAGCTTCTCCAAGGAAAACTCTCCTATTTCTCCCTCCCCCTCAGCCCATGTCCAGCCACTGGCCCTGCTGCCCAGCCCACTGTCAGGGCACAACACAGCAGGGCAGCAAAAAGGGAGCTCAGCATGAGCAGGACTTGGTGCTGGCAGGCTGGGGAGGCAAAGCAAGCAGTAGGTGCACAAGAAAATCCACCTCTGCTCCTGAAGAGTGGGTAAAATCCTGCACTTCTTTCAGGGCTCTGGCTGCCTCCTCCTGTCCAGTCCTGAAGTGCCTCCATCCAGTTGCTGTACAATCCAGACTGGTTCTTCTCTCCTTCGGTGGCTGGGGTTTGAATTTAGGTGGGTGGAGCTCATCTCTGGAAAATAAATAACTATGAACAGGGACCTGCAGTGGGACGGAGGGAGGGACACCTGCACGAGCAGCTCCTGGCCAGGATGCAGCCCCTGGCTGAGTGCTCGCACGTTGAACTGAGAAATGGTTTGATCCAGCCCTTCCCAATTCAGGCTGGGGCAGGTCTGTTCTAAAGGCAGCCCAGGGGTGACACTGAGGTGCTGCAGCAGCTGCAACTGCTTGCATTGAGCAACTACAGAGGACAGGCATTTACACCTGGTGGGGATGCAAAAAGCACAGTGGGAGAGGAAAAGACAGAGAAGGCAGCAAAAAGGTGAGATTTGAGACACGAGGAGCAGACCCAGCCAGTGCCCAGCCAGCACAGCCCCCCCAGTGCCCAAGGCCAGAAACTCTGCAGCTCCACCTGGGATTTATCAGGAATGTTCCCCTGACACCGCTGGGGGATTGGTTGACATTTTACAACACTCCCAGGTGACTCAGGTCGCATTCCCCATCCATCCATCCATCCATCCATCCATCCATCCATCCATCCATCCATCCATCCATCTTTCCATCCATACATACACAGGCTGTGGTGCTGGGATCCTGCCAAGCTCTGCCAGCCTTGGGCTTGGGGAGATTTCTGCCAGCCGTCCTGAGCTCCGTAATTGTGCCCTCTGTTCCAGGAAGCAAGCAAGAAAGATTTTAAAAAACCCAAAACAAACCACAACAGAGAAACCTAAAAAACCTTCAACAGCTCAACCCTGCTCAAGTTATTTCTTTAGGGACAGCTACCACTCTCCAGCTGAAATGCTGGGCTTTTGGGGAAAAAGAAAATTACATGTTCACCTCCAAATCAAAAAGGATTAAGGTAAGAGAACCTTTCAAACTAAAAATTATTGGCCCAAAGCTTTAATCTTTGCAAAAAATCTCTAGGTAAGACCAGCCTGACAGTTAAACAACTGGTTCTTCTGGTGGGGAGAAACCCTCCTCTTTAAGAGAAGCAGCCTGATAGTTAAAAGCAACTGTTTGGTCAAACTTCAGGCTCCCTGGCACAGCCTGCATTGCCTTTCCTTCCTGTTCACTGATTTACAGGCAGTGCCACAATGGCCCAGGTTCAGATGTTTGGTGCCATCCAAGGAATTTGGCATTGCCATTTCCATATGTTTTAATCGAAGTTTCAATCCTTTCAACCAGTCTTCAAATGCCAGCTTTCCTTTCTTTTACAGAAAGCTCAAGGTTCCTAGAAGACTTTTGACATCCTCTTTTGTGCTCAGAGAGATGACATTTTCAAACAGATGTTTCCAAAGTTAACAGCATTTGAAAGAATAATGAACTCAAATGCCCCTGGATTCCAGCTTCGCCCAACTCCATTCTGTGTCAGACACTGAGATTCCCACCTCTAAGGCAGGAGCTGTTTGTGCCCCCATCCCTCCTGTCCTTCTCCCCAGCAGCCTGTGCCTGTTTTCCCCAGCACAATCCCTGTCCCTGTGCACCCTGCCAGGAGCAGCTGCACACAGGCTCACATCTCCCCTTGCCCTCACCAGGGGGTTTCTCTCATCCCCGAACACGCCGATGAGAACGTTGGTGCGATGAGTGCCCAGGGCCTGCACTGCCACCACAACTGGGATCTCTGCTGTGCTCTGGGGCTGCACAATCCCACAGGGCCTGGGGCTGGAGTAGAGCACAGCAGAGTCCTCCTTGCGTTTCTGGAAGGGACACAATGAAACGCAGATTCAGAGGGACCTCTCAAGAAACTTTAGGCTCCTTAACATCCACCACAACAGACACTTACACACACCTTTAAAACTCCCCAGGACAAAGGTCAAAGGCACAAACAAGATGCAAGAATTGTAGGGTAAGCACTCCCAGGGCATCCTGCAAGGAGGCTGCCAGCACAGGCACTGGTGTCTGTGGGTGCAGCAGCTTTTCACAACCCTCTAAGATCTCCCACAGGAAAACACCCTGAGGACTAGAACATCAACTGTTTCCTCAGGAGCTTAAACTGCCTCCTAAAGTTTACAGTTGGGTAGGATCCTGTTCTCAGCAGATCTTTAGGACTGATTAGAAACCAGCAAGGTCTTATCCAAACCCTTTTTCCCCCTAATAATCTCCTCAGGAATATTTGATAGGAGGAGGTGGATGTGATGCCAAACCTGGGGAATAAGCCCGTAGCAGCCAGGAAGGTGGCTGGGATTCCTAATGAAGATATTCCTCTCATAGGGCACCTTCAGGTGGCACTCATCACACAGCAGCACTTGGGGGGACACTTGGAGCTCAGGAACGAGACATCTGGGCAAAGAGATGACCCCAGGACAATCAGAGATACTGAGAGAATGGAGAATGCCTACCCCCAAAGATTGTGAAATGGAGCAGAACACATTGGTCACTGTCAAATGCACATTGAAGAGCCCTACAGGGATAAATTGCCTTCTACCTCTTCCCACTCCAACATGTCTTGTCAAGGAGGGGCAAACCCTGAGAGGCAGCACCCAGAGGCTGCCAAGTGCCCCAGGCAGAGCACTTTGCCCCACAGCTGCCTCAGCCCCTCCTTTACACAAGAAGGCTTGCAAGGACTCCTGGAAGAGTCCCAGTGACCCACGAGCTCTGGGGGAGCCTTCCCAACAAGGATCAGTGCTCCCTAAGGCTCAAGGAACACACAGCTCCAGGGTCTCAGTAAAAATGACTCCCTTCTCTGCCATGGTGCTGTTGCCCTGCCTGAGAACTCAGCTCTTTGCCCCAGCCCTGGAGGGCACGAGACAGCAGCTGCCCCACAGAGGGGCAGATCAGCCCCTGCCAGGCCCTGCAGCTCCCTGGCTCCTTCACTGCACAGCTCCAGGCACTGCCTGGCCCCAGCTCCACCTGCTGTACACAATGGCAGCCCAGGCACTGCCTGGATGGCTCTGCCTGGCACAGGGAACAGCACCAGGGAGCTGCATCCCTCTGGGCATCACACTGACACCCACAGCAGCACAGCAGCATGGAATTCTGCTGCAGCAACAACGACTTTTGGTCTCAACTCTGACAACATTAAAGGTCAAAATGGGAAGCAGAGGGAAGGACAAAAACTGGAGCTGACCTGCCACATCAAGGGCTGCTTTCCCCTTGTCAGACCTTGCCCTCCCCACTCTTGCTGGGAGCCACTTCCCCCCTGCCATGTGCCCCCACAGACAGAGCCAGAGCCTGACTCTCAGCAGCTGCTTGGTGTGGCCCAAACCAGTGCACGGTGCTCACAACCAGCACAACCCCACCTCTTGCAGCCTGAAGGAGAGGAGGCCCTTGGGAAATTTGTTCCACCTCAAGCACCAAAAACAAGGCCAATCAATGATATCATTCCTGGTGCCTTTAGAAGAGGGCCCAGGACCATGCTGAGCTGTGAGCAAACGTGCTTTTCACCACGGGCTGCGGCCCAAGCACTGCTGTTCTCGTGTCCAGCTGGCACAACATGAGGGCATTCAGCAGCACTTCTCCTTGGCAGCTGCAGCCAGCACAGCCTGGGCAAGGCAGTGCCTGCGGGAGGCCAGGCAAGGGCTGGTACCTGGCTGTGATGATCAGGGCTGCCACTCCCTTGCCAATACCCTCCAGGTCCACCAGCAATCTCCGGTAGAACTCCATCACTGTGTTGGAGCACAGGGTCACCTGGTGGAAGAGAAGAACAGTCAATTCTTCCTTCCAAAAGCTCATTACCCACGGGTGATATCCTCCAGTTCCTGAGGGAGGATTTGCCCTTCATTCTTCTGCTGCTCCATATGTAGAGCACAGTCTCAGAGTAACAAAAGCCTTCTGGCAATACCAGATTTGTTAAACACACCGTGCTATCAGGGCACAGGACAGATACATTAAAACATTAGACTACAGCTCCATGCACCACTGCATTCAAATTAAGGGGCCAATTGCTCATCTGACTACAAAGACATCCATGCAGAGGAAATCTGACTTGACCACAATGAGTTCAGCTTTACAGCAGGAGGCTGAGGGCAAAGTGTGGCCCAGCAGGTGCTGGGCAGTTCATGGCTGCCCTGGGACCCCGAGCCCAGGCTGGCTCTGAGAACTCCAGCCCCAAGCCAGGAGTGGGGAACTGTGCTGGGGTGGGCATTGACCAGAGGCAGAATCCTCAGAACTGCCCCAGGCTGGGCATTGACCACAGGCAGAATCCTCAGAACTGCCCCAGGCTGGGCATTGACCACAGGCAGAACCCTCAGAGCCTCTTGCTCAACACTGCAAGAGCCAAGCCACCAACGGGACCAGGCAGAGAAGAAAGGAGAAGGATCTCTGTCTTGAAGTTCCACAAGGAAGGGTTTATTCCAAGCAAAAGGATCAGAGCCAAAAGAGCCCTGGACACTCCGGTGCAAGGAATTTTGTACAGACACAAAGCAGGGGGTGGATACAAACAGCAAACCAAAAGAGAATCCTCAGCAGAGCACTGAGGGGATTACATCAAGTGTCTGGGGCCACTTTGGGTAGGAGGGTGGGGAGGATGGCTCACATGGGCCAATGGGGCCTCCAGGAATAGGGGAATTCCAAAGGGGTGTTGCAGACAGGGATTGGCTCCAGGTTAAATTGGCAAAGAAGGTTGGGGAACAAAAGGGGCTGGGTTTGACAGGCAGGGAAAGAGCTGGAACAAGGGGCAGGGAATGGCATGAGGGACAGCTTTGTGGGAGGGTAAAACCCAGGGGTAAACCAACTCAGGGAGAACACGGGGTACAACAGAACAAACCACTTAACAAGGAATCAATACAATAAATTTGAACCGCTACACATGGCTGCAGATTTTTTGTCTCCACTGGAGCTTCCTGCAGTGAACACAAATCATTCTGCTCCCCAGGAGGAGGGAAAAGAAACCAAGAAGAAAAGCTAACTGCTTTATACAATGACATCTCTCTAACAGCCACCTTCTGCCCTCATCCTTGCTCTGCCCCGTTGCAATCAAATCAATCGCTCTCAAAAACACAAGAATGGCTTCAGGCCTTGGCCATAAGGTCTGTGAGCTCAGCATATGATTTTGGAAAGCAAACAGTGCTCCCTGAGGAACATCCCGAGTAAGCCAGCCAGCAGAGGCCTCCCAGCAGTGCAGATCTCTCAGTGCCAGGATGCTCCAAGCTGGCACCAGAGCTAAAGCCCTCCCACCCTGCAGTGCAGCTCCAGCCCTGGTGCTGCGGTGTCAGTGGCTGGGCTCTTGCCGTACCTCGATGTCCTGGTGTCCCTGGGGGAGGATGGTGCCTTGGCTGGGATTCATGGTGAACTCCCTGGGCTCCACATGGAAATGGATTCCCTTGCTCCAGGCCGGGTCGGTGTCCCTGCGGATCTGATCCACGCTGTCCACAGCCGGCTGCGTGCCATCGTCCGACATGCGGAGCTGGAACGCCAGGGGCACCGCGGAGCTGTTGGTGAGGCGGCAGCGCTGCGTGTAGGGAAAGCCTGGGCAAGGACACAAATATCCATTCAGGCACCCAGCAGGGCATGATCCTGGGGGCAAGATACTACAGCTCACCTAGAAGCTGCATGAGGAATTAATCGTCACTTAGTTCCCTTTGACACAGATTCCAGACTGCAGCCTTGAAAATGCCCACTCCTAGCCCTGCTGAACACTGCAAGCTTCTCTCTTTGGGATGGGAACCAGCTCCCTCACCTGCCCCAAACCAGCACCAGTTCTCTCTCAGTGATGAGTGTGCACCCAGACCCAGCATTTACTCTGAGAATTCAAGCTGTCCAATTCCCTGCTCAGCCTGCCAACACTCCCACCTTTTTCAAGACATATAAAGAGTGAGTTGTCAGTGAGAAGAAGCTACAGCGAAAGAAAATGAGGATGGAATCAGGAACTAGAACGTGATGCAAAGCACCCTAATGCAGCTTCTCTCTGCAGGACCCTTAAGGCATCTCTTGCTTTGGGCCAAACAGACTGAGCACGTGACAGCTCAGAGCCCACTCAACTGGGGACACAGCCAAGCCTTGCTTTGAGATTAGCAATTAGAAACCAGGTCCCACCTCAGCCCACAAACAGGGACATCACAGCCATGCTGCTCACTGAGAGTGCTGCCTGCAAGGCTTCACCCCACTTTGGCTCTGAGATTTGCTTTCCATCCTGCAAAGCCAGAGATACAGCCACTCATAGTGGGGATGTCCTGCAGAGCGCGCAGAGCAGCCACAGCCTGCTCTGCACTGCACATCTGGCTGGGCTGACCAGCTCTGTGGGGAGGAGACTTCTCCCCAGGCCTGCTCACCAAGAGTCACTGGGACACAGATGGGGAGAAAAAACAACTGCAGCTGCAGCCCAGAGCTTCTCTGTGCCCATCCAAGTGACCACTGCCAGCTCCAGCAGGGACTCCAGCAGGGAGGCAAGAGAGGCACAAAAAGGACAAACCCAGATGTCAAAACCTCCAACGAGACTGAGGCCAGCACATGCAGACAACAGTCAACAGTTACAAAGAAGCAAAGATACAACAGCTGCCTTCAGCCCAAGAGCCCTTAGGAATGAAATTGGATTCAGCAGGATCTGAATCTCCTGCTTCAGACCCATATTTCCATCTCTTGCCTTTCGTGTTTCATTCCTTCCAAAGGCAACTTGACAAGCACCTCCGTGGTGATGCAGGCTGGGGAAGAAGCAGCTCAAAAAAGGCAATGAGTTTCCTTCAGAAGTTCATGAACTTCATTGTTCTGGGTTTAGGCTTGGCAGTGAATGTTGCCCTTGGTCTGGGAAGGGGGATAGCGGTTCTGGGAGGTTCTGGGGGGTTTTGGCCCTGGGCTGGGCTTTTCCCTTGGGGTTTTTTGGCAGTTGTGGCGTGATGCCGTGGGCGGCTGTGCAGTGGGAGCTGAGGCTGGGCAGGGAGCGGAGCTTCCCTTCCTCCCGCTCCGGGGTCGCAGCTCGGCCGCTGCTGCTGCGGGAGGTTTGTGCTTGGCCCGGGGCTGCCCTGGCTGCAGCTCAGCGCTGGCACCGACCCTGCCTGCCTGCCCCGCTGCTGCTGCTGCTGCTGCTGGGCACTGCCCACATCCCCCTGCCCTCTGGGGCTGTGCAAAAGGAGCATTTCCTCCTTCCCTTCCCTTCTCTTCCCGCACCGGCTGGGGGGGGATCACTGCCCTGCCAGAGCCCACAGCTCCTCCTGCTGTGACCACAACTCCACCAAAGGGGAAAAACAGGACTTGGCATCTGGGAGATGTCTGTTCTTGTCTTGTCTGTGCTCTCCTGAGATAGTCTAGCAAAGAACTGTTATTCCTTTTCCCACAGTTTTGCCTGGGAGCCCTGTCATTTCAAAGGGATAATCATTTGGAGGGAGGGGCTCATCTTTCCATTGCAGCAAGATTCCCACCTTCCTTGGCAGACATCTGTCTTTTAAAGCAGCACAGAGACACCAGAAAATACTGCCTTTCTATTCCTTGCTTCCATTGGATCTCACAATGGCAAAATGCCCCCTGAGGCAGCAGCAGCAGCAGCAGCCCTGCAGTTCACAGCCTGAAGAGACTGCTGGGGCAGAGCAGGAGTGAGGGATGCTTTTCTGTTGGAAGGCACAGAGCCCTGAGGCTGTGTCCCAGCCCAGGGAACACTCACCAAAGGAGATGTCCCCGAAGTCGAGCTCAGCCAGGTCGAAGTGTAAACTCGGTGCAGTGACGCTGCCCCTGGAGGCCGAGGACAGAGCAGGCAATGGCTCGGTTAAAGGCACAAGACTCTGTGCTTTGATGCTCAGGGACAGCTCATGGGAAATGTGCTTCTGCCCAGCAGCTGCTGGGCTTTGTGCCCTTCTACAGCCCCAGTGAGGAAACAAAAGTTCCTGGCCCTGGTGCTTTCTTGCTGGTCAATCTGTCACTTCAAATGTGTTCTGGGGACTTTGCTGATGAATGCATCACACACAGAAACAAAGAGAACATCTGCCAAGCTGAACTTTGTTCATGTCAGTAGTAACAGCTGATGAACTCACTTCAGGTTCTGCTCATTAAGGACCTCTTGCTGTAATTATGGGCTTACCTGTTCCCATTGCCACTGGTGAGAACATCACTGCTGGCTGATGGAGAAGCCTTGGGCCAGCAATGTTCATGTGCTGGACGTGCGACTTTGGAGGCAGGGGAGGAAAGACAAGGCCCCAGCAGCCCCAGAGCCAGATCAGTGCTCGTGCTCCTGCATCTGCCCCGGGGCTGATGCCAGCACTGCTGCAGCTCTGCTGGGGCTGGGGGGATCAGGGCCTGCTGGGGGCAAGGCACAGCATTCTGTTCTTAGTCTTTGGCCAGAAATTTCACCACAATAGAGAAGCTGCCAGTTAGGGGAATCCCTGGCCACGCTTCAGCACTACCTTCCATTCCATTCCCTTCCCACTCCTGCCCCATGTTACATGCTCCTGCCTTCAGGTGGCAGGATGGGAATAACATTCCAGGGATGACTTCAGGGCTTGCCTGAGAAAGAAGGTGTCTTCTTCTTTTCAAATTATCAGGAGAAGAGGATCCAGCCAAGTTCAGGACTCAGCCGTCAGCACTGAAAAACTGAGTGCAAATCAGCCCCCGCATCTCTTCAATCCCTGGGCGGTACCCACCAGACTCCTCTGTTCCTGCTGTAGCACTCATCTCTCACACACACCTGGCTCCCCAAGACCCAAAGACACAAGCTCCACAGCTAAACGTAACTCCTCTGAATTTCAGCCAACACCACTAAATTGTTCCCTGAGCCCACAGCTAGAAGAGCTGTGAAGGAGACATCCCTGACACTGTAAGAACCAAAGGAAAATCACTGCCAAGAGATAGGCCTGGAAAGCTAAATTTTGGGCTTTTCTCTGTTAATTGTGAGCTGCTCCTTAAGACACTTCTCATCCTGTTAGATCCATCCTCTCAATGAATCACTGCTGCACCTGACAGGCAGAAAAGATAAGGTATGGAGGGGTTTTAAAAAGGTTGTTTTCTTCTGCTTTTATAACTAGGTCCATTGACATGTTTGTTTGCTTGTATGGCATCTAAAGACAGGTCCATGTCTCCCAATGGCACCTTGCAACCCCCAGACACTGCTCTTGCTTTGAGCAGTGTGTTTGCTCAGATGACTTCCAGAGGCCCTCTCCAGGACCACTGCAAAGCCACGTGCCTGTGGCCTCCCAGAGAATGGCTCTGTTTGGCTGACAGTGCTGAGGAAGCATTTCAGAAGCTGCTTGTGCTCAGCAGGGTGCAAGCCAGCTCCCAACATGTTCCAGCAGCCTCCAGGGAATCTGGGACACAGAAAGCTCCAAGGCCACTGAAAGCAAGAGCAGATGCCTTCCATCCTGCTCACTTCCAGCCAGGCTGCAGGGCAGCAGATCCGATGCTTGGTTCCGTCTGTAGCTCTTTCCCAACTCCGCTCTCACCCAAAGGTGTTTGCACAGGGACAGATGAGCTGCCTCACCTCTGGGTGCTCAGCTGGTACCGAGCTGCCCGGGCACCGACATTGCGCACCAGCCGAGTCTGCTGGGCGCTGACCTTGACGGGACACTTGGAAAAGTCCAGCTGGGCAGGGAAGTCCAGCACAGCTCGGGCACCAATGGCCCGAATTGGCACAACGATCCTTTCCCTTGCAGTGAGGCACACCAGCTCGTGGCAATAATCCTGCAGGAAAAGAAACTGGCTCAGCACAGGACATTTAGTGCCATCCCCATGGCAGAAGAAAAACCATTTCCTATACCCCTTCAAGGCCATCAATTTACCTATTGCACCCTCAAATGAACACTAAGTTCTACTACTATGTCACATTTTAAAGGCACCAGTGCACTTTGCAAAATCTGTCTCAGTGGCATTAAGCTCTTGTGTCACTTGAGTCATACAGATAACAGCCCTAGGCCACCATCATTCCTACTCTAAACTTAAATGATGTTAAAGAATTCCTAAGCCCCTTCTAAGCAGCATGGAGCTGGGGAACACAGGACATTGCTCTTTAGGCTTCTATATTCCCACTGTCTGAGAATAGGACAAAGTGTTCAACTGACTCTAAGCAGCAAAAGGAAGAGGAGAAAACAGCTGCACCCAAAGACATCCTGCACCTCTGGCCTGGTGCAGAAACATCAGTTGGCTCACAACTCCCCTCTAACTTTGCCTGTCCAACCAAGTCAGGAGAAGAACAGTGCTAAGAGGTAGCAGGATGCTGTTGGAAAGGGCCTCTCTTTGTTTCCCTGCAAGGCTTCCTCCCTTCCATGCATGCCCTCAACCCTTCTGTATGAACAAGCCTCCAGATCAGAACATGAACCCTCCAGATCCCCGCACTGAGATCAGACTTGCCAGGGCCTCAGTACTGCCGTTCAAACCTCCCCACAAAAGCACTTTTGGCACGGAATGGGTGCCAGCTGACAGAGCAAGCACAGCGACAGGCATGAAGACAGAGCCCCAGCAGTGTCACTGCCACGGGCTCTGGGCTCACAGCTCTGCCTGCAGCTTGTACCTGCCCTACACCAGCTCCTTCAGGCAGGTGTTCAAGTCCCCTGCAGCTCAGCAATCTCCTGCTGACCAAGGGCACCCAGAGCCCAGTGTGCCTGTGCCAGGCCGGGCTCACAGGCACAGCACATCCTCTGCCCTGGCCCTGCAGCTGTGCCATGCTCACTTGTGCTCTGGGACAGCACAGCTGCAAGGCTGCACAACAGAGGGAGTGAAAAAGCACCGGCTTTGCTCCAGCCCAGGGGCAGGCAGGGAAGCTGTTGGCAGTCCAGGAAGGAGGAAAGCTCTCTGACCTCTTTGTTCCTCTGGTGTTTTCCATCAGAATGAAACCCCTTCCACTGCACCTAGAGATGGCCCAACATCTATCAGCAGCCCTCTGTCATTTTCATCCTGTTTCCTGTGCATCTTCCCTTGGCAATGCTCAGCAATGTGCAGGGAGGGGAAGCAGAGCCTCTCAGGCCTGGCTGCAGTGCCTGCCAGCAGTGCCAAGGTGTGACTGGCTGCAGGCTGCCTGCCCACGCCTGGAGCCCAGCTCACAGCATGCAATGGGCTGGAGCCAGAGTGCAGGGAAAACAATGGCTGTGGAGATCATTGTATGCTGTGGCTCCTCCAGCCTCACCTTGTTCTTGCTGGGGGTGAAGCGGATGCGCACAGGGGCAGAGGCGCCCGGCGGCACGGCACGGTACGCATCGCTGGAGCTCACCAGCTGGAAGTAAGGTGAGCTCTCCATGGAGACCTTCACCACGTGAAGAAACTGCAGCAAAGACATGAAATTTGATTTTGCCACTTGTGGAAACAGGACGAGAGGAGACCTGTCCATGCCCTGCTACCATCCCTCCCTTGCCCCTTTTCCAAAGCACTTTCAGCTGAGCAGGCACAGGCACATCATTCACAAGGCTGAACTTGAATCCCTTCTCTCTGGCTCCAGCGTTTTGGCCAGGGGCAGTAGGGCAGTGCCTGCTGGGAAGGAAGGGCCGAGCAGGTCAGCACCAGCAGGATGGAGACACAGCATCTGAACCAAGTCACCTGCGTATTCAACAAGGCCAAAAAAACCTGCTGGCTTCTGCCTGCACACAGCCATGAAGTTGTCATGTTCCAGAGGGGGAATGTGCTACCTAAAAGCAAACCAGCACATTACTGTGGGGCAAGGAAGAAATTCCCTTCCAGCAGATCAGGTTTGGGTAGGGACCTTCTGGGGATACAGTCAGGCAGGCAGAGCAGCAAGACAGGAGACCAAACACTGTGGTCTTACTGGGAATAAAAGCAAACCTGAAAAGCAAAAGAAGGAATGAACACAGCAAGACAATCCCTAAAACAAGGAGATGGCAAAGAGAATTTAAATGGGCAGTAAAGCAGCAAGGAAGAATCATAAAACCATGAGAGCAACCAGCTTGCCAACAATGACAGAAACAGAGACAGGCGGTGTCTATTGACCATGGGGCTTCAGAGGCATTTTCTGCCTGGAGAAACAGGACCAGCACTGACTGACAGTGTGGTTCCAGTATGCAAAGCCAATCTTGGCTCTCCAGGGCTTCCTGCTGCCTGTGAAGGCAAGCTGGGCTGCTGGGCATTCCTGCCTGCAGCCAGGAGGCCAGGTTCTGCCCTCTGGGGTACCCATGCACAGCACACATGCATTTTCTAACACACTGATATCATCAACCCCTGAGCACCAAAATGCTCTCCAAAAGTCTAAACCAGATGATTTGGACTCCCTCCTGTCTCCTCCCACCAGCCCACTCTTGGCACAAGCCTCACTTGAGAAAATGTTTCCCTGACTGAAATTCAAATGGTCTCAAGTTTTCCTCTTTACAGTGGAACACAACTGACATTTTTCAACTTTTTCCCTCTCAGCTCTCTTGGGAAACTGCAAAACAATCCCAATTTCTTCAGGTGAAGGTGGAAACCTCCAGGAGCACATGGCTTTGGATGTGCTGTGCTTCTGCAAAGGGAAAGCAGAGCACCGTGTTGCTTTTGGAAAAGCTGAGCAGAGCTGGATGAAGCTGAGCAGGAGCCTCAAGTGGCACCTAAAGGCCTCTCACTGCTTCTGCTCCATCACTCTGATTGCAGGGCTCTTGCAGAACACGGTTCCTGCAGGGCCAATGCCATTAATGAGAAGTGATTCCAGCATAAAGTGCAGAAGGCTCAGCCCCTGAGCTTTGCCTGTGAACTGCATCAAGGGAGCCAAACTGGTTGAGAGAGGCAGAGATTCCTACCAGGAGCCAAGAATAACCAAGGACACACAGGGTGTGCTATAGACCCAAGGCAAAGCATGAGAGCAGGTAAGAACTGTACAGCCCTCAACATTCCTGTCAATCCAGAGCTTTCGAGAGAAGGAAACTCCTTTGGGATAGACACCATCAACGCCTGGCCAAAATCTGGGCACAATTCCCAGCACAGGAAGATTTCCACCATCTTGCAGAACAAGGTGCTGAGACATTTTCTTCTGCATGTGCTGCAGCAGATAACTTGCTTTGCTGTACACTGAGGGAATGACAGCACTCTCCTCTTCCAGCACAGTGTTAAAGCTCTGGGTGCCAGCACTTACCTTGTCCTTATTCATGAGAGACAGCACCATTTCAGAGACCTCCCGAGCGACGAAGTTCTGAAATACCAGCTCTGGTGGGGAAACCCCAAACCAGCTCTGTTTCGGGGCAGCTGACGGCAGCTGGAGAGGAGAGAGAGCAGGGAGAGCTTCAGCTGCTGGGAGGAAGGTTCATGCAGGAGAATCTTCCACTGATCCCCAGTGAAGTACAGACTCTGGGGGAGCACATCTGCCCAGCCCACACTGGGCAAACAGGGGCTCACCCACCTCTGCTCTGAGCTGATCCACAGCTGCTTGGCCACACAGAGCAGGCTCAAGCCAAGCTGCTTTTCTGGCATGGATTTCTCCAGGTCTCTTTCTCCAGAATGCCAGGCAGCACTTTCCTAAAATACAGCCCTGTGCCCACGTCGTCACAGAGCTCTGGGGCACTGACTGAGCACTCATGGAGTAAGTAAAACCCATGAATTTACAGGAGACTCCATGGGAAAGGATTTGGGATGTCTTTTACTCTGAGACAGGGAAACCAAGGCCCACACAACTGCAAATCTCTTTTTTGCTCTACAACTTAGACATCAGTAAGAAGAGCACAGGACCAGAGGAGGTTTGAGAGATGAGGTGACACTTGGCTGAAGCCAAAAGGTTATTAAGCAAAAGAATGGAATTTGTTGGTTCTGTGTGTTATTTCTGGTTTGCATTTGTTCAGGTTGGTTTGTTGAGTGTCACAGTGAGAGGGACAGGGTTGAAGACCTGACCAAAAGGAAGGAGGATGAGAAGGGAGGGCACAGAAAAGTTGGTGCTCAGTAGAGAATGGAAGATCCTGAGTACCCATCCAATGGCAAAGGGCACAGGGACCGCCCCAGCCGGGTACAAAGGGGATACAAAGATTGCCATTTTCTCAGAGGGTGTGTGTGTGCGCTTGGCTCTCAGGGAGGGAGACAGCCCCAGCTCAGCTGAATCCTTATTAAGAAACACTTTTCCTTTGCTTTGATGATTTTGTTCCTTTTCATTGTATTTAAAAGTTAGTGTGTTCCAAAGAGAGGAAAAGGCAAAAATAAAAAGACAAATGAGCTGAAAATAAAAAGACAAGTGAGGTGAATGCTGAATGAGGATAAGTTTCAGTTATTTTCTCAGCAACTTGGGTAAAAGTAGAGTTGGTATCTCCTTTTTCAGTGGCCTTTAAATGGGTGCTTTCTTGTCATTACTGCGATCTTATTTCATGCCATTCTAGAGGCACGTCTGGAATGACACGACAACAGCAAATGCTTCTGGAGCAGAGACATTGCTTGGAGAAAACTCTGCCCTGCTTTCTCTGCCTTCTCCAGCCACACTGCTGTCACTGCAGAGACACAAGCAGGTCTCCTCTGTGACTTCACAGCAGACACATTCTGCTGAAGGGAGTGGCTGCAGCACACTGTCCCTTAGCTGTGCCCTTCCCTGAGGTGTTCCCAAGGCTCCTCTCCAGGACAATCCTTTACCTGGATTGTGTTCCATGTCTCTTGCTTCCCATTTCCTACTCAACAGCCCACCTCAGTCACCTACCCGTTTGGACTGTGCTTTATACCAAGCTAGTCCTGCCAGAAAAGCAGCTTTAAACACACCTCTGAGTAGGCACTGATCCAGACAAAGCACATCCATTCCCCTCTGCCCAGGGCCAGTCCCCTGTACATCTGGCAGCCTGCAAAATCTAACACCCGTCAGGGTCCAACACATTGTTCCAGCCCAAAGCAGTAATGCAATTTGTTGTGTTCAATCTGAAGTAATTCCTGCAGATCCTTGGCCTTCAAAGGCCAACGCTGCCACTCTGCAGCGAATCCTGTGACCCCGAGCATTTGATGGTGACCACACCAAAGCAAGAGGTGGCTCCTTCAGCAGGAGAATGGCAAAGGGCAATTTTGGGCCTCTGTGTCCCCAGCCTTCCTCCCATTGTTTTAGCAATGGCAGCTGCACTCCAGCACACCCCAGCAGCTTCAGCAGAGGGTATTTGTGTTGGCTTAGTGCAGATCAGGACTCCCAGTCCACCACTCCCAGCACTTTGCAATGACAGCAGGACCTGGACACTGAGGTATTTTGCTGGAGGCAAGCCTGTCACAAACACACACCCTCTTCAAACTTCATGTGAAACAGAAAGGAAAAGAGCAGGAAAAGGCTACCTTTGGGCGAGTCTCACTCCTGTCTAGAAATGGGCCAATTCTGGGCAGAATACTCCCCCCAGTGCTGGCCTCCTTCTTCCTGCTGAGAAACTTCTCCCTCTGGAACTTAGAGGGAAGCAGCTGAAAGGCAAAAGTAAACCAGCTAGAGCCTCAGAGTTGTGCTTGTTCAGAAAGGCTTTTCTTGAACAAGTGGCACTGCTGAATAACTTGTGATCACAGCCACTAGGACATTCCTGGAAGCCCTGGGGGTTTCCTGCTGAAATACTTAGCATCAGTGAATTAATACAATTAATAATACAGAGTGGAACACACATACTCCAGCCATATGGCTCTGTCCCATTGCCTTCTCCATGATTGGATGGGACATGGTTGGGGATTTCTGCTCTTTGGGCATTTGTTTCCTCTAACGTTTCATTGGATTGAGGCAGTGACCTTTCCAGAGAATGGGGAGGAGCTCTCAGAACTGCCTGAACTCCATCCCTGCACAACGCTCAGAACTCACAGCAAGGAGATATCGCTGCTGGATGAGTCCAAGAGATGCAAGAAGGGAACACTGTACCAAGAGTGAGGTGCACAGGAATGTGTCTAGGTTTTAGTTCTCCCTGTTGATTGTTTTCTCTTTCTGGGCTGACAGAGCCCTCCACAGAAGAAAACAGAGGCATCTCCTTGACAGAGCCTCAGCAGTGGGGCATCTTCAGCCAAGTGAGCTTTGTGGCCCTGGCTCCAGCGCTGCCTGCAGGGCTGCATCTGTGCCCACACAGGAGCTGGGAGAGAACAGCTGCTTTGGAAGCTCTTCCAGCTGGGACCAGCCGTGGCTCTCAAGGCTTTGGGCAGAGTTTGAGCTTCCCCCCCCCGATATGCCCAGGTGCCCAAGGGCAGGATGGTCAGAGCAGCACAGGTGAGTGCCCAGCCTGACAGAAGGAATTCCTGTGGCAAAGGGAAAGGGACAGAACACATGCTCAGGCCTTCAGCTGTGCATTGGTTTCACTTGACTCTGCTGGCACAGCCAGGCAAGACACAGCTGAAGCATCCCACAGTGTTCCCTATTGCACCAGGACATCCCCAGCAACAGCAGCACAGCACAAAGGGCTGGGCAGGGGCTCTGCAGCTTCACAGCACTGCTGGACAACAGGGGCAGGGAGAGCAGGGACACCAGGGCAGTGCCAGCCTTAACACAGCCACAGTGGGTACTCACAGTATTAGGCTTCAGCCCTTCCCTGGACAAAAGACGAGGTGTTGTTGGTGTCTTCTTTGGCAATCCAGACGCCATTTCCAAGGGACGATGTCGCAGGCGACAATGCCTCAACAAAACTGGAAGGAGCAACAATGGAACTCTGAAAATCCACAACCCAATTCATGGCAGCTTCAAGGCATATTCTGGTGCTAAAAATGGTACATTACTTGAAAGTAGCTAAGTGCTTGTTTGGTGCAAGTAGCTAGTATAGTTAGGCCACTAGTTGGACTTTATTTGAACTATATGGCTACCTTGTGCAATTCAAAGTTAGATCATACTGAAACCTGGAGCTAAAAATCTGAACATTCATAACAGTTCGAAGAGACAAAACTGTAGCCTAAATATTACTCAAAAATAGCTAGAGTGGGCCTCCTCTTCTTTAGGCTAAAGCACCCGTGCTCTATCAGCTGCTCCTCACAGCTGAGAGACTAATGAGAGACTGGAATGTTATGGCTAATGGCTTAAATATCATTATAAAGGACTTTCTGCCCATTGTGACAAAACTGTATAAAGAAGCTGCGACCACCCAAGCCCACCCCTCCTGACTGGAACTTGGCACTGTGAGTTAAGCTGCCTAAGGGAACTTGAGACAAGATCAAGATGATACTATTGTCTCATTAGCTCAGGTCTGGGGAGAAGTACACAAGGCTGAGGAGAAAAACCTATCCACAACAAAGCCAAACCCAGCAGCTGTCCTGAAAATCAGCTCTGTCTGGGTTCAGGCTGGGGAAGTCATAGCCACAGACTCTTCTGCTGAGGCCAGGTTTGCACACAAACCTCCCAGCTAAGACCTCCACAGTGCCTCCAGACCCATTCCTGAGGCCTTGCACCAGACGACTGCAGGGCATGCAAAGCAACACAACAAATCTGAAAATCCAGAACCCAACTCATGGCAGAATCAAAGGATATATGGGTGCCAAAGATTTTATATTATTTGAAAGTAGCAAGAGACAGAGTCCAACTTCCCCTACCCCTGGGAGGTACCTAAGCAAGGTATCACCTTGCCCAAATCTGCATTAATCCACTGGAGTCTTACATTTTGCCAGACCTCACCACAGAGAGGACCAGAAGAGGATTTAATGGTAGGCCAATGGGATCCATGGAATGGTGATATTTTCTACTAAATCTCTCTCTGTCACTCTCTTTCTCCTCCCCCCCTTCCCAACCTCCATCCCACTCCCACTTTTTCTTTTCTTTCTCTCTCTTTCTCCCTCACATTTACTGTTCCATAAAATCCAGACCATTGGCTTTGGCATATGGTCTCGTCTGCACCTCAATACAGAGGCATCTCCCTAAAAATTTTAAAACCCAGATGATAAAAACCCACTTAAACTTGAACAGAACTCATTCACCTTTAAGCAGTTTAAGCAGTTACTATAGGGAAAAAAATGTATAGACTACTATCTTTAGAAAATGTTGCACTTCTTCAGTAAAAAAAGCACAATCAGTAGTCCATTTATTGTTCATCCTCTCAGGTGTACATGTCACTGAACTACTGCGCCAGAAGACTGGCATGATCACATTCTCTGTATCCCTTTGGCATTCTCTTTCAGAGCACAGATGAAACAAAACCAAAAAGTTCAACTTTAGTCGGTCTTTACCTTCAAATGAAATTCAGGACTCCCTAGCAGACACCAGTGTTCTGCACGCTGCGGAGCTTTTCGCAGAGGCCAATGCTCTGCACCTTTAGCAATTCTCTACGCCGATAGTTCCCCTGGCGAATGGCCCGGTGCAGCCGCCTGCAGGAGCCCAGGCTGCGCACACCCAGCCAGGGCCGCGCCCTCAGGCAACTGAGGCCGCGCCGCTGTCACAGACGCTGAGGGCCCGGGCGCGGTTACCGGGCAACCGCGGCACCGAGTGCGGGGCCGGGCGGGGCGGGCCGGGCCGCAGGGATTTGCAAAGGAGATTGGCACTGCAGCGACGGACTGCAGTTTGGGGCTTCCCAAGAGTCTTTCTGTAACTAATGAAAGGTTAAAATGTGGTGACGAAGGCACCTATGCCAGGTCTGTACATTGCTCTTTGCAGCACTAGTATCCGACCCTGGCTGGAACAGCAGGAGGGGCTGAGGCAGCAGGGAAGGGGGCTCAGCCTGGAGGAAAGGAGGCTCAGGGGGAACCTTCTGGCTCTGCGCAACTCCCTGACAGGAGGGGACAAGAGGCTGCTGCAAGTTCAGGCAGCGCCGGAGCCGCCTGGCTCCCCCTCTCCTCCCCCGCTCCGCCTCTTCCTCCCTCCTCCTCCTCCTCCTCCTCTCCCGCAGCCCTCGCAGCCCCCGGGAGGGGCGGGGATGGAGCCGGGACAGGTCGGAACGCAGAGAGGCCTGGGGAGATGCCAGGACCTGGGAGCAGCTCCTGGGTGACTGAGTTCTACTGGGATCATCCTGGGATCACACTGGCAGTGAGGAGGAGCAGCGCGATGGCTCCAGCCCTGGGGCTGAGGGCGCTCCTGGGGGGCCAGGGGCGAGTGGGACCCCCGGCACCGGGACCCTGAACCGCCACTGCCAGCACCGGGACCCCCCTGCTCCCCTTAGCCTGCACAGGGGCCCCCTGAATCCCCCTGTTGTGGACATCAGGACCCTCTGCTCCCCTTTTCCCGGGCATCCCATGGCTCCCAGCCTCCAGACTTGGCATAGGCTTGACTCTGGGACAACCTGGAGCGCCTTGGTCTCCCATTCCTGCCTTTCCCAGCCCCTAGCCCCACCTTTCTGCAAAAACAGAGACCCCCTGAACTCCCCCTTTCCGAACATCCCGGGTGTCCCCACTCTGGTCCCCACTTTTTGGGAAACCCTGGACTCCCCTTTCCTGGGCTCAAGGACCCCCTGGTACTCCCTTCTACCTCTCCACGTCCCTGCCCACCCCACCCCCCATTCCCATGACCCTGAGACCCCCCTGGCACCCCCATTCCTTAGAACCCAGACCCCCCTGCATCTCTTCATCGAGCACCAACGCAACGTTTTCCTCACCCCCCACCTCTCCCAGCCCCCAGCCCCACCCTTCTCTCTTCCCACAAGTGCAATTGACTGAAAACAAATGTGACAGAAAGGAATAATTTTGCACCTTTTATTTACTATTGAAATACAATTTCCTTCCTTTCTCACAAATCTCCTCCCTGTGTCCTTCAGCAGGGCTGTCAGAAAGTCCTTAATTCTGAGTGGGTGTTCCAATCTGCAGCCACAAGGAAACAGGGAATGGGGATTTTCCTGCTCCTGGGAAGTTTGACATCCTCAGCTGAGGAGAGGAGGAGTCACCGGAAGGAAAGGGCAGCTGGGCTTCCTCTTTCCACAGGGAAGAGGGGGGGAAAATCTCTCATCCTGTCTGCATCTTCTCCCACAGGGATATGAGGGCTGATCCCAGAGCCCTAAGGGTCACAGTCAGGGCTGCCCTCAGGGAATGCTTGCCTGGTATGGAGGGGCAGTGTGCAAGCACCTGGATCTTGGGGCACCCAGCTGCCCCTCATGTTTGGAGGTGCCTGAGGAGGGCTAGGATGATGCCAGGGACATCCTGCAGTGACATCCCCTCTGTCCCACTCTGGATGAGCTCAGTCCCAAACCTGACCCTGATTCTGGTCTCAATCTCACTCCAGGTTTACACACACACACAGTTCTGTATTTAATCACATCCCAATTCCAAACTTGTCTAGCCCCAGACCACAACCCAACCCCAGCCCAAAGCCAATCCCATGTCTAGCCTTAACCCCAATCCCAGCTCTAATCCAAATCTCAGCCCCAACTCCAACCCAGCCCCAATTCCAGCCCTTTCCTAAATCCTCAGCCCCAAACCAAATCCCAGGTTCTGCCGTTCTGGGGGTTTGCGGGTGTCTCTGTCCCTCTGACCCCGATGATGTTTGGGTGGGGTCACACCAGGGCTGAGAGGGACAGAGACTGCCCCGACCTCCGCAGGTGTGAGAAGGTCGGAGAGCCCCCCCAGCCCCAAGCACCCTCATCTGTGAGCAGCACCCCTGCCGTGTCCTTTCTCCGGTGACAGCACAGACATTCCTCTGTGCCCGGGTCCGTGCCAGTCCCGCACATGGCGCTGCTCTGCGGCAATGGGGACACGGGAAATGGTGCCCGTCGTGTGTCCCCTTTGTGTTGCTTTGTGTCCCCCCATGTCCGGCTGTGTTCTGTGTAGCTGCCACAAAGGTAACAGGGATCAAGAGAAAAATGATTCATTCTCACATTTAGCAAAGAACCCAAGCCTGGGAATTCAGGAGATATTCGGGAATTTAGGTACTTGAGCTGGGCTTCTTGTAGGACTTTCAGCAGCCTTGTGTTCCTCACCGTGGGGTGAATGAACCTTGTCAGTCTCGCTGGTAACATCTGCTCCCTTTCCTCCAATGATTTTAACACACTTTTCAAGGAAGGACAACAAAATATTTTCTTTTCACTGGCCACCCACAACAGCCATTTTCCTCATCAGTTCTCTCGTAAGTTGCTCAGAGGAAGCAACTTACATCCAAGTTTCCAAGAGTTCCTCCAGAGAGAACCACAACCTCCTCAGAGGACGGGAACCATGCTGTTGTCAAAGGCACTTGGGGACAGACAACAGTGCCCTGAACTCACTGTGCCAAAATCATGTCGCAATCTGGTTAAGAAAATTGTTAGAGAGATGCCTCAGCCCCAATTAAGGCGCTAACGAGACCAATTCCAAAGTGGATTTCATTGAACAGTAAATGTGAGGTAGAGAGAGAGATGGAAAGAAAGAGAAAAGGGGGGGAGAGCAAGGGAGTGACAGGGACAGAGACCTCCCCTTGAGCAGGTGTAAGAGTCTGTCCGAATTTTCCCTCATCTGCCTCACGATCTTCATTTGAGGACCACTGAAGAGAAGATCCCCCCGTCTCCTCTGTAGGAGAAAGTCATATGCCACAAGGCCCTGAGACCTGAGAGCATTGCTAAGCTACTGTTTCCACAGGTGTTGTTTGCTGTATGCTACACTGAGCCCAATGACAAGAAGGGGGCACCGTGCCCTTTTTGCATCAACAGCCTTGGAAGCTGCCCCACCTCTCGGTCTGGCTGGACTTCTCCTGAGTGGTGGAACCCTGCCGAAGACCCCTCTCACTCGTTTGCAACCACCGTGACACACAGACTGAGATGTAAGAAGCCTCTTCATCAAGAGACCGAGACATCAAACCCCCATGTGAGAAAGCCCCCTCTTATACTTTCCAAGGACTGGGACTGAGACCCCCAACCCGGGGGAGGTGTGTGGGGAGAGGCAAGCTGACCAAAGCGAGATGGATGTTGCAGGTGTGAGCATTGGACCACAAAAACAATGGCTCACGCCCACTGCCGAACATGGACTGTGTGTACCCTTTCAAAACACCATTCTTTCCCCAAAACTACCTTTGATTCAGTTGCAAAATTCATTCTCCCTTCCCCCATTGAAAAAGAGTATAATTGGGGTCCAGATGAACTGTGCCTCTGAGATCTCCCTGACGTAACAGGCGGATCCTCAACTGGACTGGACCAAAGGACTTCATCTTTACGTTTGGTAGCTATACCCCCCTCTCTCGCTCTCTTTTCTCTCTCTTTCTCTGTATTTTTCTCTCCCTTAATCCCTCTATCGCATTTTGCTGTGGTCATTCAATAAAGGTGCATTTGTTTTGATTATTACTGCAAATCCCCCTGTACTGTGTCGGCTTTTTGCACCCTGAGATCAATCCATGAACAATCACGAAACCCGTTCATAAGGATGGATTGTGACACTGGGGTTACTGGGAGCTACCAGGCCCGTGCTGGGAGCTCTCTGTGCACACAGTGGGAGGAACTGGGAGCAACTGGGAATGACAGGATGCATGCTAGTGACAACTGGGATGTCCTGGCAGTGACTGGGATAAAACTGGGGGCAGCTGAACCATGCTGAGGTAACTGGGAGTGCCTGGCAATGACTACGAGAATGTTCAGGGCAGCTGGGATATACTGGGAGTGCCTGAGACCATGCAGGCAATGACTGGGACTGGACTAGGAGCGACTGGGAGCCACTGGGAGCGTGCTGCGGGGAACTGGGACCATGCTGGGGGCAACTGGGGGCAAGTGTGAATGACTGCGGCCCTGCTGGGAGAGACTGGCATCATACTGGGAGTTACTTGGGGCTACACTAGGGGTAACTGGGAGAACTGGGAACACACTGGATCAAAGAGGGAGCAACTGAGACCAACTGGAACTGTGCCAGGGGCAAATTGCATCATAATAAAGAATGACTGGGAGCAACTGGGATCATACTAGGAGCAGCTCCTGGGTGACTGAGTTCTACTGGGATCATCCTGGGAGTGAGGAGGAGCAGCGCGATGGCTCCAGTGCTGGGGCTGGGGGCGCTCCTGGGGGCCCAGGGGGGAGTGGGACCCCCGGCACCGGGACCCCCCTGCTCCTCTTATCCTGCACAGGGACCCCCTGAATCCCCCATTCTGGACATCAGGACCCCCTGCTCCCTTTTTCTTGGCCATCCCATGGCTCCCAGCCTCCAGACTTGTAATGGGCGTCACCCTAGGATGCCCTGGAGCACCTTGGATCCCCATTCCTGCCTTTCCCAGCCCCCAGCCCCACCTTTCTGCAAAAACAGAGACCCCCTGAACTCCCCCTTCCCGAACATCTCGACTGTTGTGTTCCCACCCTGGTCCCCCCTTTTTGGGAAACCCTGGACTCCCATTTCCTGGGCTCAAGGACCCCCTGGAATTCCCTTCTACCTCTCCACGTCCCTGCCCCTGTCTCCTGTCCCTCAGCTGTCCCCTGTCCCTCGGCTCTGTGAGGCCAGGGACAGCAGCAGGACGCAGGGCAGGCCAGGGGGAGAACAACCCTCAGCCCCAGCTGGGCCAGTTCCCCCAGTTCCCCCCAGGTCACTCCCAGCATGGGCCCTGTGGCTCCCAGTCACTTCCAGTTACACTCAGTGTGATCCCAGTATCATCCCAGTCACGCCCAGCATGATCCCAGTATGATCCCAGCATGGTCCCAGCACAGTCCTAGCTGTTCCCATTCACCCCTACCATAGTTCCAGGCACTCCCAGTATGGTTCCAGTCCTTCCCAGTATGATTCCAATATGAACCCAGTCACTCTCAGTACAGTGCCATTTGCCCCCAGTAGGATTCCAGTCACTCCCAGATACTCCCAGTATTATTCCAGTAACTTTAAGCTTCCTCTGTGATCCCAGTCACTCCTGGTCTCCCCCAGTATATCCCAGTTGTCCTTAATGTGTTTCCACTCACTCCCAGTTGCTCCCAGTAGTTTCTAGCATTATTCCAGTTGCTCATAACCACTCCCAGTAACCTCCAACATGATTCCTGTCACTTCCTGTATATCCCAGTTGCCCCATCATGGTCCCAGTTGCCCTCAGCCTGCTCCCAATCACTTCCAGTATGATTCCAGAAGGATCCCAGTCACCCTCAGTGTGGTGCCAGTTGCTCCCAGTATGATCCCATTGGTCCCCAGCATGTCCCCATTTCCTCCCAGTGTGATCCCAGTTGCCTCTAGCACAGACCCAGTCCCTCTCAGTATGATCCTTCTCTGATGCCATGATGATCCCAGTTGCTCCTAGTATGGTCCTGGTTGCTCCCAGTTGCTCCCAGTCTGATCCCAGTTGCTCCCAGCGGCCCTGTGTTATGCTTTGGAGTGGGAGGAAATTTAGGGAAGTGATGCAAAGTTTCTTGTGTATCTGACAGTCTGTTGAGCTACTGAAAAGCTAGATGTGCTTTTGTGAAACACACATGGTAAAGATGAAAAAATTCAGAAACTTTTTTTCTTTGTTGGTCGGCAGGGAGCTGCTGGGTTTTGGCTTCTGCTCTGTGTCTGTGCTGGGCTGGGCAGTCTTGCTGCAGGCTGGGCTTCTTTTCTATTTTCTGGGCTGCTTGCTAGCTTCTCTCTCCATGGGCTCTGGTTTGGCCGGGCTGGGCCTCAGCAGCTGCTGGGCAAGGAGACAGGGGAGGCTGCGGAGCTTTAGCCAGAGCAGGGCTGGCTGTGGCTGTGAAGATCTCGCTGTCAGGCTGCTGCTTCTTCTTCTTAGCGTGGCTGAGACCAGAGACTTCTGTGGCTGGTGTAGAAAACTAAACACTAACTATAAAGCTGATCTGAACACAACTGAGCCACAGCTTTCTGTTAGTAGTAATTGGTGGGTTAGGTAGGCCTCATGCGTGATGTTAAGTTTTTCAGTACTTCAGTCTTCTTCTAAGTGAGAGAAAAGAACAAAATGCAAGTATATAAAAAACAACATGAAGACACTAAAGTCAATAAAGAAGAAGTTAAGTCTTAGATGAGAGGGCTGAGAAGATGCTTTGTTTTTAGAGCTGAAATCTTCTTGTAAGCTGTAAAGGAGAGGAATAGTGGATTTGTTTTTACTAACAATCTGTGGATCTGCTCGTAGATAAAACCAGCTCTGGAAAATAAAAGAAACAATGGGAAGGATTCCACTGATCGATGATTGGAAAAAGATATTTGCTTTTACAAATACACTTTAGGTTTGCAGATAAACGAAATAAGCCATTGAGAAATGAAAGAAACAATGGGGAAGAAAAACCCCTAAACTCCGTAAGAATTAAAAACTAAAAGGGAGGGTTATACATTAGAGGGAAATCTTTGGGAAATCTTCGGTGTCAGGCGTATCAGGCCATCTGTACCTCTGAAGCACCTCAGCCAAGGGGAAAGAGAAAAGGGAAATGTGGCCAGGAAATTAGGATAAAAAGAAGGTTGCATCCTCCAAAAATTCAAGAGATCCCAGGGGAATGCCCCATGGCCTCTCCCTTTATTGGAACAAAGCCAGAAAGGACTCCTCTGTCTCCTTTGTGAACATAAACGTCTGGTGTTTCTGGATTAATTTTCCTAACAACAAGAAAATACTCTTTTTCTTCATAACGCATAAAACTATAAGGAGATTAAAGTGTTCAAATTGATATCAAATAAAGGCTTCTATGTTAAAGTAAGCAGATGTTAAAATAGCTGTAATCCCATGAGAAGTTCGAACAGAGAAAGAGTAGTCTTGTGCTTCTAAAAAATGAAGAAGGGGCTGGGAAAAGGTTGAGTTGGTGCCGGATAAAGGGGTGTAGGGGGGTCTCAGTACTGAGCAAAGGGGTAAAAGGTCATCTGGGTTTTCAGGAATGGGGGTGCCAGGGGGGTCTCAGGGTCATGGGAATGGGGGGGTGGGCAGGGACGTGGAGAGGTAGAAGGGAGTACCAGGGGGTCCTTGAGCCCAGGAAAGGGGAGTCCAGGGTTTCCCAAAAAGTGGAGACCAGAGTGGGGACACCCGGGATGTTCAGAAAGGGGGAGTTCAGGGGGTCTCTGTTTTTGCAGAAAGGTGTGACTGGGAAAGGCAGGAATGGGAGACCAAGGCACTCCAGGTTGTCCCAGAGTCAAGCCTACGCCAAGTTTGGAGGCTGGGAGCCATGGGATGCCCGGGAAAAGGGGAGCAGAGGGTCCTGATGTCCACAACAGGGGGATTCAGGGGGCTCCTGTGCAGGCTAAGGGGAGCAGGGGGGTCCCGGTGCTGGCAGTGGCGGTTCAGGGTCCCGGTGCCGGGGGTCCCACTCGCCCCTGGCCCCAGAGGAGCGCCCTCAGCCCCAGGGCTGGAGCCATCGCGCTGCTCCTCCTCACTGCCAGTGTGATCCCAGGATGATCCCAGTAGAACTCAGTCACCCAGGAGCTGCTCCCAGGATGATCCCAGTACAGCCCAGTCACTTCCAGTCCTGGCATTCCCCCAGGCCTCTCTGCGTTCCGACCTGTCCCGGCTCCATCCCCGCCCCTCCCGGGGGCTGCGAGGGCTGCGGGAGCGGAGGAGGAGGAGGAGGGAGGGAGGAAGAGGCGGAGCGGGGGAGGAGAGGGGGAGCCAGGCGGCTCCGGCGCTGCCTGAACTTGCAGCAGCCTCTTGTCCCCTCCTGTCAGGGAGTTGCGCAGAGCCAGAAGGTCCCCCCTGAGCCTCCTTTCCTCCAGGCTGAGCCCCCTTCCCTGCTGCCTCAGCCCCTCCTGCTGTTCCAGCCAGAGTCGGATACTAGTGCTGCAAAGAGCAATGTACAGACCTGGCATAGATGCCTTCGTCACCACATTTTAACCTTTCATTAGTTACAGAAAGACTCTTGGGAAGCCCCAAACTGCAGTCCGTCGCTGCAGTGCCAATCTCCTTTGCAAATCCCTTCGGCCCGGCCCGGCCCCGCCCGGCCCCGCACTCGGTGCCGCGGTTGCCCGGTAACCGCGCCCGGGCCCTCAGCGTCTGTGACAGCGGCGCGGCCTCAGTTGCCTGAGGGCGCGGCCCTGGCTGGGTGTGCGCAGCCTGGGCTCCTGCAGGCGGCTGCACCGGGCCATTCGCCAGGGGAACTATCGGCGTAGAGAATTGCTAAAGGTGCAGAGCATTGGCCTCTGCGAAAAGCTCCGCAGCGTGCAGAACACTGGTGTCTGCTAGGGAGTCCTGAATTTCATTTGAAGGTAAAGACCGACTAAAGTTGAACTTTTTGGTTTTGTTTCATCTGTGCTCTGAAAGAGAATGCCAAAGGGATACAGAGAATGTGATCATGCCAGTCTTCTGGCGCAGTAGTTCAGTGACATGTACACCTGAGAGGATGAACAATAAATGGACTACTGATTGTGCTTTTTTTACTGAAGAAGTGCAACGTTTTCTAAAGATAGTAGTCTATAAATTTTTTCCCTATGGTAACTGCTTAAACTGCTTAAAGGTGAATGAGTTCTGTTCAAGTTTCAGTGGGTTTTTATCATCTGGGTTTTAAAATTTTTAGGGAGATGCCTCTGTATTGAGGTGCAGACGAGACCATATGCCAAAGTCAATGGTCTGGATTTTATGGAACAGTAAATGTGAGGGAGAAAGAGAGAGAAAGAAAAGAAAAAGTGGGAGGGGGATGGAGGTTGGGAAGCGGGGGAGGAGAAAGAGAGTGACAGAGAGAGATTTAGTAAAAAATATCACCATTCCATGGATCCCATTGGCCTACCATTAAATCCTCTTCTGGTCTTCTCTGTGGTGAGGTCTGGCAAAATGTAAGACTCCAGTGGATTAATGCAGATTTGGGCAAGGTGATACCTTGCCAGGTACCTCCCAGGCGTGGGGCAAGTTGGAATCTGTCTCTTGCTACTTTCAAATAATGTAAAATCTTTAGCACCCATATATCCTTTGAGTCTGCCATGAGTTGGGTTCTGGATTTTCAGATTTGTTGTGTTGCTTTGCATGCCCTGCAGTCGTCTGGTGCAAGGCCTCAGGAATGGGTCTGGAGGCACTGTGGAGGTCTTAGCTGGGAGGTTTGTGTGCAAACCTGGCCTCAGCAGAAGAGTCTGTGGCTATGACTTCCCCAGCCTGAACCCAGACAGAGCTGATTTTCAGGACAGCTGCTGGGTTTGGCTTTGTTGTGGATAGGTTTTTCTCCTCAGCCTTGTGTACTTCTCCCCAGACCTGAGCTAATGAGACAATAGTATCATCTTGATCTTGTCTCAAGTTCCCTTAGGCAGCTTAACTCACAGTGCCAAGTTCCAGTCAGGAGGGGTGGGCTTGGGTGGTCGCAGCTTCTTTATACAGTTTTGTCACAATGGGCAGAAAGTCCTTTATAATGATATTTAAGCCATTAGCCATAACATTCCAGTCTCTCATTAGTGTCTCAGCTGTGAGGAGCAGCTGAGAGAGCAAGGGTGCTTTAGCCTAAAGAAGAGGAGGCCCACTCTAGCTATTTTTGAGTAATATTTAGGCTACAGTTTTGTCTCTTCGAACTGTTATGAATGTTCAGATTTTCAGCTCCAGGTTTCAGTATGATCTAACTTTGAATTGCACAAGGTAGCCATGTAGTTCAAATAAAGTCCAACTAGAGGCCTACTATACTAGCTAGCTGCTTACACCAACCAAGCACTTAGCTACTTTCAAGTAATGTACCATTTTTAGCACCAGAATATGCCTTGAAGCTGCCATGAATTGGGTTGTGGATTTTCAGAGTTCCATTGTTGCTCCTTCCAGTTTTGTTGAGGCATTGTCGCTCACCTGCGACATCGTCCCTTGGAAATGGCGTCTGGATTGCCAAAGAAGACACCAACAACACCTCGTCTTTTGTCCAGGGAAGGGCTGAAGCCTAATACTGTGAGTACCCACTGTGGCTGTGTTAAGGCTGGCACTGCCCTGGTGTCCCTGCTCTCCCTGCCCCTGTTGTCCAGCAGTGCTGTGAAGCTGCAGAGCCCCTGCCCAGCCCTTTGTGCTGTGCTGCTGTTGCTGGGGATGTCCTGGTGCAATAGGGAACACTGTGGGATGCTTCAGCTGTGTCTTGCCTGGCTGTGCCAGCAGAGTCAAGTGAAACCAATGCACAGCTGAAGGCCTGAGCATGTGTTCTGTCCCTTTCCCTTTGCCACAGGAATTCCTTCTGTCAGGCTGGGCACTCACCTGTGCTGCTCTGACCATCCTGCCCTTGGGCACCTGGGCATATCGGGGGGGGGAAGCTCAAACTCTGCCCAAAGCCTTGAGAGCCACGGCTGGTCCCAGCTGGAAGAGCTTCCAAAGCAGCTGTTCTCTCCCAGCTCCTGTGTGGGCACAGATGCAGCCCTGCAGGCAGCGCTGGAGCCAGGGCCACAAAGCTCACTTGGCTGAAGATGCCCCACTGCTGAGGCTCTGTCAAGGAGATGCCTCTGTTTTCTTCTGTGGAGGGCTCTGTCAGCCCAGAAAGAGAAAACAATCAACAGGGAGAACTAAAACCTAGACACATTCCTGTGCACCTCACTCTTGGTACAGTGTTCCCTTCTTGCATCTCTTGGACTCATCCAGCAGCGATATCTCCTTGCTGTGAGTTCTGAGCGTTGTGCAGGGATGGAGTTCAGGCAGTTCTGAGAGCTCCTCCCCATTCTCTGGAAAGGTCACTGCCTCAATCCAATGAAACGTTAGAGGAAACAAATGCCCAAAGAGCAGAAATCCCCAACCATGTCCCATCCAATCATGGAGAAGGCAATGGGACAGAGCCATATGGCTGGAGTATGTGTGTTCCACTCTGTATTATTAATTGTATTAATTCACTGATGCTAAGTATTTCAGCAGGAAACCCCCAGGGCTTCCAGGAATGTCCTAGTGGCTGTGATCACAAGTTATTCAGCAGTGCCACTTGTTCAAGAAAAGCCTTTCTGAACAAGCACAACTCTGAGGCTCTAGCTGGTTTACTTTTGCCTTTCAGCTGCTTCCCTCTAAGTTCCAGAGGGAGAAGTTTCTCAGCAGGAAGAAGGAGGCCAGCACTGGGGGGAGTATTCTGCCCAGAATTGGCCCATTTCTAGACAGGAGTGAGACTCGCCCAAAGGTAGCCTTTTCCTGCTCTTTTCCTTTCTGTTTCACATGAAGTTTGAAGAGGGTGTGTGTTTGTGACAGGCTTGCCTCCAGCAAAATACCTCAGTGTCCAGGTCCTGCTGTCATTGCAAAGTGCTGGGAGTGGTGGACTGGGAGTCCTGATCTGCACTAAGCCAACACAAATACCCTCTGCTGAAGCTGCTGGGGTGTGCTGGAGTGCAGCTGCCATTGCTAAAACAATGGGAGGAAGGCTGGGGACACAGAGGCCCAAAATTGCCCTTTGCCATTCTCCTGCTGAAGGAGCCACCTCTTGCTTTGGTGTGGTCACCATCAAATGCTCGGGGTCACAGGATTCGCTGCAGAGTGGCAGCGTTGGCCTTTGAAGGCCAAGGATCTGCAGGAATTACTTCAGATTGAACACAACAAATTGCATTACTGCTTTGGGCTGGAACAATGTGTTGGACCCTGACGGGGTGTTAGATTTTGCAGGCTGCCAGATGTACAGGGGACTGGCCCTGGGCAGAGGGGAATGGATGTGCTTTGTCTGGATCAGTGCCTACTCAGAGGTGTGTTTAAAGCTGCTTTTCTGGCAGGACTAGCTTGGTATAAAGCACAGTCCAAACGGGTAGGTGACTGAGGTGGGCTGTTGAGTAGGAAATGGGAAGCAAGAGACATGGAACACAATCCAGGTAAAGGATTGTCCTGGAGAGGAGCCTTGGGAACACCTCAGGGAAGGGCACAGCTAAGGGACAGTGTGCTGCAGCCACTCCCTTCAGCAGAATGTGTCTGCTGTGAAGTCACAGAGGAGACCTGCTTGTGTCTCTGCAGTGACAGCAGTGTGGCTGGAGAAGGCAGAGAAAGCAGGGCAGAGTTTTCTCCAAGCAATGTCTCTGCTCCAGAAGCATTTGCTGTTGTCGTGTCATTCCAGACGTGCCTCTAGAATGGCATGAAATAAGATCGCAGTAATGACAAGAAAGCACCCATTTAAAGGCCACTGAAAAAGGAGATACCAACTCTACTTTTACCCAAGTTGCTGAGAAAATAACTGAAACTTATCCTCATTCAGCATTCACCTCACTTGTCTTTTTATTTTCAGCTCATTTGTCTTTTTATTTTTGCCTTTTCCTCTCTTTGGAACACACTAACTTTTAAATACAATGAAAAGGAACAAAATCATCAAAGCAAAGGAAAAGTGTTTCTTAGTAAGGATTCAGCTGAGCTGGGGCTGTCTCCCTCCCTGAGAGCCAAGCGCACACACACACCCTCTGAGAAAATGGCAATCTTTGTATCCCCTTTGTACCCGGCTGGGGCGGTCCCTGTGCCCTTTGCCATTGGATGGGTACTCAGGATCTTCCATTCTCTACTGAGCACCAACTTTTCTGTGCCCTCCCTTCTCATCCTCCTTCCTTTTGGTCAGGTCTTCAACCCTGTCCCTCTCACTGTGACACTCAACAAACCAACCTGAACAAATGCAAACCAGAAATAACACACAGAACCAACAAATTCCATTCTTTTGCTTAATAACCTTTTGGCTTCAGCCAAGTGTCACCTCATCTCTCAAACCTCCTCTGGTCCTGTGCTCTTCTTACTGATGTCTAAGTTGTAGAGCAAAAAAGAGATTTGCAGTTGTGTGGGCCTTGGTTTCCCTGTCTCAGAGTAAAAGACATCCCAAATCCTTTCCCATGGAGTCTCCTGTAAATTCATGGGTTTTACTTACTCCATGAGTGCTCAGTCAGTGCCCCAGAGCTCTGTGACGACGTGGGCACAGGGCTGTATTTTAGGAAAGTGCTGCCTGGCATTCTGGAGAAAGAGACCTGGAGAAATCCATGCCAGAAAAGCAGCTTGGCTTGAGCCTGCTCTGTGTGGCCAAGCAGCTGTGGATCAGCTCAGAGCAGAGGTGGGTGAGCCCCTGTTTGCCCAGTGTGGGCTGGGCAGATGTGCTCCCCCAGAGTCTGTACTTCACTGGGGATCAGTGGAAGATTCTCCTGCATGAACCTTCCTCCCAGCAGCTGAAGCTCTCCCTGCTCTCTCTCCTCTCCAGCTGCCGTCAGCTGCCCCGAAACAGAGCTGGTTTGGGGTTTCCCCACCAGAGCTGGTATTTCAGAACTTCGTCGCTCGGGAGGTCTCTGAAATGGTGCTGTCTCTCATGAATAAGGACAAGGTAAGTGCTGGCACCCAGAGCTTTAACACTGTGCTGGAAGAGGAGAGTGCTGTCATTCCCTCAGTGTACAGCAAAGCAAGTTATCTGCTGCAGCACATGCAGAAGAAAATGTCTCAGCACCTTGTTCTGCAAGATGGTGGAAATCTTCCTGTGCTGGGAATTGTGCCCAGATTTTGGCCAGGCGTTGATGGTGTCTATCCCAAAGGAGTTTCCTTCTCTCGAAAGCTCTGGATTGACAGGAATGTTGAGGGCTGTACAGTTCTTACCTGCTCTCATGCTTTGCCTTGGGTCTATAGCACACCCTGTGTGTCCTTGGTTATTCTTGGCTCCTGGTAGGAATCTCTGCCTCTCTCAACCAGTTTGGCTCCCTTGATGCAGCTCACAGGCAAAGCTCAGGGGCTGAGCCTTCTGCACTTTATGCTGGAATCACTTCTCATTAATAGCATTGGCCCTGCAGGAACCGTGTTCTGCAAGAGCCCTGCAATCAGAGTGATGGAGCAGAAGCAGTGAGAGGCCTTTAGGTGCCACTTGAGGCTCCTGCTCAGCTTCATCCAGCTCTGCTCAGCTTTTCCAAAAGCAACACGGTGCTCTGCTTTCCCTTTGCAGAAGCACAGCACATCCAAAGCCATGTGCTCCTGGAGGTTTCCACCTTCACCTGAAGAAATTGGGATTGTTTTGCAGTTTCCCAAGAGAGCTGAGAGGGAAAAAGTTGAAAAATGTCAGTTGTGTTCCACTGTAAAGAGGAAAACTTGAGACCATTTGAATTTCAGTCAGGGAAACATTTTCTCAAGTGAGGCTTGTGCCAAGAGTGGGCTGGTGGGAGGAGACAGGAGGGAGTCCAAATCATCTGGTTTAGACTTTTGGAGAGCATTTTGGTGCTCAGGGGTTGATGATATCAGTGTGTTAGAAAATGCATGTGTGCTGTGCATGGGTACCCCAGAGGGCAGAACCTGGCCTCCTGGCTGCAGGCAGGAATGCCCAGCAGCCCAGCTTGCCTTCACAGGCAGCAGGAAGCCCTGGAGAGCCAAGATTGGCTTTGCATACTGGAACCACACTGTCAGTCAGTGCTGGTCCTGTTTCTCCAGGCAGAAAATGCCTCTGAAGCCCCATGGTCAATAGACACCGCCTGTCTCTGTTTCTGTCATTGTTGGCAAGCTGGTTGCTCTCATGGTTTTATGATTCTTCCTTGCTGCTTTACTGCCCATTTAAATTCTCTTTGCCATCTCCTTGTTTTAGGGATTGTCTTGCTGTGTTCATTCCTTCTTTTGCTTTTCAGGTTTGCTTTTATTCCCAGTAAGACCACAGTGTTTGGTCTCCTGTCTTGC
Source organism: Melozone crissalis (assembly GCF_028551555.1). Taxonomy (NCBI): domain Eukaryota; kingdom Metazoa; phylum Chordata; class Aves; order Passeriformes; family Passerellidae; genus Melozone; species Melozone crissalis. The sequence continues at coordinate 1,446,427 of NW_026535886.1, forward strand.
TGCTCTGCCTGCCTGACTGTATCCCCAGAAGGTCCCTACCCAAACCTGATCTGCTGGAAGGGAATTTCTTCCTTGCCCCACAGTAATGTGCTGGTTTGCTTTTAGGTAGCACATTCACCCTCTGGAACATGACAACTTCATGGCTGTGTGCAGGCAGAAGCCAGCAGGTTTTTTGGCCTTGTTGAATACGCAGGTGACTTGGTTCAGATGCTGTGTCTCCATCCTGCTGGTGCTGACCTGCTCGGCCCTTCCTTCCCAGCAGGCACTGCCCTACTGCCCCTGGCCAAAACGCTGGAGCCAGAGAGAAGGGATTCAAGTTCAGCCTTGTGAATGATGTGCCTGTGCCTGCTCAGCTGAAAGTGCTTTGGAAAAGGGGCAAGGGAGGGATGGTAGCAGGGCATGGACAGGTCTCCTCTCGTCCTGTTTCCACAAGTGGCAAAATCAAATTTCATGTCTTTGCTGCAGTTTCTTCACGTGGTGAAGGTCTCCATGGAGAGCTCACCTTACTTCCAGCTGGTGAGCTCCAGCGATGCGTACCATGCCGTGCCGCCGGGCGCCTCTGCCCCTGTGCGCATCCGCTTCACCCCCAGCAAGAACAAGGTGAGGCTGGAGGAGCCACAGCATACAATGATCTCCACAGCCATTGTTTTCCCTGCACTCTGGCTCCAGCCCATTGCATGCTGTGAGCTGGGCTCCAGGTGTGGGCAGGCAGCCTGCAGCCAGTCACACCTTGGCACTGCTGGCAGGCACTGCAGCCAGGCCTGAGAGGCTCTGCTTCCCCTCCCTGCACATTGCTGAGCATTGCCAAGGGAAGATGCACAGGAAACAGGATGAAAATGACAGAGGGCTGCTGATAGATGTTGGGCCATCTCTAGGTGCAGTGGAAGGGGTTTCATTCTGATGGAAAACACCAGAGGAACAAAGAGGTCAGAGAGCTTTCCTCCTTCCTGGACTGCCAACAGCTTCCCTGCCTGCCCCTGGGCTGGAGCAAAGCCGGTGCTTTTTCACTCCCTCTGTTGTGCAGCCTTGCAGCTGTGCTGTCCCAGAGCACAAATGAGCATGGCACAGCTGCAGGGCCAGGGCAGAGGATGTGCTGTGCCTGTGAGCCCGGCCTGGCACAGGCACACTGGGCTCTGGGTGCCCTTGGTCAGCAGGAGATTGCTAAGCTGCAAGGGACTTGAACCACCTGCCTGAAGGAGCTGGTGTAGGGCAGGTACAAGCTGCAGGCAGAGCTGTGGGCCCAGAGCCCGTGGCAGTGACACTGCTGGGGCTCTGTCTTCATGCCTGTCGCTGTGCTTGCTCTGTCAGCTGGCACCCATTCCGTGCCAAAAGTGCTTTTGTGGGGAGGTTTGAACGGCAGTGCTGAGGCCCTGGCAAGTCTGATCTTAGTGCGGGGATCTGGAGGGTTCATGTTCTGATCTGGAGGCTTGTTCATACAGAAGGGTTGAGGGCATGCATGGAAGGGAGGAAGCCTTGCAGGGAAACAAAGAGAGGCCCTTTCCAACAGCATCCTGCTACCTCTTAGCACTGTTCTTCTCCTGACTTGGTTGGACAGGCAAAGTTAGAGGGGAGTTGTGAGCCAACTGATGTTTCTGCACCAGGCCAGAGGTGCAGGATGTCTTTGGGTGCAGCTGTTTTCTCCTCTTCCTTTTGCTGCTTAGAGTCAGTTGAACACTTTGTCCTATTCTCAGACAGTGGGAATATAGAAGCCTAAAGAGCAATGTCCTGTGTTCCCCAGCTCCATGCTGCTTAGAAGGGGCTTAGGAATTCTTTAACATCATTTAAGTTTAGAGTAGGAATGATGGTGGCCTAGGGCTGTTATCTGTATGACTCAAGTGACACAAGAGCTTAATGCCACTGAGACAGATTTTGCAAAGTGCACTGGTGCCTTTAAAATGTGACATAGTAGTAGAACTTAGTGTTCATTTGAGGGTGCAATAGGTAAATGGATGCTCTTGAAGGGGTATAGGAAATGGTTTTTCTTCTGCCATGGGGATGGCACTAAATGTCCTGTGCTGAGCCAGTTTCTTTTCCTGCAGGATTATTGCCACGAGCTGGTGTGCCTCACTGCAAGGGAAAGGATCGTTGTGCCAATTCGGGCCATTGGTGCCCGAGCTGTGCTGGACTTCCCTGCCCAGCTGGACTTTTCCAAGTGTCCCGTCAAGGTCAGCGCCCAGCAGACTCGGCTGGTGCGCAATGTCGGTGCCCGGGCAGCTCGGTACCAGCTGAGCACCCAGAGGTGAGGCAGCTCATCTGTCCCTGTGCAAACACCTTTGGGTGAGAGCGGAGTTGGGAAAGAGCTACAGACGGAACCAAGCATCGGATCTGCTGCCCTGCAGCCTGGCTGGAAGTGAGCAGGATGGAAGGCATCTGCTCTTGCTTTCAGTGGCCTTGGAGCTTTCTGTGTCCCAGATTCCCTGGAGGCTGCTGGAACATGTTGGGAGCTGGCTTGCACCCTGCTGAGCACAAGCAGCTTCTGAAATGCTTCCTCAGCACTGTCAGCCAAACAGAGCCATTCTCTGGGAGGCCACAGGCACGTGGCTTTGCAGTGGTCCTGGAGGGGGCCTCTGGAAGTCATCTGAGCAAACACACTGCTCAAAGCAAGAGCAGTGTCTGGGGGTTGCAAGGTGCCATTGGGAGACATGGACCTGTCTTTAGATGCCATACAAGCAAACAAACATGTCAATGGACCTAGTTATAAAAGCAGAAGAAAACAACCTTTTTAAAACCCCTCCATACCTTATCTTTTCTGCCTGTCAGGTGCAGCAGTGATTCATTGAGAGGATGGATCTAACAGGATGAGAAGTGTCTTAAGGAGCAGCTCACAATTAACAGAGAAAAGCCCAAAATTTAGCTTTCCAGGCCTATCTCTTGGCAGTGATTTTCCTTTGGTTCTTACAGTGTCAGGGATGTCTCCTTCACAGCTCTTCTAGCTGTGGGCTCAGGGAACAATTTAGTGGTGTTGGCTGAAATTCAGAGGAGTTACGTTTAGCTGTAGACTTGTAGAGCTTGTGTCTTTGGGTCTTGGGGAGCCAGGTGTGTGTGAGAGATGAGTGCTACAGCAGGAACAGAGGAGTCTGGTGGGTACCGCCCAGGGATTGAAGAGATGCGGGGGCTGATTTGCACTCAGTTTTTCAGTGCTGACGGCTGAGTCCTGAACTTGGCTGGATCCTCTTCTCCTGATAATTTGAAAAGAAGAAGACACCTTCTTTCTCAGGCAAGCCCTGAAGTCATCCCTGGAATGTTATTCCCATCCTGCCACCTGAAGGCAGGAGCATGTAACATGGGGCAGGAGTGGGAAGGGAATGGAATGGAAGGTAGTGCTGAAGCGTGGCCAGGGATTCCCCTAACTGGCAGCTTCTCTATTGTGGTGAAATTTCTGGCCAAAGACTAAGAACAGAATGCTGTGCCTTGCCCCCAGCAGGCCCTGATCCCCCCAGCCCCAGCAGAGCTGCAGCAGTGCTGGCATCAGCCCCGGGGCAGATGCAGGAGCACGAGCACTGATCTGGCTCTGGGGCTGCTGGGGCCTTGTCTTTCCTCCCCTGCCTCCAAAGTCGCACGTCCAGCACATGAACATTGCTGGCCCAAGGCTTCTCCATCAGCCAGCAGTGATGTTCTCACCAGTGGCAATGGGAACAGGTCAGCCCATAATTACAGCAAGAGGTCCTTAATGAGCAGAACCTGAAGTGAGTTCATCAGCTGTTACTACTGATATGAACAAAGTTCAGCTTGGCAGATGTTCTCTTTGTTTCTGTGTGTGATGCATTCATCAGCAAAGTCCCCAGAACACATTTGAAGTGACAGATTGACCAGCAAGAAAGCACCAGGGCCAGGAACTTTTGTTTCCTCACTGGGGCTGTAGAAGGGCACAAAGCCCAGCAGCTGCTGGGCAGAAGCACATTGCCCATGAGCTGTCCCTGAGCATCAAAGCACAGAGTCTTGTGCCTTTAACCGAGCCATTGCCTGCTCTGTCCTCGGCCTCCAGGGGCAGCGTCACTGCACCGAGTTTACACTTCGACCTGGCTGAGCTCGACTTCGGGGACATCTCCTTTGGTGAGTGTTCCCTGGGCTGGGACACAGCCTCAGGGCTCTGTGCCTTCCAACAGAAAAGCATCCCTCACTCCTGCTCTGCCCCAGCAGTCTCTTCAGGCTGTGAACTGCAGGGCTGCTGCTGCTGCTGCTGCCTCAGGGGGCATTTTGCCATTGTGAGATCCAATGGAAGCAAGGAATAGAAAGGCAGTATTTTCTGGTGTCTCTGTGCTGCTTTAAAAGACAGATGTCTGCCAAGGAAGGTGGGAATCTTGCTGCAATGGAAAGATGAGCCCCTCCCTCCAAATGATTATCCCTTTGAAATGACAGGGCTCCCAGGCAAAACTGTGGGAAAAGGAATAACAGTTCTTTGCTAGACTATCTCAGGAGAGCACAGACAAGACAAGAACAGACATCTCCCAGATGCCAAGTCCTGTTTTTCCCCTTTGGTGGAGTTGTGGTCACAGCAGGAGGAGCTGTGGGCTCTGGCAGGGCAGTGATCCCCCCCCCAGCCGGTGCGGGAAGGGAAGGGAAGGGAAGGAGGAAATGCTCCTTTTGCACAGCCCCAGAGGGCACGGGGATGTGGGCAGTGCCCAGGAGCAGCAGCAGCAGGGCAGGCAGGCAGGGTCAGTGCCAGCGCTGAGCTGCAGCCAGGGCAGCCCCGGGCCAAGCACAAACCTCCCGCAGCAGCAGCGGCCGAGCTGCGACCCCGGAGCGGGAGGAAGGGAAGCTCCGCTCCCTGCCCAGCCTCAGCTCCCACTGCACAGCCGCCCACGGCATCACGCCACAACTGCCAAAAAACCCCAAGGGAAAGCCCAGCCTAGGGCCAAAACCCCCCAGAACCTCCCAGAACCGCTATCCCCCTTCCCAGACCAAGGGCAACATTCACTGCCAAGCCTAAACCCAGAACAATGAAGTTCATGAACTTCTGAAGGAAACTCATTGCCTTTTTTGAGCTGCTTCTTCCCCAGCCTGCATCACCACGGAGGTGCTTGTCAAGTTGCCTTTGGAAGGAATGAAACACGAAAGGCAAGAGATGGAAATATGGGTCTGAAGCAGGAGATTCAGATCCTGCTGAATCCAATTTCATTCCTAAGGGCTCTTGGGCTGAAGGCAGCTGTTGTATCTTTGCTTCTTTGTAACTGTTGACTGTTGTCTGCGTGTGCTGGCCTCAGTCTCGTTGGAGGTTTTGACATCTGGGTTTGTCCTTTTTGTGCCTCTCTTGCCTCCCTGCTGGAGTCCCTGCTGGAGCTGGCAGTGGTCACTTGGATGGGCACAGAGAAGCTCTGGGCTGCAGCTGCAGTTGTTTTTTCTCCCCATCTGTGTCCCAGTGACTCTTGGTGAGCAGGCCTGGGGAGAAGTCTCCTCCCCACAGAGCTGGTCAGCCCAGCCAGATGTGCAGTGCAGAGCAGGCTGTGGCTGCTCTGCGCGCTCTGCAGGACATCCCCACTATGAGTGGCTGTATCTCTGGCTTTGCAGGATGGAAAGCAAATCTCAGAGCCAAAGTGGGGTGAAGCCTTGCAGGCAGCACTCTCAGTGAGCAGCATGGCTGTGATGTCCCTGTTTGTGGGCTGAGGTGGGACCTGGTTCCTAATTGCTAATCTCAAAGCAAGGCTTGGCTGTGTCCCCAGTTGAGTGGGCTCTGAGCTGTCACGTGCTCAGTCTGTTTGGCCCAAAGCAAGAGATGCCTTAAGGGTCCTGCAGAGAGAAGCTGCATTAGGGTGCTTTGCATCACGTTCTAGTTCCTGATTCCATCCTCACTTTCTTTCGCTGTAGCTTCTTCTCACTGACAACTCACTCTTTATATGTCTTGAAAAAGGTGGGAGTGTTGGCAGGCTGAGCAGGGAATTGGACAGCTTGAATTCTCAGAGTAAATGCTGGGTCTGGGTGCACACTCATCAATGAGAGAGAACTGGTGCTGGTTTGGGGCAGGTGAGGGAGCTGGTTCCCATCCCAAAGAGAGAAGCTTGCAGTGTTCAGCAGGGCTAGGAGTGGGCATTTTCAAGGCTGCAGTCTGGAATCTGTGTCAAAGGGAACTAAGTGACGATTAATTCCTCATGCAGCTTCTAGGTGAGCTGTTGTATCTTGCCCCCAGGATCATGCCCTGCTGGGTGCCTGAATGGATATTTGTGTCCTTGCCCAGGCTTTCCCTACACGCAGCGCTGCCGCCTCACCAACAGCTCCGCGGTGCCCCTGGCGTTCCAGCTCCGCATGTCGGACGATGGCACGCAGCCGGCTGTGGACAGCGTGGATCAGATCCGCAGGGACACCGACCCGGCCTGGAGCAAGGGAATCCATTTCCATGTGGAGCCCAGGGAGTTCACCATGAATCCCAGCCAAGGCACCATCCTCCCCCAGGGACACCAGGACATCGAGGTACGGCAAGAGCCCAGCCACTGACACCGCAGCACCAGGGCTGGAGCTGCACTGCAGGGTGGGAGGGCTTTAGCTCTGGTGCCAGCTTGGAGCATCCTGGCACTGAGAGATCTGCACTGCTGGGAGGCCTCTGCTGGCTGGCTTACTCGGGATGTTCCTCAGGGAGCACTGTTTGCTTTCCAAAATCATATGCTGAGCTCACAGACCTTATGGCCAAGGCCTGAAGCCATTCTTGTGTTTTTGAGAGCGATTGATTTGATTGCAATGGGGCAGAGCAAGGATGAGGGCAGAAGGTGGCTGTTAGAGAGATGTCATTGTATAAAGCAGTTAGCTTTTCTTCTTGGTTTCTTTTCCCTCCTCCTGGGGAGCAGAATGATTTGTGTTCACTGCAGGAAGCTCCAGTGGAGACAAAAAATCTGCAGCCATGTGTAGCGGTTCAAATTTATTGTATTGATTCCTTGTTAAGCGGTTTGTTCTGTTGTACCCCGTGTTCTCCCCGAGTTGGTTTACCCCTGGGTTTTACCCTCCCACAAAGCTGTCCCTCATGCCATTCCCTGCCCCTTGTTCCAGCTCTCTTCCTTCCTGTCAAACCCAGCCCCTTTTGTTCCCCAACCTTCTTTGCCAATTTAACCTGGAGCCAATCCCTGTCTGCAACACCCCTTTGGAATTCCCCTATTCCTGGAGGCCCCATTGGCCCATGTGAGCCATCCTCCCCACCCTCCTACCCAAAGTGGCCCCAGACACTTGATGTAATCCCCTCAGTGCTCTGCTGAGGATTCTCTTTTGGTTTGCTGTTTGTATCCACCCCCTGCTTTGTGTCTGTACAAAATTCCTTGCACCGGAGTGTCCAGGGCTCTTTTGGCTCTGATCCTTTTGCTTGGAATAAACCCTTCCTTGTGGAACTTCAAGACAGAGATCCTTCTCCTTTCTTCTCTGCCTGGTCCCGTTGGTGGCTTGTCTCTTGCGGCGTAGAGCAAGAGGCTCTGAGGGTTCTGCCTGTGGTCAATGCCCAGCCTGGGGCAGTTCTGAGGATTCTGCCTCTGGTCAATGCCCACCCCAGCACAGTTCCCCACTCCTGGCTTGGGGCTGGAGTTCTCAGAGCCAGCCCGGGCTCGGGGTCCCAGGGCAGCCATGAACTGCCCAGCACCTGCTGGGCCACACTTTGCCCTCAGCCTCCTGCTGTAAAGCTGAACTCATTGTGGTCAAGTCAGATTTCCTCTGCATGGATGTCTTTGTAGTCAGATGAGCAATTGGCCCCTTAATTTGAATGCAGTGGTGCATGGAGCTGTAGTCTAATGTTTTAATGTAGCTGACCTGTGCCCTGATAGCAAGGTGTGTTTAACAAATCTGGTATTGCCAGAAGGCTTTTGTTACTCTGAGACTGTGCTCTACATATGGAGCAGCAGAAGAATGAAGGGCAAATCCTCCCTCAGGAACTGGAGGATATCACCCGTGGGTAATGAGCTTTTGGAAGGAAGAATTGACTGTTCTTCTCTTCCACCAGGTGACCCTGTGCTCCAACACAGTGATGGAGTTCTACCGGAGATTGCTGGTGGACCTGGAGGGTATTGGCAAGGGAGTGGCAGCCCTGATCATCACAGCCAGGTACCAGCCCTTGCCTGGCCTCCCGCAGGCACTGCCTTGCCCAGGCTGTGCTGGCTGCAGCTGCCAAGGAGAAGTGCTGCTGAATGCCCTCATGTTGTGCCAGCTGGACACGAGAACAGCAGTGCTTGGGCCGCAGCCCGTGGTGAAAAGCACGTTTGCTCACAGCTCAGCATGGTCCTGGGCCCTCTTCTAAAGGCACCAGGAATGATATCATTGATTGGCCTTGTTTTTGGTGCTTGAGGTGGAACAAATTTCCCAAGGGCCTCCTCTCCTTCAGGCTGCAAGAGGTGGGGTTGTGCTGGTTGTGAGCACCGTGCACTGGTTTGGGCCACACCAAGCAGCTGCTGAGAGTCAGGCTCTGGCTCTGTCTGTGGGGGCACATGGCAGGGGGGAAGTGGCTCCCAGCAAGAGTGGGGAGGGCAAGGTCTGACAAGGGGAAAGCAGCCCTTGATGAGGCAGGTCAGCTCCAGTTTTTGTCCTTCCCTCTGCTTCCCATTTTGACCTTTAATGTTGTCAGAGTTGAGACCAAAAGTCGTCGTTGGTGCAGCAGAATTCCATGCTGCTGTGCTGCTGTGGGTGTCAGTGTGATGCCCAGAGGGATGCAGCTCCCTGGTGCTGTTCGCTGTGCCAGGCAGAGCCATCCAGGCAGTGCCTGGGCTGCCATTGTGTACAGCAGGTGGAGCTGGGGCCAGGCAGTGCCTGGAGCTGTGCAGTGAAGGAGCCAGGGAGCTGCAGGGCCTGGCAGGGGCTGATCAACCCCTCTGTGGGGCAGCTGCTGTCTTGTGCCCTCCAGGGCTGGGGCAAAGAGCTGAGTTCTCAGGCAGGGCAACAGCACCATGGCAGAGAAGGGAGTCATTTTTACTGAGACCCTGGAGCTGTGTGTTCCTTGAGCCTTAGGGAGCACTGATCCTTGTTGGGAAGGCTCCCCCAGAGCTCGTGGGTCACTGGGACTCTTCCAGGAGTCCTTGCAAGCCTTCTTGGGTAAAGGAGGGGCTGAGGCAGCTGTGGGGCAAAGTGCTCTGCCTGGGGCACTTGGCAGCCTCTGGGTGCTGCCTCGCAGGGTTTGCCCCTCCTTGGCAAGACATGTTGGAGTGGGAAGAGGTAGAAGGCAATTTATCCCTGTAGGGCTCTTCAATGTGCATTTGACAGTGACCAATGTGTTCTGCTCCATTTCACAATCTTTGGGGGTAGGCATTCTCCATTCTCTCAGTATCTCTGATTGTCCTGGGGTCATCTCTTTGCCCAGATGTCTCGTTCCTGAGCTCCAAGTGTCCCCCCAAGTGCTGCTGTGTGATGAGTGCCACCTGAAGGTGCCCTATGAGAGGAATATCTTCATTAGGAATCCCAGCCACCTTCCTGGCTGCTACGGGCTTATTCCCCAGGTTTGGCATCACATCCACCTCCTCCTGTCAAATATTCCTGAGGAGATTATTAAGGGAAAAAAGGGTTTGGATAAGACCTTGCTGGTTTCTAATCAGTCCTAAAGATCTGCTGAGAACAGGATCCTACCCAACTGTAAACTTTAGGAGGCAGTTTAAGCTCCTGAGGAAACAGTTGATGTTCTAGTCCTCAGGGCGTTTTCCTGTGGGAGATCTTAGAGGGTTGTGAAAAGCTGCTGCACCCACAGACACCAGTGCCTGTGCTGGCAGCCTCCTTGCAGGATGCCCTGGGAGTGCTTACCCTACAATTCTTGCATCTTGTTTGTGCCTTTGACCTTTGTCCTGGGGAGTTTTAAAGGTGTGTGTAAGTTGCTGTTGTGGTGGATGTTAAGGAGCCTAAAGTTTCTTGAGAGGTCCCTCTGAATCTGCATTTCATTGTGTCCCTTCCAGAAACGCAAGGAGGACTCTGCTGTGCTCTACTCCAGCCCCAAGCCCTGTGGGATTGTGCAGCCCCAGAGCACAGCAGAGATCCCAGTTGTGGTGGCAGTGCAGGCCCTGGGCACTCATCGCACCAACATTCTCATCGGCATGTTCGGGGATGAGAGAAACCCCCTGGTGAGGGCAAGGGGAGATGTGAGCCTGTGTGCAGCTGCTCCTGGCAGGGTGCACAGGGACAGGGATTCTGCCGGGGAAAACAGGCACAGGCTGCTGGGGAGAAGGACAGGAGGGATGGGGGCACAAACAGCTCCTGCCTTAGAGGTGGGAATCTCAGTGTCTGACACAGAATGGAGTTGGGCGAAGCTGGAATCCAGGGGCATTTGAGTTCATTATTCTTTCAAATGCTGTTAACTTTGGAAACATCTGTTTGAAAATGTCATCTCTCTGAGCACAAAAGAGGATGTCAAAAGTCTTCTAGGAACCTTGAGCTTTCTGTAAAAGAAAGGAAAGCTGGCATTTGAAGACTGGTTGAAAGGATTGAAACTTCGATTAAAACATATGGAAATGGCAATGCCAAATTCCTTGGATGGCACCAAACATCTGAACCTGGGCCATTGTGGCACTGCCTGTAAATCAGTGAACAGGAAGGAAAGGCAATGCAGGCTGTGCCAGGGAGCCTGAAGTTTGACCAAACAGTTGCTTTCAACTATCAGGCTGCTTCTCTTAAAGAGGAGGGTTTCTCCCCACCAGAAGAACCAGTTGTTTAACTGTCAGGCTGGTCTTACCTAGAGATTTTTTGCAAAGATTAAAGCTTTGGGCCAATAATTTTTAGTTTGAAAGGTTCTCTTACCTTAATCCTTTTTGATTTGGAGGTGAACATGTAATTTTCTTTTTCCCCAAAAGCCCAGCATTTCAGCTGGAGAGTGGTAGCTGTCCCTAAAGAAATAACTTGAGCAGGGTTGAGCTGTTGAAGGTTTTTTAGGTTTCTCTGTTGTGGTTTGTTTTGGGTTTTTTAAAATCTTTCTTGCTTGCTTCCTGGAACAGAGGGCACAATTACGGAGCTCAGGACGGCTGGCAGAAATCTCCCCAAGCCCAAGGCTGGCAGAGCTTGGCAGGATCCCAGCACCACAGCCTGTGTATGTATGGATGGAAGGATGGATGGATGGGGAATGCGACCTGAGTCACCTTGGAGTGTTGGAAAATGTCAACCAACCCACCAGCAGTGTCAGGGGAACATTCCTGATAAATCCCAGGTGGAGCTGCAGAGTTTCTGGCCTTGGGCACTGGGGGGGGCTGTGCTGGCTGGGCACTGGCTGAGTCTGCCCCTCGGTGTCTCAAATCTCACCTTTTTGCTGCCTTCTCTGTCTTTTCCTCTCCCACTGTGCTTTTTGCATCCCCACCAGGTGTTCATGCCTGTCCTCTGTAGTTGCTCAATGCAAGCAGTTGCAGCTGCTGCAGCACCTCAGTGTCATCCCTGGGCTGCCTTTAGAACAGACCTGCCCCAGCCTGGATTGGGAAGGGCTGGATCAAACCATTTCTCAGTTCAACGTGCGAGCACTCAGCCAGGGGCTGCATCCTGGCCAGGAGCTGCTCGTGCAGGTGTCCCTCCCTCCCTCCCACTGCAGGTCCCTGTTCATAGTTATTTATTTTCCAGAGATGAGCTCCACCCACCTAAATTCAAACCCCAGCCACCGAAGGAGAGAAGAACCAGTCTGGATTGTGCAGCAACTGGATGGAGGCACTTCAGGACTGGACAGGAGGAGGCAGCCAGAGCCCTGAAAGAAGTGCAAGATTTTACCCACTCTTCAGGAGCAGAGGTGGATTTTCTTGTGCACCTACTGCTTGCTTTGCCTCCCCAGCCTGCCAGCACCAAGTCCTGCTCATGCTGAGCTCCCTTTTTGCTGCCCTGCTGTGCTGTGCCCTGACAGTGGGCTGGGCAGCAGGGCCAGTGGCTGGACATGGGCTGAGGGAGAGGTAGAAATAGGAGAGTTTTCCTTGGAGAAGCTGACTCAGATCCTACAGGCCTGTGCTGAGTGTGGGATTTTTTGCCTTGTTTCCTTCCCAATGTAAGATGAGGCTTTTCTCTGCATTATAATGGTAACACCTCCAGCTTCCCTCCCAGAGCAAGCTGGGGTGATCCTGATCTCCATGGAGCCTCTTCCCAAGGCAGCCAGACTCCCTGTTTGCAGGGCTCTGCTTTCACCCAGAGCTGCTATTGCACTGCTGGCCCTGGAGCTGTCTGACAAAGGGAGACTTTGCAGGGGGGCTGTCTCTTCTTCCCAGCATAGAAAATGGCTTGTTTTTTGGGTGCCAGCACCAACTGCTGAGCACCCTCACCTCCCTCGAGGCTTGGAGGGATTCAGGTGCTCCCTGGACGTGGCGCACACTGCCCTGGGAGCAGAGAAGGCAAGAGGGAATCTGTCTCCCGTGCCCATTGTCAGTGTGGCAAGCAGGGCTGGAGCTGCCAGTGCCACTGGGGGCCCTCAGCATTGGCCACAGAGGGGCCTCCCATCCCTGCAGGCCCATCACAAAGTGCTGCCGGAGCAGCTGCTTGTTGGAGAGGCCGTGCAGGACACGTTGCAGGGCTGTCCAAGGACGCTGTGCGGCACCTGTGGAGGGCACTGCTCCCCCTGGAACTCCTCAGGTGCTCCATAGGAAATTTTTGCAGGAGCTTTTGCTGTAGCACCTTGAGAAAGAAGCATTTAAATCAGAGAGAGAGGGGAAGAGCCTCAGGAGTCAGATGAGCTGGGCTGGACTCCTTCCCTCAGCTCCAAGAGCTCTCACTCTGAGTCTCCTCCTTTTCTAAAAGCAGGTAGTTTTGAAACTTTTTAAAGGCAAGTTGGGCATCAGAGAGAATTTCTACTGCCAGGAGCCATCCCAGTTCACTTTCATGTCATGTACTAATTAATGCATTGACCCATGAGTATGGGAGAAGATTTTCCCCATGGTCCCTGCACTGGTCAATGGCATGGATGCAGGATGAGGTGAGGGTGATTCTGGCAGTGTTTGGGGAATAGGCCCCTCTGGCTACAGCTGCACTTTGCTCCAAGATGCTCCATTGGATCCATTTCCATGCTCAACACCTCAATCTCTCCTGTCTTCCATCCAGGCTTTCAATATCCTGCCACTGCCAGGTGTGCTGCAGCCAGGAGAGAGCCAGCAGGTCTCCTCCACCTTCTCTGGCAACCTCAACACCACCTGCAATGTCCCGGAGCTGTGCCACATGGAGGCAGGCTCCACTTCCAAGGTGCTGGTGCCTAGGGCGGCCTCACGTGTCAGCTCCTCCCTGAGCCCCCAGGAGATCAGCTGTGGCTCACAGGCCCCTCTCAGGGACAGGTGAGTCAGCCTTCTGTGGGTTCCTGCTCTGCCATGGGTTATTGTCCCTGCAGGGCTTCCCTGCTCCAAGGCCTCTGAGCTCAGAGGAGCTGCAGAGCAAAGGCCAGCAGCAACACAGGGATGGCCACTCTGAGCTCCCTGGCTGCCAAGAGAGGAAGGACCTTCTTCTGTTGAGACAGAACATCTTCTCTATTTGAGTTCTGAGCCCTGCTGGCTTAGCTGCTGTCTGCAGAGAGCTGGGCTCTGGGCTTGCCTTGGCACCGCATCTAGAGGTGTCTTGAAGTCCATGGTGTTGAGTGGCATCTTCTTCATCATCTGCCTTCTTCACCAGAACAGTGGGATTGTGGTATGGGCAGGCGTGGGGCACAGAGCAAACCTTGCTTTGGGTCCTGCTCCTGCCACAGATGAAGTCCTTGCACTGCTGATCTGCCAGGGTTCTCCTTATGGTGGCGCAGCAGCCAGAAAAGCTCCTGTCCTTTAGGCTCCCCTGCAGCTGCAGCTGTAGGCAAGCACAGGAGAAGCTCAGCTCCAGCAAGGCAGCCCAGCTCAGGACACACAGGCACAAGTGTGGAGCTGGGAGTGGAGGCTGCTTAAAGCAAGCCTGTGCATCAGGATTTCTTCAGGGCAGACTGAAGTTGGTTTCATGGGGAGGAGACGGACGAGGCTGCTTCCAATGGTTTCCATGGCAGCCAGCACTGGTTTGCTTGGTCCCAGCTGGGTTCCAGCAGGAAATCTGCCTGACACGAGCCTGTCTTGCAGGAGAGGAGTTCCTGCAGCCTTTGCTTTCTGACTGATAGGATTGTGCTCATGAAGGAGCAGTCTAGGAGTCGTTAAAACCAAAGATCACGGACAGAGACTCTCTAACTAATTAAAGTTAGACAGTGGGATGTTTATTAACACCGGCGGGCGGCACCAGAGCCGTCCCTAAAAGGCGTGCCCGCGTTGTCCAAGGTTCTTTGCCCTCTCTTTATTTCCCAAGATCTTACATAAAATACATCTGCACAACCCCAGCACCTCCCATCCCTGCTCTGTATTCAAATGAGGTCATTGGTCCTTCACTCCTGTGCAATTCTTCCCTTGAATTGGGTTGGTGGTCTCGAATTGGGTCAGTGGTCTTAAGGGATGAAGTCAGGAATGTCTTCATCAGGTCTCTGTGACCCTCTGGCACCATCCAAGGTCCCCAACTTAGTGATTGATTGACATCAAGCCCAGGTGCTAACCATTGTTCTCTGGTTTCAAGATGTTCTTATAACAGTTCACTTCCTCCACTTCCCTCTAGAAAGAAGCTCCTAATGGTAAACAATAGAACAATCAGCTCCAGCTTAAGCATCTCATAATCATTAACCTATGGTCTGCCTATCTAACCTACATCCTGATCAATGGGAATTGCTTCTAACCCTCAGCTGAAATCTGAACTCTTTAAAATCATGCTTCAGCTATGCCCAGGGAGAAGGGAGCTGAATGAGCTGAGTAAGAACTGTAGGAGAGCTAAGCAGATGTCAGCAATCTGTGCTCTGCTTTAAACTGGGAAGCCAAGAGACAAAGGGCATTTCCAGGCACCAGCGCAGAGAGCTGCTGGATCAGCCTTTGGCAGGGGCTGGAGGGGTCTGGCTGTGCCTTCAGAGGGAGCTGGCACAGTCAACACCTTATGATGGCAAAGCTCAGGTTTGGCTGGTCCTGGAGGTCCCCTTCCACCCATGCCCTCACTTGGGATGTTCCCAACCTCTGTGGGTTGAGGAGAATTCATGGAAATGGCCTCAGGGTCAAGGAATGAAGTGCAGGGCCAGCCAGGACTAGGGAGCCCAAGTTTCTGGTGGGACTCTCAGCCATGTTTTCTGTTTTGTCTGCAGAAGGGAGCTGAAGGAGCCAGCTCAAAAGGTCGAGGAGGAGGCAAAGGCCTTAGAGGAGGAAGACAGGGGGAAGGAGGAAGAGAGGCAGAAGAAGGAAAAGAAGAGTGTCTCTGTTGGGAAGCAAGCTCCAAAACCAGCGAAGGGGAAAACCAAGACCTGGGAGAAGAAAGAAGCCCATGCGAAAGCATCACAGAGGAAGGAAAGCAGAATCCCAGAGAAGAAGGAAAGCAAAATCCCAGAAAAGAAGGAAACCAAATTCCCAGAGAGGAAGGAAACCAAAATCCCAGAGAAGGAAACCAGAGCGCCAGAAAAGAAGGAAACCAAAGCCCTAAAGAAGAAGGAACCCAAAGCTCCAGAGAAGAGCGAAACCAAAGCCCTAAGAAGTGCGAAAGCAAAGCCCTAAAGAAGGGGGGAACTGCAATCCCAGAAGACCCAGCTGAGCTGGAGAACTCTTTACTCTTTATTCACAAAATTCATTTTACACAGTTTGACAGACCTCGTGTGCAACATTAGTTAGTTCATAGATTTCTTAGCAGTTCTTCTGTTATTGGTTAATAAATTAGATTTTACTTGTGCATCAAATCTCTCTATTGTATTGTTTAACTGTTCTCTTCACCGGGTCTCATGGGACTAATCCCTTGTTGTTGCAGGTGCATTTTTGCAGTTTTTCACCCTCAGAATAGATTGTTCACAAAGTCTCATTCTCCAAATAGCTTCACATGGGAACTTGTAACTGCTTAGCTGCACTCAGAAGAGATGACAGGCCAGCTATTAATATGGCAGAAGAAGGCCTGATTTCAAAAGGCCTTTCTTTTATCATTATTCTACTGGTCTATGACATCTCCTCCTTTTCGTTCATTTAAGAAAGGCTCCTATGTTCTGATGTTGAAACAGCTCACTCTTGTGAGGGTATTATCTCATCACAGTTGTCACTGGTTATCTGTTAGATATGGGATAAGATAGATAAATGACCAATTACAATCAACAAAACTTACCAAATTCTATCAAGTCATTAACACAGGGTTTTGCAGCATGAGAAAACAAAAGAAAAATGTCCAATGTCTCTTAGGGAAATGAAAAGAAATGACCATTGTTTCCAATTAGTTGAGAAGGATGAGAAAGTCTGTGAGCTGGAAATGCTGATCTTTGACATCACTGAATGTCCTCCTGGGCACTGGAACAGGGAATAACTGCAGAAGGTTCGTAGGAGCACTGTACCATGAGGATGCCATGAGGCTTTTGTTGGCAAATTGCCTCTGTCAGTTTCCAGCCACAGCCATGTCTTGGCAGTGCTCCTTCTGCTCCTGCTCTGGCCACAAAGGCTGCAAGGTGATGGGGTTATTTCTCCTTTCACTGGGCCTCATTTTTTCAGAACTGATCAGTATCTGATGGAATGAACAGGTGACTGCTTTGAACTGCTGATGATAAAACACAGGCACATCTTCTCCTGAAGTTAATGAATTAATTAGGCTTCACTGTGATAGAGCCTATTGGGATTTAGATGTGATGATCTTTTTTCCAAATTTCTCATGTAAATATTGCATTATTCAAAATGATTAGTTGTCCAAATTTCTCATGTACATATTGCATTACTTGAATGTTCATAAGGCGTTCATTCCTCTTCTTTTTTGTTTTTTAAGAATGAGATGCATGTCTTTTTTTATAAGTATGATGAAACATCATAGCAAAATAATACATGCAGTGAACAAGAAATTTAGAGCAATTAGGAATAATTTGGATCCAACAATCAGGAATATTTCAAATAGCAGAAAAAGCTAACAGCATAGGTTTCTTTCACCCACCAGAACCAAAAGAAAGTTTTCTTGGCAGTTCTCTGCTTTTAACCCCCTGTGTTCTCAGAGGCGTATCCATGTCCTCAGTGGCCACACCACGTGCCAATATTCAAATCTGGGCACCTATTGGTTTAACTACAGCATCCCAAAAAACTCACTTGCTTTTCAAACCAGGACAGAGGGTCTCTTTCCCTTCTGGCTGGCAAAGAGGTAACAAGGCCGACCCGGCCCCCATCTCAGCCAGGCCGGGCCGGGCGGCTCCTGCCGTGGGGCCGGGCCCATTCCCAGGGACCCCGCCAGGCCCCATTGGCTGCTGGGCAGGGCAGGGGAGGCCGCGGGGCTGAGGCCCGGCCGGGCCATGGCTGCAGTTGTGACCATCTGGGCTCTGCTGAGCCCTGCCCCGCCGCCAGCCCAGGCTGAGCCATGATCCACCGGGCCCCAGGAGCAGCCCTGGGCCGGGCCGGCTCGGCCAAGATTCTGCCACCGTTGGGGTTCAGCCGCAAGCCCCAGGCAGGGGGAGGAGAAGCCATCGGCCCCGGCCATGCTGCTGCTGAGTTCTGGCCTGGCTGCTGAGATCCTGGCCCTGCCCCAGCGCGGCCCATCCTGACACAGCCCCAGCGCAGCTGCTGCAGAAACCTCCATCATAAAACAGCTCCGGCCACAAGCACCGAGCCCGGCTGGGGTCACAGAACCATCTGCAGGCCCCGGGTGAGATATGAACTCTTTCAGTGCTTCCATCCTCCCTCGAGGGAGAGAAAAGGACAAAGTGCAGATACATACATGAGCAGCACAAAGACATGGAGGTCAGTGAAGTGGAAGCTGAGTCCCAGATAGGAGGGACGAGGAGATGTCTTGATCTTGGAGCTGAAATGCTCTTGTAAAGCAATGGAGAAGGATGTAATTGATACATCAGACTCTCTTTTTCCCTATAAGGCATTGAAAAGCATGGGAAGATGACTTGTTCAGCAAAAACCTCCATGCTAAAGTAAGCAAACCTTGAAGTAGCTATGATCCCATGAGAAATTTGAACAAAGAGAGACTAGTGATGAGACCCTGTGCCTCATGAAGAGAAGAAGACCTCTGTTTGTAGATATGAAGATGATTTCAGAAATAGATGAAGAGAACCTTTGTTCCTAAGCAGCTCATCTTTAAACTAATACCCCATAAACTAACATGCCCATAAACACAGATGTGGCAAAAGATGTGAAAAAATGGGAGGGACTTCATGATTGCAGATTTTCTGGGAGGCTGATGTTCATGGGAATTGAGAGCCACGAGAAATATGTTTTCTTGTAAAGCTTCCATAGCATGGAAGAGAGACTCCTTTCCCTACGTGAATTGAAGAAAAACTATTCTAGAGGTGGCAAAGTGACTGAAAATTTTAGGTTTTGTCTCTTTCATTGTCAGTAAGAAAGAAAAGCTTGCAGGGAGAGGAGAAGTATTCCAAAAGTTTTTTTTGCATTCATATTACTCTTTCTTCTAGTTACTGGTAATAAACTTTTCTTTATACCCTTTTAAAGTTTTGAGGCTACTTTGCCTTTCTCCTAATCCTACCTCACAGCAGGAAATAAGTACGTATAATCTAGTGAGTGTACTGGTATATAGCCAACACTGAACCCATCACAATCATTGCTGTATTCTCCAAGAAATCTCAAATTAGTGAACAAAAACCACTACAGACAGCTTCCTGATGAGCTCCATGAGAGCAGAGGGAAATCAAGGCAGAGCCATGGTTTGTCAGGATTTGCTTGATCCTCATGCGCCTCACTGTGCATTTGGAGCTGAGCCCTTGAACCTTAGGGCCTGAGAGGAGATTGCACAAACCTTTCCAGGAGTCAAAGTCAGAAGAAAACTGCAAAGTGTCTCAAGGCATTCATGGCTCCCACTGAGGTCCATCCCCAACACAGGTTCCTCATGGACTCCTTGGAGGACAGAATTGAAGGCCAGAATGGCACAAAAACCTCTCAGAGACTCAGCGTGGAAAGGAAATTCCAAAGTACCTTAAAAACCTTGAGTATCTCAAAGTATTAATGAGCCCCACTGAGTGTCAGTACAAAGCTCCCAAGGGACTTGTTAAAGTAGATAATTGGGGTCATGATTGCACAAACCTCTCACAGAGTCTGTATCAAAACAGAAACACCAAGTACCTTAAAAGAACTGAAGTACCTTGAAGCATTAATGAGCCCCACTGAGTGTTGTTACTGACAAAGCCTCTCCAGGGACTAATTACAGCAGATAATTGGAGGCCATCATTGCACAAAGCTCTCAGAGACTCCAAGGCAAAAGCCAAACCCAAAGTCCTTTGAAAAACCTGCAATCCCTGCAGGGAGCATTCAGGAGTCCCCATTCCTGAGCAAGGCTCCCCAGGGACTCCTTCCAGCAGATCCTTGAGGCCACTGGGATGTGGGCTAGGGGGGGATGCTGAGGGCAGGACAAGGGGCTGCCAGTGCCCAGCCTGGCTGGGGCTGCCCCAGGAGGCCCCAGGGCCTCAGGACAAGGTGTCTCCTCCCAGGCCTTGGTGGTACAGACCCTGCTGTGCCCCAGGGCACCAAGACTTGGCTTCTCTTTGTCCCCACCTGTCATCACTGCCTCCAGTTCTCTGCTCTGCCTGGGGTCTGGGGACACTTTCTCAGTCGTGTCCCTCAGTGGGACTCATTACAAGTCCAAGAAACTTTGGAGTTGGATTCTGACTTGGAGTTCTGGAGAGGTTTCTTCAGCTCCTTCTCAGGGACTGATGTTCAGGGCCTGAGCACAAAGCCCCAGAGGCTCATTACAGTCCTAGTCCTGTATCTGTGCTGCTGAGCTGAGCTGGGCTCCTGGTACAGATGCAGCTCCTGGTAACCAAGAAGAGCTTCAAAAGCACATTTCTCCTGATGAGCATCTCTTCTGCCAGCCCAGCAGGGCTGGGACACTGCCTGCAGCCAGCCCAGGCACAGCACAGAGGCACAGAGAGCTTCAATCAGTCACGGCTGGGAAGGTGCTGAGAAGTGCCTGGGGCAGAATCACTGCCAGCCCTTGGCACAGGAACCTCTGGCTGCAGGACAATGCAGCTGCAGCTCCTGGAGCCATCTCCTGCTGCTGGACCATTCCAATGCCTATAGACTCTGTGAGTACAACTCTGGGTATTTCTGGTGCAGGGGAGGTGAAATGCTCATGAAGCTCTGATGTACTGATGGGTTCTGATCAGTCACAGAATATTTCCAAGACAAGGATTTTGATAAAAATGAGGAAAATTCCTAAGACTGTATTCCGTTTCCTACTATTGGAGGATGACGGGGAGGGGGTATAAATATTAAAGGATGATTATGAATTTTGACAAGTACCTGAGAAATCTGAACTGTTACTTTTAGTGATCAATAGGTTCACAGGAGATTCCTAATGTACTTTCAGCCACTCCTCTGCCCATGGACAGCACCAGCATCACCTTTGCATGACCCATCAGGCTCAGTCTGAGCTGTCCTTTCTCCAAGCTGCAAACAGAACCTGCCCCATCCAGTGCCCTGCAAACAGGCAGGGTTCTGTAGGACCAAGGAGAGTGCACAGAGATTTTTTGGGGTCTGTGAGTGCTGGCACAGAGAGATCAGGCACAGGGAAACACCTGCAGCAGGGAAATCTGCAGGAAGCAGAGAGAAGATCAGGGAATGAAAGAAAACAAAACCCAGCAATGCTGTGGCAGGGAGAGTTTAGAGATGCCCACAGGATCCCCTCCAGTGCAGCCCCTCCCTCTGAACAAGCCCCCTCCCTCCTGTGCCCCAGCCAAGCCTTTGCCCTCAGGGCCGGGGCTCCAAGGTGTGCAGCCCCTCCTGTGCAGGCAGAACTGCAGCAGAGCCGTGGGGCAGCTCTGCAGCCCCGGGCCCAGTTCCCTCTGCAGAGCACAGGGCTGGGAGCATCTGCCCGGCCCTGGGGGCTCTGGCAGGGGGCACTGCTGGCTCAGGGTGACACTGTCCCCAGTGCCCGGCTCTGGGCAATGCTGTCAGTGCAGCCAGGGAAGGAGCTGCATCTCCCTTCATCCAATACCATCATAAGGACACTTGGAAGTGTCCCTGAGATTTCAGTCCAAGCTGGGAGCTTCAATCCAGGGCGCAAACCTGTCCTGGAGTATCTCTGAGATATAAGATTGGTGGGGAAAGGCAGCGGTGTTGTTACACTGAAAATGCTGCTGGGTTGGTGAAATGAGCAAAGAGAGCCCTTGGCCACAAATGTGGAGCTGGGCTGTGGTGGATCCATCTGCTCTCAGCAGTACCTAAGGCATTTTTGGGAATAAACATGGGAAGTTGATCACCCTCCACCTGCTAAAGTTTAAACCCCTGACAAAATCTGAACAGATCAGAATGAAAGAACACCTCCCCTTAGTCTCCACTCATCACTTTGTCTCAGAGAAATCACTCTATTCTCCCGGGGGGCAGCAAAAATGCTGAGGGCTTATGATATCCAAGAATACCAAGACAGACATGGAGGGAGCTTAAAAAGAAAACTGCAGAACACTTGAACACAAAAGGAGGTCTGTGTCACTTACAGGGGACAGCGTATGGGAAATTGCTTTGATTTTGCTTACGGGTGTCTCCTCTATCTCTACACTGTCTTTTTCTCCATGAACAGGTCCACATGCCAAGGATCAGCAAATGTCCAACAGCAGCTCCATCAGGCACTTCCTCCTGCTGGCATTGGCAGACACGCGGCAGCTGCAGCTCCTGCACTTCTGCCTCTTGCTGGGCATCTCCCTGGCTGCCCTCCTGGGCAACGGCCTCATCATCAGCGCCGTAGCCTGCGGCCACCACCTGCACACGCCCATGTTCTTCTTCCTGCTCAACCTGGCCCTCACTGACCTGGGCTTCATCTGCACCACTGTCCCCAAAGCCATGCACAATTCCCTCTGGGACACCAGGGACATCTCCTACACAGGATGTGCTGCTCAGCTCTTTTTCTTTCTCTTCTTCATCATAGCAGAGTTTTCTCTCCTGACCATCATGTGCTACGACCGCTACATGTCCATCTGCAAACCTCTGCACTACGGGACCCTCCTGGGCAGCAGAGCTTGTGCCCACATGGCAGCAGCTGCCTGGGCCAGTGCCTTTCTAACTGCTCTCATGCACACGGCCAATACATTTTCCCTGCCCCTGTGCCATGGCAATGCCCTGGGCCAGTTCTTCTGTGAAATCCCCCAGATCCTCAAGCTCTCCTGCTCCAAACCCTACATCAGGGAACTTGGAGTTTCTGTTTTCACTGCCTCCTTAGCTTTTGGTTGTTTTGTGTTCGTTGTTTTCTCCTATGTGCAGATCTTGAGGGCTGTGCTGAGGATCCCCTCTGAGCAGGGACGGCACAAAGCCTTTTCCACCTGTCTCCCTCACCTGGTTGTGGTCTCCCTGTTTATCAGCACTGGTATATTTTCCTATCTAAAGCCCACCTCCATGTCCTCTCCATCCCTGGATCTGACCCTGTCAGTTCTGTACTCGGTAGTGACTCCAGCCCTGAACCCCCTCATCTACAGCCTGAGGAACGAGGAGCTCAAGGCTGCCGTGTGGAGACTGATGGCTGGATGCATTCAGAAAGACTAAATTAGATGACAGTTTTTGCAAATCACTTGTAATAAAAGTCATCTTAGATAGCTCTTGTTGGTTTTCTTGCTGGTGGTTTTTTTTCCCTTGATTGTAGTTTTTCCATATTTTCCAAAAGAAAAGCCACAGTTCATTCCATTTCACATTTTGTGTATCTCAAGAGTTCCTGTGGCCACAGACTGTGTCAAGGAGGGGCTGCAGTCTTGGTGGCTTTAAAGGAACTAAAGGATCTCCCAGCCAAGTTTTCTGCAGAGATGCCCTTTTGTTGCCTTCTCTGGAGGTGCAGCACCAATGTCTGTGTGCAGAGCTGGGGGCAGATCAGTGCTGGCCCAGCAGCTGTGCCCAGCAGCAGCAGCCGCACTTGGTGTTGCCAGTGCTGCTGCCGTGGCCCTGCCCCGCTGCCCTGGTGGCCCTGGTGTTGCTGTAGGGCCTGAGTGCTCTTGGGGCCGGGCACAGCCCTGGGGGTGGCAGTGCCAGGGCTGCAGTAGGGACAGGCCATGGGCACTGCTGGGGCAGCACTGACGCCTCAGCCCAGGGCCTGGGGGCTCCAGGCTCCTTGCCCAGGCTCTCTCAAGAACACGCCCAGGCCAATGCTCTGCACAGAAACCCCCGTGAGCAGCCTCAGGCTGGCCGTGGGCAGGCTGGGGGCAAACAGCATGGCTGGGGCTCTGCAAGGGCCCTGGGGCAGATGGGAAGGAGCAGCAGAGCAGGGGCTGATCCATCCCCAGTGGGCTGCACAGCTCAGGGCAGCGTTCCAGAGCATGCTCATGGAGCTGCCAATGACATCCCCCCTCTGCAGCCCTGGCCTCTCCCCCAGTTCACACAGGTGCCCCATCCTTGCAGGCACAGACACGGCAGCACTGGTTCAGCAGCCCCTGTTTGCATTGCACAGAGCAGAGGGAGCACCCCCATGCTGTTGGTGTGGGGACATGAACCTGAGGGAGCACAAATGCCATCAGCCCCTGGGGCCAGCAAGGGCTGGGGGACACCGGGGAAACCACTCAGTTTTTTCTTGGCTTCTGCAGTCAGGCAGAGAGTTTGTTCCCATCCGCTGAGAGTTCCCTGTCCCAGTGCAGACGCTGTTGCTCAGAGCCAGGGCTGCCTAGCAGCCACCCCCAAAATGCCTTCAGCATTTCCTTGACTTCACCTTTGCTTTTTTCACTCTTCCTGCCGCAAGTTTCTTCCTATTGCCCAGCCCTGTCCCCTCCCCTGAAACAGCCCATCCCTGTTTGCCCTTTTCTCTCTGGCCCCACTCCCCATTGCAGTTCCTGACTTGGCACCATGGGAACGTCCCTTGGGCAGCAGGATCATCCTACAAGTGCTGCAGGAATTGTCTGCAGGCTCCCGCAGTGCCTGGTGCTGCTCCCTTGCCAGAGGCACCCCAGGCCAGGGGGGCACATCTGGGCTGCTGTGTCTGGCTCTGGGGCTCCCTGTTCTGGGCAGTGAGGAGGAGCTGCAGAGGCTCTGCAGGACTGACAGGATGGGCTTTGGGGCTGGCAGGAGAAGCTGAGGGGCCTGGGCTGCTGGAGCTTCTGAAGAGGAGGCCCAGGGCTCCTCCTGCAACTGCTCCAAGGGTGGTTCCAGAGAATCCCAGAATCAGCAAGGCTGGAAAAGACCTTGGAGATCATCAAGTCCACCCTGTGCCCTGACACTGCCCTGTCTCCCTTGATCCTCCTCTTCTGCAGGATAAACAACCTCAGCTCCCTCAGCAACTCCTCAAAGCTCTTGTGCTCCAGACCCATCCTCAGCCTTGTTGTCCTTCTCTGGACACGCTCCAGCCCCTCTATGTCCTTCTTAATTGGGGGCTCCAGAACTGAACACAGCACTCAAGGTGCTGCCCAAGCAGTGCTGAGCACAGGGGAAGAATCCCTGCCCTGCTCCTGCTGGCCACACCATTCCTGAGCCAGGCCAGGAGCCATTGGCCTGCTTGCCCACCTGGGCACACTGCTGGCTCATGTCCAGCCTGCTGTCCATCAGTCCCTGCAGGTCCCTTTCTGCCTGGCTGCTGTCCAGCCCCTCTGGCACCTTGTGGAAGGGAAGGGAAGGGAAGGGAAGGGAAGGGAAGGGAAGGGAAGGGAAGGGAAGGGTCCAGATCCAATCCTTCCTGAAATGTGGGGTTTGCTGGCACTGCCAGTGCCTTGACCTGAAAATTTCCCTATTCTGGCACAGCCCAAGTGCAGCAATTTGCTGGCACAGAAATCCAAAACCTGGCAACTTTCTGCTACTGGGTCAGGCACCTCCCATGTCTTGTGTTTGCTGCCCCAGTACCCAGATTTGGAAATTTCCTGGTGCCCGCACAGCCCAAGTCCAGTGATTTGCTGGCACAGAAATCTAAAATTTGGAAATTTCAAGGTTCTGACTCCAGCACCATCCAGATCTAGTGTTTGCTGAGACTGCCAGTGCACAGATTTGGAAATTTCCCAATGCCTTCACAGCCCAGGTCCAGCAATTTGGTTTTAGCTAGCTTAGGAAGAGAAGTTCCTCGGACTGTGACTTTCCTTTTTCTTGGAACTGTTTAAACCTGCTCTGGACTGAAAACCCAGACAAACACCGGCAGCTCACACCTGTGGCCCCCCGAGCTCTGGGACGCTGCATTCCAGCACCAGAGGGACTTAGAAGAGACTGAGTGAGCCAACTACAACCCACAACAAGGACTTTCTGAATTTTCCATCTCTTCAGCACTGTCCGAGGTTTTATTTAATATTATTCATTTTTCATGCTTGTGAATACTTTACTTGTTTAATAAACTGGGGTTTTTTTCACTTTTCTCGAGGGAAGTATTTTCCTGAACTAGTAGGGGGAGGGGCTGCTTGAACTTCCTTTCTAGATGGAAACCTTTTGGAGATTTCCTCCCAAAATTTGCCCTAAGCCAGCACAAACAGTCACAATGAAAACTTCACCAGTGGCACAATTTCCTGGTGGCAAATCTTGTGACAGAAGCTTGACCTTGTTCTCCATGAGAAATTCTTGGGAAGAGCAGACAGGAGAAGATTCCTGGAAAACTGAAACAGCTTTCCAGAAGTGAAATGAAAATGGAAGAAACAATCCAAGATGTTTTCCTCTATTTATTTCTATGCTCCCCTTTTCCATGTTGCATCCCAGTAATTCCAGATGTACCTCACCTCTAAGATCAGTGACTTAGGGATTTTTAGGCATTCTAAAATACCATGAGCCACACACTGTTTTCCTTCCCCTGTTTTTACTGGAAAGAAACACTGAACATGTAAGTGCAGTGCTGGGCTCAGGTAGGAATCCTACCCCAAGGGAAGGTGGCCCGGCAGTGTCTGACCCTCAGCAAGGACAATGCACAGCAGCAGGCGAGGGGATCGCTGTGCCAGTGTGCAGGAGTCAGGGCTCTGCATCCGGGCTCAAGGCTGCAAAGTTCCCGTGTTTGGACAGACGGAGGGGCTGTCTCCGGGGCGCGCGGGGCTCGAACGTGGGGCTCGTGGGGCGAGCGGGGAACGGACACGGGGACAAACGGCCCCGGTGCCTCAGTTGCAGCAGCGGCAGCAGCAGCGGCAGCAGCAGCGGCGACAGCAGCAGCAGCAAACAGATAGTTTTCAACACTCTTTCCATTTCTCTTTTTCTTTCTCTTTCTCTCCCTTTCCCGCTGTCGGGCACCCTTCTCTCACGGTCCCTTGCCCGGCGTCCCTCTCCTCTCCCCGCCTCCCTCTCCCCTGCCGGGCCAGGCCATGCCCCCGGCCCGCCCCCGGCCCCGGGCGGGGCTGCCCCGTGCCCGGCCCCGGCCGTCCCGCCGCGGTCTCGCCTCCGCCTGGCTCTGGCCGTACTGGCGGTGGCGCTGCTGGGCGGGCATTAGTGCCTGGTGCGGGGGCGGCATCGCCGCCCTTCGGCTCCGCCTGGCCCGAGCCCGGCTCCGGACCCGACGCAGGGTCCAGTCCCGGCCCCGGCCCCGGCCCCGGCCCCGGCCCCGGCCCCGGCTCCTCCCGGGGCCCGCGGAGGACACACGCGGCGCGGCCGCTCCCGCCACCTCCGCTGCGGCTTCCCCGGCCCGAGCTCCGCCGCTCGGCAGCGCGGCCGCCAGCCCCAAGCCGCCGCGGCCCGGGGCGGGTGGGGATGCCGGGCCCGGGGCGGGTGAGGGGCGCTCGGGGGTCGTTGCTGGCCCCGAGCCGAGCGCTGACAGCCGCGTCTCGCCCGCAGGTGAGGCGCAGGAGGCCTTGCAGGAGCGGTACCGACTGGGATCGCTGCTGGGGCGCGGCGGCTTCGGCAGCGTCTTCGCGGCCACGCGGCTCTCGGACGGCGCCCCGGTGAGCGGCGGGGCCGACGGCGGGCGCGGGAGGAGGGGGCGGAGGAGGAGGGAGGAGGAGGAGAAGGTCGGGGCGCGGCGGGACGGGTGGCCAGCTCAGCCCGCTGCTCTCCCTCGCTCGCAGGTGGCCATCAAACGCGTGCCGCGGGATCGCATCCGGCACTGGGGCGAGCTGGTGAGTGAGCAGGGCCAGCGGCAGCAGCCGGGCCGTGCCAGGCGGCGAGGAGCCGGGGCCCGGCAGGGTGGGAGCCGCTGGGAGCCCTGCGGGGAGAGCGGGCGTGGGCTGAGCGGGGCGTGCAGAGCATCCCGGGCTGGCTGAGGGCTCCCAGAGCCCCGGCACGGCCTCGGCCCCACTGACGGCACCGCGCTCCTCCTGCAGCCCGACGGCACCAGCGCCCCGCTGGAGATCGTGCTGCTGGCCAAGGTGTCCCGTGGCTGTGGTGGTGTTATTCAGCTCCTGGAGTGGCTTGAGCTCCCCGACAGCTTCCTGCTGGTGCTGGAGCGTCCGGAGCGGTGCCAGGAACTCTCGGGTTTCCTGGCGGAGCGGGGGTTCCTGCCCGAGGAGGAGGCGCGGGGGCTGTTCCGCCAGGTGCTGGAGGCCGTGCGGCACTGCACCAGCTGCGGGGTCCTGCACCGGGACATCAAGCCCGAGAATGTCCTGCTCGACCTGGCCAGTGGGCAGCTGAAACTGATCGACTTTGGCTGTGGCGCCTTCCTCCAAGACACAGCCTACACCCAGTTTGCAGGTGAGCCCTCGCAGGGGATGCTCCTGGGCATCTTGTGGCCCAGCCTGGGTGCAGCACTGGGGCTTCCCCCTATTGCAGCCGGGATAGGATTGATGCTGGAGCCGAGTTGTTCTGGGTGGGGTGTGAGGGCGGCCAGCTCCCAGCCCTGCTGACAGCCTTCAGCACCCACTGTGGCCTGGGCTGGGGCTGGAGCTGGGGCAGCCAGCCCAACACAAACCCCCATGGGGGTAGCAGAGAGGGAGGCCTGACCGCGTGCCCCGGATGGTTTGGTGTGCAGGCGAGGAAGGGCTGGACTGCTCCGCTCTCCTTGTTTGCCTTGGCTTATTAACATTTTTGGGGGCCATGGAGGTGGGGAGGAGAGTGAGTTTTCTCCACTACTGGGTGGGTTTCTTCTTTGTGTGTCATGGTTTGGCCTTCCCAGGGATTGTGCTGCCCTCTTCCAGCACCGGTGGCTTCTTTTCCAGCCCCGAGTTTGTGCACAAGTCCCAGGTGCTGGCGAGAGGGCAGCTCTCACTCCATGTGCCTCTGGGGCAGCCCCCACATGCCCAGGGATTCTGGGGCCAGGCTCTGGGAGCAGCAGCATCCCCCTGCTGATCTCTGTCTGTGTTCCACAGGAACTCTGTCCTATAGCCCACCAGAGTGGATCCAGCACCAACGCTACCACGGCGAGGCAGCCACGATCTGGTCCCTGGGCCTCCTGCTGTGTCACCTGGTCATGGGGAATCACCCGTTCAGGAGGGGCCAGGAGATCATCCGGGGGCGGATCTTGTTCCCACGATGGCTCTCTCAAGGTGGATCCTCATCTCTGGGCACGGGGGCAATACCATTGCTGGGAGACAGCAGCAGGCTCATGGGCATCCCGCTCTGGCAGCTGCTGAGGAGGTGGCACATGTCCTGCTCTCCTGCTGTCCTCCAAACAGAACATCCATGGGGAAGTTTAGGCCCAGCTCTGGGCACACCCAGCATGGCCTGGGCATGGAAACAGGGGGGCAACTTCTCCAACTGACTGATGATTTCTGGTTTCTCTCCCCAGACTGCCAGGATATCATTAAGAGGTGTTTGTCCATGCAGCCCTCGGAGAGGCCATCCTTAGAAGATCTTTTCTGTCATCCTTGGGTGAAGGGTGTTCCTCTGCCCTAGAAGATGGGAGAGATCCACGTGCACATTTGGATCCAGGGGCCTGGCAGGTACCAGCTCCACACATCTCTTGGCAATCAGTGGCAAAGCAAACCAGGCTGGTTTTGTCCTGCCTGTAGCTTTGAGCAGGGGTCAGCAGAAGGGAACACGCAGCTCTTGGGCTGGAGCTGAGCTGCAGACCTGGTGTGGCAAGCACTGGTGACCACCATCCCCCTGGTTTTGTTTGTCCTGTTCATGGATGGCTGGGGCCCTGGGCAGAGCCCTGACAGCCTGGTCTGGCCCCAGGGCAGGAGAAGGAGCCTCTGGAGAAGCTGTTCCAGGTGGGGCTGCTGCTGGAGACACCAAGGACAACCTCAAGGATGACAATCTCTTCCCAGCCTGGCCAGCTGAAGATGATGGACTTGGATTCTGGCACCTTCTTCAAAGCCAGGCTCCAGGCCCAATTCGCAGGTGAGTCCACAGGCAGGGGGATGCTCCCTGATCTGGGCATGGCACAGCCTGGCTGGGCACCAAAGGTTCCCCCTTTGCTGGGGCAGATGTAATGAATTCTTCAGTCAGCTGCCCAGCTGCTTTTGACTCTAGGAAGCTACTGAGGGCTGCATGTGCCGTGGCTGGCTGCAGGCTGGGCACATGTGCTGCCCTCCTGCTCTGCTGCCAAAGGCAGCAGGAATGGGCAGCTCTGGGCACAGCTCTGGGCACAGCCAGCATGGCCTGGGCACCGCAGGCCTTGGCACAAGGGCACAGGAGCTCTCAGCTGACGGGCACTTTTTGCTTTCTCTCCTTGCAGCCGGGCTCTGCGGGTGCTGAGGCTGCTCTGGGCTCTGCCAGGGCTCTGCTGGGCTCAGCCCTGGGCCCAGCTGGGCTGGTTCTGCCCTCACATTGCTCTGACAGCTCTGCATCAGACGAGCCTGTTGCGAGCACAGTGCCTGAGCTTTCTGCTTTGGCAGGTGAGTGAGACTCTGCTGCAGGCCCAGAGATTGCACCTGGGGACACACATCCAATTGGCAAGGACCCAAACTCTCCACAGTCCCAGCTGAATGCCTGGATCTCTTTTGTCTGTCCCATTCTTCCTTCTTTATTGGCTGGAATTACGCAATTGCACGTTCTTCCTCCTCTAGAAGTGCCACAAGTGGGCCAAAGCTGGCGAGTGGGCCGTGCTCCTGAGGCAGTGGAGTCTGGAGCTGGTGGATGGAGAATTGCCCTTCTGCACTGCCAAACCAGAGCAAAAAGCTGTAAGTGGGACTTTGTCAGGGATTTCTTAGAGACACAGTTTCAAAGGGAATGTGCAGCTCATTTCCAGGCTGAGAAGGAAGGTCATCTTCTAAAGGATTTGGGGTTTGACAGAGTTTCCACTCCCAGTCCTGCTTGGAGCTGGAAGGGCACAAAGCAATTTCCTTGTGCTTCAACCACAATTTCAAATACCAATGTTGGAAACAAAGCTCAAAATCTTTTAAAAGGCTGCTGAGGTCAGTAAGATGGATGCATGCCATCAGCACATTTTCAATGTAAATAACTGAGTTGTCTTTTTAAAAAGATCATTTACCTCTTAATGCACAGAATTTAACTTTGCCTTTATATTTTGTTTTTTTTCACTAACATTATGTTTTTTTCACTAACACTTGGATTTTACTCTTATCTTTTACCATTTACCTATTTTTCCCTTTGTCCTTTTTTTTCCTTTCAATAGAAAACATGTCCTACAAAAGGAACATCCTTTGCTCCTCGTTCCTGTGTGGAGCAGCTCCCTTCCTGCTGGCTGAGCTGGTCAGGCAGAGCCCGGCTTTTCCCCGTTGCTGGGCACAGACTGATGGAGCAGCACTGCTGAACACGGGCACACAGAGGGACCAGCAGCAGCTGCCTTTGGCCACCTGAGGCTCCAAGGCCCAAACTCTGAGCAGCCAGGACTGGAAGAGACTGGCAGGATCTGATCCCTGACTCTAGGCCAGGGCTGCACAAATGACCCCACAGAAGCAGCACCAGCAGCAGCAGCAGCAGCAGCAGCAGCAGCAGCAGCAGCAGCAGATGGAGCTGACTTTGAGCACAGCCCCTGCCCCTCTTCCCTCCCGTGTGCAGCGGTGTCACAGCAGCCCGAGGCACCTGGGAGCCCCCAGTGCCAGCAGGGACTGGAGATGGCAGCCCAGGGCTCCTGGAGGCTTTGCAGGGAACGGAGCTGGGCACTCCCTGTCCATGGGGAGCTTCCAGATGGAAAAGGCGGCTGTGCCCAGGAAGCTCCAAGGGCACAGAAAGGAGGCTCTGGAGCACTGGATCTGTGCCAGTGCCACAGTCCTGAGCAGCAGCCACTGAGCCCTGGGGGAACAGAGGGCACAGCACGAGGGACAGAACCAGGCAAGGGCAGAGACTGGAGAGAGCCAGGCCCGGGAGCAGGAACAGCTGCTCCATTGCACTCTTGGAGAAAGCTCTTGGCTGGTTCAAAGCACTGAAAGGCGTGAAGGGCAGAGAGGAGGCCCCACCAAACAATGCTCCTGTTTGCACAGCCTCCCCTCTCCGTGTCCCAGAAGGAATTGCATGGACTGTGTTCTTCTCTCCGAGGCGTCTCGTTCAGCATGAGCAGTTCAGCACCAGGAGCTGAAGGAGCTGAAGCCTCAGGCCACAGGAGCTGGGCAAGAGGGAACTTTTGGAGCAAAGTAATGCTGCTAAAATAGCCCCAGCTGGATGCAGTGGATATAATCATGGAATCACAGAATCCTTTCTGTTGGAAAATCCCTCTGAGCTCACCCAGTGCAGCCGCTCACCCAGCAGTGCGAAGCCCAGCACTAAACCACGTCCCTGCAGTGCCAAGGCCTGGACACCAGCCCTGAGTGAGGCCTGGACAGCATGCCCTGAGCCAAAGGTGGCCTCTGGATGAACCTTCCAAGCAAAGGTTATCTTTGTATCTGCTCCCTGATGAAATATGCATGGTCATTAGCAGTGAGATAGATGCAGCCACTCGTTAGTGAAACATGTGTTGGAGATGAGGGGGAGACGACCATCCTTTAATGCATCGAACTCCGATTTTATTGATCAATCAATCACCTTAAATAACAAAGTTAACGAACTTCATGCATATTCTGTAATCCAATGTCATGATAGGCTAACAGAGAAATTTCGAACCACTCTTTTTGTTTTAGAATACCTACAATTGTTTATTAAAAACAGAAACCAAAACAGAAACCAAAAACTAAAACAGAAACCAGTGTTCCCAAAACGTTTACATCTGTTCTCAGGATGGCAGGCCTTCTCAGAGACGGTGTTCTACTTGTTATGGGAAGACAATCTGAGAACTCCATTGTTTATAGAATGATGCCTGAGAGAGTCTAATTGTTTATACAAATCAGAAGGCTGAGAGCTGTTAGAAACTGCTTTTACTTTTCCCCTATACTTTTCTCTCAATTGTATGTCTCATGGCCTTTTCTTTAAGTCATTCTTGAAAAACTCTCCAACAAACATGTATTGACCTTTGTGTATTTAGAAGCCAGACAAGGCCATGAAATCTGACATCTGGCCTTGTTTGGGGCTGTATGGTCAAAGTCAGCTCCCTTGGTTCCTCCTTGAGCCCTGGCCAGGCTTTGGGAGGGACCCAAGAGGTGGATGAAAGCAGATGTTGCCACACTAGCAGTGCTGTCAGTTTGTTCGTTCAGCACTGTCAGATCTGGGCCCTCTCCCAGCGGGGTTGGAGCCTCACCTGGGGCTGGAGGCACCTGCAGGAATTCCCAGTGCCCAGGAGTGGCTCTGCAGCCCTTGGCTGTGACAGCTTCCCCAGCTGCTGTGTGGGTCTGGGGGATGGTAAAGCCTGAGGGTAAATGCTGCTGGATCTTTGTTAATCTCTGCAGGCAATCTTTGGTGGGGATGGTTGGGTGCATTGCTGAGCTGCTCCTTTTGTGATTCTTTGCTGCTCTGAACTGCAGGAAATGACACTGATTCCTTCAGTTGGAGTCTGTGCCTTTGGTGCTGCCCCTGCCCACTGGTAAAACAAAACTGGCACAGTCTGGCCAGATCCCAACAAAATGTCACTTGTTCAGTGTAAATGTGAGGAATCAGTGCCATCAGAAATTCCCAGCTGGGAAGCCCTTCCCTGGAGTTCCCTGGCTCTGGAGTGGGCTGAGGTCGGAGCCCCGTGGGAGCAGTGGGGCAGTCGGGTAAAAGAAGCTGCACCCCTGGATGTCTTCAAATGCATCCAAAAATTGTATATGGAAAAGGAAAAGACCTTGTGGATTTGGGCAGACAAAGATGAATTTTTTGAGAGTACATAGGAAACAGCACCTTCAGAAGGAACAATGATTGTTGAAATGCTCCCACAAGGAGCAACAGAAGAAGGTTTTAATCTTGAGCTCAGATGCCCTTGTGCAAGTGAAATATCAATATAACAAATAACTATATACATATTTATAGTATAATAAGACCTTCATGTTTATATTTATAGCTTTTAATGTATATATGTCTATATCTACATGTCTATATCTGTATTTATATATAAATATGTACATATAATAATAATGTGAAATAGTGCTGACAATACTAATTTGGTAGCTTTGGCTGCTCAGGGATGTAACACGAAATACCCTACAGAACAGGATTGGCCAGGACCCTAATGTCAGTGGTCAACTTTGTGAGATTGTATACAATGGAAAAAGGAGGAAGGGAGGAAATTGGCTATTTTTACAGGGTGTGCTGATACTGTGATGCAGAGTGCTTTGTCTGTTCCTGTGAAAAATACAGCGATTTTGTCTGCAGGGTTTTTCATGTACCAGAGTATGCACAAGCTGCAGGATTGGTTGAAAGGGTGAAGGGGTTGTTAAAAGAGCAGTTGGAAAGATGAGGAGAAGGGAACCTTTGCCCATGGAGAACCCATCTCCCAGATGTGCTCCATGCCCTTAACAATGGCCCACGGGGGAAATGGAAACCCCCTGGCTGTGCACGGCTGCCCCCAATTTGCAAATCCAGCCATGGGCAGTGAGACTTGGGCTGCCTGGGAAATTGTTCTGGCTGTGATGGCCCCTGGCAGGGCCAGCCCAGAGGCTGCAGGGCTGGGCCTTCATGCATTGGAGTTCATTAGGAGAAATTCAAAGCAAATGAGAGCTGTCAATACTGAAACAGGAATTCAGATTCCTCCAGGACACTTTGCTTTGGTAACTGCTCCCTTGGAGCTTGGCCTTGCAAAGTGTTCCTGTCATGGCAGGAGGAATTGATGCAGAATATCCAGGAGAAATTACAGTAATTCTGTAAACAATAATGAACAAGATTGGATTATTCAACCCTGTGACAGGGTAGCACAATTATTGATATTGCAACTCTAAGAGCAATTGATAAAAAAGGAGATCCAGCTCCAGTCACCACCATTTGTGGAGATAAAGGGTTTGGATCCAGCAGCCCTAATAATGGAGCCAGAGTGTGGGTCGGAGGCCAAATGGCCCTCCCGAGGCAGCTGAAGGAGCAGCTCCTAGGAAAGACAACTCTGAGTCCTGAAACCTGGGCAGGAACAATGGGAATGTGTCCCTGCAGCCAAGGATTGTGTGTGAGAACAAGTAGATCTGACAGGATATTGTTTTACACATCCTGCCAGACCAGATCTCCCTGTTTGCCCCAAGGGCCCCTGTGGAAAATGCTGTGATCCACGGGGCTCCATGTGAAAGCTGCTGTG
This sequence comes from Melozone crissalis, assembly GCF_028551555.1. NCBI lineage: Eukaryota > Metazoa > Chordata > Aves > Passeriformes > Passerellidae > Melozone > Melozone crissalis. The sequence continues at coordinate 1,480,573 of NW_026535886.1, forward strand.
ACACTGAGGGACTTGCACAGGAATTCCATCCAGGAGGCTGGGTGCCCCTCAGGCACTGGGACCCGGCCCCTTCCAGCCAGAGGGGAAAGGGCCCCCCAAGCCTTGTTAGCCACAGACAGCATGGGAAAGCTGAACAGCAAAGGGTCCTGGGGCATTATTCTGGAATTAAAAAGGTGCCAGCTCCATGCACAACAGAATTCTTGTTCCTAATTCGAATGATTGAGAAAAAAGAATGAAGAACGGTGTCACTAAAGTACTACTGATGTCTGTAAGGTGTACCTTGATAGTCAGCCAGAATCTTTGTCTGCCACAAACACCTCTAGTGTTTCACCAAGGGATTGGTCATCAAAATGTAATGATGGGTTTTGATGGATTGCTGAGCTTCTTTTGTAATTCTCTGCTAATGATGATGTGCTTTGCTGAGCTTATCCTTTTGTAAATCTTTGCAGCTGTGCATGATATAAATGACACAATTCCTTCAGTTGGTGTCTGTGTCTTTGGTAGTGACCCTGCCCACTGGTGAAACAGGGCGCCCTCTTGCCTAGATGTTCCCTGGGAAGGCAAAAGCCCTCCCTCCAAAATTCCCCCCTTTCTCCCTGTTCCCCCCTTCACGCCCTGAGCATGATGTGCTCTGGTCTGGGCTATGCCTGGGGTCAGTTGGGGTCCCCTGTCCTGGCTGTGTCCCTGCCCAGCTCCCCCGCAGCCCCAGCCCCTCCCCAGCGTGGCTGGACGAGGGGCAGGACAGGCCTTGGCTGTGCTGCAGCTCAGCAAGAACAAAACCATCTCTGTGTGCTCAGCACCCGGCCCAGCAGTGTCTCAGTGCCAGGGCTGTGCCCTCAGTCCCTGCCAGGGGTTTCCATGGCAACTGCCAGGACGGGTGACCCAGGTGTGCCCCCAGTGCCCATTGCCATGGAAACAGTGCCCAGTCCTGCCCCTTTCTGTCTGGCTGACCTGGCCTTTGGCCCTGGCAGTGCCGTTGGCTGCTGGTTCCTGGTGCCTGAGCGGCCAGCGCGGCACAGGGCATGTGGCCATGGCACAGCCCCCAGCAAGGGATCCCCTCTGGCTCTGGGCACTGACACCAGCCCTGAGCAAGGGCCCAGGGCAGCTTTCCATGGCCACCAACTATCACAACGGGGCTGGGCATTGGTTGCCATGGCACCAAACCAAGGACCGGGCCCCATGGCCATTGCCATGGCACCTGGTGGCACCAACAAGTGTCACTGCAATTGTACCTGGAACAGCCCTGGCACCGCTTTGTCCTGAGGGTTGCAATGGCAGCTGAGGGCAGCAACAGCTGGGGCTCTGCAAGGGCCCTGGGGGAGATGGGAAGGAGCAGCAGAGCAGGGGCTGATCCATCCCCAGTGCGCTGCACAGCCCAGGGCAGCGTCCCAGAGCGTCCACATGGAGCTGCCAACAACATCCCCCCTCTGCAGCCCTGGCCTCTCCCCAGCTCACACAGGTGCCCCATCCTTGCAGGCACAGACACGGCAGCACTGGCTCAGCAGCCCCTGTTTGCATTGCACACAGCAGCGGGAGCACCCCCATGCTGTTGGTGTGGGGACATGAACCTGAGGGAGCACAAATGCCATCAGCCCCTGGGGCCAGCAAGGGCTGGGGAACACCAGGGAAACCACTCAGCTTTGTCCTGGCCTCTGCAGTCAGCCAGAAAGTTTGTTCCCATCAGCTGGGAGTTTCCTGTCCCACTGCAGACGCTGTTGCTCAGAGCCAGGGCTGCCTAGCAGCCACCCCCAAACTGCCCTCAGCATTTCCTCTGCTTCACCTTTGCTTTCTTTACTCTTCCTGATACAAATTTCTTCTAATTGCCCTCCTCAGGGGACCCAGAACTGGACACAGCACTCGAGGTGCTGCCCAAGCAGTGCTGAGCACAGGGGAAGAATCCCTGCCCTGCTCCTGCTGGCCACACCATTCCTGAGCCAGGCCAGGAGCCATTGGCCTTCTTGGCCACCTGGGCACACTGCTGCCTCATGCCCAGCCTGCTGTCCATCAGTCCCTGCAGGTCCCTTTCTGCCTGGCTGCTCTCCAGCCGCTCTGTCCCCAGGCTGTATTGCTGCAGGGGTTGTTGTGGCCAAAGTGCAGGACCCGGCACTTGGACTTGTTAAACCTCACCTTGTTGGATTTGGGTCCTGGATCCAGCCTGTCCAGGGCCCTGTGCAGAGCCTTCCTACCTCCATCCTCCATCAGATCCACACTCACACCCAGTTTGGTGTCATCTGCAGATTTGCTGATGTTGGAGACAATCCCGTCATCCAGACCATTCCATGCAGATATTGAAATCCACGCTGGCTGGCTCTGACCCCTCAGCCATCCTGTGGGTGACCTGGGATGGCACTCAAGGTGATCTGTTCCATAACTTTGCTGAGCACCCAGGTCAGGCTGACAGGCCTGGAGTTCCCCAGCTCCTCCTTCCTGTCCTTCTTGAGGATGGGCTCACACTGGCACCTCTAGTGCTCTGGGACCTCCCTGCTGAGCCAGCACTGATGGTAAATGATGGAGAGCAGCTTGGGGAGCTCATCCACCAGCTCCCTCATCCCCCTGAGATGGATCCCATCCAATCCCATTCACCTGTGAGCATCTGAGTGGCTCAACAGGTCACCAGCTGCTTCCTCCTGGATTCCAGGGGGGCTGTTCTGGTCCCTGTGCCCATCTAGCAGCTCAGGAGAGTACTTGTCCTGAGGACAGCCTGTCCTAATATTGAAAATTGAGAGAAACAAGATGTTAAGTAGCTCTGCCTTCTCCTTATCTTTAGTTACTATATTCCCCACTGCATCCAATAAAGAGTAGAGGTTCTCCTTATCCCATGTTTTGCTATTAATTTAATTGTGGAAACATTGTCTATTTTTTTTCACAGAAGTGGTCAGGTTAAACTCTAATTGAGTTTTCACCTCTTGACTTTTTTTCTGCACGACTTTACAACATCCTTAAACATTTCCTAAGCTGCTTGACCTTCTGTCCAAAGTTGATGCACCTCTTGTTACCCTTGAGTTCCCACAAAATCTCCACGGCCAGCCAGGCCAGTCATTTTCCTCACTAGCTCATCTTTTGCCACACTGGGACAGGCTGCTCCTTCCCCCTTAAGATTACTTCCTTGAAATGTGTCCATCCTTCCTGGACCCCTTTGTTTGTAAGGGATATTTTCCTTAAAAAGAAATCAGTGCCTGATTCATTACTCCCCAAATCTGCATCCTAAATAAGCCAAAGTCTGCCCTTAATAATTGTTAATAAATTGTTTCCTGTTCAACTGTGGTCTGTTGGCCATGAAGGGAAAATTTCTGTGCCTCTGAGTCTCACCAGTTCCTGACCCCCAAAGGACACAAACCCGATGAGTTGTGTTTCCCACTCCAGTGGCTGCACTTGCACCTCCCTCCATAGCCAGAGCAGAGCTCCCTTGTCCCAGAAAGTTCTTGGCAATGCAGGGATGAAGGAAACAGGACAGGCTCTGGGGATCAGGGGCAGGGCACAGTCAGGGATTTGGAGGCTGTTGTGAGCCGAGGGCAGGACTCAGACCTTGGCCTTGGTGAACCTCATCCAATTGTCCTGGGCCCATGGCTCCAGCCTGGCCAGATCCCTCTGCAGAGCTTCCTGCCCCCCAGCACAGCCACACTCCCACCCAGCTTGGGCTCACCTGGGAACTGACTGAGGGTACCCTCAATGGCCTCATCCAGATCAGCAATAAAGAGATTTCGCTGACCTGGCCCCAATCCTGAGCCCTGGGGACATCCCTGGATGTGACCCCATTCCTCAGCTGCTCTGACTGCCAGGGGTTGGATGAGAGAAATGGTGGTGTTGGGGTAGGAACAAAGTGTGATTGACTGTCAGCCATGAAGGGTCTTGATTTTCATATCTGCTCAAACTGCATTAGGAGGTGCTGGGGATCAATATCAACTGGGGATTGCTGATATCAATCTATAAAGAAGAAAATAAAACAGGACAAAAGAGTTCTCTCTGCATTGTTTTCAATATGGTATATTCACTTTGAATAGCCTTCTGAAATCTGTCTAATTAACCACAGAAGATCTGAAAACTTAGATTATTCCCATGGGATTTTCTTGTTTTGGGTGTTTTGAACAAATGTTTATGAGCTTTTCTTACTTAATTCCTGAAGTCCAGAGGTGCTGGGGATCCATATCAACTGGATACCAATCTATAAACAAGATACCAATCTATAAACAAGAAAAGAAAACTGGACAAAACCAGTTCTCTCTGTTTAGTTTTCAATATACCATATTCACTTTAAATACACCTCTGAAATCTGACTAATTAACCACAGAACAATTGAAAACTTCAATATTTCCCACGGGGTTTTCTTGTTGAAATGTTTTAAACAAATGTTTAATAGCCTTTTTCACTGAATTCCTCAACTGAGTAGCTCAAGAAAGAAGAGGCCTCTGGAGTAGTAAAATTCATCAGCACCCTCCAAGTGGCTGAGGCTCCATCTCCATCAGAGCAGCAATGAACAGAAATGGGCACAGCTTTGTGGCTGCCCCAGCTTTGGCATGGGCCCTGGGCCTGGAGCAAGAGCAGCTCTTGAGGTCCCCAAGGCCGGGGCTCTTGTGCTGCCCTGGGTAGATGGGATGGCAGCAGGGGCTGCAGAGCTCTCAGCACCTCAGCCCGAGGGCAGCAGGGCAGACAGGGAGCCTCCTTTGGCCTTGGCCAAGCACCTTCCCTCATGGCTGGAGCCGAGTCCTGTGGCTGCTGCTGTGCCCTTGCCAGGGGCTGAGGCCGTGGGGCAGTGCCCAGAGCAGCCTGGCTTGAGCAGAGCTGTGGGGCCAGAGCCAGCTGGGCTGGGCTGGGGAGAGGCCCTTGGTGCTGCCCAGAGCTCAGGGCAGCTGGCAGAGCTTGCAGGGAGCTGGGCTGGGCTCAGACAGCCTGGCCTAGAAAACATCAGTGTCCATCTCAGCCTGACTGAGCGTGCAGGGGCAGAACTCAGGCCAGGCCTTGTGAGGTAGGGCCAGAGCCTGTGCAAGGCATTGCAAACAGGCAAGTGGCCCAGAGAGGAGGCTGCTCTGTGCCCTTGATGGCAGGGATGGAGGAGGGAGGGGGTCCAGAACATTTGTCAGCACCAGCCTCTGTGCCCAGGCCTTTGCAGCCCTGGCTGCTGAGCCCAGCTTCTGCCTGGGCTGAGTTTGGCTGTGGCCCAGCTCCATCCTCCTGCAGGGTCAGGGCCTGTTCCCAGTCATGGCCAGCCCTGGCTGCCTCTCTGCTGGCCCAGAGGCTGGCAGAGCCCGGGGCAGAGCTGTCTGTGCAGCCCCACAGGTGCCACGGGCTTTGCAGGAGCTGGCAGAGGCTGCCCAGCAGGGAGGCCATGGGGCACAGAGCCCCAAGGCTGCTGTGGGCACCACCGCACAGGGGCCGTTCCCAGCCGCAATGCTCCTGGCCTGGGCTGGGCCTGCACAGGGGCTGGGCCACCATGGCTGGGCCAGCACAGGCCCAGCCGCTGCTGGGGCTGACAGCAAGGCCAGGCTCACACAAGACATTGCTGAGCATGGCCTGTGCTGACCAGACCTGACTGTGCCAAAGGCAGAGCTCAGCTGCCCTTGGGGGCTGCAGCAACAGTCCAGAGCCCAAAGAGCCTCCATGGCTGTGCTGGAGACCAAGGCTGCAGGAGGGAAATGCAGGGCTGCTGCAGGATGGGGAGGGCATTGAATTCCAGCACACACCTCAGCTCTCTGATGATTCCAGCACCATGCTCGGCCCTGTTTCAGACTGCAGCAGAGCAGATGTTGATGGGACAGGAGCCCTGCGGGGCTGTCAGGGACCTGCAGCTTGCAAGGTGCTCTGCTCTCCCTCAGGTGCTTTCGGAGAGATCCAATCCCAGCTGGGCACCTCAGGGCACAAGTGGCACTGCCTGGTCCCCCCCCCCGCCCCCGGCAGTCTTGCCTGGCGGGGCGGGGAGGGAGGAGTGAGTGGGGCTGGGGCACTTTCGCTTTTGGCTTGCTGGCCTGCTTGCGTGCCTGCTTGCTTGCTTGCTTCTGCCTTAGCCCTAGCTGATAGCTGCCTTTTTTTTTTCCCCTTTGCTGCTTTCTGCGCTGTTTTTTTTCTTTTCTTTCGTCCTCTCTTTCTTACCCGCCCCTGAAGATACTGGACTGGCTCCAGACCTGACCTGGGACGTCCGGCGGGATCTCCGGAGTCAGCGAGAGAAGCTCAGAGCCCTCCACAACACTGACTGGTTTCTTTTCTTTTCTTGTGTTGGGGAGTGTTCTTTTGTTACTTGTCAATAAAGAGGTTTTCTTTTCCACTTTGCTCCTCCGAGAAATTCCTTCCCGAACACGGTATTGGGGGAGGGGTGGTCGAAGGTTTGTCTTTTGCGGGGGCTCCCTTTTGGAGATTTCCCCTAATTTGTCCTAACCAGGACAATCTTTTTGGTGCGTTGGCCAGGAAACAGAGGCCAAAGCCAGTGGAAAAAAACCTATAACAATAATATTTTGGTTTTGGTTGTTTTGTGGGCATATTGGTAATTCATAATGTCATTTGGGGTGAAAGCTTGCCGGTATTTCTGGTCCCTTGGGGTTTTTGAAGCTTTAATACCTTTGTGGTCCCTAGGGTTATTTCCTTACCCAGAAATAGCTCTGGTGTTGTCCCTAATAAGTAACCATTGTAAGCGGGGGGCACTAACCAGAATAGTCATTGGGCTGGTCGTATGTTTGCTGATTTGTCGGAGGTTTATGAAAGACTTTGTTTCAGGAATGTATGGATTGCTGTCATGGCTGTGTACTCAGTTTGTTTGGGGAGAAGAAGGGGAAGGGGCTTCTCAGCTTTTGTCTTCCTTCTTCTCCTCCAAATTGTTGACATCTCTATTAGAAAATATTGAATTTCCCCTGAGTTTAAAAGAAACCATCTTTCTGGCATTTAATTTATTAAGCCTTTTCTATACTGTCTGGAGTGTATATAAAATGAAAGCCGAGATTTCTAGAGGGGTTAGAGAGACTCCTGATTCAGGAGTAAAACAAAGCAGGAAAAATCTTGACTGGAGTGGGAAATGGGAGGATATGGGCCAGACTTTAAAGGAATTTTCTGATCCTATAGACTGGGACTTTCCATCTGATCAAATTCAGAACCCAGTCGAGGTGGCAAAGTATTTGAGGGAGAAGTGCCATGGTAATACTAAGGAGGAAAGGATTACTGCAGCGAGCTGGGTCTTGGCGCTTGTTTACCGTACTCTGCTAGATACTGTGGAGCAGCAGATAGCAGAAAGGGAACAGGGAGATAAGTTAGTTACTATCCCAGTGACCCAGGCTGCAGCTAACATCCCAGGCTCCAGGCTAGCAGCTGAATCAGACAATAGGCCTCAACCCATGGCTGTCGCAGCTAATACAAGAGGTGGAAAGTGTAAAGGCAAGACCGATCGAAAGGTGGAAGATGATGATGATGATGCAGGAGAAGGACCCTCACCAAAATCAGAGGCCACATCAAAGGGCACAGATTCTGGAGCTAATATTGACTCCTTTTCTCTGAAGGACCTCAGAGGCCTAAGAAAGGATTACAGACGACAACCTGACGAATCTATAATTAGTTGGTTAGTCCACCTTTGGGATGCTGCAGGGGAGGTTACGATTTTGGATGGTACTGAAGCGAGGCATTTGGGATCCCTGTCACATGATCCTGTCATCGATCAAGGTATGATGAGCAGGGCTAGCCCTCACAGCCTCTGGGAACGGGTCCTGGATAGTGTAGCACAAAGATACTTATGTGCAGATGATCTCTATATAGAACAGACACGGTGGAAAACCATAGAACAGGGGATCCAATGCCTGAGAGAGATGGCGGTGGCAGAGCTCATTTTCTCAGATGATATAACAACTAAGAATCCGGACCTGGTACCATGCACACCCGTAATGTGGAGGAAACTTGTGCGACTTGGGCCACCTGAATACGCTTCTGTCCTAGCAATAATGAAGCGGGATGATACATATGAGACTGTGCTCGATATGGCGAAGAAGCTTCGAGTGTATGCAGATGCTGTGCATGGACCAACTCATGCCAGAATTGCAGCAGTGGAAACCCGACTGCAGAAACTAGAGGACAAAATAGAGGAGAATCATAAGAAACTCCGGGAAGAGATTAAGGAGGACCTTATTCAAATCTCAGCTGTGCAAATTAGAGGCCCTGGTATCCAACGCTGGCGCTCCTTTGATGGGGAGAGAAGGTACACCCCATGGGCTGAGTTATGGGTCTTTCTGCGTGAGTCTGGAGAAGACATGAGGAGATGGGATGGAAAACCCACTGCTGCTTTGGCACAACGGGTGCGTGATTTGAAGAAAAGAGGAAGTATCACCAAAAAGAGAGCAGCTCTGGTTGCTCGTAGCTGAGATGTTGAGTATGACGATGACATGTCCGATCCCCTTGAAGGAACTTCTAAGGCATACGCCCAAGGAAAGAAGGACAGTCTGGCTTAGAGGGGCCCTGCCTCTAGCCAGGAAGAGGCACGGGAAAACCAGGTTTTTTGGAAGGTGTGGATCAGATGGCCTGGCACATCAGAGCCACAAGACTATGAAGCATTGGTTGACAATGGATCACAGTGTACCTTAATGCCATCGGAACACGTGGGGACAGAACCTGTTTCCATTGCTGGAGTGACGGGGGGATCACAACAGTTGACTTTATTGGAAGCTGAGGTGAGCTTGACTGGGAAGGAGTGGCAGGAACATCCGATTGTGACTGGTCCAGAGGATCCGTGTATTTTGGGCATAGACTTCCTCCGGAATAGCTATTACAAAGATCCTAAGGGATTCAGGTGGGCTTTTGGAATAGCTGCAGTGGAGATAGAGGCTATTAAACAATTGAATACCTTGTCTGGACTATCAGAGAACCCATCTACAGTAGGACTCTTGAAGGTAGAGGAGCAACGAGTACCAATTGCCACCTCAACAGTGCACCGCAGGCAATACCGGATGAATCGAGATGCCGTGATCCCCATCCACAAGATGATCCGAGAGCTGGAGAGCCAAGGGGTGGTCAGTAAAACCCACTCACCCTTTAACAGCCCTATCTGGCCCGTGCGAAAATCTGACGGAGAATGGAGATTGACTGTGGACTATCGTGCCTTGAATGAAGTGACTCCACCACTGAGTGCGGCTGTACCGGACATACTGGAACATGGCATCGAGTGGGTATACCATATCCCCTATCATGCACCTGCTGCAGGGAAAGTGGAAAGGTATAATGGATTGTTAAAAACCACCTTAAAAGCATTGGGTGGGGGGTCTTTAAAAAACTGGGAGCAGCATTTGGCAAAGGCTACCTGGTTAGTTAACACTCGAGGTTCCACCAACCGAGCGGGTCCTGCTCAGTCTGAGCTCCTTAATATAGTAGATGGGGATAAAGCCCCAGTGGCCCATGTCAGAGGTTTGTTGGGAAAGACAGTATGGATCAACCCTGCCTCGAGTACAGACAAACCCATCCGTGGGATTGTTTTTCCTCAAGGACCAGGTAATACATGGTGGATAATGCAGAAAGATGGAACAACATGGTGTGTACCTCAGAGAGACCCGATTGTGGGGTGAGACTCATATATGAATGTCATTGTTTGTTGAATGTGAGACAGAAGGAAACTGTAAGTGTCAAAGGTCTGAGCAAGTAAGATGAGAGGAATGCGTAAGTGTCAAAGGTGTGAGTAAGTAAAATGAAAGTTTTTTATTGTATGTTCACGATATGGGATAAGGGGTGGAGTGTCATGGGGTGACAGCCTTTATCCCAGTATCGTGTATTGGTCTGGCAGCTGTGTTTTTTCTCTCTCTCTCTCTCTCTCTCTCCCCCCCACCCCCCGGCCGTCTTACCGCGGTGAGGCGGGGAGGGAGGAGTGAGGGGGACTGGGGCACATTCGCTTTCGGCTGTTTGGCTTTGCTTGCTGCTTGCTTGCTGGCTGGCCTGCTTGCTTGGCTTGACGCTTTGCTTGCTTGCTACTGCCTTAGCCCTAGCTGATAGCTGCCTTTTATCCCTTTGCTGCTTTCTGCTTTCTGTGCTGTTTTTTTTCCTTCTCTTTCGTCCTCTCTTTCTTACCCTACCCTGAAGATACTGGACCAGCTCCGGACCTGACCTGGGATGTCCGGGATCCCCGGAGTCTGCGAGAGAAGCTCGGCGCCCTCCACAACGCTGACTGGTTTCTCTCCTTTTCTTGTGTTGGGGAGTGTTCTTTTGTCATTTGTCAATAAACAGGTTTTGTTTTCCACTTTGCTCCTCCAAGAAATTCCTTCCCGAACCCGGTATTGGGGGGAGGGGTGGTTGGAGGTTTATTTTTTTGGGGGGACACCCTTTTGGAGATTTCCCCTAATTTGTCCTAAACCAGGACAAGCACATAATTCCTGCCTCTTCCTGAGATTTCATTGCTGGGTGAGGAGCTCAGCAGTGCTGAAAGCTGAGGCCTGTCCTTTTTGATCCCTTTGGGATGGCAGTGGAAGTGCCCTGAGTGCACATTCAGAGGCACCTTCAGGGCTTCTCATACCATGACACCAAAACTAAATGTGCAAGGTGACTTCCTAGAATGGCATGTAGTCCTTTGAAATATCTGCAGGCAGTGGTCTGAAACTGCTTTGTGAGCCTGCTCCTTGGGATCATCAGTGAGGGGCTGAGGGCTGGCCTGAGCCCGGTGCTGTGTCCCAGTGGGAGCAGCCGCACAGGCTCACGTGCAGAGCAGGCATTGCCAGAGGCCCTGGAGATCTCATCTGCCCTGCATCCACCATTGTCAAGGTGCTGTAAGCATCAGCTGGTGCTGACTTTCCTCTTGGACCCCTTGGTTTAGGCACTATGGGGAATTTCTTTCCTGAAGCCCGTGGGATTTGCCCCTGGCAGCTGTGATGGGGATGCTTGGGGAGTGTGGGGCTTTGGGGGAATGCTGCCCGGGCAGGGGCTGAGCTCGGGGCCCTGTTGGGCCCATGGCCCCCAGAAGCAGCAGCAGCAGCAGCAGCAGCATCCCCAGGGCCCAAAGCCCCGTGCCCCCTGCCCAGCACAGGCTGCCCTGCAGCTGTCACCCGAGCGGGCCCCAGGGGCCACTGGCTGCTGGCAGCAGCAGGAATGCGGGCAGGGTGAGGATGCCCTAGCCTGGCTTTTGTCTCTGGAACAAAGCGGGCTCAGGGCAGTGCAGAGCAGGCTGGGAAGCAGAGCCCAGGGCCTTTGGAGGCTGCAAGGCTTAAAGATCAGCCCCTGCAGAAGCCCAGATGTAGCTGGCCCAGTTGCCAAGGCTGTGGGGGCCTTGAGAGCGTGCAGGTGGATTTTGGATGGCTGTGGCCTGCTGGTGGCTCTGGGCCCAGGAGTGCCTGTGGCGTCAGCAGGAAGGGTGGCTGAAGGTTTGCTGCCTGCTTTGGTGGCCTGGCTGCAGAGGCCAATGCTGTGAGAGCCCCCTGTGTGAGAGGTGGTGAGAGCTGAGCTCTTGGGGGCAGCGCTGTGCCCCAGGCCAGGAAGAGCAGCAGTGCCCAGTGCCAGGAGTGGTGTCAGTGGGAGCCCCTGTGCACAGGGACCCCCAGCCCCAGGGTGGCCGTGCCAGCACCCCCAGGGACCTCCAGCCCCAGGAACGTGGAACAAGTGGAACTCACAATTGTGCAAAGGCTGCCTGTTCCCAAAGGAATGGCCAAGAGAAGTCAGGTTTTAAAATGAAACAGTATTTATTTGCCAAAGATTGGCAAATCTAGGATTTACAGAACATGTGTCATTATACAATTGTTATAACAACAACAACAACAATATACAGAACATATTTACATGGGATCTGAGGGGCTAACAATCTTCAAAACGTATTTACAGGAAACTTCTAATGTAGTCAACATATTTACAGGAACTTCACAACTTTCAAACGTATTTACAAAGGTATCAGATCTGCGCCATCATGTGCATGAGTCCTGGAAGAAAGGAAGCAGCAGAGCTGGACTCAGCTGGCAGCACAGGGCCCAGCAGGGCTGGGAGCTGGGCCCCAGGGGCTGGGCTGGGGCTGGCAGGGCTGGCGTGGCCCCAGGCAAGCGCAGGGCAGGCCGGGGCTGGTGCTTGTGGCAGCACAAGCCAGGCCCCCTGCGGACACCATGTCCCTGAGCGGGGCCATCCAGCCCAGCCCCAGCCTGGCATCAGGGGACCCAGTGTGTGTGTGGGCAGGGCGTGGGAAGCATCTGCCTGTCTTACCTGTGGGGCTGCATCTTCATCCAAGGACCATGGGCTCCTCCTCGTCTTTCTCATCAACTTCCATATCCTCGATGTTGTCCTCCTCATCCACCTCCATCTCTTCGATGTTGTCCTCCTCGTCTACTTCCATGTCTTCAACAGTGGAGGACATGGAAGTAGAGGAGGAGTCCACCTCCATCATCTCTTCCTCATCCAGGCCCAGGTCCACTTCCATCTCCTCCACAGTGTCTCTGTCAGTCTTCAAGGGGCAGCACAATCTCCCAGTGGGCTTCCTGTCCCACACCATCCATTCCCACATGGCTGCAGCCTGCCCAGGCCAGGTGCCCCCTGCCTGGAATTGCACTGTACCTCCATTGGCACATCAGAGCACATCCTGCTGGGATTGGCGCTCCAGAGCAGGCGGCAGGAAAAGCCCAGGCAACAGCAGCAGCAGGTCTGTGCTGAGGGTCAGAGTGCAGGGTGAGCAGCAACTGACCCTTGGCAGCCGCTGAAGTGTCTGCTGTGCTCGTTTCCAGGTCCTGGATGTTCCACCTGGAACCCTCTGGGTGCTGTGATGTCACTGAAGTTTCAGGGCCACTCCGCCATGGGAGATGGGGATGGCAGAATGATCAAATCCGTGAATGGTTTGGCTTGGAAGGAACCCTCAAGATGATGTGGTTCCAGGCTTATCAACCTCCCAGCACACCAGGTGGATGTGGCCCCTGTCCCACCTGGCCTTGGATGTGGCTGGGAATGGGGCATCCACAGCCTCTCTGCACTGGTCCCTGTGTCAGGGTCAAGCACCCTGAGAGTAAAGAACTTCTTCCCATCATCAAATATCTTCCACCTCTTGCAGTTTGATCCCATTTTTCCTTATCCTTTCTCTAAAGTTCCTGACGAATTGTGCTCCTCCACTTCCCTTTGGCTCAGGCTGTTCCTGCAGGGTCATACCTGTGGCTGGACCTGCAGACAGGAGAGAGAGAAGCCGAGTTCCGAGTCAGGAAAAATGCGGAATGTGGCTTGAGAACTGAGAGAATAAGGAAAAAGAAAAGACATGCAAGGCTTTTTGTTGCATGGGCTGTGGAATTCATGCCTTTTATTAGAGGGCCGTTCCCTGGTGCACTCAGTTCCTGTGTTGCAGCCTGCCCACAGAAACCTCTGTGAGGGACCTGCACTAGCAGAGGTGGGAGCTGGCTTGCTTGGATGGCTGATGGATGAGGCAAGAGAGGGATCGTTGTGTGGAAATCCAAATAGTGTGGATTGCGCTGAAGAGGGTCCAGGAATGGAGACAAAATGGGACTGGGCACACAATATGGGGGTGAACAGTGCAGGATCATTACAGTAAGCCAGGACCAAATTGATACAAGAGAGTTGGAACATTCCGAGCCAGTACATATAAGAAAAGTGCAGCAGTTGAACTGGGTGATGCCATCAAAATGTGCTGCATCAACATGAGCCTTCAAATGCCCATGGGCGACAACATTGCATTCAGAGCGGTGACTTTTTTTACCTTGGTCACTTTGCCCTGAGGTATTACAGTTCCAGTGGAAGGCCCCTGGGCCCTCACATCTCCCCCTTTTTGTTATCTATAAAGAAGGCTTCTGCCATAGACTTTTGGAGATATTTAGCAAAAAAGGATAAAATAACCAACACAATGAATACAAAATACAAAGCCCACAAAACGGTCTTAACTAAAGATGAAAGCCATCCTCGCAAACCCCTGTGTTTGGAAAGTCCAGTTAACCAGTCGTTGTTGCCTTCCATCTGGATCTTGTTTCCTTGATCTTTTAGCAGCTGGATGCCCTGGTATACTGACTCGCTATGTGACAACAGGTAGAAAAAACACATGCCTTCAAATGCCTGACAGGCATGGTTATGGACAAGAAATTGTGGCTTGTCTGTGCAAGCAACCAGTTGAAAGCATGCGGCTCAGTGAGGAGCATCCAGATTCCTGCTGCAGCAGCAACCAATGGCAGCATCCTCTGACTTTGATAATTTGTTATCTGGAGGCTTTGATGGCCTAAAAGTAAACAGATAAAGCGAGTAGAAAGTGAAACGTAAGTTGTGTTCCCACTAAACTTTCTCTTCTGTAAGGCAAGGGTGTGAACACAGCTTATTACAACAATCATAGAGCAATGCTAAAATATAATTTTTACAAATGTTAAGACATATATCCTGGTAAGTGGTGTCTGAGCTATCTTGGTCTTGGTGTGTGTGGTCAACGCTGCTTAGGAGATCTTCTGTCCTTCTCCTTCTTCTTTTCCAGGCTGCTGCTGTCTCTCTTAGGCTTTCATTCTGTTCTTCTGATGGTGGCTCTGGTGTTTGCCTCACAGTTCCCAGAAAGAGTTTTTATGTATTTTGCTGGGATCCATCTTAGGAATGTTGCTGTAGAGACAAGGGCATCTTTTCTTTCCCAAGTAATTAATGGAAAAGGGCCCATAATTTGTTTAGATTCAGGTTCTTTGCTCAACACAGGTGGCTGATGTTGGAATTGGGCTGCAGTTGAATTAGTAAACTGCCTGATGACTGGGGGAGTTGTCTCCATAAATGGGTTGTTCAAAAAGTTGAATACGTAAAAGGCCTTGGCCAGTCTCTCAATGGAAGATAATATCTGGATTACCCCTCTCAGTTGATCAAGGATCCTTTTGATTGATCAGTGGGCCCTCTCCGCTGTGGACTTTCCAGTGGTGGAGTGTGGTATGCCAGTGATATGTTTTATACCCCAGTGGTCAGAAACTTGTTGGAATCAGTGCAAGGTATAAGCAAGAGCACTATCAAACTTAATTTCCTGTAGAACTGCGAAGGTGGAAAAAAACTAAAAAGTAATGTTTTGTAGCATCTTCTGATTTTTCACCAGCATGGGCAGAGATGAAAATCACACTGTAAAAGGTGTCGATTGAGACGTGGATGTACTTTAGTCTGCCAAAAGGGGCCTAATGTGTGATGTGTGATTGCCAGATGTGGAGACTCTCTAGTCCTCTTGGATTGACTCCAGCTCTGACAGAAGCAAGGCCATGTTCCTGACAATTGGGGCAGGTGGCTACAAGGGATCTTGACGGGTCTTGGGTGTTTTTGAACATCCTGAGCAGGGCAGGAATATTTTGGTGGTAGAATTTTTGGCTGATCCTAGCCTGTGTAAAAATGATCTAAGGCGTATTGCAGTGGTTCAGATGTTTGAAGTAGGCAATTGAGGTGCTCTTGAGTGAGAAGTAAGTATATATTCACAAGGTCTGTACCTGCAAGGGAGCACAGATGCTCTCTAGCTTTCCTGATTAGTTGTGCAATAACTTTCTGTTTGGTTGTTATCATTTTACTAGGTTGGTGTTCTCTGAAAACGCATTCAATTTCTTTGAGGGGATCTGAGATAGTTGAGTCCCCCTGAAACAATAATGCATGGAATTTTGGACTTAGACCAAAGATTGCCAGGGAGAAAGGAAAATTAGGGTGGTATCTGTGTGCCTGTTTAGTTTGAATCACCCAGGATGCCTTATGTACAGTTGCTTAAGCCTCCGGTGTCAGTGATCACTGGAATCGAGTCCTTCACTGCCTTTAAGGAGCAGGAGCAGCGGCGTGAGGTCTTCTGTGGTGATTCCCATCAGTGAATGTACCCAACTGATGCTTCCACAGAGCATTTGGGGTTCTGGCAGAGTCTTTGGGTTGTCCTTGATGTGCAGTGCTTGTGGTGTGATGGTTCTCTCTGCAGTTTTTAGGCTAGGACACTTCGAAGGGGCTGTCCTTCAAACTTTATCTGCTGCAATCTTAAAACCTTTCTCCTGTACCGCAGTGATGACATCTTGTACTGCAACATCCAAAATGATTTGAGCTCCTGCACAAACGACTGTGTCGTCCATGTAATGAAAAATGATAGCATTAGGATGTTCATTTAATGGTCCATATAATGAAAAGCGATTACCATTAGGGCGAGAGAATTTGGACATCAAGCAATTGACAAATATTTGGTCTACTCTTCAGTCGTTGAGGCAATACAGTCCACTGGTACCTCTGTAAAGGTGCTTGTCGATTTAGTGATGGAAAAGGCAACCCAGGAGGGTGTCATTGGGCTGCATGGGGGTGTCAAAAAAGTAGTCATTAAGATCTATATCAACCATCTGCCAATAACAGTGTAATCATAGGTACAATTGGATTAAACCTCCCTGAACTAGCCTTCCTTCAGATCTTACCCATGCAATCTTCAAAGCAATGCTCTTCCTATGCTCAGGCTCCATCAATCACAGCCTAAATGTCGAACAAGATATCCGAAAAATAGGAGGACTACAAAAACTGCTACCCACAACTACAGCATGGTGCACCATCAGCAATCTCAAGGTAACATGGAGGCTGAGGGCAGGCTGGACTGGAGGGAACCACTGTCCTCGATGACCTCATTGATTTTCCTGAGGTCCTGCAGGAGCCGCCTCTTGTCCTTGCCAGGCTTTCATATGATAATGACAGGCACATTGCAGGGGCTAGTAGATGGTACAATGTGGCCCACAGACAGCTGCTCCTGCAAGAGGGACTGCAGGGCCTTTAACTTTCTGCCTGGGAGGGGCCACTTATCCACCCATATGGCATCGTTGGTCTTCCAGGTTGACTGAAGGGTGGCACGCAGCTCAGTGGCCCTGTCTAGAAATCCTGAGGTGTTGATAGGATCTCTAGCCTTGTCCCCCTTTGGGACAAGAGGTCTCTTTTTCTCAAATTGTTATTGGTGCCCGGGTGACAAAAGATCTTACTGTAGAAACTGTGCCCTCAGGACCTTCCCTGCAGAGGTTACTGTGACTCCAGAAGCTGGTAGTGACTCCCTGGTAGCTAATAATTACCCCAGCAGCTGGAACCAGGAGCCATTGTTTTAGCCTATCAGAGCAGGAAATTACGGTGACATCAGCTCTTGTAGCTAATAGTCCTGAAAGACACCTCTTTCTCCCATTACATGATAAAGCACACTTTAGAATGGGTCTGTTTCTGCCTGTTGTCTGTGCCCACATCACGATTGGATCAGCTGGTGTGGTGATCATGTCCCGTAGGAGGATGGCTCTGACTGTAACTGTTCCTTTTGGAATGAAAAGGGGAGGGTCTAAGCATAGAGCCTGGACAGTTATCTCCTGCAAAGACATCAAGGCGAGTACCTCAGGTAGTAGAGTGAGTGTCTCCATCCCTTCCCTGGTGTTGGTTAAAATCAAAATGTCTCTGGCCTGTTCTTCAGGCCTGTATTTGCCTGTTGGAATATGGTGAACATAAATATCGAGGATTGGAATTGAAAAGGCTCTTACCAGCTGCCTTTGGGTTCCAGGGCAGAGCTGTCTTCTGTCGAGTTTTCCGCAGTGATCGAGCTGTCCCGCTGGATCTGAGGAGGTTGCTGTGCTGGTTCTCCACGATGTTGGGGAGAGTGGGGTGGAACGGCCACGCGTTTGGTGTCATTGCGCAGGCCCTTTCTGTGTCTGTGTGGGGTTTCCCGCAGGCCACCGGTTTTGCTGGTGTTTGAAAGCATGTAGACGAGGGGGGCAGTGAGGACAGTAGCTGTGACAGCTAGAAGGTCCCTGGTAATAGCCTTTATTTATAAATTTTGTTGAAAATGCCCCATCTCCCTAGACTTAAAGCCAGGTCCTTTTTCATGTGTATGTCAGCGAATAACTTGGGAGGGTACTAGCACCTCAACTATAGCCTGACTGGTAGCCTTAGCTAGGCTGGCATCACAGTGTAAGGATGCCCTAAGTGTGCATGCCTCTACCATTTGTGCAGTGGTAGGCTTTGGGTTAAGGGGTAGAGAAGGTAAAATGTCTTTACAGGTGTTATTAGCATTTGTTTCAGCAAGTTTAGTAAGAAGCACCTTCCTGGCTTTTGGATGTTCACCTTGCTTCTCTATTGCTTGTGGAAGGTGGTCAATTAATTTTAGAAAGGATTGCCCAGGTCCCTGCAGAATGTCTGTGAAATCTAGAGTAAGTGTTGTTCCATTGGCTGTCTGCTTGAGAGCTGCGTTTGCAGCACTTATATCTCTTCTAACAGAGCTCTGGGAAAGTCTATTGAATGAGGTTTAGTGAAATCTTCCTCCCTAGCTAGATGGACTAGTGTTAGGTGTGCCCACCTGTCTTCCCTAGCATAGTCTTTTAATAGTTGTTCTGTTAGTTTTTTCCCCATTTCTTCCCACAGAATAATTTCAGTGGGAGAAAGTAGGATGTGCATAAAATGGAGCAGATCGTGAGGCACCATAACATGTGCAGTGAAGGTGGCATTTAACAAATTATAAAAATACAGTGACCCCCTCCCATGGTCTTTCGCTTCTTTACAAGGGTCTTTCATCTCCCTGTGTGTGACAGCTTCCCATTGGGGGTTAGCCCCACTCTGGTACTGCACCGGTGCTGCTTGTATTTCAGCTACCAATTCCCAGTCCCCCTCTTCAGCCGCCAGCTTCCGCATCCTCTGCCAAGAATCCTCAGGCTCATGCTGAACGTCAGATGAACCTTCCCTCTCCTCTCCAGAAGAGGGAACTTGTTCTTTGGCAGAGGAGCGGGGCCTTGGTGTGACTGGCCAGGCCCGGTGTTGTGGGCCTTTGGTAGCCAAGATGGCGGCCTTCCGGTAACGGCCCCTCACACTTCCAGCTCCAACAGTGTGGGATCCACAAGGGGCTGAGTTGGAGGGGGTAGGCCAGCGGGAGTAGGCAAGGAAGCGCTGGATCCCAATGCAGGGGTGGTACCTGACACAGAGCTGGGACCCAACACAGGGGCATGACACGATGAGAGAGCTGGGGGTGGGAGGGAGTTTGACATTGACGACCCCTTCCAGAGGAGGGACTCCATTTTATGGGCTATCTGAGGGGGATCCAGTGAGGAGAGGTACTTGAGAATGGGTTAGGGTAAAATCCAGGCCTGTGTGACCTGGGCAGGGGGTAGAGAAGGAGGGGAGATGTCAGACAGCAGGTGGCTTGTCTGTGCTTTACAGCAGTTCCTGTCTCTCACCCTTATCTTGGTATCAGTGGGTTCAGGAATGCCAGGGGCAGAACTCAAAATATGATTTGAGTATTAGAACATTGAACCCTTGAGAAAACTGTATAAATCATGTGAAAAATTAGGTAAAATTTTGCGACTCTTATCCCTCCCTGAGTTTTCAAAAGAAAGAACCTTTCCCGAACTTAGTCCCAAAAAGCTACATGACGAATTGAATCAACAGCAATATCTGGGAACTCCTTTAAAAGCCAATGAACAAATGACTTCCAAGTTCCCTTAATAAAACTCTTGCCCCATGAAAGGAGAACCTCCCTAACTGGAACATATATGTCCCTCTCTACTTTGGATAATTTGTTACCCAGAGCTGCCCCTGATGTAAAGGGTGGCCCACTCACAGGACTAAAAAATTAACCAAGGATCCTGAAGTGCAGGCTGCCATCCCCCAGCTCACTGCTCTGGTTGCTCTGGATGCAGGTGTTAAAAATGTCCCCTGGGCTTCAGCAGCTGAGCCAGCCCTCATCCCTCATGCTGCCATAGGGTGCCGACGCTGCAATCAGCAAGCCCTGATGAAACTGATAAAACATTGCATTCAAAGGGATGCCTCACTTTAATTTATCATTTTTGTCATGAGGTATTATAGTTCCAGTAAGAGGCCCCTGGGCCTGCAAAACCCTGCGTCCTCCTGAGATATCATTGCTAATGAGGAGCTAAGCAGTGCTGAAAGCTGAGGCCTGTCCTTTGTGATCCCTTTGGGACGGCAGTGGAAGTGCCCTGAGTGCACATTCAGAGGCGCCTTCATGGCTTCTCCTGCCACGACACCAAAACTAAATGTGCAAGGTGGCTTCCTAGAATGACATGTAGTCCTTTGAAATATCTGCAGGCAGTGGTCTGAAACTGCTTTGTGAGCCTGCTCCTTGGGATCATCAGTGAGAGGCTGAGGGCTGGCCTGAGCCCGGTGCTGTGTCCCAGTGGGAGCAGCCCCACAGCCTCACGTGCAGAGCAGGCACTGCCAGAGGCGCTGGAGATCTCACCTGCCCTGCAGCCACCATTGTAAAGGAGCTGTAAACCTAAGATGGTGCTGACTTTCCCCTTGGACCCCTTGGTTTAGTCACTATGGGGAATTTCTTTCCTGAAGCCTGTGGTATTTCCTCCTGGCAGCTGTGATGGGGATGCTTGGGGAGTGTGGGGCTTTGGGGGCAGCTGCCCAGGAAGGGGCTGAGCTCGGGGCCCTGTTGGGCCCATGGCCCCCAGCAGCAGCAGCAGCCCCAGGGCCCAAAGCCCTGTGGCCCCTGCCCAGCACAGGCTGCCCTGTCCCTGCAGCTGTCACCGAAGTGGGGCCCGGGGGCCAGTGGCCGCTGGCAGCAGCAGGAATGCGGGCAGGGTGAGGATGCCCTTCCTTGGCTTTTGGTTCTGGAACAAAGCGGGCTCAGGGCAGTGCAGAGCAGGCTGGGAAGCAGAGCCCAGGGCCTTTGGAGGCTGCAAGGCTTAAAGATCAGCCCCTGCAGCAGCCCAGATGTAGCTGGCCCAGTTGCCAAGGCTGTGGGGGCCTTGAGAGTGTGCAGGTGGATTTTGCATGGCACTGGCCTGCTGGTGGCTCTGGGCCCAGGAGTCCCTGTGGCGTCAGCAGGAAGGGTGGCTGAAGGTTTGCTGCCTGCTTTGGTGGCCTGGCTGCCGGGGCCAGTGTAGGGAGAGCCCCCTGTGTGAGAGCTGGTGAGAGCTGAGCTCTTGGGGACAGCGCTGTGCCCCAGGCCAGGAAGAGCAGCAGTGCTCAGTGCCAGGAGTGGTGTCAGTGGGAGCCCCTGTGCACAGGGACTCCCAGCCCCAGGGTGGCCGTGCCAGCACCCCCAGGGACCCCCAGCCCCGAGAACGTGGAACACATGGAACCCACAAGTGTGCAAAGGCTGCCTTTGCCCAAAGGAATGACCAAGAAAAGTCAGGTTTTAAAAAGCAACAGGATATATTTTCCAAAGATTGGCAAATCTAGGATTTACAGAACATGTGTCATTATAACAATTGTTATAACAACAAAAACAACAATGTACAGAACATATTTACATGGGATCCGATGGGCTAACAATCCTCAAAATGTATTTACAGAGAACTTCAAAAGTAGTGAACGTATTTACAGAAATCTTCTAAAGTTTCAAACGTATTTACAGAAATCTTCAAAACATTCAAATGTATTTACAAAGGCGTGGCATCATTGCCATGATGTGCATGAGTCCTGGAAGAAAGGAAGAAGCAGAGCTGGACTCAGCTGGCAGCACTGGGCCCAGCAGGGCTGGGAGCTGGGCCCCAGGGGCTGGGCCGGGGCTGGCAGGGCTGGCGTGGCCCCAGGCAAGCGCAGGGCAGGCCGGGGCTGGTGCTTGTGGCAGCACAAGCCAGGCCCCCTGCGGGCACCGTGTCCCTGAGCGGGGCCATCCAGCCCAGCCCCAGCCTGGCGTCAGGGGACCCAGTGTGTGTGTGGGAAGGGTGTGGGAAGCATCTGCCTGTCTTACCTGTGGGGCTGCATCTTCATCCAAGGACCATGGGCTCCTCCTCATCCTTTACGTCAACTTCCATCTCCTCGGTGTTATCCTCCTCATCCACCTCCATCTCTTCGATGTTGTCCTCCTCGTCTACTTCCACGTCCTCCACAGTGGAGGACGTGTGTCGTGGTTTGACCGGAAATGGGACATCTGGGATATTTTGTTTTGCTGTGATTACCAATGGGTAATTGGAATTTAAGATGGGCACTTAGTTTGACCAGTGGGACATTTGGATCCGCCTCTTGAGACTACGAACCCAAGGGGTTAAAAGCAGGGCTCTTGGCCTTCGGAGCCCTCTTGGGATTTCCGGCGTGAAGAAGTCTCTCCCCCGGCCCAGTTTCTGGCTGGGCTGGGGGAGGGGAGAGCCACGTGGGCCATCTACGGTAGGCCCGGGTTCGGAGGAAGGGTGGCAGACCCTTGAGCGACCAGTTTATTCCCCCCCCAGAGAATGCAGCCCGTGCTCGAACTGTATATCTTGAAACTTGATATCATGTGCCGGCAGGCAGCACGGCTGGGAGGAGAAAGGGGGGGGGGCAGCGGGCAGTCCGGCCGCCTGGGAGAGCTTTAACCCTTCGGGGAATGAAGGCTTCGCAGAACATTGCCTTTCCTGGGAAAGGGACAGGAGTGGAAGATGAAGGAAGAAAATTAGGCCAGTAAGGAGGGTCTGGCAAAGGGAGAAGAGAGATGTTGAAGGAATGGAGGAAGATGGAGTGGCAGTTTTTGCTGGACTCTTTTTTGTTGTATTTCCATGGACTGTTTCCTGGTGAGGCAGAGGCTGTATTGCAGGGGGAAGCGGAGGCTCGGCGTCAAGAGAGTTTGGTTTTGAGACCCCTCGGCCCCAGGGGGTATAGAAGACATGGGGGGGACAGAGGTCCCAGGATTGTGACTGTACTCTGCTTGGAACGAGACGAGGCATTCTTAAAAGGCCCTGAAGGCAGGCCCCTGCCCCATCCCATGCCAGGTGGTGAGAGCACCTCGGCATGGAAAGGAGATGTCACGAGGTAGCAAGATACCGGGCGGATTGCTGATTGTGACAAGAAGTCCGTGGCACAAGGAAGGACTCCGTCTATCCCTTATGAGCTGAAGATTTGATTTTTTTTCCAAAGGGTGGTGCCAGACCGAGTGTGGATAATTTTTTGGGAAATGTAAATGTGTTTGGGAATTTGGTGGGAGGAGGATAAGGAAGTGTTTCTGTGTAGTTCTCATTCTCCTTGTTTTTTTTTTCCCTGGGTGTGTGTAGGTTAGTAATTGTGTGTGTAGTTTAGTAATTGTGTGTGTAGTTTAGTTAATAAACTTCTCTTTATGTTTAAGTTGGAGCCTGCTTTGCTTATTTCCTGGCCACATCTCACAGCAGATATCAGGTAAAAGGTATATTTATGGGGGCCTTGGCTTTGCCAGGCCTTAAACCAGAACAACGTGGAAGTAGAGGAGGAGTCCACCTCCATCATCTCTTCCTCATCCAGGCCCAGGTCAACTTCTATGTCCTCCACTGTTTCTCTGTCAGTCTGCAAGGGGCAGCACAATCTCCCAGTGGGCTTCCTGTCCCACACCATCCATTCCCACATGGCTGCAGCCTGCCCAAGCCGGGTGCCCCCTGCCTGGCATGGCACTGTACCTCCACGGGCAGAGCAGAGCACATTGTGCTGTGATTGGTGCTCCAGAGCAGGCGGCAGGCAAAGCCCAGGCAGCAGCAGCACCTCAACGCTGAGGGTCAGAGCGCAGAGTGAGCAGAAACTGACCCTCGGCAGCCGGTGAAGTGTCTGCTGTGCTCGTTTCCAGGTCCTGGATATTCCACCTGGAACCCTCTGGGAGCTATGATGTCACTGATGTTGCAGGGCGCTGTGCATTGGGAGATGGGGATGGCAGAATGATCAAATCCGTGAATGGTTTGGCTTGGAAGGAACCCTCAAGATGATGTGGTTCCAAGCTGAGCAAGCTCCCAGCACAGCAGGTTGCTGCGGCCCCTGTCCCACCTGGCCTTGGATGTTGCTGCGGATGGGGCATCCACAGCCTCTCTGCACTGGTCCCTGTGTCAGGGACAAGTACCCTGAGAGTAAAGAACTTCTTCCCATCATCAAATCTCTTCCAACTCTTGCAGTTTGATCCCATTCTCCCTTGTCCTGTCTCTACAGTTCTTGACCAAGAGTCCTCTCCCACTCTCCTTTGGGTCAGGCTGTTCCTGCAGGGTCACACGTGTGGCCTAACCTGCAGACAGGAGAGAGAGAAGCCAATTCCCAGTAAGAGAAAATGGGGAAAGTGACACGAGAGATGAGAGAAGACGGAAAATGTAGAGACATGCAAGGCATTGGTTTGGATGCGCTGTTGGATTCATGCCTTTTATTAGAGGCCAGGTTCCCCGGTGCACTCAGTTCCTGCCTGTCCTGAGACTTTATTGCTAGTGAGGAGCTCTGCAGTCCTGAAAGCTGAGGCCTGTCCTTTGTGTTCCCTGTGTTGGGATGGCAGTGGAAGTGCCCTAAGTGCACATTGATAGGCACTTTCATGGCTTCTCATGCCATGACACCAAAACTAAATGTGCAAGGTGGCTTCCTAGAATGACATGTAGTCCTTTGAAATATCTGCAGGCAGTGGTCTGAAACTGCTTTGTGAGCCTGCTCCTTGGGATCATCAGTGAGAGGCTGAGGGCTGGCCTGAGCCCGGTGCTGTGTCCCAGTGGGAGCAGCCCCACAGCCTCACGTGCAGAGCAGGCACTGCCAGAGGCGCTGGAGATCTCACCTGCCCTGCAGCCACCATTGTAAAGGAGCTGTAAACCTAAGATGGTGCTGACTTTCCCCTTGGACCCCTTGGTTTAGTCACTATGGGGAATTTCTTTCCTGAAGCCTGTGGTATTTCCTCCTGGCAGCTGTGATAGGGATGCTTGGGGAGTGTGGGGCTTTGGGGGCAGCTGCCCGGGCAGGGGCTGAGCTCGGGGCCCTGTTGGGCCCATGGCCCCCAGCAGCAGCAGCAGCAGCAGCAGCCCCAGGGCCCAAAGCCCCGTGGCCCCTGCCCAGCACAATCTGCCCTGTCCCTGCAGCTGTCACCGAAGTGGGGCCTGGGGGCCAGTGGCCGCTGGAAGCAGCAGGAATGCGGGCAGGGTGAGGATGCCCTTCCTTGGCTTTTGGTTCTGGAACAAAGCGGGCTCAGGGCAGTGCAGAGCAGGCTGGGAAGCAGAGCCCAGGGCCTTTGGAGGCTGCAAGGCTTAAAGATCAGCCCCTGCAGCAGCCCAGATGTAGCTGGCCCAGTTGCCAAGGCTGTGGGGGCCTTGCGAGTGTGCAGGTGGATTTTGCATGGCTGTGGCCTGCTGGCGGCTCTGGGCCCAGGAGTCCCTGTGGCGTCAGCAGGAAGGGTGGCTGAAGGTTTGCTGCCTGCTTTGGTGGCCTGGCTGCCGGGGCCAGTGTAGGGAGAGCCCCCTGTGTGAGAGCTGGTGAGAGCTGAGCTCTTGGGGACAGTGCTGTGCCCCAGGCCAGGAAGAGCAGCAGTGCCCAGTGCCAGGAGTGGTGTTAGTGGGAGCCCCTGTGCACAGGGACCCCCAGCCCCGGGGTGGCCGGGCCAGCATCCCCAGGGACCCCCAGCCCCGAGAACGCGGAACAAGTGGAACCTACAAGTGCGCAAAGGCTGCCTGTGCCCAAAGGAATGACCAAGAGGAGTGAGGTTTTCAAAAGAAACAGTATTTATTTGCCAAAGATCTGCAAATCTAGGATTTACAGAACATGTGTCATAACAATTGTTATAACAACAACAATGACAATGTACAGAACATATTTACATGGGATCTGAGGGGCTAACAATCTTCAAAACGTATTTACAGGAAACTTCTAATGTAGTCAACATATTTACAGGAACTTCAAAACTTTCAAACGTATTTACAAAGGTATCAGATCTGCGCCATCATGTGCATGAGTCCTGGAAGAAAGGAAGAAGCAGAGCTGGACTCAGCTGGCAGCACTGGGCCCAGCAGGGCTGGGAGCTGGGCCCCAGGGGCTGGGCCGGGGCTGGCAGGGCTGGCGTGGCCCCAGGCAAGCGCAGGGCAGGCCGGGGCTGGTGCTTGTGGCAGCACAAGCCAGGCCCCCTGCGGGCACCGTGTCCCTGAGGGGGGCCATCCAGCCCAGCCCCAGCCTGGCGTCAGGGGACCCTGTGTGTGTGTGGGCAGGGCGTGGGAAGCATCTGCCTGTCTTACCTGTGGGGCTGCATCTTCATCCAAGGACCATGGACTTATCCTCATCTTTCTCATCAACTTCCATATCCTCGATGTTGCCCTCCGCATCTACATCCATCACCTCAATGGTCTCCTCCTCGTCTACTTCCATGTCCTCCACAGTGGAGGACATGGAAGTAGAGGAGGAGTCCACCTCCATCATCTCTTCCTCATCCAGGCCCAGGTCCACTTCCATCTCCTCCACAGTGTCTCTGTCAGTCTTCAAGGGGCAGCACAATCTCCCAGTGGGCTTCCTGTCCCACACCATCCATTCCCACATGGCTGCAGCCTGCCCAGGCCAGGTGCCCCCTGCCTGGAATTGCACTGTACCTCCACGGGCAGAGCAGAGCACATTGTGCTGTGATTGGCGCTCCAGATCTGGCTGCAGGAAAAGCCCAGGCAGCAGCAGCAGCTCTGTGCTGAGGGTCAGAGTGCAGGGTGAGCAGCAACTGACCCTTGGCAGCCACTGAAGTGTCTGCTGTGCTCGTTTCCAGGTCCTGGATATTCCACCTGGAACCCTCTGGGTGCTGTGATGTCACTGAAGTTTCAGGGCCACACCACCGTGGGAGATGGGCATGGCAGAATGATCAAATCCGTGAATGGTTTGGCTTGGAAGGGACCCTGAAGATGATCTGGTTCCAAGCTGAGCAACGTCTCAGGTTGCTGCGGCCCCTGTCCCACCTGGCCTTGGATGTTGCTGGGGATAGGGCATCCACAGCCTCTCTGCACTGGTCCCTGTGTCAGGGACAAGCACCCTGAGAGTAAAGAACTTCCCATCATTAAATCTGATCCACTTCCTTCAGTTTGATCCCATTCCTCCGTTTCCTCCCCCTGCATATCCTGACAAAGTATCCTCTCCCACTTCCCTGTGGGTCAGGCTGTTCCTGCAGGGTTACGCATGTAGCTTAACTTGCAGACAGGAGAGAGAAAAGCCACGTACCCAGTCAGAGAAAATGGGGAAAGTGGCTTGAGAACTGAGCGAAGACGGAAAAAGTAGAGACATGCAAGCATTGGTTTGGGTTGTGTGGTATGTGGGATTCGTGCCTTTCATTAGAGGCCACGTTCCCTTGTGCACTCAGTTCCTGTGTTGCAGCCTGTCCACAGCCAGCCTGTGTGAGGGACCTGCACTCCCAGAGCTGGGAGCACGCTTGTTTAACTGCTTGTTAACAAGGTGAGTGTGGGATTTTTGTGGAACTCTAACCAATGTGGATTGCAATTAGGAGGGTCCTGGGAGGGAGACCAAAATGGGGCTGGGCACACAATATGGGGGTGAACAGTGCAGGATCATTACAGTAAGCCAGGAGCAAAACGGTAAAGAGAGTTGGAACAGTCTAGGGGAACACATATATGGAAAATACAGCAGTTGAACTGGGTGATATGGAGAAAACGTGCTGCATCAACATGAACCTGCAAATGCCCATGGGCGACACCATTGCATTCAGAGCCATGTCTCTCTTTTACCATGGTCACTTTGCCCTGAGATATTACAGCTCCAATGGTAGGCCCCGGGGCCCTCACAACTCCCCCCTTTTTGTTGCCTATAAACAAGGCTTCTGCCATAGAATTTTGCAGGCATTTAGCAAAAATGGATAAAATAACCAACACAATGAATACAATAAACCAAGTCCACAAAATGGTCTTAACTAAAGATGGAAGCCAGCCTTTCATCCCCCAATATTTGAAAAGTCCAGTGAACCAGTCGTTGTTGCCTTCCATCTGGATCTTGTTTCCTTGATCTTTTAGCAGCTGGATGCCCTGGTATACTGACTCCCTATATGATAGCAGGTAGAAAAAACACATGCCATCAAAAGCCTGACAGGCATGGTTATGGACAAGAAATTGTGGCTTGTCTGTGCAAGCAACCAGCTGAAAGCATGCGGCTCAGTGAAGAGCATCCAGATTCCTGCTGCAGCAGCAACCAATGGCAGCATCCTCTGACTTTGATAATTTGTTATCTGGAGGCTTTGATGGCCTAAAAGTAAACAGATAAAGCAAGTAGAAAGTGAAACGTAAGTTGTGTTCCCACTAAACTTTCTCTTCTGTAAGGCAAGGGTGTGAACACAGCTTATTACAACAATCATAGAGCAATGCTAAAATATAGTTTTTACAAATGTTAAGACATAGATCCTAGTTAGTGGTGTCTGAGCTATCTTGGTCTTGGTGTGTGTGGTCAACGCTGCTTAGGAGATCTTCTTCTGTCCTTCTCCTTCTTCTTTTCCAGGCTGCTGCTGTCTCTCTTAGGCTTTCATTCTGTTCTTCTGATGGTAGCTTTGGTGTTTGCCTCACAGTTCCCAGAAAGAGTTTTTACATATTTTGCTGGGATCCATCTTAGGAGTGTTACTGTAAAGACAAGGGCATCTTTTCTTTCCCAAGTAATTAATGGAAAAGGGCCCATAATTTGTTTAGAATCAGGTTCTTTGCTCAGCACAGGTTGCTGGTGTTGTAATTGGGCTGCAGTTGAATTAGTAAACTGCCTGATGACTGGGGGAGTTGTCTCCGTAAATGGGTTGTTCAAAAAGTTGAATACGTAAAAGGCCTTGGCCAGTCTCTCAATGGAAGATAATATCTGGACTCCCCAGCTCAGCTGATCAAGGATCCTTTTGATGGATCAGTGGGCCCTCTCGGCTATGGACTGTCCTGTGGCAGAGTGTGGTATGCCTGTGACATGTTTTATACCCCAGTGGTCAGAAACTTGTTGGAATCAGTGCAAGGTATAAGCAAGAGCATTAGCAGTTTTAATTTCCTGTGGGATTGCTAAGGTGGAAAAAACGAAAAAGTAATGTTTTATAGCATCTTCTGATTTTTTAACAGCATGGGCAGAGGCAAAAATCACACTGGAAAAGACATTGATTTAGAAGTGGATGAATTTTAGTGTGCCCAAAGGGGCTTAGTGTGTGGTGTCTGATTGCCAGATGTGGAGACTCTCTAATCCTCTTGGACTGACTCCTGCTCTGACAGAAGCAAGGCCATGTTCCTGACAATTTGGGCAGGTGGCTACAATGGACCTTGCCAGGTCTCAGGTAATTTTGAACATCCTGAGCAGCGCAGGAATATTTTGGTGGTAGAATTTTTGGCTGATCCTAGTCTGTGTAAATTTGATTTGAGGCGTATTGCACTGGCTCAGATGTTTGAAGTAGGCAATTGAGGTGCTCTGGAGTGAGAAGTAAGTAAATATTCACAAGGTCTATTCCTGCAAGAGTGCACAGACGCACTCTAGGTTTCCTGCAATAGTTCTGCAATAACTTTTTGTTGGATTGTAATCGTTTTAGTAGGTTGGTGTGCTCTGAAAACGCATTCAAATATTATCAGGATCTGAGATAGTATAGTCCCACTGAAAGAATAATGCATGGAATTTTGGACTTACACCAAGGATTGCCAGGGAGAAAGGAAAATTAGGGTGGTATCTGTGTACCTGTTTAGTTTGAATCACCCAGGATACCTTTTGTACAGCTGCTTTGGCCTCTGGTGTCAGTGATCACAGGAATCGAGTCCTTCATGGCCTTCAAGGAGAAGCAGGAATAGTGGCGTGAGATCTTCTGTGGTGATTCCCAGCAGTGAACGTACACAACTGATGCTTCCACAGAGCTGGTGGAGTCTCTGCAGAGTCTTTGGCTTGTCCTTGATGTGCAGTGTTTGGGGTGTGATGGTTTTCTCTGTGCTTTTTAGGCCTTGCTACTTCCAGGGCGCTGTCTTTGGACTTTATGTGCTGTAATCTTAAAACTTTTCTGCTGTACAACCGTGATGACATCTTGTACTGCAACATCCAAAACTATTTGAGCTTCTGCACAAACAACTGTATTGTCCATGTAATGAAAAATTATAGCATTAGACTGTCTTTTCCAGTGGGGCAAGAGAATTTGGGCTCCAAGGTATTGATCAGTATTTGGGTTCTTCTTCATTCTTTGAGGCAATACGGTCTACTCGTACCTCTGTAAAAGGTGCTTGTCCACTTATGGATTAAAAGGCGAGCAAGGGGTTTTCATTGGGGTGCAAGGGGGTGTCAAAAAAGCAGTAATTTAGATGTATAACAACCATCTGCCAAACTCGATGTAACATGGAGGCTGAGGGCTGGCTGGACTGGAGGGCACCAATGTCCTCAATGACCTCGTTGATTTTCCTGAGGACCTCAGGAGCTGCCACTTTTCTTTGCCAGGCTTTCGTATTTCAAGCAAAGGCGCATTGCAGGGGCTAGTAGATGGTACAAAAAAAAATGTGTCCCACAGACAGCTGCTCCTGTACGAGGGATTGCAGGGCCTTTAACTTTCTGCCTGGGAGGGGCCACTGATCCACCCATATGGGGTTTTGGAACTTCCAGGTTGACTGAAGGGTGGCACGCAGCTCAGTGGCCCTGTCTAGAAATCCTGAGGTGTTGATAGGATCTCTAGCCTTGTCCCCCTTTGGGACAAGAAATCTTTTCCTCAAATTGTTATTGGTGCCCGGGTGTACCACTGTGCCCTCAGGACCTTCCATGCAGATGGTACCTTGACTCCAGAAGCTGGTAGTGGCTCCCCTGGTACCTAATAACTACCCCAGCAGCTGGAACCAGGGGCCATTGTTTTAGCCAATCAGAGTGGGAAATTATGGTGATGTCATCTCCTGTATCTAATAGTCCTGAAAGACATCTCTTTCTCGCTTTAAATGACCAAGCACACTTTAGAACAGGTCTATTTCTGCATGTTGTCTGTGCCCACATCACCATTGGATGAGATGGTGTGGTGATCATGTCCCGTAGGAGGATGGGTCTGGCTGTAACTGTTCCTTTTGGAATGAAAAGGGGAGAGTCTAAGCATAACTCCTGGACAGTTATCTCCTGCAAAGATATCAAGGTGACTACCTCAGGTAGTATACTGAGTGTCTCCATCCCTTCCCTGGTGTTGGTTAAAATCAAAATGTCTCTGGGCCGTTCTTCAGGCCTGTGTTTGCCTGTTGGAATATGATGAACATAAATATCATGGATTAGAAATGAAAAGGCCCCTACCAGCTGTCTTTCGGCTTCAGGGCAGAACAGTCTTTTGTCGCGTTTTCTGCAGTGATCGAGGTGTCCTGCTGGATCTGAGAAGGTCGCTTTGCTGATTCTCCACAGTGTTGGGGAGAGTAGGGCGGAACAGCCTTGCGTTTGGTGTCATTGCACAGGCCCTTTCTGTGTCTGTGTGGGTTTTCCCGCAGGCCACTGGTTTTGCCGGTGTTTAAAAGCATGTAGACGAGGGGGGCAGTGAGGACAGTGGCTGTAACAGCTAGAAGGTCCCTGGTAATAGCCTTTATTTTTATAATTCTGTTGAAAATGCCCCATCTCCCTAGACTTAAAGCCAGGTCCTTTTTCATGTGTATGCCAGAGAATAACTTGGGAGGCTACTAGCAACTCTACCACACCCTGACTGGTAGCCTTAGCTAGGCTGGCGTGACAAAGTAAGGATGCCCTAAGTGTGCATGCCTCGACCATTTGCGCAATGCTAGGCTTTGTGGTGACTGGTAGAGAAGGTAAAATGTCTTTACAAGTCTTGTTAGCATTTGTTTCAGCAAGTTTAGTAAGGAGTACCTTCCTGGCTTTTGGATTTTCACCTTGCTTCTCTATTGCTTGTGGAAGGTGGTCAATTAATTTTAGAAAGGATTGCCCAGGTCCCTGCAGAATGTCTGTGAAATCTAGAGTAGGTGTTGTTCCATTGTGTGTCTGCATGAGAGCTGTCTTTGAAGCACTTCTATCTCTTCTAACAGAGCTCTGGGAAGGTCTATTGAATGAGGTTTTGTGAAATCTTCCTCACTGGCTAGATGGACTAGTGTTAGGTGTGCCCACCTGTCTTCGCTAGTATAGTCTTTTAATAATTGTTTTATTAGTTTTTTCCCCATTTCTTCCCACAGAATAATTTCAGTGGGAGAAAGTAGGATGTGCATAAAATGGAGCAGATCGTGAGGCACCATAACATGTGCAGTGAAGGTGGCATTTAACAAATTATTAAAATACAGTGACCCCCTCCCATGGTCTTTCGCTGCTTTACAAAGGTCTTTCATCTCCCGTGTGTGACAGCTTCCCATTGGGGGTTAGGCCCACTCTGGTACTGCACCGGTGCTGCTTGTATTTTAGCTACCAATTCCCAGTCCCCCTCTTCAGCCGCCAGCTTCCGCATCCTCTGCCAAGAATCCTCAGGCTCATGCTGAACGTCAGATGAACCTTCCCTCTCCTCTCCAGAAGAGGGAACTTGTTCTTTGGCAGAGGAGCGGGGCCTTGGTGTGACTGGCCAGGCCCGGTGTTGTGGGCCTTTGGTAGCCAAGATGGCGGCCTTCCGGTAACGGCCCCTCACACTTCCAGCTCCAACAGTGTGGGATCCACAAGGGGCTGAGTTGGAGGGGGTAGGCCAGCGGGAGTAGGCAAGGAAGCGCTGGATCCCAATGCAGGGGTGGTACCTGACACAGAGCTGGGACCCAACACAGGGGCATGACACGATGAGAGAGCTGGGGGTGGGAGGGAGTTTGACATTGACAACCCCTTCCAGAGGAGGGACTCCATTTTGTGAGCTATCTGAGGGGGATCCAGGGAGGAGAGGTACTGGAGAATAGGTTAGGGTAGAATCCAGTCCTGTGTGATCACTACAGAGGTGGGAAGGGGGTAGAGAAGGAGGGGAGATGTCAGACAGAAGGTGGCTTGTCTGTGCTTTACAGCAGTTTCCATCTCTCATCCTAATGGTGTCAGACGGTTCAGGAATGCGGGGGGAAGAACTGGAAGACTGGATTGAATATAAGAACTTTGAACCCTTGAGAAAACTCCATATATCATATGAAAAGTTGGGAAAAAATTTTGTGACTCTTATCACTCCCTGAATTTTCTAAAAATAGAGACTTTCTCTGACTCAGTCCCAGAATGCTATAAGACAAAAAGAATACACAGAAATGTCTGGGAACTCCGTAAAAAGCCAATGAACAAATGACTTCCAACTTCCTGTAGTAAAAGTCTTCCACTCTGCAAGGAGAGACTACCTAACTGGAACATAAATGTCCCTCTCAGCTTTGGATAATTTGTTACTCAGAGCTGCCACTGATGTAAAGGGTGGCCCATCCACAGGACTAAAAAATCACCCAAGGATCCTGCACTGCAGGTGCCTGTCCCCACATACCCTGCTCTGGTGGTGCTGGATGCAGATGTTTCAAAATATCCCCTGGGCTTCACCAGCTGAGAGGGCCCTGTTGCTGCTTCAGGGTGTCAACGCTGCATTTAGTATACCCAGGTAAAACTGATAAAACATTGCATTAAAAGGGCTGCCTCACTTTATTGTAATTTATCATTTTTGTCGTGCGGTATTATAATTCCTGTAATAGGCCCCTGGACCTCCAAAACCTTGCGTCCTACTGAGATATCATTGTAGTGAGGAGCTCAGCAGTGCTGAAAGCAGAGGCCTGTCCTTTGTGTTCCCTTTGGGATGGCAGTGAAAGAGCCCTGAGTGCACATTCAGAGGCACCTTCATGGCTTCTCATGCCACGACACCAAAACTAAATATGCAAGGTGGCTTCCTTCAATGACATGTGGTCCTTTGAAATATCTGCAGTGGTCTGAAACTGCTTTGTGAGCCTGCTCCTTGGGATCATCTGTAAGGGGCTGAGGGCTGGCCTAATCCTGGTGCTGTGTCCCAGTGGGAGCAGCCCCACAGGCTCCCGTGAAGAGCAGGCACTGCCAGAGGCGCTGGAGATCTCACCTGCCCTGCAGCTACCTTTGTCAAGGTGCTGTAAACCTCAGCTGGTGCTGACTTTCCCCTTGGACCCTGTGGTGTAGTCACTATGGGAAATTGCGTTCCTGAATCCCGTGGGATTTCCCCTGGCAGCTGTGATGGGGATGCTCGGGGAGTGTGGGGCTTTGGGGGCAGCTGCCCGGGCAGGGGCGGAGCTCGGGGCCCTGTTAGGCCCATGGCCCCCAGCGGCAGCAGCAGCAGCCCCAGGGCCCGAAGACCCGTGCCCCCTGCCCAGCACAGGCTGCCCTGTCTCTGCAGCTGTCACCCGAGTGGGGCCCAGGGAGACGAGTGGCCGCTGGAAACAGCAGGAATGCGGGCAGGGTGAGGATGCCCTGGCTTGGCTTGTGTCTCTGGAACAATGTGGGCTCAGGGCAGTGCAGAGCAGGCTGGGAAGAAGAGCCCAAAGCCTTTGGAGGCTGCAAGGCTTAAAGATCAGTCCCTGCAGCAGCCCAGATGCAGCTGCCCCAGTTGCCAAGGCTATGGTGGCCTTGAGAGTGTGCAGGTGAATTTTGCATTGCTGTGGCCTGCTGGCGGCTCTGGGCCCAGGAGTCCCTGTGGCGTCAGCAGGAAGGGTGGCTGAAGGTTTGCTGCCTGCTTTGGTGGCCTGGCTGCCGGGGCCAGTGCTGTGAGAGCCCCCTGTGTGACAGCTGGTGAGAGCTGAGCTCTTGGGGACAGCACTGTGCCTTAGGCCAGGAAGAGCAGCAGTGCTCAGTGCCAGGAGTGGTGTCAGTGGGAGCCCCTGTGCACAGGGACCCCCAGCCCCAGGGTGGCCGTGCCAGCACCCCCAGGGACCTCCAGCCGCAGGAACATGGAACAAGTGGAACCCACAATTGTGCAAAAGCTGCCTGTGCTCAAAGGAATGGCCAAGAGAAGTCAGGTTTTAAAAAGAAACAGTATTTATTTGCCGAAGATTGGCAAATCTAGGATTTACAGAACATGCGTCGTTATAACAATTGTTATAACAACAAGAACAACAATGTACAGAACATATTGACATGGGATCCGATGGACTAACAATCTTCAAAACGTATTTACAGAAAACTTCGAACGTCGTGAACATATTTACAGGAAACTCGGAACGTAGTGAACATATTTACAAGGAACTTCAAAACTTTCAAATGTATTTACATATGCATCGGATCTGTGCCATCATGTGCATGAGCCTTGGAAGAAAGGAAGCAGCAGAGCTGGACTCAGCTGGCAGCACTGGGCCCAGCAGTGCTGGCAGCTGGGCCCCAGGGTCTGGGCCGGGGCTGGCAGGGCTGGCGTGGCCCCAGGCAAGCGCAGGGCAGGCCGAGGCTGGTGCTTGTGGCAGCACAAGCCAGGCCCCCTGCGGGCACCGTGTCCCTGAGCGGGGCCATCCAGCCCAGCCCCAGCCTGGCGTCAGGGGACCCAGTGTGTGTGTGGGCAGGATGTGGGAAGCATCTGCCTGTCTTACCTGTGGGGCTGCATCTTCATCCAAGGACCATGGGCTCGTTTTCATCCTCCTCATCTACTTCCATGTCCTTGATGTTATCCTCCTCATCGACCTCCATCTTGTCGATGTTGTCGTCCTCCTCTACTTCCATGTCCTCAACCAGGTTGGACATGGAAGTAGAGGAGGAGTCCACCTCCATCATTTCTTCCTTATCCAGCCCCTGGTCCACTTCCATTTCCTTCACAGTGTCTCTGTCATTCTGCAAGGGGCAGCACAATCTCCCAGTGGGCTTCTTGTCCCACACCATCCATTCCCACATGGCTGCAGCCTGCCCAAGCCGGGTGCCCCCTGCCTGGCTTGGCACTGTACCTCCACGGGCACATCAGAGCATGTCCTGCTGGGATTAGCGCTCCAGAGAAGGTGGCAGGAAAAGCCCAGGCAGCAGCAGCACCTCAGCGCTGAGGGTCAGAGCGCAGAGCGAGTGGCAACTGACCCTTGGCAGCCGGTGAGGTGTCTGCTGTGCTCGTTTCCAGGTCCTGGACATTCCTGGAACCCTCTGGGAGCTGTGATGTCACTGAAGTTTCAGGGCTGCTGTGCAGTGGGAGATGGGGATGGCAGAATGATCAAATCCTTGAATGGTTTGGCTTGGAAGGGACCCTCAAGATGATCTGGTTCCAAGCTGAGCAAGCTCCCAGCACAGCAGGTTGCTGCGGCCCCTGTCCCACCTGGCCTTGGATGTTGCTGCGGATGGGGCATCCACAGCCTCTCTGCACTGGTCCCTGTGTCGGGGGCAATCACCCTGAGAGTAAAGAACTTCTTCCCATCATCAAATCTCTTCCGTCTCTTGCAGTTTGATCCCATTCCTCCTTATCCTATCTCAACAGTTCCTGACCAAGAGTCCTCTTCCACTTCCCTGTGGCTCAGGCTGTTCCTGCAGGGTCACACATGTGGCTGGACCTGCAGACAGGACAGGGAAGCCAAGTTCCCAGTCAGAGAAAATGGGGAAAGTGACACGAGAGATGAGAGAAGACGGAAAATGTAGGAAAACGTAAGGCATTGGTTTGGGTCGGCAACTGGATGCATGCCTTTTATTAGAGGCCAGGTTCTCTGGTGAACTTTGTTCCTGCATCTTCCTGAGATTTCTTTGCTGGGTGAGGAACTCATCAGTGCTGAAAGCACAGGCCTGTCCTTTGTGATCCATTTGGGATGGCAGTGGAAGTGCCCTGAGTGCACATTTAGACGCACCTTCATGGCTTCTCATGCCACGACACCAAAAATAAATCAGCAGTTTGGGTTTTTGAATGACATGTAGTCCTTTGAAATATCTGCAGGCAGTGGTCTGAAACTGCTTTGTGAGCCTGCTCCTTGGGATCAGCTGTGAGGGGCTGAGGGCTGTCCTGAGCCCAGTGCTGTGTCCCAGTGGGAGCAGCCCCACAGCCTCACGTGCAGAGCAGGCACTGCCAAAGGCGCTGGAGATCTCACCTACCCTGCAGCCACCACTGTCAAGGTGCTGTAAACATCAGCTGGTGCTGACTTTCCCCTTGGACCCCTTGGTTTAGTCACTATGGGGAATTTCTTTCCTGAAGCCCGTGGGATTTCCCCCTGGCAGATGTGATGTGGATGCTTGGGGAGTGTGGGGCTTTGGGGGCAGCAGCCCGGGAAGGGGCTGAGCTCGGGGCCCTGTCTGGCCCATGGCCCCCAGCAGGAGCAGCAGCAGCAGCGGCCCCTGGGCCTAAAGCTCCATTCCCCCTGCCCAGCACAGGCTGCCCTGTCCCTGCAGCTGTCACCTGAGTGGGGCCCAGGGGCCAGTGGCCGCTGGAAGCAGCAGGAATGCGGGCAGGGTGAGGATGCCCTGGCTTGGTTTTTGTCTCTGGAACAAAGCGGGCTCAGGGCAGTGCAGAGCAGGCTGGGAAGCAGAGCCCAGGGCCTTTGGAGGCTGCAAGGCTTAAAGATCAGTCCCTGCAGCAGCCCAGATGCAGGTGGCCCAGTTGCCAAGGCTGTGGTGGCCTTGAGAGCGTGCAGGTGGATTTTGCATGGCTGTGGCCTTCTGGCGGCTCTGGGCCCAGGAGTCCCTGTGGCTGCAGCAAGAAGGGTGGCTGAAGGTTTGCTGCCTGCTTTGGTGGCCTGGCTGCCAGGGCCAGTGCTGGGAGAGCCTCCTGTGTAAGAGCTGGTGAGAGCTGAGCTCTTGGGGGCAGCGCTGTGCCCCAGGCCAGGAAGAGCAGCAGTGCCCAGTGCCAGGAGTGGTGTCAGTGGGAGCCCCTGTGCACAGGGATCCCCAGCCCCGGGGTCGCCGTGCCAGCACCCCTGTTACCTGATTGAAAAAAGACACAAAACTCGAATAAGTTTTGTGGGTGCTTTATTAAGGGCCCGGGGAGCTGGGGGGACTCACGTCCCAAAAAAAACCCGAGCCCCCGATTTCACGTATGGGTGCTTCCCTCTTATACATGCGATTCATAACAAAGTCTCCAAGAAACAGTTCCCCTTGCCTAGTCACGGTCCCCTTGTAATACATTCCTTAGTTCACAAGCAAGATCATAAATCTTCTGCTTATCTTATTCTAAGAGCATTGTATGCTGCCTCCAGACAGGTTAGCATTCTTACTTTCCTGCACTAGTTTAATTATTTATTAAATTCCTAAGACTACCTGCTAGGTTACGCACAAACCCAACACACACACTATCAACGGCTACAAAACTGCAAAACTGCTTTTAACAAACCAATTCACACACAACTCATAACTAAACTATAATTACACATTTTGCTAAATTTCATTTCTTTTCCAACATTTCCCCTTTTTTGAGCATCCTTCAGTCCTGCTGCAAGGATGCTCAATCAACAGTATTGACAGTAACATCTTCATAACGAGGTAGGGAGTGTTCTTCATTCTGCCGCCCGCGGGTCATCGCCTTCAGCAACCGGAGAGATCGTTTCTTTTCCTTTTCGATCACACCTAAGCGGCATCTATATACAATCCATACAGTCACTAAAAATACTAAAAACATTAGTGTATACTGTATAGCAGACGTAATCCAGCCATACAGGTGAAGCCCCAAAGAATCAAATACTGCTCCTATCCAGTTATGCTGTGCTTCCTTTTCAATTTCCTTGGTTTTTGTTTCCACTTCTGCCAGTTGAGAAATATCTTTCTCAACTTCAAGTGTAACATTTGGAATGTGTACACAGCAATGATCTATTCTCCTACTCAGGTAACCACAAACTCCATGTTCTTTTAACAGTAGCAAGTCCAGTGCCATTCTGTTTTGTAGGGTCATTCTTGATGTAGCTTGCAATTGCAAATTTAGATCTTTAAAACCCTTCTTAGTAGCTGCTGCCAACCTTTCTGTCCTAACAAGTTGTTGAGCATCTCCCTATTTCAATATGTTGCTACCAGAGGGAATAATGACTCTAGTATCCATCCAAAGTGTACTCCTGAGCCAGGTTCACGCCACTGCTCCTCTAGGGATTCTTCCCTCTTTCTGAGTCCTTTCCTTTGGATCAATCTATTCTGTTTCCAGTATGGACACAATGTGGGAACCCCTAGGGTGATTTGTGTTACTGTTCCATCTAGAGGTAAATGTGTGGTCCACTGTCCATGTCCCAACACCCAGACTAGATTTCCAGGGCTATGCACAGTAGTATATCTGCAATCTATAGGTCCCTCCATGGACTCTCTGCTAACCGTATGATCATATCCCCTACACTCGCATCCCCACTTTAATGCCATTTTCACCGGTACCAATCCAATTCGGTCTTCTGGTGTATCACATGTAAAAACCTCAGTACAATTCCAATCCTCTTTCTGCGGTCTGAACTCTCGGGAAGATGTAGATGTGATAAGGGCCCTACAATGTGACTGATTCTTTACTCCTGATCATTGGATGCACCATTGTACTTCCCCAAGGTAATTATAGTGTTCCAAAACACTAGGTCCCCATAATGTCTTCCAACTATTCCAGGTGTCAAAATTCTGTGTGACATTCTGACAACTCATCTCATTTCGGTGGGATTTCGTTCTTATTCGTACTGTATTGCATGGCTCATCTATTGGGGTTGCAATCAAACACCTCCTGGTATTTTGAATCCAACCGTAATGATTGGGTTTCTTTTCACATTCCTCTCTAGTCATAGCCCGAAAGGTCATACACAAATCCCTCCATACATCTACTGGTTTGGGAACTGACTGGCAGGACCATGAAACATTCTTGAATGTTTCAGGCATTTTGGTTACCGGTATTATTCCCCAGGGAATTGGTTCACCTGCAGCCTGTGGTAATGGTAGGCAAGCTGTTATTTTAGTCACGTTCTGCATGATCCCAAAATCTCTAATTAATCCTACCACTAAGTTTTCCTGCTCAGTATTCCGTTCTATTGTATCATTAGCCTCCCGTCTACTCCTTCTACCGTGTCTCTGTAAGGATAACATCATTCTGTCATGCCTCCACCATGCATTTCCTATTCTGGGATTAGTGACATTCAACCACCCACAACCTTTGCCTTCCTTCTCCCACCAACTGGTCCCATCCTCTATTCTGTCCCAGGTCAGTTCCCTATTTTGCTTCCACCATTTGACCCGTAGGTTCCTTTGATATCTTGATCTTACTAGGAAGGAACAATTTATTCTAAGGGGTGGCCCATCCCACATGTTCGCTGTCATTGATACTGGATCAACCTTTATGTTTTCAGCACGATCCCCTGTCCCTGGCAAAACCCTCATACTCACTCTTTTTTAATCAACACTATCCTGTATCTTGATCAAACATACATATTCTCCCATATCGTTTGTGGTTACCTTAGTAAGATTCAGTACTGTGTTTCCTTGTTGTTTATCCTGATCCCAACCGACTCCCATCTTGCCTCGGCTTCTTTCAGCCCCCCGTTGCCATATTGCAATAACTTCATCGGCCTCAACTCTCTGGCTGTCAAATATAACACAAGTTGATTGAACATCCATCCCTTCCATGACTGTAACCTTTGTTTCTTCAACCTGTACTAGAGTAGACCCTTGAACGGGTAATAGTCTCATGATCACTAGCAGTAATATAATTAAGAAGGCGGCTTTGCGCGGAAGATCATCCGGGTTGGAGACACCATCTGGGTTTCCCATTGGAACGGTGCCTTCTTTACCCTGGTGTAATGGATCCAAGCATCCATCCCCTGGACCTTCACCGCCGTGTAGGTCATCATCATCACCTGGTGGGGTCCGCTCCATGATTCCCATAGCGGATCCGTGATCCACTTCTTGACGTACACCTGGTCCCCAGGCTGGATGTCGTGGACAGAATTCTCCAGCGTGAGCAGTCTATTCCACTGTAAGGTATTTCTTAAAGAATTTAAGATCTTATTAAGTGACATAACATACTCTGCAATTGCCTGGTCCCCACTCACATGTACCTCCCCTTTTAATACAGTTGCATGATATGGTTTGCCATATAGTATCTCATATGGACTTACGCCTACCTTTTCCCTTGGCTTAATTCAAATCCTGAGTAGGGCCAAAGGCAAAGCTTGAGGCCAGTGCAGTTTAGCTTCCTGGCAAATCTTTTTGATTTGTCCTTTCAGGGTTTGATTCATGCTTTCCACCTGCCCACTAGACTGAGGTCTCCAGGGGGTATGCAAATTCCAGGTTATATCTAACAGTCGTGCTAATTCCTGCACTACCCCGGCTATAAAATGCGGACCCCTATCTGATGACAATCCTAAAGGTACTCCAAATCTTGGTATTATTTCTTTTAACAAGGTTTTTACCACCTCCTTAGCCTGATTAGTTCTACATGGAAAAGCTTCTGGCCACCCTGAGAACATACATACGTACACTAACAAATATCTGTATCCCTGTGCCCTAGGCAATTCAGAAAAATCAACCTGCCAGTAATCTCCCGGTTGTGACCCGACTTGCAGCTTTCCCATTTGTATTTGTCTCCTAACTACTGGATTATTTTTCAAACATACCGGGCACATTGCATTAACTCTTTTTGCCATTGTTAACATCTGATTAGAGATTATCTCATTCTTCAAAAATTTTACCAATACTTCTGCCCCCCAATGACATTTGTTATGTTCTGATTCCAAAATAAATTTCATTATGCGGGTTGGTACCACTATTTGTCCCATTGGTGTAACATACCACCCAAGTTGATTCCTCTGTGCCCCTAGCAAGTTTATTAGTTTTCCATCTTCTATTGAATATTTGGACTCCTGATTCAGGTATGGGGTAGCCGGATTCGTTCTTACCGGTACCAATGCCATTTGAATCCATATTTCCCATGCCACTTGCCGTGCTGTAGCATCAGCAAATCGGTTTCCTCTGTAAACGTCTCCTGCCGCAGTCTGATGTCCTCTAACATGCATAACTGCAACTGCTTTGGGACTATGTACTGCATCCAGTAGCTGTAGCACTTCTTCCCGGTGCTTGTTAGTTGAATGTTAGTTAGTTGAACTAACCCGATGTTAGTTCCCTGTGAATTCAAAAGCCCCCTTTCCTTCCATAACGCCCCATGTACATGAACCACACCAAAGGCATATTTAGAATCCGTCCAGATATTAACCCTTTTGTCCTTGCTCAAATACAGGGCTCTGGTGAGTCCAATCACCTCTGCCTTCTGGGCCGAAGTTTCAGGTAACAAAGCCTTTGCCTCTATTACCTGATCCAATGTTACCACTGCATACCCGGCATAGCGAGTCCCATTCTCGACAAAACTGGATCCATCAGTGTATAGTTCCCATTCAGGGTCTTCCAATGGTTCATCCTTTAGGTCGGGTCTGCTGGCATATACTTGTTCAATTACCTCTACGCAATCGTGCACCAGTCCCCCAGCCTCCTGATCACTGCCTAAAAATTCTGCTGGATTAACATGATTAGTAGTCCTTATTTCAATATCATCCTGTTCTCTCAGGATGGCCTGGTATTGCAACATTCGACTGGATGATAGCCAGTGACCCCCCTTTGGCTCCAAAATGGCCATGACCATATGGGGAACAAACACTTTCATTTTTGCCCCCAAAGTCAATTTCCGGGCCTCTTGAATAAGAATTATTGTTGCCGCCACGGCTCGTAAACCTGAGGGCCACCCGGAACTTACCGAATCCAGTTGTTTAGAGAAGTATCCCACTGGCCTCTTCCAGGATCCCACCTTCTGGGTGAGGACCCTCAATGCCAGTTTTTGCCTCTCATTCACGTACAACTGGAATTCCTTGGTCAGGTCAGGGAGTCCTAGGGCTGGGGCCTCCTTTAGTGCCTGCTTCAATTCCTGGAAGGCCTTCTTTTGCTGTGTTGTCCACTCCAGTCGATGCTGCTTCAAGGCCTCATACAGTGGCTTGGCTAGGAGACCGAAATTCATGATCCACAGTCGACACCATCCCACCATTCCTAGAAAAGATCTCAATTCCTGATGGTTACGAGGCAAAGGAATAGCACATATTGCCTCTGTCGGATTTTGGGGCTGTTTAGATGGTCTGGAAAAAGCCCAAAGATGGCCTTGGGCCCCCAGGTTCGAAAGGACAAGAGGAAACTTCAGATTTTTTCTCGGTCTCGGTGTTTATTAAATGCTTATCTAAAAGATTTTCTCTTGGCCTGACAGAGTTCTGCTCAGCAGTCAGCCATGGGCACACACTGAGAGCCCCTGGGGCGGCCACCTATCTTTATACCCGGAGTTACGTACACAATATTTATCATTTTTCTCCAATACCCTCTACCCTTATTAACCAGTGTTCCCCTAGTAAGGTCCAATCCCGGAGTGCCAACATCACCACAGAAAATGGAGGCCTAAAGGAAGAAGAAGAAGGAGAAGGGCACGCCCCAATTCCTCCATCTTACCTCTCTCGACCCCCCTGTACAGAAATTTTAAACCCTGTATCTCACACTCCAATTAACCTGTCCCTTCACCGTTCACCCCGGTGAAATCCTCCCATCCTCATACTGATGTCATCTCCCATGTGGGATCCAAGTCCAGCCACCAGACATTTCTGGCAACATTCCAGGACTCCCGAGCCCCCCAGGGGTGGTCTCGTTCACTCTGCCCCCCAGTTCTGAGAGGCTGAGATCCCACATCTCCCCCTTCTGTTTGCACCAAAAAGATCTTTTTCGTTTTTATGTGAAAACCCCCCAAAGTTCTTAGTTTCTTTTTATTTCTCTTCCGGGTCGCTTTTCGCAGTCTGAGTCTCGACTTCTGTCTGAGTACTCGTCTCTTTGTTTCTCGGATCAGTGTTCTCGTGCTCTCGCGTCCGGAAGGGCTTCACGTGCCGCGCCGACACCCACTTCAGACCTTGATCTGTGGAAATACAAGC
Source organism: Melozone crissalis (assembly GCF_028551555.1). Classification (NCBI taxonomy): domain Eukaryota; kingdom Metazoa; phylum Chordata; class Aves; order Passeriformes; family Passerellidae; genus Melozone; species Melozone crissalis. Next base: position 1,523,748 of record NW_026535886.1, read on the forward strand.
AAAACCCTTGCCCCAAGTGATTAGTTTGAAAAGACCCTCTATTTGTCCTGTTTCTGGGTTTCTGATCAAAACTAAAGGATTTTCCCTTAGCTTTGCCTGTGTGTTGTTTAGAAAATGTCTCACGATCGGTGGATCAGGTTCCGAGGATGAGCTATTTAGGAAATTCAGCACATACAGTGCCTTATTTAATTTCATGTGAGGTGTTGCCTCTGGCTCACCCCTTCTCTGTCTGTCCAGAAGGGATTTTAGGGTGTGATGTGTTCTCTCAATGATTGCCTGACCTGTGGGTGAATGCGGAATACCAAACGTGTGTCTGACACCCCATCTTTTCAGGAATCTGTCAAGCACCCTGCCTGTGTATGTTGGACCATTATCTGTTTTTATCTCCTGAGGCACACCTAAGGCTGCAAATGCCTGCAGAAAGTGTCGGCAAGCATGGTCTGCTGTTTCCCCAGCATGTGCTGAAGCAAAGACTGCACCTGAGAATGTATCTACAGAAACATGAACATTTTTGAGCCTCCCAAAAGATGGGTATTTTGTGACATCAGCTTGCCACAACTGAAGACTTTGCAGCCCCCGCGGATTGATGGCCCCGGTAGAAGAAGGTGGCTGCACAAGCTGACAGTCTGGACAAGCACTAATGATCTCCCTCGCATCTGTAGCACTGTCCTCCTTGGGGGTTGTTCTCTTTCTGCATTGCCGCAAGAACTTTGTTGATGTTTTCGTCCTGTTGATGGAGTAATTTCTCGAACATCTTCTCCAATGTCTTGTTCTCTGATTGCCCTTCTGAGCGTCCCTTCAGCTGTTCTTCCCATTCATCTTTTAATTCATTCTTCACAATCGCTGCGATGTGCTGAGGCGTCCCCACCTTGCTGCATGCCTCCACCATCTCTGCCAAGGATGGCCGTCCTGGCATGGTGCTAATCACCCGTTGACAATCCGGGTTGGCATTGCCGAAAGCTAAATTCTCCAAGAGAGGCCTCTTCACTTCTTCTGTTGTCACCTGTCGATCCACGGCTTGCGTGAGTCGGTCGATGAATGACATGAATGGCTCTGTGGGACCTTGCCTGATGCAAGAGAACGGAACATCCGGAGCTCCTGTCGGCGTAATTTGTATGATTGCCAATCGCGCTGCTTCTTTGATGTCGCTTAACACTCTTCGTGGAAGCCGCGCTGCTTGTTCCCCTGGATTGTCATCTGGAGGATCCCCTGCTAATTGCCCTTCTGTGAGGTTCGCATTTGGCCCACCTTGGTATCTGTTCCGCAACTCAGCAAGATATTTTCTCCACCTTTTTTCCCAGATAAGACTCTGTGTGTCAGTGAGGATCATTGCCACAATACTTCGAATATCATATGGTGTGAGATCATATATAGAGAATGTCCCTCTTAATAGCTGTTTGAAGTATTGTGAGTTCAGCCCAAAAGTTTGAGCCGCCTTCCCTAAGTCTTTGAGTGTCTCATGACCCATCCTTTCCCACCTTGGATTCTGTCCCTGGGCATCATATGTCACTGGCATTGTCAAATCCCCTGATCCCGGGAATAAATGCTTTTCCTTTTCCAATGCTTTTCTGATTTGCCTCCAATCCATCGTCTTCACCGGCTCTTGAAACCCCTCTTCATCAGACTCCATTGGGATTTGCATGAATAATGGTGTTGTGGATGTCATCGGTGATTCATGGTGTCTCATTTTTCGCCTTGAGGTTTTTGGCCTTGCTCCTAAATCCGAAAAGGAAACTCGAGGATCCTGTTGATATTTCTTCTTTACTGTATCGAATGAATGCAAGAAGCTTTTTGCTGCTTCTGCTGCTGATAGCATCCATGTTGGGACACCTTCCGATGCTGTGATCCTTATGACATCTTCCCCTTGTAGCTGTTCTTCATCTGAGCTTTCATCATCTTCATGAAATTCCGAAGTGGATGGATAATCCCTTTGTCGTGTTAACATTTTCTTCTTCGAGGTGCTTTTCTTTTTATATATTGTTGGAAAAAATTGCTGCATTGTTGCAGTCTCGCCACGAGATGGCGCTGTGGCTCCGCCGAGCCGACCCGGCATGTGGTGCACTTCTGCCCTCCTGCCACTAGGTGGCGCTGTCACCGGCCTCCCTGGCTCGGATGACGGAGCAAGCTCGACTGCCCCACTTCATCTTCCGGCTCGGCGTCTCCCGGGAAGGGAAGGGACTAGGACTCCGAGGGTCTGAACCAAAGGCACCGGATCTGGAGATGGTGTGGAGCCCCGGGACGTAGAATCCCTAACACGGCCCCTCCTCACCCGCGACGTCACAGGGGACCGGGCTCGGGTTCGCCCGCGCCCTACTTTCTGCGCATGCGTGCTCTCCGAGCCGCTCCCTGTGTCCCCCAAGCTGACGTCATCGTCTCCCCCCCGTTTCACCTCCGAGGTCCCCGCCCCTCGGTCTGTCCCTGAGTCCACCTCCTCCTCCTCTGACGTTGTGTTCACCTTTCCCTCCAGCACCCCAGCTCGCGCCGCTATCCGAGCCGACCTCCGCACCGGGTCTGACGTCACAACCGCGCGCCTCCTGCGTCTCACCACGGTGGCCCTCTGAGGCTGCACATTTACCCCTAGTCCGCCTCCCGCCTTCGCCGCCCCCGCGCTCGTATGTGAGTCTACACCCCGGTTTTTGCGAATTTCGCCCTCCGCGCGCGTCTCCTCATCTTCACCCGCGCTGCCCGCGTTTGCCGCTGCCGCCGCGTCGCCGCTTTCGCCGCGAACAAGCGCCCCCCCCGATCCCTTATCTTCCTGCTCCCCCCCTTCCGCTCCTGACTCCTCCACACTCTCTGGAGTTTCAGGACGCCCTTGGAGTTTGTTGCATTTTTTGATCGGGGGGTTTAATATTTTTTCCTGCTCTCTTTTTTCGAGAGCCCTTTCCCCCTGGCTTTTTAAAGCCAGAGCTAATTTTTTCCCGGAGCTCCGCTCCGCCCCCACCTCTGAGGGTACCGCAGCTTCTCGCTGCTTTTCCAGTCTTTTAGACTGCACTGAGATACCTTGTAACATGATTCTTGCCGGTGAGAGTAGCTTTAACACTGTCTCATCTTTTTTTGTTGCTAAAATATATAAATGCCTATTAATTTCTTGCCAAAACCCCACTTCGAACAACAAACATGTCTCTGCAAGTGGATAATTGAGCCTTGCCCATAGTAACAGCTGTTTTAATTCTTTCTTTGGGATCCCTTCTGTATATAATTCTGCTACACTTTGTAAGGTGGATAAGATTTCCCGTTGTTCCTGGGAGAGTGTGGCCCTCATGATCTTATTTTGGCCTTCTTACCGAATCTGTCGTCAGAGTGGTCTGAAAGCCCTCAGTCTCCGTCCAGCAGATCACGAGAGATGGGTCCAGAGGCACCTTTCTGGTCCCAGTCCAGGCCGCTCTGCTACGAACTGTCTTCAGCAGAAGCTGAGAGATGGAGTTCTCAGTGACTGCTGATTTTTGCAGTTCCTCCTGGCCGGTTTTTTCTTTTTCTTCTTTCTTTCTTCAGGCTTCTCTCCTCAGGAGTTATCAGTGCTGTCCTCTTGGCTCTTCAGCTCTTCAGGGCTTTTCCCCCCCCCGAAAGGTTTGGTGGGAGATAGCCCGCCCAGGGATTCCAGTTGTCGGATTTTGGGGCTGTTTAGATGGTCTGGAAAAAGCCCAAAGATGGCCTTGGGCCCCCGGGTTCGAAAGGACGAGAGGAAACTTCAGATTTTTTCTCGGTCTCGGTTTATTAAATGCTTATCTAAAAGATTTTCTCTTGGCCTGACAGAGTTCTGCTCAGCAGTCAGCCATGGGCACACACTGAGAGCCCCTGGGGCGGCCACCTATCTTTATACCCGGAGTTACGTACACAATATTTATCATTTTTCTCCAATACCCTCTACCCTTATTAACCAGTGTTCCCCTAGTAAGGTCCAATCCCGGAGTGCCAACATCACCACAGAAAATGGAGGCCTAAAGGAAGAAGAAGAAGGAGAAGGGCACGCCCCAATTCCTCCATCTTACCTCTCTCGACCCCCCTGTACAGAAATTTTAAACCCTGTATCTCACACTCCAATTAACCTGTCCCTTCACCGTTCACCCCGGTGAAATCCTCCCATCCTCATACTGATGTCATCTCCCATGTGGGATCCAAGTCCAGCCACCAGACATTTCTGGCAACATTCCAGGACTCCCGAGCCCCCCAGGGGTGGTCTCGTTCACTCTGCCCCCCAGTTCTGAGAGGCTGAGATCCCACAGCCTCTATTCTGTTTACTCCCAAACGTCTCTGCCCTTGTGTGATCTTACAACCGAGATAACTAACGCTATTTTTGACCAATTGAGCTTTTTCCTTAGAAACCCGATACCCTGCTTGGCCCAGCATGTTGAGTCATTTAATTGTTAATTCCACACACATTTCCCTTTCCTTAGTAGCCAGAAAAACGTCGTCCACCTACTGCAGGACTACATACAAGGATGGGGATATTGTTACCTGGGTTATCTTCCATTCCTCCAGCTCCTTGGCCAGTTGATTTCCAAAAATAGTAGGGTAGCATTTAAATCCCTGTGGGAGTCTCGTCCACGTAAGCTGCTTCTTTCTCCCAAAATCAGGACTCTCCCACTCGAAGGCAAAATATTTCCTACTCTCTACTGCCAGTGGGATGCAGAAGAAGGCATCTTTAAGGTCAATCACTGAGAACCATTTAAACTCCTCCGATACAGATGTTAACAAGGTATAAGGATTAGCAACAACTGGATGTATGTCTTTCACTATTTCATTAATAGCCCTTAAGTCCTGTACCAAACGGTACTTACCATTAGGTTTCTTTACTGGAAAAATTGGAGTATTATACTCCGACTCACATTCCTGTAATATTCCTTGAGCCAAAAATTGTTTAATTAACGGGGCTACTCCCCTCCTTGCCTCAAGCTTCAAGGGGTATTGCTTTACCCTCACTGGTTGGGCCCCTTCCTTTAGTTCCACCTTTACTGGCTGTGCAGCTTTAGATTTTCCGGGGACCCCTGACTCCCATACCCAGGGTATTACAGCCTGCTCAATTTCTTCTGGAATAGGAGAGGCATCCACTTCCTTGATCACAAAAATGCCTGCTATTTGTTCCTCAGGTATTTCCAATTTCACCCTTCCTCCCTCAAATATTATTTTCACATTAAGTCGGGACAACAGGTCTCTGCCAAGAAGGGGTGTGGGGCAATTTGGCATATACAAAAATTGGTGATCTAATTCTTTCCCCCCAAACCTAAGATTTAAAGGTTTTAAAAATGGTTGTTCCTCTAGCTTCCCTGTTGCCCCCACCACCTGTACTGTTGTGTCACTCAAAGGTCCCAATCGTCTATTAAGAACAGAATATGTTGCTCCAGTGTCTACCATAAATTCTTGATCCTTTCCATCTATCTCTAAAACTACCCTAAGATCCTTTTCTAGTCAGCTTTGATTCTGATAGTTTCCCAAAACTAGTGCTTGAGCGACTTCTGTTGGTCCTCCCGCGAATCCTCCCACAGGAGCATTCCCCATTGGACCTGTCCTTAATCCTATGTTTCCCATGCCCATACCTCCTCTAACCGGGCATTCATTTTTCCAGTGTCCCAATTGTCGGCAAAACACACACTGGTTTGGATCCAACCTCCCCATGTTAGGTGCAAACCCAAATCCTCCCTGACCTCTTGCCAGCCCCCTCTGTCCGTGACTAGCTCCTCCCCGACCTCGACCCCTAATGGGTCTTCCTCCTGCCCCTGTCTGTTGCATTACAGCCAGAATACTAGCTTGTTGTCTTTTTGCAGTTTCTTTTTCCCTGTTGTTGTACACCTTCCACGCTACCTCCAACATTTTATCCAAACTCCGAATGTCCTCTCCTTCCAGCTTTTGTAACTTTTTCCTAATATCCTCTTGTGATTGCCCCATAAACAACAATGCCCATTGAAGTTTTCCTGATTGATCCTCTACATGTAAATTAGTAAACTTCCAAGCCATGTCTTTTAATCGTTCTAAAAAGGCAGACGGAGACTCATTCTTGTCCTGCTTGACCGAATACAACTTGGACCAATTCATAGTCTTAGGTATTCCTGTTCTAATTCCTTCCACCAACAATTCCTGATATCGTTTTACAGCCCTTATTCCTCCCGTAGAGTTTGGGTCCCACCTTGGTTCCTCACTAGGTACCAATTCATCAACTGTTTCATTTAGTTGTCTCAACCGAATTTCCTCACGAGCCTTTTCTCTAGTGGCTCTAATAACCATTTCCTTTTCCGTGGAATCCATTATAGTATCTAATAATACCTGTAAATCATTCCAGTCCGGATTCTGAGTCTTTATTACCATTTTAACCACCCTTGCCACCCTTTCAGGATCCTCCCGATAACTCCCCGCTGATTGCTTCCATATTACCAAATCCCCGGGGGAGAAAGGCACCTTTATAAGTATCCTTTCTCCCTGTAGTCCCACAGCTTCCCTTAACGGCACAATTAACTGTGGCCCCTTCTGCCCCCTTCCTCCCCTTGCAAGTCCGCCCTGCTAACGGAGTTCTTTTAACACTCTCATTCTTTTCACTATCACCATCACTATCACTCTCACTAGATCCCATTTTTATAGCTATATCCGCAGGGGGAGCAGGGGGCAGATTAGGAGCAACCAGAGCCCTCGGGCGTGCTATACAATAAGACAAATCTTCCTCAACTGAAGGATACAAATTACGCTCCTTTCTTTCTTTACATCCCACTCACTCCCTCTCATCATTCACTTCTAAAACCAAAATACCACACTCCTTTTGCCATTCATCTTTCCAGTACAAAACGAAAAACAAATCCAAATATGGTATTTCATCCCATTTCTCATTTCTCCTTAAAAATTGCATCAAAGATTCTATTATCCCCAATTCCAGTGTACCATTCACCGGCCATCCTGCTTGCCCAATCTCATATTCAGGCCACCAATGATTACAATAATCTATCATTTTACTTTTATCCAATTCTTGATAATACCCCTCACTTTTCCACCGTTTCAATATACAACCTAATGGCGTATTTCCAGGTATTTTACCATTGGCTTGCAGTAAGGTTTTAAAAGTTTTACAAGACATCATATTACAACCTTTAATTCCACCTTTAGTCCCAGTAAACCAATACACCTTAAATCAATATACCTTCTCGCCGTCCTTCCCCCAAAAAAAAAAAAACAGGAGGCGAGTTCCGGTCCTGCGTCCTTAGACGTCTTATGGCCGGAGCCTAGGCTTTTTTACCAACCACTAAATCCAAATCCAATTATCACCTTTTTCCAATATAAAGCATCTTTGGGCTTACCTTGATGCAGTTTGTCCAACAGGCGCGGGGGTCGGACACGACCAATGACTCCCCGAGAAATGCTCGGTGCCGGCTCGGAGTGGATCGAGACGCGGAACCGCCCCGGCTGCCCTCAGAGTCCTGCCGCGGTCGCCATAAAAACTGTTGCCCGATTGATAAATGACACAAAACTTGAATAAGTTTTGTGGGTGCTTTATTAAGGGCCCGGGGAGCTGGGGGGACTCACGTCCCAAAAAAAACCCGAGCCCCCGATTTCACGTATGGGTGCTTCCCTCTTATACATGCGATTCATAACAAAGTCTCCAAGAAACAGTTCCCCTTGCCTAGTCACGGTCCCCTTGTAATACATTCCTTAGTTCACAAGCAAGATCATAAATCTTCTGCTTATCTTATTCTAAGAGCATTGTATGCTGCCTCCAGACAGGTTAGCATTCTTACTTTCCTGCACTAGTTTAATTATTTATTAAATTCCTAAGACTACCTGCTAGGTTACGCACAAACCCAACACACACACTATCAACGGCTACAAAACTGCAAAACTGCTTTTAACAAACCAATTCACACACAACTCATAACTAAACTATAATTACACATTTTGCTAAATTTCATTTCTTTTCCAACACCCCCAGGGACCTCCAGCCCCGGGAAGGCGGAACAAGTGGAACCTACAAGTGTGCAAAGGCTGCCTGTGCCCAAAGGAATGGCCAAAAGAAGTGAGGTTTTAAAAAGAAACAGTATTTATTTGCCGAAGATCAGCAAACCTAGGATTTACAGAACATGTGTCATTATAACAATTGTTATAACAACAACCACAAAAACATACAGAACATATTGACATGGGATCTGATGGGCTAACAATCTTCAAAATGTATTTACAAAAAACTTCCAACGTAGTAAACATATTTACAAGGAACTTCTAAACTTCGATCGTATTTACAAAGGCATCAGATCTGTGCCATCATGTGCATGAGTCCTGGAAGAAAGGAAGCAGCAGAGCTGGACTCAGCTGGCAGCACAGGGCCCAGCAGGGCTGGGAGCTGGGCCCCAGGGGCTGGGCTGGGGCTGGCAGGGCTGGCGTGGCCCCAGGCAAGCGCAGGGCAGGCCGGGGCTGGTGCTTGTGGCAGCACAAGTCAGGCCCCCTGCGGGCACCGTGTCCCTGAGCGGGGCCATCCAGCCCAGCCCCAGCCTGGCGTCAGGGGACCCAGTGTGTGTGTGGGCAGGATGTGGGAAGCATCTGCCTGTCTTACCTGTGGGGCTGCATCTTCATCCAAGGACCATGGGCTCGTTTTCATCCTCCTCATCTACTTCCATGTCCTTGATGTTATCCTCCTCATCGACCTCCATCTTGTCGATGTTGTCGTCCTCCTCTACTTCCATGTCCTCAACCAGGTTGGATATGGAAGTAGAGGAGGAGTCCACCTCCATCATTTCTTCCTTATCCAGCCCCTGGTCCACTTCCATTTCCTTCACAGTGTCTCTGTCATTCTGCAAGGGGCAGCACAATCTCCCAGTGGGCTTCTTGTCCCACACCATCCATTCCCACATGGCTGCAGCCTGCCCAAGCCGGGTGCCCCCTGCCTGGAATGGCACTGTACCTCCATGGGCACAGCAGAGCATGTCCTGCTGGGATTAGCGCTCCAGATCTGGCTGCAGGAAAAGCCCAGGCAGCAGCAGCACCTCAGCGCTGAGGGTCAGAGTGCAGGGTGAGCAGCAACTGACCCTTGGCAACCAGTGAAGTGTCTGCTGTGCTCGTTTCCAGGTCCTGGATATTCCACCTGGAACCCTCTGGGAGCTGTGATGTCACTGAAGTTTCAGGGCCGCTGCTCAGTGGGAGATGGGGATGTTAGATTGATCAAATCCTTGAATGGTTTGGCTTGGAAGGGACCCTCAAGATGATCTGGTTCCAAGCTGAGCAAGCTCCTAGCACAGCAGGTTGCTGCAGCCCCTGTCACACCTGGCCTTGGATGTTGCTGCGGATGGGGCATCCACAGCCTCTCTGCACTGGTCCCTGTGTCGGGGACAAGCACTCTGAGAGTAAAGAACTTCTTCCCATCATCAAATCTCTTCCATCTCTTGCAGTTTGATCCCATTCCTCCTTGTCCTGTCACTAAAGTTCCTGACCAAGAGTCCTCTCCCACTTCTCTGTAGTCCCTTCCCTCACTGGAAAGGTGCTGAAGTCTCCTGTGATTCTCTGTACAATGTTCATAAGCTGAAATCTGCAAGTTGAAGCTTGTAGGCCCTCTGCAGTTATATAGTGGCGCTGGGGTGGTTCCTCAATGGCAACACGAAATTCTGAGGTATCAATTCATCAGCTGTTTTTATTGTGGTGGGATCTGAGAATTTGGGTCAGCAGAGCCCTTTATTGTCAGGGGGTGGTGTCTGTGAGCCTGACACAGAATCCAGCACTCAGACTAATCTTTTCTTGAGTATGGTAGGTTTTTTCATTCCTTTCCTCCTGCCCTTAGCCATTGCTAGAATGTCACAGTGAAAATAGAATTGATGCCGTTTTTCACTCATTACATGTTCTTGTTTGTTTTGTTTCTTCTGCAAGGCTGGGCAAGGTTGATCTCGATGCAAATTCATTCACATCTGAGGAGCTTAAAAAGGCCTTGGCTAAAATGAAGGAAAGTGAGAAGGCAGAAAGGAAGGTGAGTTTCCCATTTCTAAAGCAATGCACATTGCAGGGATCTGAAAACACCCTGTTACACTCTGCTGAAACACAATGGTTAAAATGATTGCTTGGAAAACACTATGCAAACTAATTTTGTAGTGAATATGGACCTAAAATACCTTTATTAACCTGTTAGTGATATGGTTCCCTGACTTTTCTGTATGACTCGAAGATTCTGTGAGTGGTTTGGGTTGGATACGACCTTAAAGGTGATCCAGTCCCACCCCTGCCATTGGCAGGGACACCTTCCACTATCTCAGGTTGCTCCAAGCCCCATTCAAGCTGGCCTTCAACATTTCCAGGGATCCAGGGGCAGCCACAGCTGCTCTGAACAATGTAATTTATCTGTTTCACTGCAGCTCAATTCACAAAAATGTCTGCAGACCCCAAAGGGAACTGGATTGCAGCTGATGGTATTTACAGAGGGTATTTCCCTTTACTCTCCTTGCTTTGGGTTTCCAACCTTGTGCTCTGGATAGCAAAACTCAAGTGGCCATGGGGAAGCAGGGGCTGACATTTCCTTACACAAGCTCCAAGTTGTCCATTTAGTTACAAAACAACCCACTACCTGAAGTAAATAGGTGGGAAGATGTGTGACTCATCAGGTACATCAGAGCCTCTTTCCCTTCTCCCCCTCAGCAGTATTTCTTTAACCCTCGCTCCTCCTGATGCCTTGGTCTTGGCTCACTCAAACAAAAACTGAAAGAGGAGTCAAGGCTCTAAAGTTCTGGTGTCACAGAAAGGCTTTTTCTTCCCTTATGTGGCAGCAGGGCATGATTTCATTTGCTGGAGATTATTTCCATAGTAGCATTGCTGATTGATTGCAGGGCTGCTGAAAAGGGCTGCTGGAAATGAGAATCATTGAAATGCAAAAATTAGTGATACTCTATTAGGTGAAAATAAGCCATATTTTAAAACCCCCTGTTAGAATAGCTTTTGTCCCAGCAACTAGGCTAAAAGCAGCTACATCTAATGAACCTGAAGTATTCCATTTGCAGTCACTCCTGCAGAGAGCAAATCCATCCCTGAAGGCTCAGTGTCAGAGGAAATGGAGTTACACTGAGGACCTCTGTGCTCCGGCAGAGGCAGCTCGGGGAGGGATGTGTTGGGTGTGGTACCTCTGGTAATTTACCATTCCATTGACACAGCTTTCACCTCCATTGCTCACTTGGTTTTCCTCCAGCCCTCTCTGATCCCTCATGGGGAGCAGGACAGTGCAAACCCTCCAGCTGAGGCTCACTCCGCATACAAACACATCTTGGCATTTGTGACAAATGCCTTCCAAAAGGGGCTTTCTGCCTTTCTCCTGTCTTTGGAGCAGCCCAGCTCCAGCATGGCCTCTCTGCTGCTTCTGTCCCCTGCAGCAGCAGGCTCTGTCCCCAGTGCCACCAGTGCTGATGTTCCTGCACCTCTGGGGCTCTCTGAGATCTCTGACAGAGCCTTTCCTCCTCACCACATGTTTTGTGTCAGCTCTCTGTTCAGGGCAGCCCTTGGGGTGCTGTTACTGCGAGGGAGATGAGCTCAGGACAGGCTGTGTGCTGGCCAAGCCCCATGGCACAGCACGTCAGCTGCCCCCAGCTTATCACTGCTCCTTCTGCCTCCCTTTCTGACAGCTTCTGTCCTCACACCTCTCCCTAGGAGATAGACCCTTCCAGGAATTTGCTCAACACTTGGAAAGGCAAAAGCATCTTTGTCTGTGTCTGAGAACTCATTGGAGTCACTGGGCACTTTGGGCTGGATGGGACCTCTGGAGCTCTCCAGCCTCATGTCCAGTTCCAGAGAGGTTCAGCTGTAAGATCAGGGAGGTGCCTCAGGGCTTTTTGCAGCCAGGTTTTGAGAAGATCCACTTGCAGGCAAGCAGAGAACAGCAGTACTGCTGCCTGTGGGCTTGATGTTGAATTGGATGGAAATGGGATGTAGAAATAGTGCACAAATGCTGTAGAGATGTAGAAGTGGTGCACAGAGCTCTACTGTTCTCTCATGTTTTGGGTATATCACAGCTAACTGGGTTCCTGGGCTTCTCAGAAGGACCCTGCCCCTGCACCTCTGATGTAGAGCAATAAATCCATTGGCACAGACAGCCAGGTACCCTTTGTGAATGTTGGGGCTGGCATTCCTTTCTGTGTCTGTCTTGTCTCTCTTCATCTCCTATCTTGTTATCTCACATCTGGTTTTTCCTCCTTTTGTTTCCAAGGCCCGAGAGGAAGAGGTGAGGAAGAAGTTCTGGCCCATAGATCAGCTGAAGGAGGAGTTTGAAAAGCTGAACATGAAGATAGAAACAGATTATGAAATTATGGTTAAATTAATCAGCAAATTCAACAGCTCTGCCTCCACGCTGGATGAGAAAGTCGCGGCGCTTTATGATCTCGAATATTATGTTCACCAGGTAGCAAGAATGCCTCAGTAACTACCGTGTAAAATCCAGGGGATACGGTGTCATAAACGGGGCTTTATTTTTCTTATCAGTATCAGGTAATACAAATTGCTTAATTACCATAATCCTGGGACAATAACAGACAGCAGAGGACTAGTGCAGGCTTATTTTATATCCAGGTTGGAATTAATCATCCCTTGGGCCAGGAGCCAGCAGTATCCTGGTGGTTGCCTGATTTGTTGTCTGTTCTCAGGCTGGTTTTCTTATCTTCTCTTTTTCCTTTTTTATCTCCTTAATGTTTCAAAATGGTGTTTTAGCTGCCATTTTTGGGTAAGTAGAGTGGTGGTTGCTCCGAAAATAATTACTTTCTCTCTGCTTCCATGGAAAGCTGCCGTGGTTGATGGTAGGTGCCTTTATATCAGTTCACAGAGAACGTCTTTGTACCAGGAAAGGTGACAGCCACCCAAAACCCCCTGTTTTGCATTGGTGTGAGTAAGCAGTGGCAAGCAGAGCCTCGCTGTGCTAATTAGCTCTGTGTGAGGGTGAACATATTTCCTGGCATCTCGCTTCCTGGGGTTTGTGCTCACACTTTTCCCCCCTCTCTCTGATCTCTCTTGCTCTGCTTTCAGCTCACACATTCCTACCTCCCCTTGGATGCAGCTGCAGGCACAGAGCTCTGCTGCCCTGGGCTTGGTGCCTGCCTTGGTGCCACCCCTGGGAGGGTGTCTGGGCATCCAGTCTCTGCTCTGCCGTGTGGGAAGGGACTTGGCTTCTCCCTCCCCAGTGACTGGGGAGAGTCTGGAGTGCACTGGGAGAGTTTCCAATGGCACTTTGTCATTTCAGAGGGTGAATAGGACAACTCTTGGGAGGTGCCAGTGCAAGCCCTTTCACTGGAACAGCACTTGTTGAACCAAATGTGGTATTTGGAGGCAGGCAGCTGAAGTGTTGCTGCTGTGAGAGAGAGAGTCCATGTGCCAGCTGATACAAGTGTTATTTCCAGGGCTCTTTGTCTTGAATTTCCACTCTGAATTGTCATTGTGGGCATGCAGAGGCTTCCTTGCTGTTTGTTCTCCCTGCTTTTGTGTCACTGACAGCATCTGTGTGACTCAGAGAATAACTGTGAACAATGGGCACCCAAAGAGCTTCATATTTGTACTCAGGGCTAATCTTGCCTGATTAAGGGTGCCAGAGCATCAGGCCATTGTGCTAAAAAGCAACCCCCAAATGCCTTGGCATGCCTTGAATTCCAGCATAGCAATCTGGACTATTCCAGCAGAAAATCCCTGCAGCACAGGATGGGGCAAACAATTTCAGAATGGCAGAGGAGCAGGGACTGGAGCATCAAAGGGAAACACATGCAGCATCAAAGGGGTCAGAGAGGGGGAATGGCAGGAGGCTGGCAGGAGCACAGGGGCTCCTTTGTGCGCCGATCACAGCGCTGCTCTGTGCCCGCGCTGTCGGGGCAGATGGCTGGGCAGCACCTTCTCGTCAGGCAGGAAGCTGATAAGAAATATGACTTGTCTCTAAGCCAGCATGGCTTTTCCTCCTCTTTCTTCTTCCAGTCAGTTGAATGCGTCCAGAGCATTATCTCTGCTTGGGACTGACTTTAGCAGCAGTGGCTTAATGTAATTACTGAACAGCAGCCAAAGGACGCTGATGCTGCATAACCCTGGAAGGGCTGAACTGCCAGGACTCCTCTGCAGCGAGTCACAGCCCTGCTGTGGGAGCAGGGGATCCTTGCAGATGTGGGTGGCCAAGGACTTGTGTAGGGCCACTTTGCAAGTCCCACCTTCCCCAGCCTCCATCAGAGCAGTACCATGCCGTGTCGTGGCTTTTCCGAACTGTTCAGCTCCCGGCCATCCTGCTGCTGTCTCCGGGACACAGGATGCCCTGTGGAGTGGAAAATGCCATGCCCTGGAGGGCGTGCAAGCAAAGGCTGCTCCCTGCTTTTTGCCATGGTCACCCTGGAGCAGTGGGTGCGGGGCAGCTCGTGCCTCGGAGCGTGCCGTGGGAGCCATGGCTGGTGCCCAGCCCGGGGAGATGCTCTCTCCTGCCTTTGAAGAGTCAGCCCAAGGGCTCTGACTTTGCTCAGCTTTTGGTTGCCAGCTCTAGTTTGCTTCTCCTCAGCCACGATTCAGCTTGGCATGTTCGGGAGCCTGTCTTGGAGAAGGAGTAGGAAGGTTTGGCTTGCTGGGTTATCTGTAACGCATAAAACCCAAATGCAAATGTGAAGAGGGCAGAGCGTAACTCATAAACAGCATTCACGGTGCTTGCACAGCAGTGTGTGGAGCCAAGGCCCATTCTCAGGCATTGCAGGCTCTTTCTCTCAATTATTCACTCTGCTTATCTTCCCCTCTCCTCTGCTCTGACATGCTACACCATCTCTCTCTGCTAATTTCCTCTCCATCGTGTGCAGTTGAAATGCTGCTTTCCCTCACTCTTGTTTTCTAACATTTTCTCTCTCACCTTCCCTCCCTATTTTCTTTCTCCTCCAATTCAAACCTGCTCCCTGAATAACTGCTGTCATATTTGCTCTTCTCCCATCCCTCCCATCGCCTGCTTTGCCTGTGTACTTTACTCAAGAGCTCTTTTGATCTTTGGTTTTTCTTCTGTTCTGATTTCAGTGGACTGAAGTGAGGTAGAAGCTGCTGCCTTGCAGCATCCACTGCTCCCCAGAGAGGTTAATACCTTCAAGTTGTTAAGTTTGGGGATTTTGTTAGTTTTAGAACTGGAGCTCTCACAACAGACTCTGGTTAAAAAAGATAAGCACATCTTCAGAATAAGCTTTACAGCACAACAGCACAATTTACATTCTGCTGTTGTGGTGTCTCACTGATGCTGGGGCAGCACAAAGGACTCTGGTGCTGCTGAGGTTACAGCAGGGGATGGTTTTACCACTCCAGCTGCTGGATGCAAATTCCTGCCTGTCCATATATTCCCTCTCATGCAGAAGTCAATGTCTGATGCCAGCACTAAACCAGTTTTTACAGAGGCTGAGTAATAAAAGGACCCACTGGCAGCTGAAATTGGGTTGCTGCATAGATTTCGTTGTAGATAAAGATGGGTCTGCAGAAAAGTGAGAGCTCTGGCAGGCCTGGTTTATAGGGACAGTTAAAAGAACAGCATCTGAAAGGATACAAAAGCTGCTGCAAATCCTGAATCAGCCCCAGCAGACCTGCAGAGAGCAGCTTTGCAGAGGGACAGGTGGGTATTGTCCCACTGGGGAGCAGAGATGAGCTGGAGCTCCCCAGGTCCTGCTTTGGTTGGTAACGACAGACCTGTAGGACACAAAGCTTCTTCTCCTGGGTACCTGAAATATCTGACTTAGGGCCAATTTTGATGAAGGTACATGGTTGAGATACATATAACACTGAGCATGAAGTCATTGACTAGAAGAGGGTCCCACATGCCCTGCATGGCTTGTGGTCCTGTTCCTCCTCATCAGGGGGTCGGCTTGCCCTGCTGATAACTCATTTTTATATTCTGTTTCCATCAGCCAACGATTGCTGTTGTGTCCCTGTCTTTCAGAGAGATATGTTGAATTTCTAAACCTGATTTTTCTGTGCAGGCAGAAACTGATTTTTCTGTGCAGGCAGTTCTGAGCATTCATCAGATCCTCTTTTAAACTGAAAAAAAAATCATTGAATACCAAAATGCATTGATTTGACTTTGGACTGAATTTTGTACTTGAAGTAGTTTGTGCTGTTTCTCTAAATTTTGTCTATGAGCATCCAGAGCCTTTTCTGGTCTCCTCTCCAAGAGCAGATGCCCGCTGGGACTGTGCCTGGCTAGCCCCTGATCCACTTAGAGCCAGAGGCTGATGAATTCCCACTAATGTGCAAAGTTTTCCCTACTGGCAGTTAATCCATTATTGTTTGCTTAGAAAAGTCATTGTGGGGCTGCTCCCTGGGGAAGCTCCTGGATGACCCCTCCAAGCTGGGACTGGCTTTTTCCTTCCTTGTCCATGGGAAGTTGTTGATGGAACTCATGGAGAACTCCCAGAAATGCCCATGCTACTCGCTCCCATGCCCCCTTTGCACCCTGTTGATGCTGACAGGCTCCTAAACATCCCTGACTCCTGGTGCTACAATTACAGCATCAATTAATTAACTTCATTTGCTAAACATGCAATTCCCTGGATCCCTAGTAAAGGCTTGCTCAGGGGAGAGCAAAGAGCTGGAGGTTTTTGACATCAGCAGATATATTGAGTTTTTGACACCACCTGAATTGCCAAAGTACATGTCAAGAGCAGTTTTGATAGCTATAATCAAAGTATTTGAGTTTCCAGTGATGCCTTCTGAGTGTGACAATGTCCTCCCATGAGGACACTGTGCCTGGGCAGCTGTGACATCTCTGCTCATGGGCAGGGCTGTGCTAAGCTCAGCCACAGCCATTCCCTCGGAATTTTTAATCCCTTGTAAAACTCCCTGCTGGTCAGAGCAGGAGGGAAGGGATGCTGTGGGTGTGGAGGGAGGTGTTCTCCAGGGGCTAGGGCTTTGTGCTGATGGAAGCTGCTCTCTCCCAGGTGGACAATGCCAAGGATTTCCTGTCCATGGGTGGGCTCCGGCTGGTGATCGAGGGGTTGAACAGCAGCGAGGCCTCGCTGAAGGAACACGCTGCCTTTGTCCTGGGAGCTGCCCTGTCCAGGTGAGACCTGCCCTCGCCTGGGCTCTGTGCCTCTCTCCACCTCCCTTGGTTTATTTCTGATAGCAGAGACCAAAAGCTGTGTTGTGACACACCACAAAACTGTCTTGTCCCCTTCCTTGCCCTTGCAACATCTGTTTCCCCTTCTCCTCAGTGTGTCCTTATCTTGCTCATTGGACACATCCAGAAGTAATGTGGTGTCGAATCTATGATTGTTTCTTGGTTTCCCTAGGCTCCCTGTTTCTACAAAGTCCAAGGAAGGAATAATTCTCCTTCTGTCCCACTGACAGCTCTCTCTGGGGGAAGATGTAACAGAGGGTACAGTTACAAGCACCCCAGTGAGCACCTTTGTCCTTCCTCATCCTTGCTCCTGGGCTGCCTCAGGATGGCAAGGTGCTGATTTGAGCAGCTCCCGTGGTCTTTAGAGAGAGATTTGGGCCCCATGAACACGTGCCTCTGACATCAAAGGCATGTTGATTAGATGTGGGGTCAGGAATAAGGGTCAGCAGCCAGAATCCAGAGGAGACTGACCTGCAGAATGTTTGAGGTTCAGGGGAAGGAGCCTGCTCTTCCTTATGCTGGGGCATCCTGTGTAGTGCTGGCTGCAGGAGGTATCCTGTGGGCTCCATGGGTTTTCCTGGTGCCCCTTTTTTGATTTATGGGTTTTGGGGCTTTGCAGGGGATGTGTTGCTCATTCAGAGGTGCAGAGGCTTTAGAAATGCTTTGGATGGACTCAAATTCAGGATCAGAAGTGCAGAGTGAAAATTGAATGTCAGGACTGTTTTATCTGCATATTTCTACACCTAAAAATACAGTCACCTTCTCCAGCATTATAAATTATTTATGGCCTAGTCTAACACATGGTGCATGCACAGACCTGCATTTACTTGGCAATCTCATATGCAATGCAGTTGGGCCTCAGCGTGTGTGGAGTGATGGGCCTCATGGACAGGAGCAGGTACCCAGGTTTATACCAGGGAAGGATCCAGCTTCTAGTCTGAAACAGAGCCTGATTTAGGGATGACAGGAAGATACATGAGAAACAAAACCTGCTCTTCATATTCTGGTGTATCTTTGTCTCTGAAACAATACCAGAGTGGTTTGCTCAGGTTCTTTATGTAGACTCTTTCTGCATACAGAGAAGATCATGCAGAGGATCTGGAAACATTTGCAGGTAACTTATGAAATGACAGGGGCTGCTAAAGAGCTTCTTTCCAGATGTACCTGCCATGACATGGCCAGGACTCCAAAAATTCATTGTCTCATGGTACCTGACAGTGTAGCAGTGGCCACGAGAGTCACACTTTTGTGTAGTGTTTCTTACTCAAGTGCAAAAATCTTCTTTGGAGAGAGCCTCTCATCTGATAGGACAACATTAAACTGCTGCTTTGCAAACTTGTGGACCTGTTTTCTTTGAAGGACATTCTGGCAGATGGTAATTTGGAGTGGTTTGGCTGATACATGGTCTGAGAGCTCTGCTCCAAAATGTGAGGGATATTATGCCTTGGTTTGAGTTTGCTTTTTCTCCCCTTGCTGTGCTTAAGCTTTCTCAGTAGACACCTAAATGCCAACTTGTCTGCTGTGTGCTCACTTGTTTAATTCGTTTGTTCATACATTTTCTCAGCTTACTCCATGCTCTAGTTAAACTGTTGGGGGCATTTCAGGTACTTCACACAGCATTTTGTGTTTTTTCTGAGGGCTTGTTTTTTATTTCCTTCCCTCATGGTTGTTCCTGAGAGCCTTAGAGAGGTGGTAGGGCTTTCCAGTAAATTCCCAGAGGTGTCACAGCTCGCTGGGCTGCAGGGACATGATCTGCTCTGTGCTTGTGTGCCTGGGGCTGGTGTCAGATCCTCTGCTGGATGCTGAGCCTGGGAAGAGGCAATGGTCTGCTGCTCACCAAATGGGTCTGTGGCCACCTCCCAGGTCTCTTCAGCCAGGCTGGCTCAGGCCAGTGGTTTCAAGCCAGGCAAACATTCCCAGAGGGAAATCTGGGCATGATGAGAGAGCAGCTCCAGAGCCTGGCACAGGAGGTCAGTAACTCCTGGCACAGCTCAGTCTGGAAGAGGGAGTTTGGCCTTGTCTGTAGACAAGTGTTTAACACAGGAGGAAACCACTGGAGACAGAGTGATTCCAGACATGCCTGGGACACATCCAGAACTTTTCAGCTCTCAGAAATACCCAGATCTTCTCCAGATTTGCACTGTCCTTAACTCTGCTCAGGTAGTCAAGCAGGTAAGGGATGGAACAAACAGCTGCAGCCCCCAGGTCCTGCCTGCACATGGCCCTGCCAGGACCTGGGTCAGAGCTCTGGCTGTGCTGGAAGCCCATTGGAACAAAAAGGTTTTCCAGGGGATCAGCATCTTGAGCCAACAGGCCAGGGGGCTGGCCAAGAATTGGATCAGCAAAGGCAGCAGGAGGAGAAGGCACAACAGGGCCAGCTCAGAATTTCCCCTTCCTGATATTATCGCTCCTATTTATTTGGCTCAAAGCAGACTTGAAAAGCAGCCATAGCACAGCATGACTGGGACATGAAAATGCACTGCATGTGCAGCCAGGGTTGTCCTGCAGAGCAGCTCCTGCAGCCCTCAGGGCTCTTGGCCAGCCCAGGGCATGTGCCACCTGCCAGGGGCAGCTCTCAGCCTGCCTGGCAGCTTCCCATGGACGCTGCTGGGGAGAAGTTGGAGGTGGAAGGAGCCACCCCCATCAGGGCAGATTCCTCCTGCTGTGGAGATGGTGCTGCATGGCCAGGGCTGCTCTCAGCTTTCTCCTGAAGGGAAGGGAAAGGGGCTGTCAGCTTTGCCTGTGTCACTGAGACTCCTGCACTGTCACCCTGGGCATCAGCAGATGGGCCTCAGATCTCCCTCAGAAAGTGCCTCCTCAGCCTTCTCTCCCTACAGACAGCAGCAGCAGCACCTTGGCTTGCAGCATCTCTGTTTGTCTGGCCTGCCCTTAAGGCCCTGCTGCCAGGGAGATGCCCCTGGGCAGTGCCCTGTGCTGGGAGCGGTCTGCAGGGCAGAGCTGAGCCCCCAGGGCTGGGCTGGGCTCTGGCAGCACTGGCAGGGACAAGGCTTGGGTAAAGAGAAACTGCTCCCAGTAGGCACAACTCGAGGCAGCAGAGAGCCAGGCCAACCCTTGGTATCCCTCCAGCCAACAGCATCAGGGAAGAGTGTAGGGTTTGGAGAGATTGATTTTGAAACTGGAGTGTTCAAAAAGGCTACGTTTTTTATAACTACAGTTAATAATTTTTCCATTCTGTACTAGAGGGAGGTGAAATGAGCAACGGGCAGCTGTTTAGGGTGAGCAGCTCTGACTGTTCTGGGGCACAGGGAGGCCTGTTTTCCCTCTGGGCTCCCCAGTGTTCAGGGTGAGAGCAATGCCAAGAACAGGATTTCTGTCCGTTCTTAAAAACACACAGTTACTTAGCAGCCGAATTCTTAACTCAAAAAAAAAAAGTAAATGAAATTTCCACAAAGAAAGAAAAGGAATTTTTATTGCTTGTGTAAGAAAATAGCATAGAACTGACTCAAGGTAATTTGTCCAAATTGTCAATGTGTCTTTAAAAAGCTCACAATGTCCATAATGAAGAAATGTCCAACAGCAGCTCCATCAGGCACTTCCTCCTGCTGGCATTGGCAGACACGTGGCAGCTGCAGCTCCTGCACTTCTGCCTCTTGCTGGGCATCTCCCTGGCTGCCCTTCTGGGCAACGGCCTCATCATCAGCGCCGTAGCCTGCGGCCACCACCTGCACACGCCCATGTTCTTCTTCCTGCTCAACCTGGCCCTCAGTGACCTGGGCTGCATCTGTACCACTGTCCCCAAAGCCATGCACAATTCCCTCTGGGACACCAGGAACATCTCCTATGCAGGATGTGCTGCACAGCTCTTTTTTTGTGTGTTTTTCATGTCATTAGAGGTTTCCCTCCTGACCATCATGAGCTACGACCGCTACGTGTCCATCTGCAAACCCCTGCACTACAGGACCCTCCTGGGCAGCAGAGCTTGTGCCCACATGGCAGCAGCTGCCTGGGCCAGTGCCTTTCTCTATGCTCTGATGCACACAGCCAATACATTTTCCCTGCCTCTGTGCCATGGCAATGCCCTGGGCCAGTTCTTCTGTGAAATCCCCCAGATCCTCAAGCTCTCCTGCTCCAAATCCTACCTCAGGGAACTTGGGCTTCTTGCTGTAAGTGTCTCTGTAGCCTCAAGCTGCTTTGTGTTCATTGTTTTCTCTTATGTGCAGATCTTCAGGGCTGTGCTGAGGATCCCCTCTGAGCAGGGATGACACAAAGCCTTTTCCACCTGCCTCCCTCACCTGGCCGTGCTCTCCCTGTTTCTCAGCACTGCCATTTTTACCTACCTGAAGCCCCCCTCCATCTCTTCCGCATCCCTGGATCTGGCCCTGTCAGTTCTGTACTCGTTGGTGCCTCCAGCCCTGAACCCTCTCATTTACAGCCTGAGGAACCAGGAGCTCAAGGCTTCCATGTGGGCACTGATGACTGGATGCTTTCAGAAACATTAAACTACTGGCCTATTTCTGCCAATCACTTGTAATAAAAGTAATCTTCAATACTTTTTGTTAGTTTCCTTTGCAGGTTCTTTACCTTTGTTTTAATTTTAAAGTATTGTCTACAAAGTGATGTCATTGTGCCATTTCTCATTTTGTTTCCCTTCTCCTTTACTGTGACCCACAACCTGTTTCTATGAGGAGCTGTGCTCTCAGTGGCTGTAAGTGAACTAAAGGATCTCCCAGGAAAGTTTTTTGCAGAGATGCCCTTTTGTTCCTTCTCTGGAGCTGCAGCAGCAATGTCTGTGTGCAGAGCTGGGGGCAGATCAGTGCTGGCCCAGCAGCTGTGCCCAGCAGCAGCAGCAGCACTTGGTGTTGCCAGTGCTCCTGCCGTGGCCCTGCCCCGCTGCCCTGGTGGCCCTGGTGTTGCTGCAGGGCCTGAGTGCTCTCGGGGCTGGGCACAGCCCTGGGGGTGGCAGTGCCGGGGCTGAAGCAGGGACAGGCCATGGGCACTGCTGGGGCAGTGCTGACGCCTCAGCCCAGGGCCTGGGGGCTCCAGGCTCCTTGCCCAGGCTCTCTCAAGAACACGGCCAGGCCAATGCTCAGCACACAAAACCCCCGTGAGCAGCCCCAGGCTGGCCGTGGGCAGGCTGGGGGCAAACAGCATGGCTGGGGCTCTGCAAGGGCCCTGGGGCAGATGGGAAGGAAGGAGCAGCAGAGCAGGGGCTGATCCATCCCCAGTGGGCTGGACTGCCCAGGGCAGCGTCCCAGAGCATCCTCATGCAGCTGCCAACAACATCCCCCCTCTGCAGCCCTGGCCTCTCCCCCAGCTCACACAGGTGCCCCATTCTTGCAGGCACAGACACGGCAGCACTGGCTCAGCAGCCCCTGTTTGCATTGCACACAGCAGGCGGGAGCACCCCCATGCTGTTGGTGTGGGGACATGAACCTGAGGGAGCACAAATGCCATCAGCCCCTGGGGCCAGCAAGGGCTGAGGGACAGCAGGGAAACCACTCAGCTTTGTCCTGGCCTCTGCAGTCAGCCAGAAAGTTTGTTCCCATCAGCTGGGAGTTTCCTGTCCCACTGCAGACGCTGTTGCTCAGAGCCAGGGCTGCCTGGCAGCCACCCTGTAACTGCCCTGAGCATTTCCTTGCCTTCATCTTTGCTTTCTTTACTCTTCCCTGGTAGTAATTTCTTCCTTTTGCCCACCCCTGTTCCTGCCCTGGAAAAGGGCAAATAGCCCATCCCTGTTTGCCCTTTCGTCTCCTCTCCCCAGCCTTTTTGCCCTTTTCTGGGACACACTCCAGCCCCTCCAGGTCCTTCCTAAATTGGGGGACCCAGAACTGGACACAGCACTCGAGATGCTGCCCAACCAGTGCTGAGCACAGGGGAAGAATCCCTGCCCTGCTCCTGCTGGCCATACCATTCTTGATCCATAGGAGTGCCAGGGGTTGGATAAAAGAAATGGTGGAGAGGGGGTGGGAATAAAGTGCAATTGATTGTCAGCCATGAAGGGTCCTGATATTTGTATATATTCCGACTGCATTAGAAGGTGCTGGGGGTCAATATCAACTGGGGATTGTAGTTATCAAACAATAAAAAGGAAAAGAAAATAGGACAAAAAGTTCTCTCTGCTTTTTTTTTTTTAAGATAGCAGATTGAATTTTGTTATGTTTGCTCAAGTATCCCATCATAAAAATAACCAAACAATATTAAAAGTAGCAGCAATTTTAAATGAATAGTTAAAATAAAAAACTATAAATTGGATACAATATAATTCAATAAAATAAGGGATAATTTGGTTCCAATAATAGCGCATAAGCAAAAGATAACCACGGGGTATGGAGGGCAGGGTTCTGGGACCCTTGCCACCTCACGTACAAGCTTGCTAAGTGAAAATCATCCCTTATATGCCATGTGTCAATACCATCTCCTCCCATTTTCGGTTGGTCATATCTCTATCTCCGCTTTCATTACCACCTTTACCACCCGTGCGCCACCACTCGGTTTGGTGGTCGCACAAGTCTTTGGGGGTCGTCACTGATGAAGGCTCTGTAGTCTTCCTCTGTGTCCTTTAATTCACCTTTGGGTTACACATGCGCACCAAGCCAGTACAATGTAAGCCAAGACTAACATATCGCTATGTCTACATATCAAGGCATTAAATCCCTTATAATTAGCATTTTCTGGGACCCAACCAGGTTTTTGCTCATTTTTAGCAATGACATCTTTGGCTTCTTTCCTGTGATCCTTGAAAACATCTGCCAGGAGGGGGAGGGTGGAGCCCCTCCTCTCCCTCTCTTCTTTTGCATTACAACTTCTAACTATTTTATTATTCCCAAATATTAATTACTGTATCAATATCAATTACTGTTTCAATTTTTATCAGCACGAATCATACCTATTTATCACAAATCCCCCATTTATCTTCTTGATCATTATGATTTGTGCTTTATTATAAAGCTATGCTCTGATATCTTTTGTATTTTTTCAGAATTTTGGTTTTCTTGTTGTCTCTTTTCAGCTTCAAACTTTTCTAGCATTTCTATTACTGCCTCTAGTCTTTCACACTCTCTTTCAAGTTTAGTTAGCATTTCTTGTTCTATTTCAATCTTTTTAGGTCTTTGTTCTTTAACAGGGGTCGATTCAGCTTTTCGATTATAGATCTTGGTTTTCCTTTTTCTGCTGATTCTGAATCTAGAGACATTGTTGTAATCTGCATCCCCTGAATCACTGAGTGAATTAGCTTAATAAAACACAAAATCATACAAAGCAGAAACAGAAGTCCCAGAATTGAGCATAACAACATGAACTCTAACTTTTTTTTCCAAACGCTTCCAAAGAGGTTATCCCACCAATCTGCTTTCAAGATTGAATTCCACTTTTGTACCGGGCACATGAGCCACTCTTTTAATTTCTTCTGCAAGTTCTGTGATAGCTTCCCCATAATCATCAATTTCTACACAGCACTCAGATTCATTCAATCTCCCACAAACTCTCCCTTTTTCTGCTAACAGATAGTCTAGGGCAATCCTATTTTGGTACACAAATGCCCGCATTTGTGTATATTGCCTGGCTAACATTTTTAAAGCACTGGAGGTGTGATTTGACACTACCCCTACTGCTGCTTGGAGCCTTATTAATCGATTCAACAGGTAAACTGGGGTCCTATATCCCTATGACCCATCCTGAGCCCATCTTGCTGGTTCATAATATGCTATAATTCATTCTGCAGGCCACTCGTCCTCCCATCCTTTTTGGTTCCCTCCTGCTGTTGGAAAGTTGAAATTCAAATCCCTTTTACTCTGCTGCAGGGTTTCATACAGAGGAGTTCTTAACACATTGCTCCTAGACCTCGGTAGAGCAAAGAAGGAGGGTTGTATTACTCTGAACGTACAGGTTCCTCCCCATTTTTGAGGTGACTCACTGTATGCTCGTTGCCCACAAATCCAATATATCCCATCTGAGGCTTTCCATTTCTTATCAGTTTTCTCCAGTTGTTCTCAATATGACCTCAGGCTGTCGATGGATTGGTAGGGGTTAGCTCCAGGACTTCTGTACTAGCATAAATTAATCTGTTCATCCCATTCACAATTTTTTTTTTTATTGATCCTCAATATCTTATAGGGGTTTCAGGTCACCAAACTTTTGAACAATTATCCATATTGACTACTAATGTGGATTTACAAAGAGTATGCCCCACTACTTTATTAAATTTCCTTCTTTCTCGAGTTACACAAATGATTCTAATTACTTGATGGCTTAAAATCCATCCTTCAGGTCACTTCAATGTTCCAGAAATTTGGGTGCGATTCTACTTTAAAAATTGCTCTGGAGGTAAGTTCTCACTTTTCCACAGCCGTCTTTCAGCCATTTTTAGACCTCTACAAATCCAACATTTGGATAATCCCAATTCTGTAGCAATCTCTTGTATCAATCCCACAAACAGATTCTTATTCGAGGCTGGCAAATCCCAATCTTTGTAGTGCTGTTTTAGTTGTTTATACAGTTCAGCCAATTCTGTTGACTCTTTTCTCCTGTTTTTTCCTCTATTCCCCTTTGTTTCTTTTTCTTCTTTTTTTTTTTCTCTTTCCATTTTTCTTTTAGTGCCTGGTTTCCCTGTACTTGGATCGTTTCCATTATCATCTCTTTCAAAACAAAAGAATCTTCCATATTGAGGGCAAATTTGATCATCATGGGGATAAGGAGCTTGTCTATTATATCTCAAATTTTTCCTTACCCAATACATCTTTCTTTCCTTAATACAAACATCTATAAAACTGCTGTGATTGTAGCAAGCAGAACTAACATATAGGTGTATTACAAACACAGATTTCATCTTGTCCTTAATCTACACAGGGTGATTGCAATAGTCACAAATGTTGAAATTACTGGGACTTGGTTTTTGCCTTGTTTGCTTTTTCATTGCCGAAACTCGGTCTAGTGTGGCTCTCTGACTTTGGCCAACCGTCCAGGGTACCATAATGATCACAGCGAAAATAATCCTCAGGAAATCTACCTTTCTACCTTTCTCAAAGCCCCTTGGGTTGCAACCAAGGGCCGAGATGCCAGTCTTCTCGGGAGCAAAGGTAATATTCTGGGATCTAGTCACTGGTGCTTTTTGTTTCCTTGGTACCCATAGCCCCACAGGGTTTGCTTGTCCCCTTTTAAATTCCATTTCTCTGTTCTGGCTAGTTAAGAAGAAATAATTACAATGAAAAGAACAGGGAAAAGGTTAGGCAGGAACACTATAAATTTATATTTTCCAAAATTTCAGAGATATGCCAACCACACTAAGACTTAATTAATTTTTTTTTTTTAAATTTTCTTCAAGGGCGGGGAGTGCATTAAGTCTCTGCCTCCAATTCCGGGGCCAATATGCCCCAAAAACATGCCTATGATGTGATATATAGACTTCTTCTCCACAACAACTATCAATTATGAGACACTGGTCTATAATATTATGAGTTGCTCATTCTCTTATTTGTGCTATTGCCAATATAGCAAGAACCAATTGATCTAAGTTCTCTATTAATCCAATTGCTGCTTGAAGAGTCCCGTCTCCCAGTCTCAAAGTTATTTCAAAGAAATCAATAGCAATGAGTTCTATAGTTAGCTGGCTAAATACATAACCATAGCAAAACAAGCAAATCAATTGTCTCTCTTTCTCTTCCCTCTTACTTTCCACCACGAGTTAAAGCAAAGTGTGCAAACAATACATATCCAGGGATGACACCCTAAACCATGTTTACTGCACTCCCAACATTTTACT
Source organism: Melozone crissalis (assembly GCF_028551555.1). NCBI lineage: Eukaryota > Metazoa > Chordata > Aves > Passeriformes > Passerellidae > Melozone > Melozone crissalis. The sequence continues at coordinate 1,550,492 of NW_026535886.1, forward strand.
TGTCTCTGAGCTCTTTTAGCAACAGGTGTTATCAATCTCAGTTTCTGGAATTGCAGTTCTGTAATCAATTCTAATAATGTTGCTGGTGGGTGATCCTGGAGGAGATCTTCGATCTTTTTAGGCTGTTCCCACCTATTCAGAAAGTCTTTTATTCTTTTTCCACCGGTGTTCTTCTGCCTCTGAGCTCAAGGGAATTGCGGTTCGCAGCCATTCCAGGATGCTTAGTTCCTTCTTAATAAATCAGGGTTAATATAAATCTACTTAAATCCCACCATATTTTCACATTCTTGGAATTTCATGTTCCAACAATATTTTAGCTACCGTTTAAACTGTAGCCCGAGTTGCTGGAAATGCTTCAACTCACTGAGTTAATTCATCTATTATAACTAACAAATATTCCACCGAGCCACTTAAAGCAAGTCTACAAAATCAACCTGAATCTTTTCAAATAGCCTGTAGGCTTCTTTTTTGTCGTCCAGAGGGAGGGCTCTTTAACACTTTCTTATCTACCTTTTGACAGGTAAGACACACCTGGGTAATTTGTTTTCCAATTTCAAATATCCTTATGCACCCATAAAATTTTAAAAAGTGATCACAAAAGGCTCTTGTTCCCCAGTGTGTCTGTCTATGCAAGTTATCTAAGATCTAATATGCCACTGGTTTTGGCATCATAATCCTGCCATCAGGAAAAACTCACTTTCCCTCCTTGAATGTTGCTCCTAATTTCCTTATAGCTGCCAGTTCTGCTAGCGGAAGGGAAAGTGTCTCCTGCTGAATTTCTATTTTTTGTAAGGTCATGATTTCAGTATCTCTTTTCCTTAAGGTTGCTCTTTTTTGCTTCTTCATCAGCCAAATTATTTCTCGGACTCTAATGTCCCTCCCTCTCTGGCATTCCTTTACATGAACTACTGCTATTTTCTTTGAGCCTTTTAAAGCTTCAAGTATCTGAATTATCAATTCCCCGTGTATTAACCTTTTCCCTTGAGAGTTTATAAGTCCCCTTTCCTTCCAAATTTTTCTAAAAGTATGTACTACACTAAAAGCATATTTGGAGTCTGTATAAATAGTCCCTCCTTGCCCTTTTAGTATTAATAATGCACAGAGTAATGCATAAAATTCACAGGCTTGTGCTGACCAGGAGGGACTAAGGGGACCAGACTCCTTTACCCTAAACTTTTCCCATTTCACCTGAACGCCAACCCGTGTCATTAATTTCTAGATTATCTTCTTCAGTTAAAGAATAAATTTTAAGTTTTCCTTCACAGGGTTTTATCCATAAATTTAAGGCTATTATTAGATCTCTGCCTAACAAATTATTCTCGGCCTCTGGTATCAACAATAAATCATTTACTCCAAATTTGCCATCTGTTTCAATTTGCACTCCTTTTATTACAGGAAAAGGGAAACCACCTCCCGTAATTCCGATTACTGAAACTCACTCACGACTTATCTCACATCCCTGGGGTAATTTTGTCACTGTCGACTGAGAAACTCCTGTATTGACTAAAAATACAACTTCTTCACTCTGAGGACCTACTTTTAGTTTTGTTATCAAGGCCTCTTCTGGTTGTATTTCGGTCCTCTTCATTAAACAAAACTCTTGACCTCTCTCATTCTCCTGAGTAGTTTTCTCATCTTGCTGTTTCTTTCTGCAATTTTTTTGCAGGTGCCCCTTTTTATGACAATAAAAACAGGTAGGTCCCGCATCCTTTAAAGTAGGACAAGAATGTTTTAAGTATCTTTTCTTGTGGCGGGAAAAATGCACAGGTCTTGTGTTCCTAAAAATAGATCCTGACATCCGCCGTTTGTTTTTCCCTGCAGATTCTTCTGTATTCAAAGCTGCCTGCATTTCTTGAACGCCGCAACCAAAATTCTGGCATCTGCTTTCTGCTTTTTCTCATTTCTCTTTACAAACGCCCTTTGTGCTTCTCTCAGTAACACTTGAAGTCCCCTGTCCTGCCAGTCTTCTAATTTTTCCAGCTTTTTCCTGATGTCACTGCAAGATCTGGTCACAAACTGAATTTTTAACAGAACCTGCCCTACTGCAGTATCAGTATCTATACCTGAATATAATTGCAAGTCTCTTTTTAATCTTTTTAATCATTCTGCTGGGGACTCATATTTTTTCTGATGCTCACTCAAAGCTTTTCCTATATTATGTCCCTTAGGCACTGCCCTCTGAATTCCTTGATTTTCTTCCCTTTGTGATTTCCATTCATCCCAAAACTGTATTATCATCCCCAGTGGGCTGTCCTGAGGAATGCTCCTTCCCTGAGAACCCCCCTCAAGGTTCCCAGATACCTCAAACTTCTGCGAATTTTTCCTACAATCCGCAGCCCCTGGGTCAAGGAACTTACTTTTTCCCTGACCCATTTCTGGCGGCAACAAACTAAGAAATCCCCAGTACCAGGAAAGTCTTAGTTTCCCACACTCACCTCGTGGCTCAACTGCCTCACTTATTACACTGTCACACTGCCTTTTCAATCTACCTGTTCCACTTCTATCTCTCCCTCTGCAATCTACTTGTTCCACTCCTATCTCTCCCTCTTTCTCAATTTATTAGCCCCGATCTCTCACCATCTAATCACATACTAAATTGCCTGCTACCAACCCCTCCAAGGAAATTGAACCTATTCATTCACTCTCTTTCTCAGTCTCCCTACTGAGTCAATCCCTCCTGCTCAAGGACCCTCCCACAGGTGCCTGGACCAGGGATCCCCTCCTTCCCCCCTGGGTCAAACCCTCCCAGGGTCCCCACTCATTCACTTTGCACTTCCCTCCTTTTCCGGCCGGTCTCCTCGCGGAGAACACGAAAACGCGGTACAGGGAGGTCCCACTTGCTTCAGGGGTCCGGGACTGCCCAGCCCCCATCTCAGACACTCCACACACACTCACACATGCATACAGCCGCCCCCTGACCCAAAACCCCGTGATACTCACAGCCTGATCTTCTCACGAGGGTCTTCGTGCACAAAGCAGTTTTCTATGGGTACTCTCTCTCCTATAAGCCGGCACTCTGATGGGATCCTCTCTTGCACGCTATTAAAAACTAATTTGCTTATGTGTTATTGTAATAAAGCCTCTCTTTTCCCAAGGGAGAGTGGTCTAGCCTTGGGACCACTTAAAAGTCTGGTGGGGAGCTCCTTCCCAGAAACTATCCACCTCCCCGGAGTTGAGAGAGTCACGGATGTCGGCACCAAAATTGTTATGTTTGCCCAATTATCCTATCATAAAAAAAGCCAAACAATATTAAAAGTAGTAACAATTTTAATTGAATAGTTAAAATAAAAAAAAAATTATAAAATTTGATACAATATAATTCAATTAAAATAAGGGATAATTTGGTTCCAATAATAGTGCATAAGCAAAAGATAACCACGGGGTACAGAGAGCAGGGTTCTGGGACCCTTGCAACATCACATACGAGCTTGCAAAGTGAAAATCACCCCTTATATGCCATGTGTCAATACCATCTCCTCCCATTTTCGGTTCGTCATATCTCTATCTCAGCCTTCATTACCACCTTTACCACACATGCGCCACCACTCGGTTTGGTGGTCACACAAGTCTTTGGGGGTTGTCACTGATGAAGGCTCTGTAGTCTTCTTCTGTGTCCTTTAATTCACGTTTGGGTTACACAAGCGCATCAAGCCAGTACAATGTTAGCCAAGATTAACATATCACTGCATCTACATATCAAGGCAATAAATCCCTTATAATTAGCATTTTCTGGGACCCAACCAGGTTTTTGCTCATTTTTAGCAACTTTATCTTCAGCTTCTTTCCTGCGGTCCTTGATAACATCTCCTGGGAAGGGGGGGGGGGGGGGGGGGGTGGAGCCCCTCCTCTCCCTCTCTTCTTTGGCATTACAACTTCTAACTATATTATTATTCTCAAATATCAATTACTGTATCAATATTGATTGCTGTTTCAATTTTTATCAGCACGAATCATACCTATTTATCATACATGTAAATTGCAGTTTAATGAACTTGAATTGAATTCAGTTTTGACTTCTGAAGAATTAAAAATCTGAATGACAATGACACAGCCTCACGTTCCCTTAGTGATATGTGAAAGGCCAGAACAAGAAGAGGGAATCTGGTGCCTGCTGAAATCAACATGTACTGAGAAATTATTGTTTTTATTGAAAGAACAGTTTAAATTACAGGAGGGTGTCTTGCTTTGGGGAGCCCTCATCCCTCTGTGATACACCTCACCTCAATGTAAACTTCAGGTGGTTTGGGGTTTTCTTTTTCTTTCTCCAAAACACGAAGAGATCAAAATTCTTGGTAAAAACAGGACTTCTACTTTCAGTCAAAGCTAAAGAGAAGCTCTGCAGGGCTTCTTCCTAGATACGGATAAAATACCCTGGTAATCTTATCACACCCTGTTCTCAAACTTTTGGGACCAGCTTCTACTCTGGAACACCATGACTTCCTTGTAATCTGAAAGAGGGAACAAATCAAACCTCAAGAGCTGGTCCTACCTTTAAAACCAGTGTTCCTCCCACCAGAAACTTCTTTTCCTGTTGTGATAGATGGGTCATGTGATGATTGACTCTCACAATTAATAGAAAAATATCATGTATATAAGTTAAGAAAAGTTTTATAGATTTATAGTTATTCTGCACCCCATCCCATGGTTATCAAGGGACAGCTGGGGTTGGGACATCTGGGAGGGCTGGCTTGTCGCTATGGCCACACTTGACCCCCAATCAGGATTTGAGGAAGATATCTCCACCACTGGACAGCAAAGAAGGGGTTGATGGACAAAACTTTGGGAGGGGTTAAAGGGTTAAAAAGGGAAAGTCTCCAGTGTGAGGGGGCTGAGCACATGGTGAGGAAAATCTTTTGCTCCTGGTGCTGTAACCTTTTTTCTTTATTCAGTCTTCTGTTGTATTTTTGATAAGGTTTAATAAACCTTCCAAAACTATGAAGAGTAGCTATATCTCACACTGTGGTCTGCAACCCTCACTCTTTATTACAATAAAATGCTTCTTTTTATTAGGTTTACATCAGTTCCATATGAGCTTTTATGAGCTTTTATGCCTTTTTATCTATATATGTTTAATACCACTTTCTGCTTATTGCAACATTCCAGGAATCCCTTTTGACTCTTCTCTCCATATTCCTGCAGAAGGTCAGGTCACTGTGGGTTTTACACCAATAAAAATCCAGGTTGTTCAGATCCTAGGTGTGATGGGCAGGCACAATTTCCCTGCTGACACAGGGACTGAAGACAAACCCCTCTGTTGTCACTGAAAACAAAACAAAGGAGGAAGTTTCTGCCCATTGGAAAGTCCCCGTTTTCCCTGAAGGACTCTGCCTCTTCTTTCTCAGCAGCAGCTCAGCAGCCGGACGCCAAGAACAAGAGAGGGAGGGGTGGTTGATTTGTGTGACAATTTAACAGCCCTTGCAAACAAGAGCTGAGTCTGTCAGTAACATCTCTGCAGAGGCAAGTCCTTGCTGAGGATGCAGAGCTGAGTCACTTGTGTTTAGTTTGCATCGAGTTAATGGCACGGTGGGTTTTCATGCTGCAGGTGTGGCCCCTGTGACAGCAGCCTGTTCATCCTTCAGGGGGTTTGCACCCACAGGGACAGTGCTGCTCCTGCCAGCACACCACAGTTTGTCCTCATGCCAAAAAGTCTGGGCAGAACTTCTTAAAGGAACATTTTCCTTTTGCTCTCAAACCAAAGATTTAGATGTAATGGTATAATAGAAACAAATCTTTTCCCCTGTTGTCTCTTGGGACAGGAGGAAAATCCTATCACATCCAGATAGCACGGCACTGATTTCACGTCCGCTCTGGAAATGACTTGCAGGAGCAAGTAAATAAAATTCTCTGCTAGAACAGTGAAGTCCTGCCACTCTAAATCAGTGTGGTGCCTGAAGGGTTTTGTAGCAGGGTTGCACCTAAGTTGATGCTCAAGAAGTTTATGAGGTCCAACACAGACCTAAGGTTTGCACAGCAGAGTTTAGGCTAACAGCTAAGGGAGCATAAATTAAATGGTCTTTCCAACCCAGAAGGCTGATGAGAATTGTTGGTATTTGTGCTCTCCTTCCTTGTTTAAAGGATAGCAACATATTTGATGAGATTTTGGAATTGCAGCTAAAAGTCATGGCCAGATTAAGTCACCTAAGTGGTTGTTGTGCATTTCTAATTGTGGAGGTCAACATCAATGTAGCTGCTTCTGGTAATACAAAAAGGTCTTTCAAGACACTTCTTAAGAGAAATGTCCTTTTCCTTTTCACTCTTAACTGCAAAGCACCTCCAGGATGAACAGCAAACAGGTTATCTAAATTGTCCTTTCACAATAACAGAAAACTTCCCCTTTAATCAGCCTGAATTGCACAATTCTCATCTGTATGAAGGGATTTCATTTAGTCTCTGCTGTAAAGAAGTGATTTCTATGCAACAGGGTTGATAAAGGGAGGACCCAAATTAACAAGAGTGGTATTTGTTAACACTGCCATTACTCATCACAAACTTTAAACAAACCACACCACCCAGCCCAAAGCTAATATGGCTCTGTGTTAAACATTTCTGAGGGATTACACATCCCTGTGTGAAGATGGAATTAGGATTTAAAGCCAGTATTTCTGCATATACAAGCATTGTGCAAGAACATTTCATCTTCAAAACGGAAACCAAATATCACCTGTACAGGGTAAATGCTGCAATAACATGAATACACTTCTTCCATCAGGTTCACAGGCAGCTTAACCAATTCTGTGCTTGCAGATAATCTGTTCTGGCATCTTTTGAAGCCCTGAACCAGGAAAGTCACACTGAAATACTTTGGGACCATGAAAATTTCTTCAGATCCAAACCAGACTCCAGGTGACACAAGTGACTGCAGACATCAACAACCCAGCGGAGGCCAGGTTTGCTGTGTTCTCTTTGTCATTGTGGGTTTGTAATTCAGACTCACAGAAGGGCTTGAGCTGGAAGGGGCCTTAAAGGCCCTCTAGATCCAACCCCCTGCCATGGGCAGGGACACCTTCCACTAGACCAGGTGGCTCAGAGCCCCTGCGAGCTTTGGCAAATACCCAAGCACACCTTTTCCTCTGTTTTGCAAGGTCAGATTTCCATGCTCACTTTCACAGATGGCTCCAGTCTCACACAGAGCATTGCTGATTGGTCACTCTTATCTCCACAGCCCAGAAGAGATCCTGTTTTGGATGGCTCTCACTGCTCCCAAGGCCCCAGGGACCAGCCACTGCCTCTCCTCCTTCTGCTTTCCCTTCCAGGATCAGAGATTTCCTGCTGCTTCCTCCACATCTGAGACAACTGGAGGAGATGAGGGGCTGAGGATGTGGCTTCTGACAGAGAGTTGATAACGCTCAGCTAAGTATTTTATTCTCCTGCCACTAAGCAGGAGAATAAAATACTTAGCTGAAATTCCTCCTGCTTGGAAAGGGCTGGTGTGAGCAGCAGGAATTGTTTCTGGCTGGAATTTTCCAAGAGCTGGACAAAAGAAGCATTTTGTGGAAGGCCACCAGCTGCCCTTGGTCAGCAGCACAAGGTGTGAGGTCCCCTTTGAAGGCCATCCCTGCACAAGGACAGCCTGGCCTTCTCCAGTGCCCAGAGCACCTTCCAGGCTTTTGGGCTGGCCTCGTCCCTCACCCTGGAGAAGCAGGTTGCTGTTGGAACTCTCATATCCACAGTTTCTGGCTGGATTGCCGTGTCTTACCACAGACAGCCCTGGAGACACCAGAACAGACTCCATCTGCAATAAAAGGGGACTTTGTTCCAGCTTTTCCCTTGGACCAGTGTGCAGCAAGCCCACCTGGGCCTCATTCAGGTCTGTGTGGGCTGGTAGTCAGCTTCTGCTGGGAATTTAAAGCTTTTGCCCTACTTTCCCCAGCAAATAGTGGAGCAAACCCAGTCGCACCAACCCCCGAATTTCACTCTAAAAACCACAATTTTAATTTTCCTCTATTCAAGCCTTGAAGAAAACAAACTTTTTCTTGAGTGAGCTGGAGGCACAGTGTCCTCCAAGATCATTCTTGAATAGGACAATATTGCAGGGGAAGACTGGCAAACCCAGAGTTTACTGGTGCTTAGGAAGCTTTGCAAAACCTTCCCACATGCGGTGCTCTTGCACCCTCCTGAGCTCCTGGAGCCCTCACTCAGCTCAGGCACAGTTTGGACAGAAGGGGATGGTTCCGTCTGTCACATGTGGAGACAGGAGGAGGGAAGACTTTGCAAACACTGCCACGAGGGCAGGGCTGTTTTCATTGATGGTGCCAAGGTAGTACATCATCTTTGATTAAATGTGAGGTGCTGAAGGGCAAAAATTCTCAGTGATAAGGAGTGAGTGTCTCCACTCACACAGCAAGGCAAGTGAAGGGGAAAGAGCAATCTGTATTTCATGGGAGGTGTTCAGTTTTTAACAAAACCTTTTTGCAGAAGACGTGCCTAGGCAGGGGTGATTCAGAGCATTTTATCAGCCTCACAGAGTATCCCCACATCTGCTTTGCCACATTTTCTCTCTTTTTTTCATTGTGAATGATTTCTCCTGTCAGGGTGGCTCCTGCTTGGAGTTCTACTCTCAGTGGAGCCCCGGAGTTTTCTCAGCTGCCTCTGCAGCGAGTTCTGAGCCAACGTGGGGCTCTGCTGCCAGCCCAAATCTGCCCTTCCCCTGCCCAGCCTGAGTGCAGGTGGGGCATGTGCTGGGCATGGCCGGAGATTGGCATGGCCAAAATCCTCCAGCATTTACACCTGCTCATGGCTTTGGGTAGCACAAATGTCAGAACACCCATCACAGCTGACAAATGGCATTTCTTGCAGATTGCTACAGCCACGCTGCTGATCCACAAATACACGAGAATCAATTTCAGTTGAAAAATGTCATTTATTACAAAGTGCTACACCCATGCTGACAATACAGAACTATAGAAATCTCAATTTAGGTTAAAAACAGGAATTTATTAGATTATTACAACCTGTGTATGTAATAATATACAAATACCAACCTCAGTTAATTTCTTGCCAACCTCTACAAAAACTCACTATACACAAAGATCAACTAGGCGTTTAACAACTTAATTTATTACATATTACTACAAGGATTAAGCCCATCTAGGAATACAAAAATACGTCCATAGATATGTAAATAGAATTACATACATAAACAGATAAATATACCTATACAAATAGACTTATATAACTATACAAATACCAATGTTCCTATTTTAAAAGCCATATAACAAAAATCATATCAAAAGAGATACCTACACCACTGTACCCATAAGAAATAGAAATTAACACAGATATAACAATATCCATGTATACATAGATAAATTGATACACATATATGTAATTTCAAACATATATGTATATATACAAATAGCATACATTCATAACAAAATAAATATACATAAATACAAGAATTTACACATGGAAATAAATCCATACAAATAGCAACCTACATATAGAAATACAGATGTAATAATCCCTGTCTATGTTCAAGTCCATGTATCTGTAAAGAACACTCAAAGCAGAGGGATCCCAGCTGCCCCATCTTCAAAGCCTCTCGCTTGGTCTCCTCCTCCCGTGCAGAGCAGCTCTCCTGGACAGGGACAGGGACAGCAGATGGGACATCTGGCAAGCAAAGGGAACACTGAGTGAGTATGGGGACGTTTCCCTTGGCAGCAGCTGCACTTCCATTAGGGAAAAGGAAACGTCAGAGCCTCCCCAGGGGGTCAGAAAGAGAAAGCAGCCGGGCGGGCCGGGCTGTGGTGAGCGCAGCCGCGGCGGGACTGTCCCGCAGCCCGGCAGAGCCGGCACAGCTCCCGGGCCCTGCCGGCACAGCTGCCTTGCCCAAGGACAGCGCCTGTGCCAGCCGGGGCAGCTGCGCTGAGCAGCCCCAGCACGGGCAGGGCCCGCTCCTGCCCCACCGGGCAGTGCCCACGGCCACAGCCCACGGCAGCCTCAGCCCCACCTGCCTCCCCGGGCCTTTGGCCTCAGCCGGGCTCTCTCCAGGCTGGCAGCAGCCGGGCCCCGTTCACTTCTCTCGCTGCTGGCCTTCAGCTCCTCCCTGCTGGCTCCCGTCAGTCTCCAGCTGTCCTCAAGGTCTTCATAGCAGCTGTGGCAAAAGTGGAGGCTCTGGAATTGCTTCCAAGGCCTGGAAGAGCTGCAGTCCTGGAGCCCTCTGTGCTCCCTGCTGGCCCCCTCCATCCCCTCAGCCCCGCCATGCTCTCGGTGAAGCCCCAGCCGCCTTCAGTTTCTTCAGCCCCTCACAGTCCTCTCACCCCCCTCAGTCCCTTCTGAGCCATCCCGTCCCCTGAGACCCACCACCCTGCCAGCCTGTGCCACTTCCCTGTCACCTCAGTGCCACCAAGGCCCTCGGCTGCCCCACAGCCCTCAGCCCCAGCAGCAGCTCAGGGTCACTGTCCCTTCAGCGCCACGGCCCCCTCAGCCCCCTCAGTCTCACCGTCCTTCAGCAGCTCCTCAGGGACAGTGCCTGGGGCCAGCGGCAGCTCCCACCGCTCCAGGGACAGCCGGGGCTGGAAGTGCTGCTTCGCCCGGCCCAGCCGCCAGCTCGGACCCAGCACAGGGACAGGGGACAAAGGGGGCACTGGGGGAAAAGCAAGAGGTGAAAAAGGCAGCTGAGGGGGGAAAGAGCTACAAATGCAGCCTAGGCCTACACAAACAGCAATCCTTCCATCAATCTCTCCATCTAAACATTCCTCTTACTATATAACTATACACATTCATAAATGTAACTTCATATATATATAAATATTTTACTCTACACATAGAAAAATCTAACTCTGAAAATCTACAAATGTAAATATATTATAAAATGTAATTATATCATATCTATACCTATATACATATCCACATTTAACTACACAGATCTATCAACATATGTCTATATAAATAGAACACTATCATCTATAAATGGAACTATCACCACTTATAAATAACCATAGAAATCTATAAACATATCTACAAGCAGAGGAGTTCTACCTGCCTGATGGTCACAGGCTCTCCCCTGTCTCTTCCAGCCCTCCTGGAGATGTTGGTCAGATGGCATCTGGGAAGCAAAGGGAACGCTCAGTTAATATTGGCCCTTCTGCACCTTTCCCTTGGGCAGCAATTGTCCTTATACCAGGGGCTGTCAAAGATGACCTGAAAGGCAGACTCTCACTTGGCAATTTGAAGCAATGTGCCCTTAAAAGAACAGGGACCATTCCAAGGGTTCAAAAGTGTGCTTCAAAACATTGAATTATCTCGATAAAGTCCCAGCCCCCGCAGTGCAAAGGGCACCCAGGAGAGCTTGAAACACAGACAGTCCCAGCTGCCACAAGGAAGCCCAGCCTTGTTCTTTCTCTGAGCTGACAGAGAGACCTCAGTCCTCACTGAAATGGCTGAAGCTGAAGGTGCTGGGAGCTGAGTCATGAACCAGCTCCATTACCTGGCATCTACAAACTGCCCTCTGCAGTGAGCAGCAGCTGCTCCAACTCGACCATCAGCTCTGGCAGGAAGGGCTGGGAGGGACAGAGCTGCCTACAAGGCCTGCAGGCTGCACCAGCTTGGCTAAGGGATGGATCCACAGTGCTCCTTTTCACCTCTTAGGCCTCCCTAATCAGGGGTCATTCAAGCTTTTCCTTCTGATACTGGAGTTACCATGATTTTTCAATTGGTTGGCCTCTGATGTTGTGCTCCTTGTTTTTCTTGTGGGTCAGGACCAATACCAGCAGACTGGTACTACATTTAGTCAGTGGTTTGGACTTCTACCCTGAATTTTTGCTCTTTTTTTTCCCCTGCTCCTTCAAGTGTCGCTCAGCCTGGCCTCCCCTGGCGCCTTGCAGTAAATTTATCCACCAACTTCAGCACAAAATTGGGACACACAGCTTGGTGACACAACTCCCACAAGGTCAGGTTTATTCCCTGCTCTCTTGCCCCAGCAGAGGACTCTGTGTCAGAGCCTCCGGAGAAGCGTGGAGGGCAGGGCTCAGGGAGGTTGTGCCAGCGCAGAATTTAACTCAAGGCACCAGGAAGCACCAACCCTGCTCAGAGCAGCCATCTCACAGCTCTCTAAACCAGTGGGGGCTCTGTCCTCACCAGGCTCCTCGGGCTCCTGGGAACTGTTCCTGCAGCTCTCGGTGCCAGATGAAGCTTCCTCTGCTGCAGCTCTGTCCACAGGCTCCCCTCCTGAAGAATCAGGGGCAACACCAACATTGCCCTGAACAGAAAAACAGAAAGAAAGGAACCCAAAGATCACTCACTATTTTGCTGGAATCATATCAGGGATACAATAACTGTCCTTCTCCACTCCCAAAGGACATGGAGCACAGAGGAGGGAACACTGCCCACACAGTTCATATGACAAGCCTTTTAAACTCAGGATTCAGGGGGCCAAGGTGATGCCTGGAGGACACACATGGGGCAGTAGTAGAAGGCTCCAGCAAGCAGCAGCTGCAGCCCAGCCCTTGCTTTGCCTTGGCCTTCCCACCCAAAAGAGGCACAGCCCACATCTGCTGCAGCTGCAACAGAGGCACCTCTGGCATGCCCCTCCCTGCACAGGACACTTGGCCTTCAGTGCCACTTCTCCAAACACTCTTCTACTCTTTCCCAGCAAGTAAAACCTCTTCTTCATTTCTTTTTCATCCCCTCTTTTAGAAATCCAAGAAGAATTCAATACCAAGAATAATTCAATAACTAAATAATAATGAAGGAAGTTCAATTAAAGAAGCCTTTGCTTCTCAACCGTGTAACAACGTTCAAAAGCTCTCAGACCAGCCCTTTTATCCCCATCCAATAGAATTACCTGCACAGAGGGAGATCTTTCAGACAGGGACCTCCTGATCTCCCGAATCATTTTCTCAACGGCAAGGCCTAGATCTGCTGGTGGCCATTCCTCCTCCTCAGGTGCGTTCTGTGCTGAGCTGGAGGCCGTCCATGCTGCACAAGCTGCACTGCCGGGTGGAGCGCTGGGCCCTGAAGTGCCCAGGGTGGCTGCAAGAATCCAAACACATTGGTCAGGCTCCACAACGTGGCTGTGGGACACAGAGCTCTAGTGCTGCTGTGGATCAAACATCACGGGAAGCACACAGCAAAACCAGGCAGAGAATCTTTTGGCCTCCTAGGTGCCCCTTCCTAGTAGGCTTGACAACTTCTGGCCGAGAATGGCAAAGCCTTGCGGCAAAATACTTCAAACGGTCACTTTTCAGGACCTTTTGGAAAAACAAGGCTACAACTCTTTTCCTACCTCGTGCGTTGTCAGCTGGGGGCTGCTGCTCCCTGTGGAGCTGCTGGAAGCTGCAGGGCTGGATGGCGAGCACATCCCGCTCGGCCGGAGGCAGCTGCTCCCCGCAGAGCTCCTGCGAGCGGCTGCGGGGCCCCTCCCGCCCGAGCGGCAGCGGCCGCTCCCCGTGGAGCCCGAGCAAGTGGCAGGGCGGGATGCCGAGCACCTCCCGCTCGGCGGGCGGCGGCCGCTCCCCGTAGAGCTCCTGGAAGCGACTCGGCCCCTCCCGCCGGGCCGGCAGCGGCCGCTCCCTGTGCAGCAGGTGGAAGCCGCAGGGCGGGCGCCGGGCGAGCAGCGGCCGCTCCCTGGGCAGCGGCGTGAAGCGAGCGCGCCCGTGCCGCCCGCCCGGCAGCGGCCGCGCCCCGGGGAGCTGCTGGGAGCGGCGGGGCGGGCGCCTGCGGCCATCCCGGCCCCCCGCCGGCCGCTGCCTGTTGGCCGCGCTCCGGCGCTTGATGCGGAGCAGGAGGTCGGGGCGGTCGCGGCGAAAGCAGGGGTTGCTGTAGTGGAGCCAGGCCCCGGCATCGCCTGGCGCGGCCGAGTCGAGCCAGCCCGGCACCTTGCGGAAGCCGTAGCGGTAGAGCTGCCGCACGAAGCTGCGGAACTGCGTGGCCCTGAAGGTGTGCGGCACCGGGGCCGGCCCATGGCCACGGCCCCTGTGGGCGCGGCCCGAGCTGAGCAGCTCCCGCTCCAAGAGGGAGCGGTCGATGAGCAGCCCCTGGGCGCGGCTGTCCCAGCGCACGGAGCGGACGCGGGGGCTGTTCACCAGGCGCCAGAGCTTGGCGGGGAAGGTGCGGGCGCTGAGCCCGGCGGGCAGCGGCAGCTCCGCCATGGCGTCCATCGCCGACTGTGGCCACAACGCCCGCAGTGCAACGGCCGCGGCTGTGCCGGCGGTGCGCGGCCTGAGGGGGGCGCTGCGCTTGGGCCCGCGGGGCTGCGCGCGGCAGAGCCGGGGCTGCGGGCACAGCGCGGGCGGGGCGGCTCCGGGGCTGGCCGGGCTCGGCTCGGCTCGGCTCGGCTCGGCTCGGCTCTGCACAGCACGGCACGGCACGGCACAGCACAGCAGGTTATCCCCACTCTGCATCCCGTGCCTGGGTCACCATCAGTGGCAGAGTGGAAGGACATTGATCTGTTTTGATCTGTTTTGGCTGGGAAAAGGATGAAAAGGGGTGATTAGAAAACATTCATTTGGTCTTCTTTTCCACAGACTAGCTGGTTTTATCTCACTATGTCTGCCTGTCTTTGGCAGAGTTGGCACATTTCTCGTGATTCGGAGTCAGCTACAGCAGCAGGAATGGGAAGCAATTTTGTCAGCATTGATATCAAAGCTAAAGTGTTGCCCCATGGATGGATGTTGCTATCTTCAAGGGATTTTTGGCCTAGAGCTGTAGCAAACTCACACTGGTGTCTTCCCAAGCAGCGTTGCCTTTGTATTTCCACAGGAATCACCCCTTCTTTTTTTTCCCCCCATCTGGGGAGAGCTCCAATGCAAATGCTTCCTGCAGCCAACTCTTGTCACTGTAGACTGACAAAGGAGATCTTGCAATGGAGAGACTCCCTAGAGCTGCTGTAGAGAGCTGAAGGGGGAAGCTTTGTCCCTTAGTCTTGAAGTCTTGTTGGGGAGCTGCTCGTCCTCTGGGGGACGGACACCACTGGTGTTTATCCAAGCCTTGCAAGTTCATTCCTGTAAAGAAAGAAAGTATACGGACGCCAGGTAGAGAAACAAGGTGTATGGGAGAGAGACGGGGAAAAGTAGAGGGGTTATAGAGAAAGGAGCCCTCCGGAGGCAGAGATTAATCTTCATGGAGGTAATGATCGATGCTTAGTTTATTGCAAATCTCAGGGTACATTTATATAGTTTATTGCAAATCTCAGGGTACATTTATATGCTAATGCAGGGTTCAGCAAAGGGAGAATACATATAAGTGGTCACAAAGTGTTATGTGTAGGACAAAGAACTAACATATCTTTGGTCAGGTACATAGATTGGCAAAAGTGTCAGCAGAACATTCTGCCCCATATCTTCTCTTCACATCCCTAGAACATCTTGCTTCACATCTCTTTTCTTGGGGTACATCTCGGCAAACTTCTTTATATTGTTTGCCCAAGGGCAGCATGCTTCTGCTCTAAGGCAACCTATGCAGGGCTGTGCACATTGCTTCTATCCAGTGTCTGCTCAAAATGCTCTCTACATTCCTGAGCTTCCTGACACACCATAGAGACTTTGGGGTTGTCGTATTGGCACACAAATTTCAGTCTGGGAACTTTTTGAAGTTCCCAGTTCTTTTTTTTTTTTTTTTTTTTGCTTTCCTCCAGAAATACTGTCATAATCTAATGCTTCCAGAGAATCTTTTCCTACTTTTTGGGGAATTCCTTTTGCTGCCCTCTCAGACCAGGCCAATTCCCAGGGCTCCTTCCCAAAGTGAGGTGCAGCCCATGGCCTCCACTCTCCAACTGGAACAGAAGGAGGCACGGAGTTTGCGGTTGTGGGAGAGGAGCTTCTCTTTCCTGCCTGCTTTCCCTTTGGGACAGATTGGTGTGTGCTCATTTGATAAAGGCAGGTTTAAACTCTGAAGCAGTTGTGTTTCAAACTGCTCCCTTCTCCAGCTCTTCTGTGGGTATCCTTGGACAAAAGTCCTCTTGGTGGGAGCTCTCTGTGGCAGGTTAAGGAAGGAGGTTGCTATTTCAGGGTTGTGACTGCTGAAAGCAGCTGGTTTCTGGAGGTGTCCAGAACTGGGAATGGCTCTTTTTCTCTCCTGCCTGCAGAAAAGGAAGTTGCAAAGTAGGAATTTCATTTGTGGAGATGGCCACCAGGGGTGTTTGCCAAGAGATGGGCTGGCAGAGAGGCAGGTCTCGTGCTAAACTGGCTGTGTGTTTGTTTTGATGGTGGAGAGGGTCAGAGATGCAGACACACCAGCTGAAGGAACAGTGTGATTTACTGTAATGCCAAAGTGTAAAAAAGAGTCAGGAAAGGATAAGCTAAGCAATGCACCTCAGCATTATTACAAAAGGGTGCCTCTGGTGATTAAGGAAGATCCATCACCAGGTAGCCCAATGGTTTCCCCTTCATCCAGAGCTGCACATCATCTGGGGGAAGCTGTCCCAGCCCAGCCCTGCAGAGCCACGGCCGGGAACCGGGAAATCCTGCGGTGCCTCCACCTTTGGCGGCCACGAGGCTCCCGAGAGCACTGTGAGAGTAGCCCGGCTCCGACAGTGCTGGACGAGCAATGTGCCCGAGCTTCTGCTGGGGCACAGCTGGTGTCATTCTCCTCTTGGTTTTTTCCCCGGGCCTGCCCAGGGCTCAAGGAGGAACCAAGGCCAGGTGTGGCCTTGTCCATTTTCGTCATGCAGAAAGGTGAAGACGTGTTTCACCAGTGGATGGATGCAACAATCCTTTTGATAATAACACTTGGTTAAGGAGCAGGTACATAGAACATTGGGTTGGGAAGGTCACCTAGAGGGCAGCTTTGGCTCAGGTCCTGTTGTTGAGGCTTCAGTCAGGGTCTGTTGTTCAGGCCTTGTTCCTTCAGTATTTTGTGGTGCAAATCACACCTGTGCAGAGCTGCAAACAACCAGGTCTATCATTAGCACATTTGAGACAGGGAACAGGATTAGCCCTGCAAGGCCAGGCTGGGGCCAAGAGCAGAAGGCCAGCACCCTGCTTTTGCCCCCAGGCAGCCCTGCAGAGCAAGCAGCCCCTCCTGCCCAGGGGCTGAGGTGCCCGAAGCTGCCTCCCCGCTGTGCAGCTCTGCAGAGCCCGCGGGGCGCAGGGTCCTGGGCAGCCAGGGCAGCCCGGGTGCCTTGGAGCACAAGTAGTGCCCCAGAGAGAAGCTGCTGCCCTTTGCTTTGGAACTGTTCCTCAGAGTCTTGTCAATAACCCACAGTGTCTGATGTGTTTTCCTTTCCTCTCCCAAGTTTAACACAGCTTTTTGAGAAAATTGACTGATGTAGCTGCTGCTGGTGGTGGTGATAGTACTTTTTTCTGCAGGTGAGGGCAGGTTATTTGAACAAAGGACAGAGTCCATTGTTAACACCCCAGCTTTGCCAAGTCAAGAAAACCATTCACAATTGGGCTACCAGTGCTCAGCAGTTTTCCTAGGTTTTGGAAAGCTACCACCTTAAGAAACCCAACTGATTTTCCTCCAGGAGGATACCAGCAGTAGCATGATGCCAATGTTTTCCACCCCTTTTCTGTGTCTTTTTTAGGGTTCCGCAGTGCCCAGCAGAAATGAAATGAGCTGTGATAATGTGGTTTGAGAGCTCTGTGTTGTTGGTTGCCACATGAGAGTTCATGACAAGCTGGACACCCCACTCGTGGCTCTGTTGAGTTAAATTCATCCCAATTCTGTGCAAACAGCAGCCCCGAGATGCTGAGAAGAGCAGGCACAGTGGGTGGGTATGCATGCACACACCTGGGCACTGACTGCTGTGTGGGCAGATGGTTTTGCACTGTTGTAAATCTTCACTCTCCCAAGCTGAAAGGCTATTTCAAATATGTATCTTAAATGAAAATATATATCAAAAAATAAAATTGTCCAAAACTACATGTGCATTAAATTTCATGCATATTATGTATTATATATTTTTATCAATATAATATAATATAATGTATTGTAATGTAATTTAATATAAAATAATTTAATGTATTGTACTGTAATATAATATAATATGATATGATATTATATGATATGATATAATATAATATAATATAATATAATATAATATGATGAATATATGAGATCATTTTTGAAGCCATTGCTTGTGGGGGATATTAGATTATCTCCTAGTGTTTGTACATTTTTGCTTTCTGCTACTGCTGATCCTAGCAGCAACTCCCTGTTAGTTCTTCCAGGTAACTCCACACAAAGGGATTCCATCATTTCAGTGCCTGTGAGAGCTTGGCACTGAAATGCCAAGTTGATTCCCAGCTCTCCAGCCTCCTTCTGGATTTTGGGGCATCTCAGCACTTGTGTCCACGGCCCTTCCTTCATCCCCAGCCTGCAGCAGTCACAGTCGCTGCTGCCTCCCCCTTGCTGCAGCTCATTTGCCAAAGTGCTGCCAAAGGCAGCAGAGCTGGCTCAGAATCCCTGCTGGCTTCTGGTCTCTGGGATGAGCTTCAGGGGGACACTTGGAGCACTTTCCTAAAGAGCTGCCCGTGGGATGAGGGATTTGTCCTCCCCGGGTGGCTCCTGCTTGGATTCTGTGCTCATGGAGCCCCGGAGTTTTCTCTGCAGCCTCTGCAGCGAGTTCTGAGCCAACGTGGGGCTCTGCTGCCAGCCCAAATCTGCGCTTCCCCTGGCCAGCCTGAGTGCAGGTGGGGCAGGTGCTGGGCATGGCCGGAGATTTGCATGGCCAAAATCCTCCAGCATTTACATCTGCCCATGGCTTTGGGGAGCACAAATCTACACTTACTTCAGTTGAAACATTGCATTTATTGCAGATAGTTACACCCGCACTACTAATGTACAAATACACAAACATTAACTTATGTTTAAAAATGAAATTTATTTTAAATTGCAACACCTGTGCTACCAATATAGAAACACAGAAATATCAATTTATGAATAAAATTAATTTATTCTGAGAATTGTGCTATGTAAATATATACAGATATCAACTTCAGTGAAAAAAAATTATTGCAACCCTCTGCAACAACTCACTGTACACAAATATTGAAGTTACTGAATTGAAGTTTAACAATTAAATTCATTACTTATTACTACAAATGTACAGCCCATATACAAATACAGAAACAGCAATATCCCTCTGTAAAGGAACTCAGATCCAGAACTAAATAAATAGAATTTTAGAACTATACA
The DNA here is from genome assembly GCF_028551555.1 of Melozone crissalis. Taxonomy (NCBI): domain Eukaryota; kingdom Metazoa; phylum Chordata; class Aves; order Passeriformes; family Passerellidae; genus Melozone; species Melozone crissalis. Next base: position 1,569,569 of record NW_026535886.1, read on the forward strand.
ACTCCATACATAATAAATAGAAGTAAATACATATATAGGCATAACAATATAGATATGTAAACATGCATTACATATTTCATTACATATAACATGACAATATAATACAAACATAACAAACCTGTCTATAAATACACAAATATCAATGGACCAATAAAAAAATCCATAGAACCCCAGCAATAGAAATGCACAGCTACAGAGCTGTACAAGTATGTAAACAGATGAATATACACGCATCAATATAACAATATAAACACATAATATCCCTATACAAATATCAGTCAGTGTATGTAAATATCCCTATACTTGTAACTATCCAAATCTAACTACACATCCATAAACAGCGCTAGATCAGGAGGGATTGCAGCCGCCGATGTTCCCAGGCCCTCGCTCGGGCTCCTCCTCCCGAGCAGAGCAGCTCTCCTGGACAGGGACAGCAGATGGGACATCTGGCAAGCAAAGGGAACACTGAGTGAGTGTGGGGACATTTCCCTTGGCAGCAGCTGCACTTCCATCAGGGAAGAGGAAATGTCAGAGCCTCCCCAGGAGGGTCAGAAGGAAAAGCAGCCGAGCGGGCCGGGCTGTGGTGAGCTGCTCACTTCTTTCTGGCATCCCAGTTGCTCTGAGGGAACTCCCTCATGTCACGTTATTGAACCACCTCTGCACTTATCAAGGTTGTGGCCCCCAAATCAATCAGCATTTATGTCTCCAGCTGCTTGCACCAATGACAGGGAATGTCCTCTAACGGTGCTGGGGCACAAAGTTACCTTGCACAGGTCATCTGACAGGGCCTTGTTCTTTCTCTGCTTCCTGTGTTTCTCCTTACCTTCCACTTGGAACTTTTACAGCATTTCTTTTTCTTTCCCATTGATCAGTGCTGAAGTGCGTGTTTCTCTTCCAAGTTACAGTTTGTTCAGTGATCCTGTCAAGCCTTTTCTCAGAAGCTTTTATCATGGAATTGAGAGTTAATTTCAGCAATTTTGGTGATTTTCTGTGAGATTTATGCGAGTGTCCTGTTCATTGGGCACCATTTAGGAAGGTACAAAAGATTAAAAGGATGTTCTGTATGTCAGTTCACTAGTGGAATATTCATGGATAGAGAGAGTGATGAGCTAAATTTTACATCTACTCCTAACCTGAAAGTGCAACAGGTAATTTGGGGAGAAATTAAAGCCCGATTTCTCCTTCTACCAGCCTGTATTCAAATGTAAAGTAAATAGAGCAGGGAGAGAATGTCAGTGTTCAGTTCCTGAAGTGCCTTATTAAGGTGTTCTTAAAGTAATGGAGATAAAATCTGGGTGGGCATTCCTAATTTCCAGCCACTCATTGTCAATTTCATTGACTCTGAAAACAGCAGAGATGTGCACATCATACCTGATCAATTCATTTGGGGATGGTTTAGGTTCAGATTCTCTGAGGCTTTAGATTTTTAGATCTCTAGACAATGCTTCCAGGAATCTAAATAGCTTTCAGAAATCTTTTTTCCTTTTTTCCTCAGTCTTTGCACTCATGTGCACCAGAGACCTTCAGTGAATGGATTCCACTCTAATCCATCTCCAAGCTGAATCTCCCAGCTGTGCTCACATTGGTGGTTTGTGTGTCTCTTCTGCACAGTGCAATTTTAAAATCTTAGTTCCTTATTATCTCTGCCCTTCCTTTTCTGTTTTAGCTTGCAAATGCATGCAGATATATCAGAAATTATACATCTAATTTCTGATGCATCAGTTCCTGTCTAGCAATTTCATTTTATCCTGTTCTGATGTTATGCTAGCCTTATATGTTTTATTCTAAGTGGACTCCTGTTTTCTTGTATGTGGAAGTTTTACAATGCAATGCTGTCATTCACCTGCTTTCATGAAACCCTTCATTAACATTAGCACAAATAACTGTGTGATTCCCTTCTGCTTTGTAGATTTGGGAAACTCAAGTCCGGCTCAGCTACAGAAAAACATACATGGTGCTTGGTAATTCCCCTAAGAGCTTAAGTTAATGGTAAACAACTGCAGCTTATTCATTTCACAGAAATTGGGAGAAAAGACATTGCAAATATTGAGGAATGTAGTGCAATATTGATGGGCATCCCTCAGTTATCCAGACAGACTGATCTCACTGGCAAAATTCCCTCTTTTCCAAAGGTTTTCATTTGCTTTGGCTGTGCTTCGTATGGCTGCAGGTCACATTTCCCTTGGTTTAAGGAAGTATCTTTGTCCCGTTCTCGGCTGTTTTTGATGGCCTGGAAAGGCTCAGGATGGCCTTGGGACAGCCCGCGCTCCAAAGGACGAAAAGAGTCTTCAGGTTTTTTCTCCGTCTTCAGTGTTTATTAGCTTTTATCTACAAGATTTTCTCCCGGCCCGACAGAGGTCCACACAGCACGTCGGCCACGAGCACACTGAGTGCCCTCGGGGCGGTCACTTATCTTTATACCCAAAACTACGTATAAGATATTTACCTATTTTCCCCAATACCTTTCACCCTTATTGACAAGTGCACTTTTAGTAAGAACCGATCCCAAAGTGCCACCACCACCACAGAAGATGGAGGCCAAGAAGAAGAAGAAGGAGGACAGGACACGCCCTAATTCCTCCATCTTGTTTCTCTAGACCCCCTGTACTGAAATTCTAAAACCTGTGTTTCACACTATAATTAACCTATCCCTTCACCATTTATCCCCGTGAGATCCTCCCATCCTCATATAGGTGTCGTCTCCTGTGCAGGATCAAAGTCCAGCCACCAGACACTTCTGGCAACATTCCAGGACCTCTGAGCCCCCCAAGGGTTATCTCGGTGACTCTGCACATCAGGACTGATGTGCTGAGATCCCACATATCTTGGTAGGTATTCTTGGTATTATATCTTGCTAATTCTGCCCTTGGAGGAATTACTCAGTTCTGCAGTCCTTATTACACGCCCTTTTCTAAAAGACTTTTATACTGTTTTCCCTCTCTCTATGTTTTCACATGGGTTCAACAAGGTTTTCTTTCTAAGAATATTAATCACCATATCCCAAAAGATTATAAAATGCTTAGGTATTTTTCCCTAATTATTTACTCAAGAAAAATAATAATAATTAAAAAACCTGTATGCATGCTGGATGTAAAATACAAACAGAAATAAACTTGAGAGTTCTACCAAAAATTCTTAAGAAAAAAACCCATGTATTCTATAAAACCCAGAGTATTCATCTACAGTATACAAAAATGGGCATGTTCTAGAAGAGAAAATTTGTGCAATGGTTCTGCACATAATTATATGCTTTCAAGCTTTTTGCCCTTCAGGGCAAGTGCCATTCTCTGAACTGTAATGCTCTGAGCATGTTCTGCTTACCATGGCAGCTTTCTGCTCTCCCCTGGTACAGATCATCCTCCCAGCAAAGGGGGAGTGCAGCCACCACAACTTGCAGCACCTTCCCACACAGCAAGAACCTGAAGGAGAGAGATGGCTTTCACTAGCTGCTGCGGGTTCTAATAGTGCCACCTCTCAGCTGCCGAAACCCTGAATTTCTGTGTTGCAGTGTGGTAGTTTATTGAGTCAAATGTTCTGTTATATAGTGGTATGTTCAGGTGTTCCCCGAGTTATTAGAGTTAGTCTCTCCCCTCTGTTCTGCCCTCCTACCCAAGTGTCCCTCCATGAATCCCCTCCCTCCTCACCAGATTTTTCCCTGTCTGTCAAGACAACCCGGCCCCTTTGCCCCACCCATCAGCCCAAACCCTATCATTTGTTCCAGAAAGTTCCCTGTCTCTCACCCTAAGATCCAATCCCTGTCCCAATGCTCTCTCCTCCCCTTGTTCTGATTTGTTATAGCCCTCAAACCACACCCCAAGAGTCACTTATTGGTTACTGTATGGTGTGCACTCCCTGTTTTGAAAGATTTTAAAAATTCGGTCACAGGGATGTTGGGGTTTTTTTCAAAATCTGTTCCCTTTGGGAATTCTCGCCTGCAGGACCTTCCCCCCCGCCTCTCCTGACGAATTTTCTGCACTTTACACCGCAGAAGAGCCTCCTCTGCTTCCTCCACTCGGTCCTCCAGGGGTCTCTACTGCTCGGCATTTGGCCTCGAGGTTCTGGCTCAGGCAAAACCCTAAACTTGCCAGTTCCCCACTCTTGCCATTGTCCCTGGAGCATCACAGAGCTAGCCAGGGCTGCGGAGGGCAGTGACAGTGACCCATGCCCTGGCATGTCACAGCCCCCAGAGCCACACCTGCCAGGCAACAAGCCCCAGCCCTGGTCCCCACTGCCGGCCTCAGGGGCTCCTGGGCACCCTCACCCTGAGTGCAAAGGCAGCCTCAGGAGCCCCCCAGGGCGCTCTGGATCCAGGCTGCAGACACCCTAAAGCCAGCACTGAAAGGGACATGGATGGGGACTGCAGCTGGATCTTGCAGTGCTCACCAGCCCTGACTACTCTCCAAGTGAACCCAAACCTCATTTGCAGCACCTTGAGCACATTGACCCTGCTTGCCCGTCCTGGAACGTGGTGTTCCCACATCCTACACCAGCCCTTTGCAGGGAGTGACCAGCTCCCAGCTGCTCTGCTACCCTGGCCTTACTTTCTGTTTGCCAGCAATGAACTTAACAGATACACTCCTGAGAAACCTAGCTGTGGAGGATTTTATTAAGAGTTGGTTAGCTGAGAAAGGCCATACTGACATAATGCCACTGGTTAAGCTGAAAGAGGGAGGTCAGCAGTCTCTGATTCAGTGACTGCTGACAGGCAAGAATGCCGGATGACCTTGCTGCAACATGAGGAAAGGGAGGTGAGATTAGTCCTGAATATCTGCAGAATGTAACAGAAGAATAAGCACAAGAATGTAGAAGTAGGTGTAGTTGTTGATATGTAACTAACCAATCCGGAGCTCAACTTTTGCAATATGTATGAAGCTTATTAAGAACTATATTTAACCCGCCGTATTCGATCAATAAATTGGACTTGGATGAACCAACTGGTGTCTGGGTCTCCTTCCTCCGACAAATGGTGGAGAATGCGGGCAAGCACTCTGAACATTCGCTCTCTTGGATTATAAATTCGCCACGGTCGAGGAAGTTGGGTGAGAGTCCTTGCAGCCGGGACGGTGCCGGATTTTAAAAGCACCCTTGAGGATCACAACGGTGACTCAAGTCTCTACGTGTCGCAGGAGCCTGGAGAGCTGCAACAGTGCGCGCTGATATATAGGTATGGATAGGCAAGCGACATACGATCCCTTCTCCTCATATTTAGAAAGACGAGGAGTAAAAGGGATAGATTTAAAAAAGGAATTACCAGGGTTATTAGCTTATGGTTATTCTAAAGGGATTTTTGCTAACCCACATACAGTTCATGACATAGCAGAGTGGGAAAAGTTTGGGGATATCCTGTGGGATACAGTGTTAGATGATGATAAGTCAGCAAAGAAATTTGGCAAGTTATGGCGGGTGGTGTATATTACGTTACTTCAGCAGGTCTCTGAGAGAAAGGCAGCAGAAAGGGCAACAGAAGCTTATAAGAAGAATATAGGGTATGGTCGTGAGGATGATCCCTTAGCACCTTCTGTAACTCAGATACTTATGCCTAAGTGTCCCCAGCAAAATGATGTGGAGAATTTTCCCTTAGATACAGTGGAACCATCTGCACCCTTCCTGTCAGAGGGGGAGGGCGAGTTGGATGGTGGAGGTAAGAGCAAGCCAGCTTTGCCTCCGCCGCCAGCTTCAGGTGGGTCTGATGGTGGGGGTGGGAGCAAGCCAGCTTCGCCTCCGCCGCCACCTTTGCCTCCACCGCTTCCCCCGAGCGGGCCGGCTCCGGTGGGGGGGTCACTTCCCCCGCGGGAGTCGACTCCGGTTTCACTGTCAGCTCCAGCAGCAGGGGGGCCACTTCCCCCGTGCGAGTCAGCTCCTGCTCCACCGCCTTCCCCATGCGAGAACTCAGTGTCTGTACCGAAGTGCCAGCAGCATAGCACCCTTAAAGAGTCAGATCCCATCCCAGGGGCACACCGTGATCTATGGGGGGAGATGGCTAAACAGAGGAGGGAAGCTTGGGCTGCTGTGGCAAAAGAAGTAATACAAATGGGGGATGGCGAGGCGGTGGAAGTAGCTTCTAATCTTGCATGTCCGGTCACATACACACCACAGTATGATGCACAGGGGAACCTTACACATAATATAGCAGAATATACTCCCTTAGATCGGAAGTTGTTAGCCCAGTTACGTTCTACGGTTAGTCAGTTTGGAGTAAAAAGTGAACCTGTTAGGCAAATGCAAGAGTGTTAGCTACTTTAAGGGCAAATTGGACCATTGAGGAGGCATTAGAGCAAATGGCATTAATGCCAACAGCTTCACAGGCATTTATAGCAGAAGCTTTAAAGGAATTAGGATTAGGGTTACAAAAGCAAGCAGAGTCTACTCAAAATCAGGTGTTAGCTGCTCAAAATCAGGTGTTAGCTGCTCTTGCTCCTCTCCGAAGCGGCTCACTGGCATTCATGCAAGGAGGTTCGAGACCATTCATCAAGTGTTACCGATGCGGCAATGAGGGACATACGCGCCCAGACACAAGTAGCCGCCGTGACATCGGAGACACCAGCTGCCGACGCAACATCGCTGTCACCTCCTGTCTGCAACCAGCAACAGCAGAGAGCCTCGATTTGGATTTATCAGCAGCAGTAGATGTCACACTAATGACGAACCGGCCTGAGAGGATACAAACTGGAGTAAAGGGTCCTCTTATATTAAATGGATAAAGATGTGGAGCATTGTTATTAGGACGTTCTTCAATAACTATGCTGGGATTATTTGTATTACCTGGTGTTATTGATGCGGATTATACAGGGGAAATACAAATCATGGTTTACACCCTTTATCCTCCTATTAAAATAACAAAAGGACAACGCATTGCACAATTAATACCACTATCACAAATGACATCTGGTATACCATCATTTACTGGACAAACGCGGGATGAAAAGGGTTTTGGCTCTACTGGTGTTACACTTTTAACTGTGGATTTACAAAATAGACCAAAACAAAAAGTGGAAATTACCCATGGGCATCAAAGCATAACCCTTTATGGATTATTGGATACAGGAGCTATTACAGCTTTTACAGATGCAGGAAAGAAATCAAGGTGTGCTGCTGTCACCTGGCAAGAAAAAGGACAATGGAAGCATCAACTTCTCACAGCAGACCCTGCAGATAGCTTACAAACTTTGGAATTGTTAGCAGTAGTATGGGCAGTGTCCAACTTACAGGAGCCTTTAAATGTGGTCACAGACTCTATGTATGTCGCAGGAGTAGTCAGACGAATAGAGGAAGCAGCAATTAAGGAAGTGAATAATAAACGATTGTATGAGTTATTGATACAATTAAGGAAAGCTTTACAAGAGAGAAATGCAGTGTATTCTGTGATTCATATTGGGAGTCATAAATGGTCGGAAGGTTTAGGAGAAGGGAATGAACGTGCAGATAAATTGGTTACCCTACCCATTGATAACTCTTGTCCTATTGATAAGCATACATTGGCCAGAGAAGCACATAGTAAATATCATCAAAATGCAAAGGGATTAGCAAAGCACTTTGAGCTGAGTTTGTCAGAAGCTAAGGCTATTGTTAGAGCATGTCCAACATGTAGTTATCATAATGGTGGAATAGGTTTAGGCATGGGAGTTAATCCTCGAGGTTTAGAAATAAATGAGAAATGGCAAATGGATGTTACACATATAGCTAGATTTGGTAAAGTTAAGTGTGTGCATGTCACTATAGATACATATAGTCATTACATATGGGCTACGGCTCAGGCAGGAGAAAAAGCTATACATGTTATCAGGCACCTGTTAAGTTGTTTAGCTGTTATGGGAGTCCCAAAGAGTATCAGAACGGATAATGGTCGAGTTTATGTGAGTGCTAGGGTCCAGAAATTCTTGAATCAGTGGTCTGTTAAGCATGTGACAGGTATTCCACGCTCTCCTACTGGATAGGCAATAGTGGAAACAGCAAATGGTACCCTTAAGCAGTATATTGAGAAGCATCAAGATTTAACAGACCCACAATCATGCTTAGCTAAGTTCTGTATGTGATCAATCATTTATGTATTTTTGGGGAAGACGATATCCCTCCTGCAATTAAACATCATCCGAGGTCAGGTCAGGAAATTAAAACCCGACTACAGGATTATGGGAAAAACCTGCAAAAGTATTATACTGGGGTCGGGGACATCTTTGTGTTTCCTCACCTACAGGACCTTTGTGGGTGCCTGCTAAGTGGACTAAACCTGTTTTTGATACAGCCTCTGGTGGACCACCTCACGGAGGAGGACAAGGAGTGATTGAGGAAGAAACTGCTTCTAGTCCTACGACCACTACTGTTACAGTTGAAGGGACACTTGAAAGTGGTGGACAGAGCACTGACACGTCACTATCGGACGTCCCAGGAGCTGATTGGTTTTATTGACTCATTATCAACTTTTCGTTTAACAAATCCAGCAAAAGAACATTGCCTTGACTGTCACGATCCACATTGTGCTGCCTGGATAACCCTACGTTGTGGGGGTTGTGATAGAACTTTTTGGTTAGAACAATCATTATTATGGGATTTATGGTGTCACATTTGTAAGCACGAGCACAAGTGGGGTAAAAGCTGGCAAGATGAATTAAGGAGATAAACAGGGCAAAATGCATATATAGCTTTAAATCTTTATGAGTCTCCTGAACAGAAAATTCTTGCTTATTATCGATGGGAAGTACAATGTGTTGCAAATAGAATTAAGGTTCAAAGTAAATCACGTATAGTCTCTGTAAGGTGTAGAAAATTAGTACCTTTAACGCAACGTTCTATTGTAGGACACTTCAGAAGGAATCCTGAAAGAGCACTAGACTGCTGCATTGAAAAGTTGAAAAAATTAAGTTTGCAAGTAACAGGACCAGTAAGGTTAGGAGCAGCAAAACTGAAAACAGATAAGAAAAAGAAGGTAAGATAGGGAACGACCTCATCTAAATAAGGCTATTAGTGATTGCTAATTAGTTTTTTATGATTAGGGCAATTTCACATCTATGGGACCCTGGGATGCTGTAGCTCCATGGGACCCTGCTTCGTGGCATGCTATAGGTGTTGAAGAACAAGAACAGCAATTACGAGATAAGATACATTTTGCATTAAAGAAGGAGCTTGAATTGGTAGCCGTATATAGTAAGAAAGCTGAAGAGGCTTTGCAATCACCACCATTGAACTGGTTGGATTGGATCACACAGACAAATTTTAATACTGATCCTTTCCTATATACACTTCCTTGTTATGTTTGCAAAAAGGATAATGATAAGTGTTATGCTTGGGTAGCTTTGCATTGTGCTGATTGCAATAAGGTTTATTGGTATTCACAGAGGTCAGTAGGAATTTTATGGTGTCACTCTTGTTTTGCGAAGTGGATTCGATATTCTTCCTGGTATAGAGCTCTTAAGCAAAGTACTGGTCTACCAGGAAGGTCAGGATTCCAACTTTATGAGAGTACAGAACAAGTGGCCATAGCATATATAAGGTGAAAATTACAGCAAGTACTTAGAGAGCTTGAAATTACTACATCCTCACGCATCATAGCAGCTCGCTGTAAAGCTGATTTGCCTTTAAACTTACCTCACACTATACCTGTAAGCAAGGATGCTGATTTGGAATTAGACCAGTGTATTCGGAAATTGACTCAGCCTTACAATAGACATTCTAACAAACCAGGGAAAAGACAACGAAGAAAGGAAAAACAGAGAAAGCAGAAAGAAAAATGAGGTTTGTTTTTATTATATTGCTCAATGCTGTAGCAAGTGAAGCAGTAGGAATAACGCATTTTAGTCAGCCAAGAGAGAATTTATGGGTAACACTTGCTAATCAAATTAATCAATCATCGCTTTGTCTTAGTCATGGAGGAATTACTAACCCATTTCGAACATGCCTGGTAGGACTTCCGGTGTGATCTCCAGGAGAATTTTGCGGTTTGATAAATAATCGAACTTTATGTATGTCTAACATGTCAAACATCACATTGCCAGTGCAGCAAGGGTATACTGCAGGTCAGAGTGATGGCTATCGCCAATGCTTACTAATCCAATCACTTAACACCTCTTTGCATTCTCCTCCTGAGGAAATGGATCTTTTTGGAAGTGCAAATGCCAGTATGTTCAAAATTTAAATCAACCTAAAGAAACATGGGCCACCTTAGATTCATCCCTGAATTTGAGTGAATTCTCTCCACAGTATTACAGTCAATGTAACAGTACAAAAATCACGGCACCAATGAAATTACCTACAGGGATATTTTTAATTTGTGGAGACAGGGCGTGGAATGGTGTACCAGCTAAGCCACAGGGTGGACCCTGTTATTTGGGAAAATTGTCCTTGTTTCATCCTAATGTGTCCTTGCTAATGCAGCTCAGTCGAACATCAAACAGGAAAAAGCGTAGTGTACATGACTTGAACTGCAGCCAGATAGGAGACCCAAAGTTTTGGGGTACATTCAGGCAAGTAGTAGTTTCAACTATTTTACCAGGAGGATCTGCCAATAAGGCTATAAATTTAGCAAAACAATTAGGGTGCTGGGCAAAAAATGAGCTGAACAAGACATCCCAAATTCTAGACATGTTAACTGCAGATGTGCAGAGTGTTAACCATGCTGTTTTGCAAAATAGAGCTGCTGTAGATTTTTTGCTCTTAGCACAAGGGCATGGATGTGAAGAGTTTGAGGGAATGTGTTGCATGAATCTGTCTGATCATTCGGTGTCCATTCACACTAAGATAAAAGAACTGCAACAAGAACTTGACAACCTCAAGGAAGAAGAAGGTTTAGGAATTGATGAGTGGCTTAAAAACTTAGGACTTGGGCCATGGCTGAGGAACCTTGTGATCTATGCTATAGGACTACTGGGTGTAGTTTTACTGTTTTTGCTTATTTTGCCTTGTGTCTTTAATTGTATTCAAAACATGGTCAGTCGTATGATAGCAAAAATGCAGACTAGTCTTCTTGCTCAAGAAGAAAACGGGGGAAATGTGGAGGATTTTATTAAGAGTTGGTTAGCTGAGAAAGGCCATACTGACATAATGCCACTGGTTAAGCTGAAAGAGGGAGGTCAGCAGTCTCTGATTCAGTGACTGCTGACAGGCAAGAATGCCGGATGACCTTGCTGCAACATGAGGAAAGGGAGGTGAGATTAGTCCTGAATATCTGCAGAATGTAACAGAAGAATAAGCACAAGAATGTAGAAGTAGGTGTAGTTGTTGATATGTAACTAACCAATCCGGAGCTCAACTTTTGCAATATGTATGAAGCTTATTAAGAACTATATTTAACCCGCCGTATTCGATCAATAAATTGGACTTGGATGAACCAACTGGTGTCTGGGTCTCCTTCCTCCGACACTTAGCACAACATTTGCTTCTCAGGAGGTCTTCAGCAAAAAAACTCCACTAATCCCTAGTTTTGCACAGAGAAGGAGGTCCTGACAAAGCATGAGGCACAGGCAGGGCTCTGGCATATGAATTCCTGAGCCGCAGGATTCCACCCATTGTTGTTCCTAGCTACTTTGCTGATATTTTAGAGCCAGTTCTGGACAAGGGCTGCTGCTGACAGGATAGGAAAATATGGAGAAAAAAAGGTGCAGGAGACAACAAAAAACAAACCAAGGGGGATAACCCTTAGAAATACAGAGCACAACAGAAGTCCTTGGAGATGGTTCAATAGAAAATGCCAGCAGCAGTGAGCAGAGCCCGAGGTTGTTCACTGCCACCCCAGGGGCTCCTCAGTCCCATGGTGGTTTCTGTCTGATGCAGCCCTGCCTGGAAAGGGCTCCATGCTCTGGTGTTCCCAGCTTGCTCCAGGCTATATTCTTAGCAGCACTGAAAGAAGAGGTGAAACAAAGAGCCATTTTCTGTGCTGTCTGCAAACTCTTCTCCTTCAGTGCCACTGGCAGAGATCATCCCTCTGTCAGCTTGGCACTGTGCCTGCTGCATCCTCGTCCCTGTCCCTTGCATCAGCTCCTGCACATCATCAGCACTCGCTGTCCCACATCATGAACAGAGAGAGCTGTGTCAGAAGAGCAAGGAGTGCATTTTCTTGGCCTTTCTAACAGACACAAGAAGCATGAGTCCAAATAACTTTGTTGTTTGTTCCTGCCCTCCTTTTCGATAACTCTTTTCTGCTTTAATGCAAAAGCCTCTTTTCATACATGGATGGAATGATCTGGAATTGGCAGTTGCTTCAGGCTGTCAGGCACCATGGGAGTTTTCTCTTGTCTCTGATGAGGATTTGGTGAATTTTCCATTGGTCACTTGGTGGTGTCACCATGGGCTGAGCTCAGCGGCCGACTCTGCTGTCCCCAGGGGATGCATTGGGATGCCAAGCCCCTCAGGGCTGGGATTCGGGGGAGGGCAGGCTCGGAGCGCCCAGAGCCTGGGCCCGTGAGGAGCTGTTGCTGGCGCTGGCTGTGCTCAGCCCGCTGTGCGGAGCAGCTGCGGCCATGGAGACACAGGCGGGAGCTGTGGCCGAGGCCGGCAGGCGGCCCGTGCCGGCTCGCAGCTGCGAGGACGCCGGCAGCCTGTGCCCTGAGGCCGAGGCCGTGGCGGGCGGTTTGCGGGCAGGGCTTTTCCGAGCCGGCCGCAATGTGCTGCCTCCCGTGTGGGCCCGGCTGCGGCAGAGGCGGGCGGGAGCGCAGCGGGGCCGGCAGCGGCGGGCAGAGGCCGCAGAGAGCAGCAGCCCGGCCGGGCCCGCTGTGGAGCTGCACGGAGCTGCCGGGCAGCCCTCGGCCGTGTTTGTGCGCACAGGGCAGGAGCAGAGGCTGGAGCAGAGGCAGGAGCCGCGGCAGGAGCCGGCCATAGCGGCAGCTCGCCGTGCCCGGGGCCGCAGCCGCAGCTCTCCCCTGCCAGCCACAGCAGCAGCCGCTCGCCTCCAAGGCTCCAGCGCTTCCCGAAGACGAAGGGCCCGGCTCCCAGCACGCCCTTGAGCCCCGCAGCGAGAGGAGCCGCCGGCGCCGCAAAGGGCAGCGCAGAGGGCGCAGGTTGAGGAGGAGGACATGAGGCTCGCTCTGGGTCGGGCTGTGGCAGCTGTGCCCTGTCAGCCTTCGCCTTGAGCCCTTTGCTTCTTTTCCATGAGCCTTTATCCCCGTCCTTGGCCAAGGGCCCCCGCAGCCCTTTCCAGGGCTGCAGTAAAAGCTGCTTTAGTCACAGAATCACAGAATCCCTGGCTTGGAAGACAGACACTTTCAAGATGATCGAATTCAATCTGTGGCCTAATACCTCAACTAAAGCACTGCACCGAGTGCCACATCCAGTCTTCTTTCAAAGGCTTGCAGGGATGGTGAGTCCACCAGCTCCCTGCAGGGGTCTGTCCCAGGAAGAACCAAGATAACACTGGGGCCTTCTACCCCCCGGCGCTTGGAGCTCTGGAAGTTTGTCTTTCTGCTTAGGCAAAGGCCATGGAAAAGGACTGGGAAAAGTAGTCACAAATCGAGTAGCCTACAGAGCTCTAAATTGATGTGCAAGGTATACAGAAAAGACAGAAAAGAAAAAAGGCAAAACCCAAATGGCATCAGCAGAGTCTTGGGCATGAACACATAGCTGCAAAGGGTCTTCTCAGCCCTATTTCTTTGTATTTCTGGAAACCAGAGGAATCCTACTTGAGCTTCTGGGGAGATGGGTTTGGGAGGTAAAAGTTCATGTCTTTTTTCTCCTTGGGGCAGCTCCTGTTCCTAGCGTCAGCTGAGCCTCTCTTCAGCCTGATGCTTGTTCTGATTGTTGCAGCAAAACAACTGATGGCAGACAGAAGGCACTGACACTTGCAGAGACGTGACTTTTTCCAGTGCCAGCTGGGAGTTGGAGTCAGAAGAAAAACTCCCGAAAGCACAACTGCATTGGAAGATTGCCTTCCTTTTCATTGCGTAAAGAAGCTCTAGATCCACTTGTGAATTGTCAGTTGTTTGTTAAGGATGGGAAGTTTTCTTTCCTGATTTTTTTCATGTGGTTTGGAAGTGGATGAGGCTCTCGTTCATTCACAAACTCCAGACCAGAGTGCCTTTGGAAGATGGCCCACGTGGCAGTTTTTGCCCAGCCATGGTACTTGTGGATAGAAGAAAGCAAGGGCAATGGTATTTGCAGCCAAAACCCAGCAAAGCTTGGCTCAGCCAAAACATCCTGGGGAGAGAGAGGCCTCCAGCTGTTCCTAGAAATCAGCAAGTTCCAGCCAAATGGTTATGTAGCACTAAGTGCAATCTCTTTGCCTAGATCAGAGCCTTGCTCAGCCGAAGAAGCAGAAAGATCAGCAAGGAGCTCTCAAAGGCCCCTCACATCATTTTGATTTTGCTCATCTTGTGTAAGTTTGCAACTGAAAGTGTGTTTGCAGTTGAGCTAATGAAGAAAAAAAAGTAAATAGAAGCTTTACGGTGGGGCCATGATATTCCACAAGAGGAATCACCGGTGTGCATTTCATTGGAGCTCTCTCAATCCTATAAAAGTATTGTAGCCCTGATTTAAAATAGGCCGATATGAACCAACTTGGAGAGACAGAGACTAAAATGGCTTATGGGGTTTTTTTTTAAGAGTGAGAAAAACTACCCAAAAGGTGTTGTTTTGTGGCATTTTAAAATATACTACCTCAAAATTACCAACTGCAATAAATCAAGAGTTTAAAATGGAGTGTTTAGGTATATGAATAATTAAAACCACAAAAATGTGAAGATATGAATGCATGTTTTCATAAAAATCATGAAATTATAGACCAAAAAATACATGCCCTGAACTACAATGCAAAGGCAGGTAGAACTGTACTTGAATGATCTCTTTTTAGATTGCTGGAGTTTTTTCCTTGTAAAGAGGAGCTAGGGTATTGCTGAAGAAAAGTGGCACAAGCAGGACAGAGCAGCGTGCTGTGCTCCGTGCAGAGGCTGCCAGGGGCTGCCCGAAGAGCGCCCTGCTGCAGCCAGAGCCCTCCTGGCCTGGGGCCCGGGAGCAAAGGGCCAGGGCAGGCGCCTCCTCCTCGTCCTGACCCCGCCACCGCTCCCTGCTGCTGCTGCTGCTGAGGGAAAGAGAAGACTCTCCTAAGGCCCCATGAACGAATGCACTTACGCAGCCCTGGGGATGCCAGTGAAGGAAACCAGGTGTCACATAAAGCATGTGTGACCAGAGTCACCAACACCACCTAAACATGGAATTGTTGCACCTCTCTAGGACAGGCAGAAATTTAAAGAATTAACTGGGGACTTGAGGGTAGAAGAGGCTGGAGGAGGAAAACAACTCTGAGGGGAAAAAAACGACCATATCTGGAGGGGGAAACATCTCTGCCTTCTCAGAACTGGTCAAGGGAACATGTCTCTAATTCTCTCCAGAAAGGGATACTTTAGGTGAGCTCTGCACCTCCAACTGCCTTGGACCAGAGCCAGAACCAGGAAGATTCAGTTATGTAAATGTTACGTAGATAGATGGATGGATGGATAGATAGATAGATAGATAGATTGATTGATTGATAGATAGTAGATAGATAGACAGACAGATCTCATTACTGAAATCTCTCTTTACTGTCCTCTCTGTTGCTACACACATCAGAACTTGGTATCCAGTGCCCCGCTCAACTACAATCCTGAGATTGCTCTCCTGTTGCTTCAGTAACCCACACTCTTGGGGCATCTGGAGCATGTAGGTCATTATGGAATGCAATCAGACACCGAGCATTGCTGGGAACTGCACTCTTTGTGCATCTGTGCTTGGGCAAGTTGGCAAGTTCTTCTCTTGGACTCGACCACACTGATGGGGCTAAAGTGGCTGGAATCAGAAATGCAGCCCAGCCCCTTCCAGCTCCTCTAATCTCTGAGCACCAGCTGGAATGCAATTGATTTCCTGCTCAATTCCCAAACACAACACACACTGATGCCCTGGGCTGCCAAAAGACATGGGAGCCGTTAACCTGAAAGTGATGTGTTTCTGCCAGTGCTGGGAAAGGGCAGGAAAGATGGAGAAAAAGCTCCCTTGCTCCCTGGAGAAGGAGAAATTACACAAGGCTTCTCCTTCTAGAAAACAAACAAACAAATAAACAAAAAAAAAAAAAAAGAAAGTGTTACCCACTCCAGTGTCTAAAGCACTTGGATGCAGTGAAGGGATGTTTGCAGGGAAACAGCCCCTATGCTGAGCACTGGCTCTATGGATCTAAGGCAGGGATCTATGGAAGTCTGCCTGAAGGTCCCTCAGGAGCCCCCATTGTCCAGGCTAAAGCTCCCTCAGCACCTCCTCCCTGGCCTTGTGCTGCCCCCCCTTGCCCAGCTCCCCTGTCTTTCTGTGCACACGCTGCAGCCCCTCCATGACTTTCTGCTTCCCAGGGCCCACAGCTGCACACAGCACTCCAGCTGTGGCCGCAGCGCTGCCCAGCACAGGCCACGCTCACTGCCCTGCTCCTGCGGCCCCACTGCTGCTGGCACAGCCACCGTGCCCTTGGCCTTCTTGGCCCCCTGGCCCCACGCTGCCTCATCTTCAGCTGCTCACGGCCGCCAGCCCTGCGTCCTTTTGGGCCACACAGCTCCCCAGCCACAAAGGTGCCCATTTCACTTCAGATACAGCAGACACCATTGCAGGATGGCCTTCCTGTTCTATAACCACATCTTCTAAGTAGATATCATAAAGTTGGATAGGAATAGAATTCTAAGGGACTCTGACTAAATTATAATGGTCTTATTCAACTGTACAGGAAATTGCTCCTATGTAAATATTCCACCCTATCTGCCGTCAGCAAGCAAGGTTCTCTCTTCAAAACTGGGTTTGTAGTTCTTCAAAGCTCTGATATAGAAATTTAAAATATCCATTTCACACTTTGTTATTTTTTCTTCAGGCATGAAAATGTTTTTTCTTTTGGCCTTCCTTGCTGGCCCTCTACACTCTACTGCCACTGGCCAAGCTCCCAGATTGCTCTACAATTCCTCAACACCAGGAACATGAAATGTTCCTTTCTCACTCACCTCAGGATCTTCAGCACTGCTGAATACATGCTTCAGTTGTCCTGTAGTGGGAAGGGAAAATTAACCAGATGCTGTCAGAAAACTGCCTGGGCTGCTGAATCCCACAGAACAAGTCAACCCAAACAGAGATGATTTCCCGTTTCACAACATCCCTCCAGCAGACACATTTCATTCACACAGCCAGCAAGGGATCAGGACAATATTCTTGTCTGTGCCTACACTTCGGCCTGTGTAGCCAGTAAATGGATACAAATGTGATCAAGAAAATACAAATTGTTCTTTAATACTCAATGCTCCTGTTCTACCAAAGACATAAAACAGCTTCTGAAATCCTCTCCTTTAGGTACTCTTTTTTTTTTCCAATCAGATACATGCACTAATTCTCATTAACTTGCAGGAAACAGTTGCCCAGAAAAGCTTCCCAAAATTCCCCTGAGCAGCGGCAGTTCGATTTTGGAAGAGAACAGCAGCACCTCTAGGGTTCAGGAGTAGACACTCACTGGTTTAGAGTTTGCACTTCCTTTCAAAGGGAATAACTATCTTAGCACTCAGTAAAAGGTTATTAAGTTAGACAGTCAAATCCTTTCATGACAAAATTTAAAAAGAAAGAAGCTTTCTCTGAATTCTGGGAACAACTACAGAGTTTTTGGAAGGCCTTAAAGAAGGTCTGCCAGTCTACATTTTCAAAGGTGTCTTGCTTGTCCCAGCAACCTGAGGAAATGACAGACTCTGCTGCCACAGACTCTCCTGTGGAGGCAACAGAGCCCTGCAGGTTCCCTTGGAAATGCTGCCCCTGTGGCTACAGACACCCCCTTTTTAGCTGAACCTCTTGACAGGAGCTTTACCAAACCACTGGCACTCTAATGCTCTTTCTGTTTCAAAATCAGAAACTCAGCCACCAGGAAAGAGCAGGAAGACATGCAAAAGCCAGGTTAGGATACACCCTAATCTAAGTAGAAAGGAAAACTCTACTTACAAACAAAGTGTGTCACGTAATACGCGGAAAAACATCATAAGCAGCAAAAGCTGCCGTGGCCAGATGGTGAAACATGGTAGCAGTGTTGTGGCAATTCACCACAACACTGGAAGACAGAAGACTCTTGTCAGAGTGCAGCTGCCAACTGACAAATTCCCCAACCAGGAGGATTCTCCTGATGTGAGCCAGCACTAGGGCTGCTCTGACACTCAGGCCTTCCGTGCACCAAGGCAACCTTCTGATGTCACTACGACAAGGTGGCAACCATGCTCTGACATCACAAAGCAAACGCTCCATGTTGGTCTGTGAATTTATGCAAAGCAATAACCAACCTTCCCTACAGCAAGCACAAAAGAGTCTGGGAAGTTCTTCTCTGTCACAAAGCAGCACAAAATCCCCTCATGGGATAAACCTTGTTGTTCAGGGGATCTAAGAGGAACTCCAAGAGTGCCCCAAGAACCTACAGCCTCTACCCCAGCTGAGCACTCAGATGGGACACAAGCAAAGGAAACCAGACCACGAAAATGGCCCACAGCATTACATATGTGAGAAATGACTCTCACTTTTAACATTTTAAAGGTTTAGTAAACCTCAACAAACGACTAAATAAGGAAAAATTGCAGCATTTGGAGTCTCTGTGACTAGCAGCCATGTGCTCATCTACAGAAAGGATGCTCTGCCTTTTATACCCTTAGCCTCTCCAAAAGTTTTGTCAGTCAACTCTTTCTCTTCTATCCATTGGTAGAGATTACTTTCTTGCATCCTGACTGGAGGTCAGGTGTTGTTACACCCTGCCTGCTGGTCACAAGCCAGCTCTCCCCAAACGCCCTGACTACCAAGGCTATTACAAGGGGGACTGGAAAGAGGACTATGGGAGGATATATTACATTACCATCGCTACACATTTGAACATCCACATAACATCTGCTTCTTAATTGTCAGAGCCAACCATTGCATTACTTGTCTAGAACACACAGAACCAGGAGAGAAGCCACTGTTGGCATCACAGCTGAAATCCTTCCTAACAAAACTCCCCACATATTTGCACCTTTATTGGACATGCCCAGGGCTCCGGTGCGGGTACATCTCTGCCTTTCTTTCCCTTTGGCAGCAGTTGAACTGGCAGCATCTGCCCGCCAGAAGCAGCTGCTCCAAGCTGGGAACGCCACT
The DNA here is from genome assembly GCF_028551555.1 of Melozone crissalis. Taxonomy (NCBI): domain Eukaryota; kingdom Metazoa; phylum Chordata; class Aves; order Passeriformes; family Passerellidae; genus Melozone; species Melozone crissalis. The sequence continues at coordinate 1,588,640 of NW_026535886.1, forward strand.
GGCGCTGCTGATTTCCAGAGGCTTCTGTGTGCCAGGGGAAGCCAAGGCAGGAGCGGGTTGAACGGCGCTGGCGCTGCTGCTGCTCTGTGCCAGAGAGCCCCGGCTGGGCAGGGCACGGTGCCCACTGCGCTGTGGGCTCCTTCTCCTGCCACAGCTGGGCACACCTGCAACAAGGCATGACAACTTGTGGGCAAGCCAAGGGGTTCCTGGGGCTGCACTGCTCTGCACACACCCAGCACACCTGCAGCACAGAATTTTAACCCTCAAACAGGTGAACCAAAGGGAAACAGCTGGAAAAGATTTCATTTTGACCATTCTTACCTGCTCAACAGAAGTCTTCAAAATGAACATTACCAAGCAGGGCCCAATCCCTGCTGCCAGGTCAGGGTTAGAAAAGAGGCAATCCTTGATCTCAGCACGGGGTGTGTGGGGAGTCACTTCCCCAACACGTGCACACCCAGGAATCTCAGTTACTAGTTTGTATCCATGGATCTAAGACATACGCAATACTTTGCTGAAACTCACAGGCTAAATATTCCCCCAAATTATTTGATTTACTCATTGATACTTATTGACTAATTGATACTTAAATCACTTCTCCAAATTTACTGACATGAGAATAGGAGTGTCCTTTAGTCCCTGCCAGTCTTTGACACAGGTTCAGGAGGAGACCCATGCACAAAATAACCCAGGACAAAACTGGGATTGCAAAGCAAATTCATTCTATTTGTTGCAGTAGCAAATCATACATACCAAGCCCTGGATTCCTAAAAATCTGCTGAGCAGGAGAAGGAGGTGGAGCGTGGTACTCGGCAGCAGGGGCAGGTAGGTAGTGCACTTTCAGGACATCCCCTGGATCAAAACGCTGTGCATCTCATCCTTCTCACCCTTCCAGCTCAGAACCAGGCCTTGCATCTCCTGCTCAGGAGTGGAATTTCCCAGTTACAGCATCGGCTCACACATGGCTGGTGTGTGAGATGAGGCCAATGAATCCAGGATTTAAAAGAACTGGAAGAGTTAAAATTTTAGCAAGATTTAGTTAGGCAGAAAGAGTATAGCAAGAAGAGTGGAAATAATAAGGGATAGTTAATTTTTAGCAGATAAGGTAGTTAAGGCTAGGGTAATATATCACTTGCCTGTCTTTACTATGTTTAAAGAAGCAGGATGAGATGCGGATTTCTTTGTGACAAAGAAGAGGACCGTAGCCTGCACCTGGGCCCCGAAATTTCAGCTTTAGCCAAGGGGTGCGAAAGCCTGCCAACAGGTCATAAGGAAAGAGGTCAAATTGAGGAAGACGTCTTGGCTTCATCAGAAGGAGACCATTCCCCGCTTTAAAACCCACCCACCCATGTAATGTGAAAGAATCCGCAAATATGAGGGAACTTTGGACTCAATTATAATACATTTTAATACAAAGGGGGTAGGTGGGGTTACGTAATGAATATGTATTAGTCATTTTGGGAATTATATGAATATTAGGACTTTTTTAGATAAGTAGAGCGGCGGTGATTCTTCACACGTCTTTAAGACACAACTCCTCGTGTGCCTAGTGCTGTAATAAACGCACCACCTTCTACCTTTTACTGTGGTGAGTTCTATTCCACACCTCATTTGGTGACCGCGGCAGGAACGCTTCTCTGCTCCAGCGAGAACAACCGGGCTCTGGATGTCTCTGGGCACTGCCAGGACATTCCTTTCCTGGAGGCACCTCCGCTCTCAGTTGTTCCTTGTGGGGGACAGACAAGACTGCTGGGACTGTGGAGAAAGGGAACATTTAACTCTGTATAAAGTAACCCGTAAGGTGTATGCAGGGGAAGGGCTGTTCACAAGTCACACAGAGATGTCCTGTGCACAACGTACGCCTGTACAGTTTGGGTTTGGGTCTGGCTGCTGGCAGAAAGGATTTGCTGTGTCAATAAGGACCTGCTAGCAATTCTGGGGGTGAATTGAGCAAATCCTGTTTCATTGCTGCTATTTTTCCTGTGTGTTGTAATTGTGGTTGTGTTTTCAGTGTGTGGATGTTTGAGGAAGATGATGTGGGTGGATGCTGATGTGGTGGATGGTGTGTGTTGTGTTGAGAAAAGTGAGCACTCTGTCCCCTCATAAAGATATACTCCTTTCCCAGTGAGCCTGTGTGCGTGGACTTTCTAATTGTAGGGATTGGTGCTCCCTGTGACACCTGGTGCTTGGGTATACAGGGGGGTTGAGTGGTTTTTCTCCCACACTGTCGTCATTTGGGACTACATGGTTGCTTTTGGGGAGATTTTAGGATTTTGTTTGCAACAAGTGCAGCAATTTATGCAGAAAACTTCAGTGTGGTGATTTATTATGTTGAATTATGGTAGTTCCTTTCTACCCACCCTCCTCCCCCAGGGTTTCAAATCTCCTCCCATTAGGTGGACGCTCTCTTTCCTCCCTTGGACATTTTCTTTCCTCCCCTGGATACTCCCTTTCTCTCCTGGAGTCGCTCGCCATTAAAGCTGTGGGACTTTGGTCCTGGGAAGAGAGAGCGCCTCTTGTCTTTTGCTTTTGTCCTTATCAGTGTCACTGGGTCCAGAGCCTACCAAACTGACCCCCCATGAGATGAAAACTGATGAATGGCCCCACATACACAGCTCAAAAATTGGCCACATTTTTGATGGACTGGGGTGTTCGCCACACTTTTGGAATTCCTTATTCCCACAAAGGTCAGGCAATTGTTGAAAGGACGCACCACACTCTAAATCCCATTCTAGATCAACAAAAGGGGGAGTGGCCCAAGCAACACCCCAGATGAGGCTGAGCAAAGCTTTAGATGTCTTTATGTTTTGAATAGCTCATTTGCAGGACCTAATCCTCCAAATTTTAGGCACTTTTCAAACAGCACACAGGAAAAATTGAAAGAAAATCCTTCAGTTTTGATCAGAAACCTTGAGTTAGGACAAATTGAAGGACCATTTTCACTAATCACTTGGGGCAAAAGGTATGCTTGTATTTGCACAGGTGCCGGACCTAAGTGTGTCCCTGCAAAGGACGTGAAGCCGTCTCATACACAAGAGCGCAGCGACAATTCCACCAGCAAGGAAATGAGCACGCAGATGTGAGCCGCACAGAGAAGCTATGGTGCATGCCAGACGTTCCCTGTTCAGCCTGTGAAAGCTACAAATCTTAAGTTTGATGTTGATTTTTTGACTGTGAAAATGGTTTGTCTCATAGAGCTCTTTCAGCAAAAGCGTGGTGTCCATTGTGTTCAAAAGAATTCTAAGATATCCAAATTTGTAAAAATTGAAGGTTATAGGGACAGTTTAGTGCCCTATAGTTGGCCAGTCCCTGAACAAGTGCTAAAAGATTTGCTTGAGAACTGAAATAGATGGGCAAGCTTCATCCTAAAAACAGCTGAACAGGAACATGGAGTTTGATCAAAGGATATACTGGCACTTGTTGGTTTTGCTTGCTTCTTTTGCTGTGCATACATGCCTGTAGATCAACGAAAAAATGAATGTTTGCCTTGCTTTAGCCAAGTCAGCAGGCTCAGACACCATGTGTTTGACCAATTTGAGCCCAGACAAATCCTTTGCAACCTGTTTGGTCGGTGTGCCTGTGCCAGCCAAGGAGTAGCCAATACCCAATCATGACAAATATTGGTGTGAGGCTGCCAACGAGACCAATCCCATAACCAGCTGACGTCACTGGGCCCCTGATCTTCTTAAAGCACCATCTGAACCTCAAGAATTGGAATTCTTGGTTCATTGGTGATGGAATTTTGCGCTGAGTTTCAATACCAGGGAGATCCACAGTTAAATGTTACTCCCCATCATCCTGAGGACAGATACTCAAGTTTGTGGTGCAATTGTACTACCCCAGTGCCCCCTAAGGGTGAAACTGCTGACGAGTAGATGACCAAGATGAGTCCCCATGACAATAAGCAACAGAATATTGGCTCATTTGTGGAGATAGAGCCTGGCAGGACATTCCCTCAAAAATTAAAGGTGGCCCATGTAGCATCATGCAACTCACTGTGATAGCACCTATCGTTAAAAAAGCCATCAAGAGAAAACACAGAGAAAAAAGGTTTGCCATTCATCATAACAAAAAAACCTGTAATAGCAATTTCAGACCCTAGGGCCCTGCAAAATGAGGTACATCAACTTTATTTCTACATCAACTTGCCTCGGGCGAGGCATTGAAACCATTATTCCGACTGGGTTGTTGGCTGAAGAAAGAAGACAGTGCTACTTCCATTGCAATTAGTGACATGATGACTGATGTTAGTGCTGTCAGACATGCAGCCTTACAGAACAGAGCAGCAATTGATTTTCTTTCACAGGCACATGGGCTTGGTTTTGAGGAATTTGAAGGATTGCATTGCATGAACCTGTCTGATCACTCTGAATCCATCCACAAAAGCATACAAAAGCTGAAAGATTTGACAGCTCCAATTAAAGAAGATGGTGGGTCATGGTTAGATCATTTGTTCCAAGGATGGAGCTTTGCACCTTGCCTAAGGGAACTTTGTAGAATAGGTCTCTATATGTACTGGGTGTTTTGGTAGTGATAGTAATAGTAATGCCTTGCATATGTCGGTGTGTGTGACAAATGATGGACAGAACTATCAAAGAAGTTTTTATCACACAAGACAGAGAGGTAGGAAATGGATTCACAGAGAGTTCTTGAAATGGGTGATGGTATAGAAATGGAGGAAGGTTTTGAATTAAAACTTCGGAACAGGCGAGACTTTTTTTGGACAACGACTTGTAATTGCTATCAGACATGACTTATGCCCTTTGAACTGACTTGACTTCCACAGCATTAAAATTGCTGTGTTGCAATACAGCAAGGCTTAATGCGAGCAAAAAGGATGCTTTAAGCAAGAAATAAGCAGGTATACTATAGTAAAGCTATGAAATGCAAGGTAGTTAATAAACAACATGGTTACAAAGGTTTCTTTTTAGTTGTACCCAGAGGGGGAATTGTGGGAATCCTTCAAATCAGAGGGTTTTGGGAAAGCTGCAAAAGGCAGGCCTCAGAGACAACAGAACTGCAGTTAAGCTAAGCAGCAGCCATAAGATTTGTCAGCAGAAAACTTATATAAGAAGTAGAAAAGTAAGGACAAATAGAACAATGGTCTGTGTATTAATACTTGGCTAGAATGACTCCCTAAGCTTCAAAAAAATATCTCTAGCAAGATATTAGGAACTTCTAAGCTTAATAATGGAGCTCGGTGCATTGTTTTTTAAGGTTTACAAGCAGGTATTGTATTCAAAATAGGCAAGCAGTGTTTTAACCAAAGGTACGTGTGCTTATAGTGGTTGGGTAGAACTACTGTCAATATGCTTCTGCTTTGTGTGATTGGTCAAAAAACTTTTCAAGTAAGTTGTATCATTAAGTCCATTGCCCACTGCCAGAGATGTGAGCTGCTGGCATCTTCCCATTGTCATAACCATGGAATGAGACTGATGCTGGAAAACAAACAGCTCGAGGCGCGTTCCTCAGCAGCCCCGTCATGATCGTGATTTTTACAGAGACCCCCTGCCGGCAATAGTATATAGGTGTTAAATTACAGATATGATAAATTAATATGTATTATTTCATTCATTTTGATATCTTTTCATCCCATATAGATTTATATCTTTTCATATAGATTTGTTTTCTTCCTCCAGCTTGGGAATGTAATGATTTACAACAGTTCAAAACCTTCTGCCCACAGAGCAGTCAGCCTCAGGGTGTGTGCGTGCACACCCACCCACTGTGCCTGCTCTTCTCAGCATCTCAGGGCTGCTGTTTGCACAGATTTGGGATAAATTTAACTCGACAGAGCCACGAGTGGGCTGTTCAGCTTGTCATGGACACTCATGTGGCAACCAACAACACAAAACTCTCAAATCACATTATCACAGGTTCTTTCATTCCTGCTGGGTACTGAGGAACTCTTAAAAGACACTGAAAAGGGGTGAAAAACATTGGCATCATGCTACTGCTGGTATCCTCCTGGAGGAAAATCAGTTGGGTTTCTTAAGGTGGTAGCTTTCCAAAACCTAGGAAAACAGCTCAGTTGTGGTAGCCCAATTGTGAATGGCTTTCTTGACTTGGCAAAGGCTGGGGTGTTAACAATGGACTCCGTCCTTGATTCAAATCACCTGCCCTTACCTGCAGACAAAAGCACCCCCAGCTGCAGCAGAAGCTGCATCAGTCAATTTTCTCAAAAAGCTGTGTTAAATTTGGGAGAGGAAAACACATCAGACACTGTGAATTAATGACAAGACTCTGAGGAACAGCTGCAAAGCAAAGGGCAGCAGCTTCTCTCTGGGCCACTCCTTGTGCCCCAAGGCAGCCGGGCTGCCCTGGCTGCCCAGGACCCTGCGCCCCGCGGGCTCTGCAGAGCTGCACAGCGGGGAGGCAGCTTCGGGCACCTCAGCCCCTGGGCAGGAGGGGCTGCTTGCTCTGCAGGGCTGCCTGGGGGCAAAAGCAGGGTGCTGGCCTTCTGCTCCTGGCCCCATCCTGGCCTTGCAGGGCTAATCCTGTTCCCTGTCTCAAATGTGCTAAAGACAGACTTATTTGTTTCCCACTTTGCACAGGTGTGATTTGCACCACAAAATACTGATGGACTAAGGCCTGAACAACAGACCCTGACTGAAGCCTCAACAACAGGACCTGAGCCAAACTTGCCCTCTAGATGACATTCCCAACCCAATATTCTATGTATCTGCTCCTTAACCAAGTGTTATTATCAAAAGGATTGTTGCATCCATTCACTGGTGAAACACGTCTTCACCTTTCTGCATGAGGAAAATGGACAAGGCCACACCTGGCCTTGGTTCCTCCTTGAGCCCTGGGCAGGCTCGGAGAGAAAAACAAGAGGAGAATGACACCAGCTGTGCCCTCAGCAGAAGCTCTGGCACATTGCTCGTCCAGCACTGTCAGAGCCGGGCTACTCTCACAGCGCTCTCGGGAGCCTCGTGGCCGCCAAAGGTGGAGGCACCGCAGGATTTCCCGGTTCCCGGCCGTGGCTCTGCAGGGCTGGGCTGGGACAGCTTCCCCCAGATGATGTGCAGCTCTGGATGAAGGGGAAACCATTGGGCTACCTGGTGATGGACCTTCCTTAATCACCAGAAGGACCTTATTGTAATAATGCTGAGGTGCATTGCTTAGCTTATCCTTTCCTGACTCTTGTTTGCACTTTTGCATTACAGTAAATTACACTGTTCCTTCAGCTGGTGTCTGTGTCTGCATCTCTGACCCTCTCCACCATCAAAACAAACACACAGCCAGTTTAGCACGAGACCTGCCTCTCTGCCAGCCCATCTCTTGGCAAACAGCCCTGATGGCCATGTCCACAAACGAAATTCCTACTTTGCAACTTTCTTTTCTTCAGGCAGGTGAGAAAAAGAGCCACTCCCAATTCTGGACACCTCCAGAAACCAGCTGCTTTCAACAGTCACAACCCTGAAATATCAACCTCCTTCCTTAACCTGCCACAGGGAGCTCCCACCAAGAGGCCTTTTGTCCAAGGATACCCACAGACGTGCTCGAAGAGGGAGCAGTTTGAAACACAACTGCTTCAGAGTTTAAACCTGCCTTTATCAAATGAGCACATACCAATCTGTCCCAAAGGGAAAGCAGGCAGGAAAGAGAAGCTCCTCTCCCACAGCAGCAAACTCTGTGCTTCCTTCTGTTCCAGCTGGAGAGTGGAGGCCATGGGCTGCACCTCACTTTGGGAAGGAGCCCTGGGAATTGGTCTGATCTGGGAGGGCAGCAAAAGGAATTCCCCAAAAAGTAGGAAAAGATTCTCTTGAAGGAATAGATGATGACAACATTTCCGCAGAAAAGCAAAAAAAGAATAATTGAAGCATTTCAAAAAGTGTCCAGACTGAAATTTGTTTGCCAATACGTCAACCCCAAAGTCTCTGTGGTGTGTCAGCAAGCTCAGGAATGAACCGGCAAGGCTTGGATAAACATCATTGGTGTCTGTCTCCCAGAGCACAAGCAGCTCCCCAACAACACTTCAAGACTAAGGGACAAAGCTTCCCCCCTCAGCTCTCCACAGCAGCTCTAGGGAGTCTCTCCCCACTGCAAGATCTCCTTTGTGAGTCTACAGTGACAAGAGTTGGCTGCAGGAGACGTTTGCATTGGACCTGTCCCCAGATGGGGGGAAAAAAAGAAGAGGTGATTCCTGAGGAAAGAAAAAGGCAATGCCCTTTGGGAAGACATCAGCATGAATTCACTACCACTCTCGGCCAGAAATCTCTTGAAGAAAGCAACATCCATCCATGGGGCAGCACTTTGGCTTTGATATCAATGCTGACAAAATTGCTTCCCATTCCTGCTGCCGTAGCTGACTCCGAATCACAAGAAATGTGCCAATTCTGCCAAAGACAGGCAGACATGGTGAGATAAAACCAGCTAGTCTGCTGAAAAGGAGTCCAAATTAATGTTTTCTAACTCCTCCTTTTCATCCTTTTCACAGCCAAGACAGAGCAATGTCCTTCCTCTCGGTCCCCGATGGTTACCCAGGCATGGGATGCAGCGTGAGGACTCAGCCTGTCACTGCTCCCAGTGCCCTGCCTTGCCCTTCCCTGCCTGCCTTGCCCTTCCCTGTCCTGCTGGATCCTGCTGTGCTGTGCAGTGCCAAGCCGAGCCCGGCCAGTGGTCACGCATTTCGGGAATGACCCTCCCCTGTGCTGGCCGCCGGCGTAATGAACATACCACTTTGTAACTTTGACTAGTTAGAGAGTCTTTGTCCCTGATTTTCAGTTTTAACCATTCAGGGAGCTTTTGTTTTCCCTGACAGTACAGTTGCTGCCAAGGGAAACACACCCAAAGACCAATAATGACCCAGCCTTCCCTTTGCTTCCCTTTTCCTTCCCTCACTGCTACAGAGTGCTCTCATACCAGGACCTCAGTGCTGCCTCACCTGAGGATTCAGAGCTGCCTCCAGGCCCTTCCAGGCTAAGTGCAGGTGCTCAGGACTCTGAGGTTTTCCTAGCTTCTTGGGAGAAGGTGTTTGCTTCATCTAGACTTCTCGGGGTTTCATCGGAGGAGCCAGGCACAGGCAAATTTCATCTCCACTGTGAGCTCTTCATTCTGCTTGTTCCCATGAAGCTTAAATGCCAACCTGAGCTCATTGTTCCTCTGGCTCCTGTAGACCATCACAGCCCTTCCATGACCTCTCCAGAGAGGGGCAGCTGCACATCTTCAGAGCAGCAGTTGCCAGCCCGCATCCCATCAGGTAGGGAAAGGGCTTCTACCCTTGCTTTTTAGAGAGTTATTCTAGACAAGCATTAATACACAGATCAGTGTTCTATTTGTCCTTGATTTTCTACAGCTTAAATAATTTTTCTGCTGACCTATCTCATGACTGCTGCTTAGCTCTAATCACAGTTCTACTGCCTCTGGGGCCTTCCTTTTGCAGCTTTCCCCAAAACCCTCTAATTTTGTGGATTCCCACAATTCCCCCTCCTGTTCACCTAAAAAGAAACCTTCATAATCGTGTCATTTATTACTTGTGTTTTGTAGCCTTACTATAATATTTCTGCTTATTACCTATTTAAAGCATTTTCTCGCTTGCACTAAGCATTGTTATATTACAACACAGCAATTTTAATGTTGTGAAAGTCCAGTCAGTTCAAAGGCCATAAATTATGCCTGACAATAGTTACAAGTCATTGTTCGAAAAAGTCTTGTCGATTCCAAGGCCTTAATTCGAAACCTTCCTCCATCTCTATACCTTCACCCACCATCTCTGTGAGATTTCAAGAACTCTCTGTGAATCCTTTTCCTACCTCTCTCTCTCTTGTGTGATAAAAACTTCTTTGATAGTTCTGTCCATCATTTGTCGCACACACTGACCTATGCAAGGTACTACTATCACTACCAAAACCCCCAATACATATAGAGACCTATCCTACAAAGTTCCCTTAGCCAAGGTGCAAAGCTCCATTCTTGGAACAGATCATCTAACCAGGACCCACCATCTTCCTTAATTGAAGCTGTCAAATCTTTCAGTTTTTGCATGCTTTTGTGGATAGATTCAGAATGATCAGACAGGTTCATACAACACAGTCCTTCAAATTCCTCACAACCATGTCCTTGGGCCAGTAAAAGAAAATCAATTGCTGCTCTACTTTGAAGGGTAGCAGGTCTAACACTATTAACATCAGTCAACATATCACTGATTTCGGTGGATGTGGCATTAGTTTGTTTACTCAGCCAATATCCAACCCGATCTAATTGTTTCAATGCCATTGCTGAAGCCAGTTGGGGTAAAAACAAACCTGGTGAAACTCTTTTTGCAGCCTTCCAAGGCATGAAATCACTCTTACAGTTTTCATCATAATGACGAGCAGATCTTGTTCCCCTTAGTTTGTTCTTAATGACTGCCTTGGCAGTAGGTGCTATCACAGTGAGTATTCCAATGCTACATGGGCCACCTTCAAGGTGTGATGGATTGCCTTGTCAAGCCCAATGTCCACAAATGAACAATATCCCTTGGGCGATTGTCGTGGATATTGGTCAGCCTCAGAAGGCACATCCCAACTGTTTGAATAATTACACCAAAAACTTAAGTTTCTGTGTGCAAAATAATGGGGAGTAACATTGTACTTTGGAGGATCATGTTCTCACTAATCATTAGCTATAAATGTAAGGCAAAAATCTATTGTTAAAGAACCAAGGATTTCTAATACTTCTTTGGAAAGTTCTTTGGCCCAAACTTTCCAATTCAATACAGGATTGTTCCTATTGTCAGTTTCACCAGGCTCACCATTGGATTGCTTTTTGATCAAAGGCAAATCTTTTACTGGCACACCAACCAGACAGGTTGAGAAAGGCCTTTCTGGTTCCGAATGAGACAAACATATGGTATCCAAGCCTGCTGCCTTAGCTAAGGTCAACCAAACATTTGGTTTTGGTTGCTCGACAGGCAAATCTGCACGACAAGAAGCAATTAAAACCCACCAACACCAGCATATAATTTGATTTTGCTCTCTTTTTCATGAGCTAATTTTGGCAAAATCCTCACATATATATAAATTTTAAAACTTTGCTTTTAAACTTAAGATAAAATTTCACCTTTAAGATCCAATAGATGGGATCTAAACTGTAACAAAACAAAAACAGCCCCACAGGGCTCCGTCCCATCCCATCCTGTCCCATCCATCCTGACAGTCTCAATGGGCTGCTGTCCCATCAACAACTGCTCTGCTCCAGCCTGAAACAGGGCCCAGCATGGTGCCGTTTTCATCAGAGAGCTGAGGTGTGTGCTGGAATTCAATGCCCTCCCCAACCCGCAGCAGCCCTGCATTTCCCTCCTGCAGCCTTGGTGTCCAGCACAGCCATGGAGGCTCTTTGGGCTCTGGACTGTTCCTGCAGCCCCCAGGGGCAGCTGAGCTCTTCCTTTGGCCCCGTCAGGCCTGGCCAGCACAGGCCATGCTCAGCAATTGCTTGTGTGTGCCTGGCCTTGCTGTCAGCCCCGGCAGCGGCTGCGTGGCCCCTTTGTGGCCCTGTGCTGGCCCAGCCATGGTGGCCCAGCCCCTGTGCAGGCCCAGCCCAGGCCAGGAGCATTGCGGCTGGGAACGGGCCCTGTGCCGTGGTGCCCACAGCAGCCTTGGGGCTCTGTGCCCCACGGCCTCCCTGCTGGGCAGCCTCTGCCAGCTCCTGCAGAGCCCGTGGCACCTGTGGGGCTGCACAGACAGCCCTGCCCCGGGCTCTGCCAGCCTCTGGGCCAGCAGAGAGGCAGCCAGGGCTGGCGTTGGCCGGGAACAGGCCCTGAGCCCTACAAGAGGATGGAGCTGGGCCACAGCCAAACTCAGCCCAGGTCAAAGCTGGGCTCAGCAGCCAGGGCTGCCAATGCATGGGCACAGAGGCTGGCACTGACAAATGTCCTGGGCCCCCTCCCTGCTCTGTCCATGCCACCAAGGACACAGAGCAGCCTCTTCTCTGGGCCACTTGCCTGTTTGCAATGCCTTGCACAGGTGCTGGCCCTGCCCCACAAGGCCTAGCCGGAGTCCTGTCCGTGCACGCTTAGCCAGGCTGAGATGGACACTGATGATTTCTGGGTCAGGCTCTCTGAGGCCAGCCCAGCTCCCTGCAAGCTCTGCCAGCTGCCCTGAGCTCTGGGCACCACCAAGGGCCTCTCCCCAGCCCAGCCCAGCTGGCTCTGGCCCCAAAACTCTGCTCAAGCCAGGCTGCTCTGGGCACTGCCCCATGGCCTCAGCCCCTGGCAAGGGCACAGCAGCAGCTGCAGCTGCCACAGGACTCGGCTCCAGCCATGAGGGAAGGTGCTTGGCCAAGGCCAAAGGAGGCTCCCTGTCTGCCCTGCTGCCCTCGGGCTGAGGTGCTGAGAGCTCTGCAGCCCCTGCTGCCATCCCATCTACCCAGGGCAGCACAAGAGCCGTGGCCTTGGGGCCCTCAAGAGCTACTCCTGCTCCAGGCCCAGGGCCCATGCCAAAGCTGGGGCAGCCACAAAGCTGTGCCCATTTCTGTTCATTGCTGCTCTGATGGGGATGGATCCTCAGCCGCTTGGAGGTTGCTGATGAATTTTACTATTCCAGAGGCCTCTTCTTTCTTGAGCTACTCAGTTGAGGAATTCAGTGGAAAAGGCTATTAAACATTTGTTTAAAACATTTAAACAAGAAAAACCCCTGGGAAAATTTGAAGTTTTCAATTGTTCTGTGGTTAATTAGTCGGATATCAGAGGTGTATTTAAAGTGAATATGGTATATTGAAAACTAAGCAGAGAGAACTGGTTTTGTCCAGTTTTCTTTTCTTGTTTATAGATTGGTATCAGCAATGTCCAGTTGATATTGACCCCCAACCCCTTCAAATGCAGTCTGAATAGATATGAAAATCAAGATCCTTCATGGCTGACAGTCAATCACACTTTGTTCCTACCCCCACCCCGCCATTTCCCTCACCCAACTCCTGGCACTCAGAGCAGCTGAGGAATGGAGTCACATCCAGGGGTGTCCCCAGGGCTCAGGATTGGGGCCAGGTCAGTGAAATCTCTTTATTGCTGATCTGGATGAGGCCATCGAGGGCACCCTCAGTCAGTTCCCAGGTGAGCCCAAGCTGGGTGGGAGTGTGGCTGTGCTGGGGGGCAGGAAGCTCTGCAGAGGGATCTGGACAGGCTGGAGCCATCCATGGGCCCAGGACAATTGGATGAGGTCCACCAAGGCCAGCGGACAAGCCCTGCACGGGGCTCACAACCAGGCTCCAAATCCCTGACTGTGCCCTGCCCCTGATCCCCACAGTCTGTCCTGTTTCCTTCATCCCTGCATTGCCAGGGACTTTCTGGGACAAGGGAGCTCTGCTCTTGCTATGGAGGGAGGTGCAAGTGCCACCACTGGAGTGGGAACCACAACCCATCAAGTTTGTGTCCTTTGGGGATCAGGAACTGGTGAGACTCAGAGGCACAGAAAGTTTCTCTTCATGGCCAACAGACCACAGTTGAGCAGGAAACAATTTAATAACAATCACGCTCTTCCCTGAGCTATGTGCAATGTCTCAGCAGCATCTGATGTTCAATATCCACAAGTGATTTCCATACTAAAATTAATTTCAGACAAACGGCGTTTTGTGATAGGTATGAACACAATTAATTTCTTGTATCAGCATGCTCATCCTTGAGTGGGGGCAAAACAGCTCAAACAATTCCTGATTTGCAGAGCTGCTAGCGGTGGATGGAGAAGGGGGTCAGGCTGCTCTTGGTGTTGAGGAAATGCTGAAAGCAGCCTGACTCATTTCATCTCCTCATGCCCTGGCTGATCTCCCCTCTTTCCCCTTCCACCCATTGGCTTTTGTCTCCCACCAGCCCCCTGTGAAGAGCCTGGCTCTGTGTTCTCCATCCCCTCATCGCTGGCACTGCCAGGCTGGGATGAGGAGTCCCTCAGCCTTCCCTGCTCCAGGCTGGACCAGCCCAGCTCCCTCAGCCTCTGCTCACAGCCCAAGGGCTCCAGCCCTGTCGGATTTTCGGCTGTTTAGATGGTCTGGGAAGGCCCAAGGTGGCCTTGGGCCGCCCGCGCTCCAAAGGACGAGAAGGGACTTCAGATCTTTTCTCGGTCTCGGTGTTTATTAAATGCTTATCTAAAAGATTTTCTCTGGGCCTGACAGAGTTCTGCTCAGCAGTCAGCCATGGGCACACACTGAGAGCCCCTGGGGCGGTCACCTATCTTTATACTCGGAGTTACGTATACAATATTTATCATTTTTCTCCAATACCTTTCACCCTTATTAACCAGTACACTTTAGTAAGGTCCAATCCCAAAGTGCCAACATCACCACAGAAGATGGAGGCCAAGAAGAAGAAGAAGAAGGAGGAGAAGGGCACGCCCCAATTCCTCCATCTTACTTCTCTAGACCCCCCTGTACAGAAATCTTAAACCCTTTATCTCACACTCCAATTAACTTATCCCTTCACTATTCACCCCAGTTCTGAGAGGCTGAGATCCCACATCTCCCCCTTCTGTTTGCACCAAGAAGATCTCTTTCGTTTTTATGTGAAAACCCCCAAAGTCCTTAGTTTCTTTTTATTTCTCTTCCGGGTCGTTCTTTGCAGTCTGAGTCTCGACTTCTGTCTGAGTACTCGTCTCTTTGTTTCTTGGATCAGTGTTCTCGTGTTCTCGCGTTCGGAATGGCTTCACGTGCTGCGCCGACACCCACTTCAGACCTCGATCTGTGGAAATACAAGCGAAACCCTTGCCCCAAGTGATTAGTTTGAAAGGACCCTCTATTTGTCCTGTCTCTGGGTTTCTGATCAAAACTAAAGGGTTTTCCTTTAGCTTTGCCTGTGTGTTGTTTAGAAAATGTCTCACGATTGGTGGATTAGGTTCCGAGGATGAGCTATTTAGGAAATTCAGCACGTACAGTGCCTTATTTAATTTCATGTGAGGTTTTGCCTCTGGCTCACCCCTTCTCTGTCCAGAAGGGATTTCAGGGTGTGATGTGTTCTCTCAATGATCGCCTGACCTGTGGGTGAATGTGGAATACCAAGCGTGTGTCTGACACCCCATCTTTTCAGGAATCTGTCAAGCACCCTGCCAGTGTATGTTGGACCATTGTCTGTTTTTATCTCCTGAGGCACACCTAATGCTGCAAATGCCTGCAGAAAATGTCGGCAAGCATGGTCTGCTGTTTCTCCAGCATGTGCTGAAGCAAAGACTGCACCTGAGAATGTATCTACAGAAACATGAACATTTTTGAGCCTCCCAAAAGATGGATATTTCGTGACATCAGCTTGCCACAACTGAAGACTTTGCAGCCCCCGCAGATTGATGGCCCCGGTAGAAGCACAAGCTGACAGTCTGGACAGGCACTAATGATCTCCCTCGCCTGACTCTTTGTGAGACAAAAGGACTCCATTAGCGCTTGCGCATTCTGATGAAAGAACGCATGACTTAATCTTGCCTGCTCAAAAATGTCCGGCAGTGTTTGCAAAATGGGCATTGTCAACCTGTCCGCCCGAGCATTCCCTTCCACTAAAAACCCCGGAAGTGTCGTGTGCGCTCTAATGTGTGTGATAAAATACTCTCTTTCCCTGCTCTCTAGCAGTGTTTTCAAGCTTGTCAGGTATGAGTATAAAACCTCATTACTGACTTCCTTCAAGAGCGAACCCTCCAATCTCTTGACCACACCCGGAACATATGCGGAATCTGTCACCAGATTGAGAGGCTGTTTGAACAACTGAAATGCCCGGACAACGGCTGCCAACTCCACAATTTGTGGAGAGCCCTGAACCATCCTCACGTCTGATTCCCAATCCCCTGTCGTTGAGTCTCTCCACGTGATCACTGACTTGTGTGTCTTCCCTGAGCCATCCGTGAACACTGTGATCCCGTCCAAAGGTTCTTCACTTATTCGTGGTTTTGCTCTATAGCATATTTGCGATTGCAGTATTCTGTGTTGTGGAAAGTGGACTGTGCAAGTTCCTGGGAACGCTAACAACGCGATTAACAGGTCTTTCGATTGTTGCATTGCCCAATCGAAATAGTCTCGTTTCAGAGGCAATCTGATGACTGAGAATTCTCTTCCTGCCATTGTCAGCAGCCTTGTTCTCGCCTTTATGATGATTTGTGCTGCCATCTCCAAATCTGTGAGAATCGTTTTCGTGGGCCTGTGTGGTAGGAAAATCCACTCTATGATTATCAAAGAGTCCTTTTGTGATTCATCCCATTGGAAGATCAAACCATGGAACTGTGTTTTCTTCCCCAGCACTGCCAACTGAAAAGGCAACGTTGGAACAAATCGATGTGCCTGCCTTTTCTGTATCGCGTTCGTGATTTTCTCCAACTCTTTTCTCGCTTCTGGCGTGAGTGTCCTGGGAGAACGAATGTCTGTGTCTCCTCTCAAGAGATCAAGCAGCGCTGGAATGTCGCTGTTTGTGATTCCCAAAACTGGTCTCATCCAGTTGATTTCTCCCAAAAGCTGTTGCAAATCATGCAAATTGTTGACCTTTGTGCTGATCTCCACTTTCTGAGGCTTTATTGTTTTCTCTGAAATTTTCCACCCTAGATATTTCCAAGGTGCAACCACTTGAATCTTTGAAATGCTGATTTCCAGACCTGCCTTTTGCACCTCTGCGATCACACAATCGCGAGCTTCTTGCAGCTCCTGTCGTGTTGATGCTGCAATGAGCAAATCATCCATGTAATGAATGATCTTCGCCTTCGGAAATTTCTTCCATGCTGGTGCCAAAGCTCGTGCCACGTACCATTGACAGATCGTCGGAGAATTCTTTAGACCTTGTGGAAGAACGACCCAATGGTACCGCTGCAGAGGCGTTTCCCTGTTGATACTCGGAACTGAAAAGGCAAATCTCGGAGCATCATCTGGATGGAGTGGGATACTGAAAAAACAATCCTTGAGGTCAATGACCACAAGCTGCCAATCTCTGGGAATCATTGAGACAGATGGAAGTCCCAACTGAAGTGGCCCCATGTCTTCTATGACTTCGTTGATCTTCCTGAGATCATGTAACAACCTCCATTTGCCCGATAGCTTTTTCTTGATGACAAACACCGGAGAATTCCAAGGGCTGTCTGTTGGCTTGATGTGTCCCTTCTGCAATTGTTCTTGGACCAGGTCTTTCAAAGCACTCAATTTTTTCCGCTCAAGGGGCCACTGATCCACCCAAACTGGATCATCTGTTTTCCATGTCAGCTTCAGTGTGGCGAGTGCTGCAGTGACCCCTATTAAAAATCCACTTCGATCTTCGCACCCCATTGTGCCAAAAGGTCCCGACCCCAGACTGTGATCGGCTTTTGGACGACAAAAGGACGAATGATCGCCGTCTTATCTCCTGGTCCCGTGACAACGACGGAATTCTCACTTTGCAGACACAGAGATGCTCCCCCGATGCCTGAGAGAGAGCCCAATGGCGCGACCAAGCTCCAATTGCGTGGCCAAAAGATGTACGATATTACCGTTACATCTGCCCCTGTGTCGAGCATACCTCTGATCGATATTGTCCTGTCCCCACATGTCAATTGGCACGTTAGCGTGGGTCGGTCTCGACCTATGTGCTTCACCCATGTTGTATGTACTTCAACATGCTCTTTCATAGGGAGACCTTCTTCGTCGAAGATTGACATGACCTCTCCAACTGCGTGTGGCGGCAATGCGAAGGCTCTCGCAACCACAGTATTTTCCGGTACAGTCAATGGTGGACGAAGCGCTCTTGCCAAAACTGTTAACTCTGTATTTTTGTCTGCTGAGACAACTGTTGGATAAACAATGAGTCCAAGAATACTGCACTTGTCTTGTCCAATTATCAAGAAATCTTGTTTCTTGTATGAGTCCCCGCGGATACCTGTTGGTATCTCCACATGACTTTCATCTAGAAAGCATACTAGTTTTGAAGCTGCCAATGCACACTGTGCCCCTGGTGGGAGGAGGTCTGGGTCACTGTGGAATCGACTGAGGGTTTTGCTGAGGGTATCTGCTTGTCGCTCACTGATGACTGCCCTGTCTGTTCTTGTGACACCGCCAGTACTTGTGTCTGGGCATGCTGGCCATTTCCCACGCTGAACTTCCCGTTTCCCAGATGCGGTAACGGATTTCCTTCCACATCTGTCCGGGAATAACATTCTTTTACAGAGTGTCTTCCTCTTCCGCACCGTGCACAAATTGGCCTTTCTGCTTTCTGGGCTGGCGTTGGTATATGTGTTC
The DNA here is from genome assembly GCF_028551555.1 of Melozone crissalis. Classification (NCBI taxonomy): domain Eukaryota; kingdom Metazoa; phylum Chordata; class Aves; order Passeriformes; family Passerellidae; genus Melozone; species Melozone crissalis. Next base: position 1,606,778 of record NW_026535886.1, read on the forward strand.
GTGGGCAATTCCTTTTCATGTGCCCAGACTCCCCGCATCTGTAGCACTGTCCTCCTTGGGGTTTGTTCTTTTTCTGCATTGTCGCAAGAACTTTGTTGACGTTTTCGTCCTGTTGATGGAGTAATTTCTCGAACATCTTCTCCAATGTCTTGTTCTCTGATTGCCCTTCTGAGCGTCCCTTTAGCTGTTCTTCCCATTCCTCTTTTAATTCATTCTTCACAATTGCTGCTACGTGCTGAGGTGTTCCCACCTTGCTGCATGCCTCCACCATCTCTGCCAAGGATGGCCGTCCTGGCATGGTGCTAATCACCCGTTGACAATCCGGGTTGGCATTGCCGAAAGCTAAACTCTCCAAGAGAGGCCTCTTCACTTCTTCTGTCGTCACCTGTCGATCCACGGCTTGCGTGAGTCGGTCGATGAATGACATGAATGGCTCTGTGGGACCTTGCCTGATGCAAGAGAACGGAACATCCGGAGCTCCTGTCGGTGTAATTTGTATGATTGCCAATCGCGCTGCTTCTTTGATGTCGTTTAACACTCTTCGTGGAAGCCGCGCTGCTTGTTCCCCTGGATTGTCATCTGGAGGATCCCCTGCTAATTGCCCTTCTGTGAGGTTCGCGTTTGGCCCACCTTGATATCTGCTCCGCAACTCAGCAAGATATTTTCTCCACCTTTTTTCCCAGATAAGATTCTGTGTGTCAGTGAGGATCATTGCCACAATACTTCGAATATCATATGGTGTGAGATCATACATAGTGAATGTCCCTCTTAGTAGCTGTTTGAAGTATTGTGAGTTCAGCCCAAAAGTTTGAGCCGCCTTCCCTAAGTCTTTGAGTGTCTCATGACCCATCCTTTCCCACCTTGGATTCTGTCCCTGGGCATCATATGTCACTGGCATTGTCAAATCTCCTGATCCCGGGAATAAATGCTTTTCCTTTGCCAACGCTTTTCTGATTCGCTTCCAATCCATCGTCTTCACCAGCTCTTGAAATTCCTCTTCTTCAGACTCCATTGGGATTTGCATGAATAATGGTGTTGTGGACGTCATTGGTGATTCATCGTGTCTCATTTTTCGCCTTGAGGTTTTTGGCCTTGCTCCTAGATCCGAAAAGGAAACTCGAGGATCCTGTTGATATTTCTTTTTTACTGTATCGAATGAATGCAAGAAGCTTTTTGCTGCTTCTGCTGCTGATAGCATCCATGTTGGGACACCTTCCGATGCTGTGATCCTTATGACATCTTCCCCTTGTAGCTGTTCTTCATCTGAGCTTTCATCATCTTCATGAAATTCCGAAGTGGATGAATAATCCCTTTGTCGTGTTAACATCGTCTTCTTTGAAGTGCTTTTCTTTTTATATATTGTTGGAAAAAATTGCTGCATTGTTGCAGACTCGTCACAAGATGGCGCTGTGGCTCCGCCGAACCGATCCGGCATGTCGTGCACTTCTGCCCTCCTGCCACTAGGTGGCGCTGTCACTGGCCTCCCTGGCTCGGATGACGGCCTGAGCTCGACTGCCCCATTTCCTCTTCCGGCCCGGCGTGCCGGCGACCTCATTTGAGACCGTGTTTGCTTGGTTTTTAATTCAGGTAAAAATGGGGCTTGAACACCAAAGCGTCTCCCGTGAAGGGAAGGGACTGGGACTCCGAGGGTTTCAGCCAGGGGCACCGAGTCTGGAGAAGGTGTGGGGCCCCTCCTCGCCCGGGACGTCACAGGGGATCGGGCTCGCCTCCGCCCGCGCCCCACTCTCTGCGCATGCGTGCTCTCCGAGCCGCTCCCTGTCTCTCCTGAGCTGACGTCATCCTCTCCCCCTCGTTCCACCCCCGAGGCCTCCTCCCCTCGGTCTGTCCCTGTCTCTGCCTCCTCCTCCTCTGACGGTGTGTTCACTCCTCCCTCCGGTGTCTCCAGCCCGCCTCCCGCCGGCATTCGGTCCCGCCCCGCGATCTGAGCCGACCTCCGCACCGGGTCTGACGTCACAACCGCGCGCCTCCTGCGTCTCGCCACGGTGGCCCTCTGGGGCTGCACGTTTTCCCCCAGTTCGCCGCCCGCGTTCGCCGCCCCCGCGCTGGTATGTGACTCCGCACCCCGGTTTTTGCAAGTCTCGCCCTCCGCGTGCGTCTCCTCATCTTCACCCGCGCTGCCCGCGTTTGCCGCCACCGCCGCATCGCCGCCTTGCCCGCCGCGAGTAAGCACCCCCCCCGATCCCTTGTCTTCCTCCTGCTCCCCCCCTTCCGCTCCTGACTCCTCTACACTCTCTGGGGTTTCAGGACGCTTTTGGGGTTTCTTGCATTTTTTGACCGGGAGGTTTAATATTATTTTCTGCTCTCTTTCCTCGAGAGCCCTTTCCCCCTGGCTTTTTAAAGCCAGAGCTAATTTTTTCCCGGAGCTTTGCTTCGCCTCCTCCTCTGAGGGTACCGCAGTTTTTCGCTGCTTTTCCAGTCTTTTAGACTGCACTGAGATACCTTGTAACATGATTCTTGCTGGTGAGAGTAGCTTTAACGCTGTCTCATCTTTTTTCGTTGCTAAGACATACAGATGCCTATTAATTTCTTGCCAAAACCCCACTTTGAACAACAGGCATGTCTCTGCCAGTGGGTAGTTGAGTCTTGCCCATAATAATAACTGTTTTAATTCTTTCTTTGGGATCCCTTCTGTATATAATTCAGCCACGCCTTGTAAGGCGGACAAGATTTCCCGTTGTTCCTGGGAGAGTGTGGCCCCCATATTTTTGTTTTGGCCTTCTTACCGAATCTGTCGTCAGAGTGGTCTGAAAGCTCTCGCTCTCCGTCCAGCAGGTCACGAGAGATGGATCCAGAGGCGCCTTTCTGGTCCCAGTCCAGGCCGCTCTGCTACGAACTGTCTTCGGCAGAAGCTGAGAGATGGAATTCTCAGTGACTGCTGATTTTTGCAGATTCTCCTGGCCGTTTTTTCTTTTTCTTCTTTCTTTCTTCAGGCTTCTCTCCACAGGAGTTATCAGTGCTGTCCTTTTGGCTATTCAGCTCTTCAGGGCTTTTCCCCCCGCCGAAAGGTTTGGTGGGAGATAGCCAACGCAGCGGACGCCACTTGTCGGATTTTCGGCTGTTTAGATGGTCTGGGAAGGCCCAAGGTGGCCTTGGGCCGCCCGCGCTCCAAAGGACGAGAAGGGACTTCAGATCTTTTCTCGGTCTCGGTGTTTATTAAATGCTTATCTAAAAGATTTTCTCTGGGCCTGACAGAGTTCTGCTCAGCAGTCAGCCATGGGCACACACTGAGAGCCCCTGGGGCGGTCACCTATCTTTATACTCGGAGTTACGTATACAATATTTATCATTTTTCTCCAATACCTTTCACCCTTATTAACCAGTACACTTTAGTAAGGTCCAATCCCAAAGTGCCAACATCACCACAGAAGATGGAGGCCAAGAAGAAGAAGAAGAAGGAGGAGAAGGGCACGCCCCAATTCCTCCATCTTACTTCTCTAGACCCCCCTGTACAGAAATCTTAAACCCTTTATCTCACACTCCAATTAACTTATCCCTTCACCATTCACCCCAGTTCTGAGAGGCTGAGATCCCACACAGCCCCACCTTGGAGGCCTTTCCCAGACCCTGCTCCAGCTGCCAGAAATCTTTCCTGCCCTGGGGAACACAACCCAGGCCACAGTGACCTGGATAATCCACATCCTTGATGTCCTGGTCACACAGCCCTGGCCCCTTGTCCCCATGTCAGGCTCTGGGGTGGATCCTGTGGAACATCCTTTGGTGGAGGCTGTGGCTCCAGATGGGCCGGGGGGATCCCAGGGACAGGGACCCTGCTGGGCATGTGTAGAAGTCCATCCGAAAATCCTTCATTTTTTGCCTCACAATTGTCATGAGAAAAGACTGCCGAAGGGTTAAAACTGCTGAGTCAGTTGGGAAAGAAAGTCTCCTGCTTATCTAGTGTGTTCACAAGTGATGTTTGAAGAACACGCCATGCTGTACTCGAGGGGGGCATGCTGCCCTTTTCTGGACAATTGAACTGGACTTTCTTCCAAACTCCTCACTTGGCTGGACTGAGCTCTGGGGTGGCTCCCCCCCCCCCGCCCCCGCTCCATGAGAAGACCCCTCTTGCCTGTCTTCAACCACCGTGACGGACCAACAGAGATGCGAATCCCCTCATCAAGGAACCAAGAACCCCTCTGGCACCCTATTGGCACCCCCATGGCACCCCCATGGCACCCCCATGGCAACCTCCTTCCAGAGACTGGGACTGTACCCCCTCCCAACTCAGGGAGGGGGAAAAACCCAACGTACCTGTGAGCGTTCGGCCATGAAAACAATGGACTTCTCCCCTCCATAGAAACCTAATTTCAGCTACCCTTCCCCCAACCAAGAACAGTATATATATTGGGGTTCGGTCTGACTGTCCTTTGAGTACTCCCCAAGACGTGCACCAGCGAGTTTCGGCAGCGGGACCCCGAAGACCTCACGTTTTGGTAGCTATACCCCATTCCCTGACCTTCTTTCTTTCCTTTTTTCCTTGTCTTACCCTTCTCTTCCCCGGATCCCTTAACCAAACGCATATTTAGCTGTGGTAATAATCAATAAAATTGCACCTTGTTGATTTGTTACTGCAAAACCCCTGTGCCTTTGTTGGTTATTTTTGCACCCAAAAATCATTCGTCACCCGTTCATTTCGGGCGGACCTTCACAGCATGAACAGCATTGGACTTGTTGTGAGAAACTGTGAGGGGGAGCTGGGGCGGAGTGACCAACCCAGTGACCTGACACAGCCCTCCTCTGATGTCACAGCTTGCTCTGTGATGTCATAGTCTACTCTCTAATGTCACACAGCTGGTCTCTGATGTCACAGCCAACTCTATGATGTCACAGCCTGATCTGTGATGTCAGTCCTCTGCCCTGTGATGTCACAACTGGCTATGTGATGTCACAGAGACAGTCTATGATGCTGTAGTTGCTCAGTGACCTCACATAAGCCACTCTGTGATGTCATAGCCCACTCTGTCAGCTCATGTTATCAGATGATCAATTGTCTACACCAGGTGAGCACACACAATGCTGTTTCTCTAAAACCCTAGCCCTATGGAAACCACACAATGCCCATTGTGTGAGAAGGGCAACTGGAAGTTCAGCAGCCTCAGTGTCCTGCCAGCTCAGCCAGGCCCACGGGAACATTGGGGTCCATAAGCACCAGAGACCACCAGAGAGACCCCCAGGACAGAAGAGCACATGGGTAAAGGGGAGGAGAAATATGTTAATGATTTTGGGGAAATGATTATCATATGTATGTTTAGTCCAGGGCAATCAATGAATATGTATGCAAAATACAGAATATAAACAGACACTTTCCTGTACTCAGCATGCACGGCTTTGAGAGGAGCTGTTCCCCGTGCATCCAGCTGAATAAATAATGGTGTTTCTAAATGCTACACTGGGGTTCAGGACTTTTCTGTTTTACAGAATTTTTGGTAACACTCCCACTGCCAAGGAAAGCTCTGTTTGCTGTTGTTCACAAACAGAGAAGGGCTGGTGGCAGATGTGGGGCTCGGAGGCTGCCTGCGGAACAGTGACCATGAAATAATCAACTTTTCAATGTTCTGTGAAAGAAGGAGGGGCAGCAACAAAACTTCTACACTGGAATTAGGAAGGGCGGACTTTGGCTTATTTAGGATGCTGATTTGGGGAGTACCAAATCAGGCACTGATTCTTTAAAGGGAAACAGCCCTTAAAAACAAAGGGGTCCAGGGAGGATGGACACACTTCATGAAAGTAATCTTAAGGGGATGGAGAAGCCTCTGCCAGTGTGGCAAAACATGATCTATAGAGGAAAATGACTGTCCTGGCTGCCCACGGAGCCTTTGTGGGAACTCAGGTGTAAAAAGAGGGTGCATCACTTTTGGAAAGAAGAACAGGCAACTCAGAAAGTGTTTAAGAATGTTGTTAAGTTATGCAAAAAGAAAAGGAAGGAGGTGAAAGCTCAACTAGAGCTTAACCTGGCCACTTCTGTGAAAAATAATAGGAAATGTTTCTATAAATAAAATTATAGCAAAACACCAGACAAACAGAACCTCTACTATTTATTGGATGCAGTAGGAAATACAGTAACTAAAGATAAAGACAAGGCTGAGCTACTTAACACCTTGTTTGTCTCAATTTTCAATATTAGGACAGGCTGTCCTCAGGACAAGTGTTCTCCTGAGCTGGTAGATGGGCACAGGGAGCAGAACAGCCCCCTGGAATCCAGGAGGGAGCAGTTGGTGACCTGCTGAGCCACTCAGATGCTCACAGGTGTGTGGGATGAGATGGGATCCATCCCAGGGGGATGAGGGAGCTGTGGATGAGCTCCCCAAGTTGCTCTCCATCATTTACCATCAGTCCTGGCTCACTAGGGAGGTCCCAGAGCATTGGAGGTGCCAATGTGAGCCCATCGCCAAGAAGGGCTGGAAGGAGGAGCTGGGGAACTCCAGGCCTGTCAGCCTGACCTGGGTGCCCGGCAAGGTGTTGGAACAGATCACCCTGAGTGCCCTCACAGGGCACCCACAGGATGGCCGAGGGATCAGAGCCAGCCAGCCCGGATTTAGGGGTGGCAGGTCCTGCCTGATCAATCCGGTCTCCTTTTATGACCAGGTGACCCATCTGTGGATGCATGAAAGGCTGTGGATTTTGTGTGCCTGGACTTCAAAGCCTTTAAAACCATGAGCCACAGAATTCCCTGGAAAAACTGCAGCCCATGGCTTGGACATGTTCACCCTTCCCAGGGTAAAGAGCTGACTGGAGGCTGGGCCCAGAGAGTGGAGGGGATGGTGCTGCACCCCGCTGGTGTCCAGGCACTGGTGGTGTCCCCCAGGGATCTGTGTTGGGCCCAGTCCTGTTTAATATCTTCACTGATGATCTGGCTGAGGGGATCGAGTCCAGCATTCACAAATTGCAGATGGCACCAAGCTGGGTGTGATTGTGGATCTGCTGGAGAGCAGGAGAAGAAGACACAGCCTTAAGCTGCACCAGGGGAAGTTTAGGCTGGACAATAGGAAGAAGTTCTTCACAGAAAGGGTGAGTGGGAACTGGAATGGGCTGGCCAGGGGGGAGGGGGCAGAGTCACTGTCCCTCTCCAGAGGCACTTAGTGGCATGGTCTGGGTGACAAGGCAGTACTAGGGCATTGGTTGGGCTTGATGATCCCAAAGGTCTTTTCCAGCCTACTTGATTCTGTCATTCTGTGATGATTGGGACACTCTGGGGCCATTGTGACACTGCAGGGCCTCATGGAATTAAGAGGACCATGGTGACACTGTGCAGCCCCACAGAACCAGGGGTCCACTGTGGTGCTGTGGGGCCAAATGGAGCCAGGGAGTGCACCGTGACACTCTGGGTCCTTGTGGAACCACAGAGGCCATTGTGACACTGCAGGGCCTTGTGTAACCAAGGGGTTTCACCATTTTGACTCTGCAAACCCAAGGAGACCATTGGGAGACTCCAGGGCCCAGTGGAACCAAGGGGCTGTTCTGACACTGTGGGGCTTCATGGAACCAAGGGGACATTGTGATGCTGAAGGGACTTGTGGAACCCCAGAGACCATGGTGACAGTGTGGGATCTCATGTAACCATGGGGCCATTGTGACACTCTGGGGCCCCATGGAACCAAGGGGCCACTGTGGAACTGCAGCGCCAATGAGAATATTGTGACACTGTGAAGCCCCACAGAACCAAAGGGTCAACTGTCACATTTTGGGGCCCCATGGAACCAAGGACACCATTGTTGCTCTGCCTGGTCTCATGGAACCAAGGAGACCAGTGTGACAGTGCAGGGCCTGGTGTAACAAGGAGGCCATTGTGACACTGAGGGGCTCCACGAAACCAAGGACGTCTTTGCAGATGACACCAAGCTGGATCTGAGTGTTGATTCTGTGGGAACATAGGAGGGCTCTGCACAGTGACCTGGACAGGCTGGAGCCAGGGGATGAATCCAACAAGGTCAGGTTTATAAAGACCAAGTGCTGGGTCCTGCACTTTGGCCACAACAACCCCTGCAGCGCTACAGGCTGGGGACAGAGTGGCTGGAGAGCAGCCAGGCAGAAAGGGACCTGCAGGGACTGATGGACAGCAGGCTGGACATGAGCCAGCAGTGTGCCCAGGTGGCCAAGCAGGCCAATGGCTCCTGGCCTGGATCAGGAATGGTGTGGCCAGCAGGACCAGAGATGCTGTGCTAGCACTGATCTGACCCCAGCTCTGCACACAGATATTGCTGCTGCAGCTCCTGAGAAGGCAACAAAAGGGCATCTCTGCAGAAAACTTTGCTGGGAGATCCTTTGGGTCCTTTAAAGCCACCAAGAGTGCTGCCCCTCATTGACACAGTCTCTGGCCACATGGAAGGTAGAGAGAAACAAAATGAGAAATGGCACAAACAATGACATTTCTTTGTGGACAATGTGAAAAACTAATACAAAGGAAAAAAAGAACAAACCACAACCAAAGCAACAAGAAGTATGAAAGATGTCTTTTAGTACAAGTGATTGGCAGAAATTGGCTAGTAGTTTAATGTTCCTGAAAGCATCCAGTGATCAGTCTCCTCACTGCAGCCTTGAGCTCCTGGTTCCTCAGGCTGTAGATGAGGGGGTTCAGGGCTGGAGGCACCACCGAGTACAGAACTGACAGGGCCAGATCCAGGGATGGGGAGGACAGGGAAGGGGGCTTCAGATGTGCAAATGTGCCAGTGCTGAGGAACAGGGAGACCACAACCAGGTGAGGGAGGCAAGTGGAAAAGGCTTTGTGCCGTCCCTGCTCAGAGGGGATCCTCAGCACAGCCCTCAAGATCTGCACATAGGAGAAAACAATGAACACAAAACAGCCAAAACCAAAACAGACACTAACTGCAATGAGCCCAAATTCCCTGAGATAGGATTTGTAGCAGGAGAGCTTGAGGATCTGGGGAATTTCACAGAAGAACTGGCCCAGGACATTGCCATGGCACAGGGGCAGAGAAAATGTATTGGCTGTGTGCAGCAGTGAGTAGAGAAAGGCACTGGCCCAGGCAGCTGCTGCCATGTGGGCACAAGCTCTGCTGCCCAGGAGGGTCCCATAGTGCAGGGGTTTGCAGATGGACACGTAGCGGTCGTAGCTCATGATGGTCAGGAGGCAAAATTCTGCTGAGATGAAGAACAGAAAGAAAAAGAGCTGAGCAGCACATGCAGTGTAGGAGATGTCCCTGGTGTCCCAGAGGGAATTGTGCATGGTTTTGGGGACAGTGGTGCAGATGGAGCCCAGGTCAGTGAGGGCCAGGTTGAGCAGGAAGAAGAACATGGGTGTGTGCAGGTGGTGGCTGCAGGCTACGGTGCTGATGATGAGGCCATTGCCCAGGAGGGCAGCCAGGGAGATGCCCAGCAAGAGGCAGAAGTGCAGGAGCTGCAGCTGCCGCGTGTCTGCCAATGCCAGCAGGAGGAAGTGCCTGATGGAGCTGCTGTTGGACATTTGCTGGGGCTGGGCATGGGGACCTGTTCATGGAGAAAGGACAGTTACAAGTCAGGATGGGCTGCTTTGAGCCAAGCCTGGGCCATTCCCTGCAGACTGTTCCTGTAGCCTTGTTCCTGCTCTGGGAAAACCTTCAGCCATGTCCCTGCCTGAGCTCCAGTTGTGCCAGCTGAGTGTGCCAGGAGCAGCCAGGCCTGTGCTTGGGGGCTCTCAAGGAGCCATCCCCGCCCTGCTGCCCTGGATTTGTGGCCATGTGGCAGAGGGACAAGGCTGGATGTTCAAGATTTGACAGGGGAATTGCTTCTAATGCAGACAGGCTTGGCAGCATCTCCATTCACAGTCCTATAAGACATGAATAGCAGAAGGTTTTTTTAGGAATTGTTTTCCTCAACACACATCATTTCTGGCTCTCTGAGGTCAGAAATCCCCAGCATTCCTGCTGCACTCAGAGTTTGTCACTGAGAGATGGGAGAGGCAAAGGATTCCCTGTGGCTCAGGGAAGGTGAGGGGCTGGATGGGCTTGTTCCCACCTGCCCTGGCTTTGCACCTTTGGCTGCAATCAGAGCACAATCACACTCCCAGGTCACCCTGGGATAAACCAGACCCTGCCCAGAGCAGAGGGATCCCTGAATGTCTCACCCTCTCTCAAGGTCTCTGGGCAAGGTCTCAGCACCCCCTTGTGCCAAGGACACTCATGGCTCCCTTGGCAAACCCAGCAGCATTTCCTCAGCTGTGGCAGCTCTGCCCTTCCCCGTGGGACATTCAGGGAACTCCCAGAGGCTCTGGCACAGATTTGCACCCAGGAGGGCAGCTCAGAGCTTGGAAGGGCACAGCAAGGAGATCCCCAGCTGTGCCCATGATGGGATCTCAGGGAGGGGGCTCAGCTCATTCCCCTTTCCCATGGACTGCTTTGCCCACAGCCCCACAGGTGCCAGGGAAGCTTGGACACCCCATTCCCATGGACAGCCCTGCCTGGCAGGAATGCCAATGCAGCCTGACTCAGCTGCTGCAAATGCCAGAGCCTCCCTGAGAGCAGCAGATAACAGGGACAATATCAGGGCAGGGCAGAACCAAGAGAAGATGTGGTGCTGTGTCTGAGAGGGCAGGGCAGAGACAGCCGGGCACTCAGAACAGTGTTCCCGTGCCCAGCTGTGCACAGCACCACCCACACACCAACAGTGCCCTCATCCTGCCCCCAGCATTGCTCTCTTCAGCCCCCTCTCCTTCCCTCAGCATCTCCCTGGGCCTGGATGTTCCCTCCTGAGAGGAGCCTTGTCCCTGCCAGCGCTCACAGAGCCCATCCCAGCCTGTGTGCCCTGGCTGGGGCCCTACAGAAACCTGCCTGTGTGCAGGGCCCTGGCTGGGGCAGGCTCTGTGTGCAGCTGGGCAAGGGCAGCTCAGGAGAGCCCTGCTGGGCCCTGCAGAGGTGATGCTGCTGCTGTCCAGGGCTGAGGAGTGGCTGAGGGCCCTTTGGGAGGCTCCCAGCAGAGAGACTGACCACCCAAAGTTACAGTTCTGGAGTCTCTGTAAATGTTCACCCATTCCTTTGGTGATCCTGTGTGTCCCTTTCAAATCAGAATGTTCTGTGATTCTGGGATTACAGTTCCTGTTCTGCTTCTTTGATTCCCCTGTTGTTTTTAATCAAAAGAGAAAAAGCCCCTTGCAAGTGTTAGAACAGTGAAGGAAAAACCAGACAATAATTGGAAGCTTCCAGGTGTCCCAGTGGGGATGGGGCACACCCGGGCCCTGATTTCAACAATTTATTAAGGTTGTTTAATTAAGATATTTAACAGCAACAGCCAATAGGAGATTCAGTTGCCACAGTTACACACCCCTTCTTCAACCCATTGGAGTAGGTCCAAAGGCTTCTTTGCCTTCCCTTTTTGTTATGACTGCTCACATTCTGGTCAATTAAAAAAATGTTTTTCTAGGTTCTCTTCCTGATAATAAGACTTTTCAATAATAATACTGATAAGACTGTATTTCAGGAATGTATTTAGACAGCTTATTTTTCTAAAATCTAAGAGCAAGGTTAGGAAACATACTGTAGTTAATTAAGCATTGTAATTATATAAGTATATAATAGTAGTTTAATATAGTTAATTAAGAATTTAGTAGTGTTAAATAAGGATTGTAAATTTATAACTATATAACAGTAATTTACACAGCTATGAATATATCAAAAATGTATAAAATGAAAAAATCTTTTTGCCATCACCCCAACGTTCCCATCTTTCTCCAAGTAGGAAATTGAAAACACTCTCAAGAAAGCTCCTGATCTTTACAGCAATCCCAGGCTTACCTTCTTTGGCAAGTGTCCTCTGGAGCTGTGCCCAGGCTGGTCTGGAGCTGGGAGCAGCCCTGCCCCACCCAGCCCCTCTCAGCAGCAGCCCCTGCCCTGCTCAGGGTGGCTCCTTCCCCCCAGAGCTTCTCCCCAGCGCTGGGAGCAGCTCCCTGGGCTGGCTGAGAGCTGTCCCTGGCAGGCAGCAGAGTCCCAGCCCCAGCACAGTGCCCTGGGCTGCAGGACCCTGCTCTGCAGGACAGCCCTGGGCACCCCTGACTGCAGCCCCGGCTGCTCAGCCCTGCAGCAGAGCCTGGCAACAGGAGCTGCCTTGGGCTGTGCCTGGGCTGGGGTAGCAGGGAAAGCCAGCCCTGCCCTAGGGCCACAGCCCTTCCCTGGAGCAGCTCTGAGAGTCCTCCTGAAAGGTCCTAAAGGCTGTGGGATGTGCCAGCTCCAGGAGATCCCTGCAGGAACAGCAGCTTCTCTTCTTACAGCCAGGGAATGACTGTTTCAAACCTGGGCTGATTTCTGCTCTGGTGAGCCCCGAGTGAGCTCTGCTCTGTGCTCCCATCCCAGGCTGACTTTAACCCCTCTGTGCCTCTGTGCTGTGCCCAGGGTGGCTGCAGGCAGTACCGCAGCCCTGCTGGGCTGTGCACAGGAGCTGCTCCTGGGAAGAGCTGTCTCTCTGCAGCGCTGCCCTTGCCAGGAGCTGCTTCTGTGCTGAGAGCCTCTCTGTAGCTTTTTCAAAGGACTTTGGGTTTTGTTTTTGCCTTGGAGTCTCTCAGAGGTTTGTGCAATCATGGCTTCTAATTACCTGCTGTAATTAGTCCCTGGAGAGGCTTTGTCAGTAACAACACTCAGTGGGGCTCATTAATGCTTCAGGATACTTCAGTTATTTTAAGGTACTTGGTGTTTCTCTTTTGATACAGACTCTGTGAGAGGTTTATGCAATCATGGCCCCAATTACCTACTTTATTAATCCCTTGAGAGCTCTGTATTGACACTCAGTGGAACTCATTAATACTTTGAGATAATAATAGTTTTTAAGGTATTTTATGGATTTAAGAATACTTTTAGGTACTTTTAAGGATATTCCTTCCCACACTGAGTCTCAGAGTTTTTTGTCCTATCCTGGCCTTCAATTGTCTACTCCAAGGAGTCCATGAGAAGCCTGGGTTGGGTATCTTCCCCCTTTCTGGTTTACAACAAAGATGGAACTGAAAGAATTTTGTAAGACTTTCTAAAAGCATTCAAACAAACATGGGGCAATTAAAAATACAGCAACAACCACTAAGAGAATGAATACTCCTGTTTTAGCTCGACATCATCCAACCATTTAGTCCCTTGGATTGGAAGAGTTTATTGAACCAGTCTTTGTTTTCCACTTGAAGCTTCTTGAACCCTTCCTTCAATACCTGAATACTCTTTTGGATTGACTCACTGTAGCTGGAGAGGTTCATGCAACACATGCCCTCAGAGTCTACACACCCATGCCCATGTGCCCAGAGTAAAAACTCTGTCTCTGTTCTGCAAGGTGGCATGTCTGGTGGTCTCTATGTCTGAGAGCAGGCCACTCAATGTGAGGGAGGTAGCATTGGTTTGCTTACTTAACAGGCACCCAAGATGGTCTGATTGTTCTAAAGCTTTAGCTGCAGCCACCCAAGGTAGTCCAAACTGGGGGTGCTACCATCCAATACCTGGATTAAAGCTTTCAAAGCCACCCTCTTATATCATCCAATTCTTCTCTTGGGATACCTGCTGCTTCATCATCTGGTAGGCTGTATTGTCCTTCTCCAGCTAGATGGTTGATTGTCAATTCCGCCCTTGCCTCATTATTAGCATAGTCTGCTATTAGTTGATTTAGTAAACACTTCCATCCCCCTTCCCACAGGGTGTATTCTGTAGGTGATAACAACATGGTCATAATACATTTTAAATCATAGGGGCTTAAGACACGTAACCATGGCCCTCATTAGGCCATTAAAACGAGGTAAGTCCTTCCTATGGTCTTTAGCTGCCCTACACAGATCCTTGATTTCCTCGTAAACCAGTGGCTGATACCTGGGATTCTGCCCCCTTCTTTCATAACATACTGGGGCAATGAAGAATTTCAAAACTATTTGCCAGTCTCCTTCCTTTCCTAGGGATCTTCTGGGGTTGAGGGGTGAGGTGGCTCTGAGGAGTCCAAAGTGACTTCTGGGGAGGAAGAATATCTTGGAGCTGAAACATTAGGATTAGAAATAGTGTGACAGTTGGGTTTGGTATCTTTGACCATGGAGTTATATTGTTGCTGGAGGGTGAGGCAAAGGGCACTTCCATTTTGTCAGGTGTTGGGGAGGAAGGGCCTTGATCTAGGATGGCGGACTTCCAGAGTGGAGTTCTGGAGGCATGGCGCAGGGTGGAGGTGGAATGATTGACAGTGGGGCATGACCCGCAGTTGTGGGCGTGGAGTCTGGAGGTTCGTTCAGGGAGGAAGAGAAGGTTGTGGTAGCAGGAAGTGGAAAAGCCAAGATGGAGGGAGGATTGTCAGTCTCTCGAGCCACATTCAGGCTCCTTCCATCTTGAGTTTCCAGGGCATGATGCTCCAAGTCCGCGTGGCCATTGCCATCTTGGACCATCGTGCAAGGTCTGAGAAAGGCGGGTTTGAGGGGAGGTCCTGAATTCGGAGTGACCAACGGATTTAGTTTTCAACACACTGCTTGCTGGTGAGGGTAGTGTTGAAGATGGGGAGCATGTGGGGTGCAATGAGGTCCCTTTTGATCTAAAGTTGTACAGTTTAACTCCCACGGAGTCCCAAAATTCAGTGGTATGGATTTCATCAGCAGAGGCATCTGGAAAATTTTTAATGATCCACCTCATGATTGATTTCTATTCGTTCCTTGAAAATACTTTGTCATGATCAGTGAGAATTAACTTAAAGCATCCATATATACTCCTTTCTACTTTGGAGAGCTGGCTGCCCCTTTTTCTTATTCTCTGCCTTATGGGGAAGAGCCACGGAAACACCCCAAATCAATTATGGGACGTGGGTGCATATTGTAAAAACACAATGGCAAAATGGGCAATAAATGTCTTGCATTTCCCTAAACCCACCTGCAATCCTATGCAGGTGAAATCATCATTGTCCCTGCCAATCCTGGGCAAGGTCCCTCGAAGCAATGATAAATCCACCAGGCCCGGCACAATCCAAAATCCCATGGAGTACTGGCCTATCCATCAGCTAACCCCAGCTGACGTGACTGACGCAGGGAGGCCTGATTGTCAGGGTCACTGTTTGGGGGACAAATGTCGCAGTGTGGGTGGCTGCAACAAACCTCTCTGGTTCCCTGAGTCAGGGCGAGGGTGGCGCAAATGAAAAGGAGCGGGTTTGATGGAGTTGACCAAAAAGAACTTTAATAATGGAGTGAAAAAGAATAAACATGGAGAAGTTGAGAACAGTATGAGGGGCAGGATCCAAAAACCTGAGACAAAGGGGAAGCAGTAACATGTACACTCGGGGGTTGAACATTCCAGAACAATAACCCTGTAGGGGAAACAAGTAACCAATAGGATACTTAGCATAAAAACACTAAAGGCTTATGGGGGAAATCTCAAGCTCATCCTTAGTTAAACAAATGATTCCCAGGGCTTGAAACTCATGCCCAGTTCTTCCGAGTTAAAATCTGGCTGAGTCCCAGTTACAGCTGGGCTAACTACCGCACCACTGCTTTGTACTGGTCCCTTGGGACCGTGTGGCCCAACAGAGCCACAGTGATGTCCTTGGTTCCATAAGGCCCCACAGTGTCACAATGGTGCCTTGGATCCATGGTGCTCTGCAGTGTCACAATGGCCCCTTCACTTCACAAGGCTCCCAAATGTCACATTGGTCTCAATAGGATGGAAACCATAGAGCCCCCATGTTTCAGGAGCTGATGAACAGCAACCACCAGAGGCCAAGGCAAACCTGGCCTGTCTGTCCTGGCAGGTTTGCTTGGAGCAAGCCCTGGATACTTGAAATTACAAATGTGGAGTCCTAATTTAAAACATTTGTGCCTGGAGAAGAGCGATGGGGGTTTTTTTCACAAAAAGAAGAGCACAAAGCCCTTTCTAGTGTTTGGAAAACAGGTGAATGCTGCCCCTCAGAAGTGAAAGACCAGCCAGACGTGTCTGTCCTGGCAACTTTTGTCTGGGAGCAATCCTTGGATACACAGAAATTTCGAGGTGTAATCCTAATTTTGGCCATGGATGCCTGGTAAAAATGGACAGTTCTTTTCCATAAAAATAAGAGCCCAGAGCCCCAGTGTTTCAGGGGTAGATGGGAGTGGCCTTCCACATTCCAAGGTCAGCCAGACCTGTCAGGTGACCCCTGGGAGGCCAAGGCAGCCACACCTATTTCATGTTCCCTTGGTTCCACAGGGCCCTGCAGTGTCAAAATGTGTCCTTGCTTCCATGAGGCCTTGTAGTGCCACAATGGTTCTCTTGATTCCATGATGCCCTCAGGTGTCATAATGGCCCCTTGATTACACAAGTCCTTAAGGATCTTAATGGTCTCCATGTTTCCCCATGGCCCACCAGTGCCATAATGATCTATAGCTTCCATGAAGCCTCTCAGTGTCCAATGGCCCCTTGGTTCCATTGGGGCCCAGTAGTGCAAAAATGATTCCCTTGGTTCCACAAGTTCCCATAGTGTCACAATGGCCCCTTCCCTCCATGAGGCCCTGCAGGGTCACAATGGTCTACATTAATCCATGGGGCCTTGCAATGCCACAATGGTCTCCATGGATCCACGGTGCCTCGCAGGATCACAACGGCCCTTTGGCTCCACGAGGCCCTGAAATGCAGCAATGGCGTCTTGGTTCCACAAAGCCCCGCTGCCTCACGCTGGCCCCTTAGGACTATGTGGCCCAACAGAGCCACAAAGATGTTCTTGGTTCCACGAGGCCCCACAGTGTCACAGTGGCCCCTTGGATCCATTGTACCCTGCAGGGTCACAGTGTTCCCCTTGGTTCCCCTGTCACAATGATCTCCATAGGAAAGAAACAAGTGAGCCCTGGTGGTGCAGGGGCAGATGAGAGGCAGTCACCAGAGGCCAAGTCTAGGCAGACTTGACTGTACGGGCAGATTTTGTCTGGGAATAACCCTTGGGTATAGAGAATTTAAGACGCAGAATCTCAGTTTATGCCATGGATGCCTAGACAAGAAAGACAGTTCTTTCCCACTGGAATAAAAGCACAGAGCCCCAGTGCTTCACGGTCAGATGGGAAGTGGCCCTTGACATGTCAAATTCAGTGGGACCTGTCAGACAGCCCCCAGGAGTCCAAACCAGGCAGATCTATTCCATGTTTCATTGAGTTCATGGGTCCTAACACTGTCACAATTATGTCCTTGATTCCATGAGGTCTTGCAAAGTCACAATGGCTTCTTGGTTTCATAAGCTTCAACAAAATCACAGTGGTCTCTTGGCTCCATGTGGCCCTGTTATGTCACAATGGCTCCTTGTTTCTATGGGCCCCACTGTTTGATCATTGACCCTTGCTTCTATAGGGCCCCTGAGCTACATAATGGTCTCCTTGATTCCATAAGGTTCCATAGTGTCACCATGGTGTCATTGGACCCACATTGTCACAACTGACCCATGGTTCCATGAGGTTCCGTAGTGTCACCGTGGTCGCTGTCAGAGGCTGGATGAGATCGATGTCCTGAGACACCTTGGGATACACAGAATGGCCATGTGGGGCCAGGGCTGGATGAGGCCTTGGTTTGTGGTGGGACAGAGCCCTGCCCCCAACCCTGGCAGATCTGTCAATCACAGAGCAGGGGCGGTGTTAACCCAGCCCTGATTGGCTGAGCTGTCAATCAGTCACATGCCAGCAGCTGATACCTACCCTGACTTTGATAGGACAAACAACATGCAGTCCCACCCCAGGGGCGGGCCCATGGAGGCCCGGGGGGTTAAAAGCCGGAGCACGAGACCAGCCCATGGTGTGGATCTTGCCTGCTCTTGGGGTTCCACTGTTGTGATGCTTGACCCCAGGATTTAGTCCCTATGTGCGTGTTGTTCTATAGATCTTCTGTCTTTCTGTTGTTCTCTATTTCTTCTCCTTCCAATCCTACTTACCTGGAAGATTTTTGGTAACTTCACATGTTAAGGGTTAAAGGATTTTAGGTTAAATGTGTGGGAATCCAGGGCACAAGGAAAATTTCTCTGTCTGCTCGAAGGGGTCCTGTCCTCCCAAAGAAACACCGCCTTTAACCTTCCCCCATGGAGAGGACTTTGAAGACTTTGAGATAGATTAGAATTTACCAAAGCGTGAAATAGATACTAGAGAGTAGTGTAGTATGTCACTTGAGTGAGAAATTTAGGTTTTGGGATTATTAGTATGGTGTAGATAGGAAGCAAGATGGAGGAATTGGGGTGTAGTCCCTGTCTTCTTCTTCATCTACTCCATTTTCTGCAGTGTTGGTGGCACAGGGTGATTGGTCAAGGAAAGCACAGTGCAGAGGTTACATGGACAGTCAAGGGATGAGTTATTGGCTGACAAGTAGAAAAACTGTACGTGTTAAGAGTTAATTGGATGACACAACTTGCAAAGACCTTGAAACCATACATTTTGGGGGCATTTTGCAGTGCTTTTCCAGCACGCTAAGCCTGGTGTGGACAGCAATGCCAAACTTTAGATAAGATAACAATAAACAAGCAGCTGAAGACCAAAAAAGTCCCGTGTGTCTCCTTTTACCTGGCACAGAACTGCTATAGGAGGGTTTCCCCCATCCAGGGAGCCTACAGAAAGGCCCAACATAAGACAAACATCAATAACTGGTGCCTTGACAATGTTTGTTAAAAGTTAGCTTTTTCCATAAAATTGTTTACTGAAGGGTGTTGTCTTAATTGGCCAATCATGTGAAATGTGTTGATTAAATGACCTATGAGGTCCAACTGTAGCAAACCAAGGTATAAAAGAAGAGGATTGAAAAAACAGGTGGCTTTTAGCCCTTAGCCTTCTGATCTGAGTCCATGTCATCTCTGATTCAAAAGTGATATTTGAGGATCTGTGGGGGCTATTGGGGATCCTTTTTGCACCTTGTTACCCAACAGGAGCTTCTCTAATAAACTCTGCCTGAACATCCCACTGTGCCCATGACAGGAACCCCTGCGAGTGTCTGGGACATCCCGGCTCTTTGGCAGCCTGGGGACTCCTGGGATGTCCCTGTGGACCCCCCCTGAGTGCCTGTGACAGATCGGTGCCTTTGCAGCCCAAGGTCCCCTGGGATGTCACCATGGAATGGCTGTGACTGCCTCTGACCACACGGCTCTTTACCATCCTCAGAAAGCCCTGGGAGGTTTCCATTGAGCCCCTGTCTCTGCCTGTGACATTCCAGCTCTGGAACAGCCTGGAGACTCCTGGAAATTCCCCATGGAACCCCTCTGAGGGCCTGTGACAAATCTGATCCTTAGCAGGCAATGATCACCAGACCCCTGTTGCTATGGTCTGTTCCCATGGCAACCATCAAAAGCTCCTTTTTTCTATGGTCAGTTTCCATGGCAACCATCACCAGCCCCCTGTTGCTATGCTCAGTCCCTTGGCAGCTCCATGGAGACCCCATGCCAGGGGTGGTTGCCATGGACACCAGCTCAGGCCTGCAGCCACAGCCCGTTGCCATGGCAACCATTGGCAGCCCCATCCCCAGGCTCACGGGATCCCAGAACCACAGAATTGGCTGAGCTGGGAGGGACCCATCAGGATCCTCCAGTCCAACTGCTGGCCCTGCACAGGACACCCCAACAATGCCAGCCTGGGCCTGGCAGCGCTGTCCAAACGCTGCTGGAGCTCAGAGAGCCCTGGAGCTGGGACCCTTCCCTGGGGAGCCTGGGCAGGACCCCAGCAGCCTCTGGGCAAAAACCTTTTCCTGACATCCAACCTGAGCCTGCCCCAACTCAGCTGCAGCCGTTCCCTCCACTCCTGTCCCTGGGCACCAGAGGGAAGAGGTTCCCACAGCCCCAGCCAGGGACCCGCTCCCAAGGCTGTTGCCATGGTCACCAGGGCTGGGACCAGCTGGGATGCTCGGTTTTCACGGGCCAGGGTTCAGGAATGGGATCCCTGAATTTCCTGCTCCTGCTAAAACCGCGCTGCCCTCGCTGCCCTCCCACGTCCCATGGAAAGCACAAAAGGCAAAGATCCTGGGCTGGGATGAGAACAATTTTTTGGGAACAGCAATGAGATAAGGAACAAATGGAACAGAAACAATATTGATAACAGAATGTATAAAAATAAAACTGTTTACAGGGAAAACTAAAACACAACTCACTGGGTCTGCCTGGCCATGTATTTCCTCCTGCCTGAAAAGGACACCCATCTCCTGAGGGAGAGAAAGAGAGTGTCCCTTTCCTGTCCCTGGCAATGATCTGAGGTGGGAGTGAATGTAATGACACGGCCATTGCCAGACCCTCATTTTCTTCCATCGCACACCATATCATTGGAAGGGCCAGGAAAAGGGACAGGTGTCTTCCTAGCATGGATCAGAAGGAAAATTGGATCACCAGGGCTGTTGCCAACATGGACCCTCCATGGATGAAGTTGGGGCAGTGCACAAAAGTCCTCCTGCATTGGGGCATTGGCAGATCTTCTCTTACAGGTGCCTCCGTTGGTGTCTGGTTAGGATAGAGATCTGGGTGAAGCTCTTCCCACACTGGGGACACTCGTAGGGCTTCTCCCCAGTGTGGATGCACCGGTGGGTGATGAGGGTGGAGTTGCGCTTGAAGCCCTTCCCACACTCAGGGCAGCGGAAGGGCCTCTCATCAGTATGAGTGTGCTGGTACTGGAGGAGACTGGAGCTGGTGTGAAACCTCTTCCCACACTGGGGACACTCATAGGGCCTATCCCTCTCCCCAGTGTGGATGCACCAGGGCCTGATGAGGCTGGAGTTGTGCTTGAAGCCCTTTCTGCAGTCAGGGCAGAGGAAGGGCCTCTCATCCGTGTGAATCCACTTATGCTGGAGGAGACTGGAGCTGCTCTGAAACCTCTTCTGACACTTGAGACACTCGTACGGCCTCTCCAAACTGTGGATGCATTGGTGTATGACAAGGGCAGAGCTGGAGCTGAAGCCCTTCCCACATTCCCCACATTCGTAGGGCCATTCCCCGGTGTGGATCATTTGGTGGCAGAGAAGGGTGCTGCTGTGCCTGAAGCTCTTCCCACACTCTGAGCACTTGTGGGGCTTCTCCCCATCATGAAGCTGCTCATAGACCACCAGCTCCGAGCTCTGGCTGAAGCTCTGTCCACCTTCCTGGCTCAGGGTGGGTCTTTCCTCCTCAGAGCACCCTGGCTGGATTTGCAGCCCCTCCTCCTCATGGGGGATCTCCAGGGCTTTTTCTCCCGATTGGATTCCTGTGCCATAGAGCCACTCAAAACAGCCTCTTGCATGAGGTTCTGCCGTGGGCATTTGTCCTCCCTGATCTCCATCCTCAGATTCTTGTCTGAGGGGAGGAAGGACAAGGAGAGGATAGGATTTGCCTCTGTGCCAGAGGGAAAGGGAAGGAGATCCCCCCCAGTGCATCCCCAGCAGGACGGCGTTGGCAGCAGGGTTGTCCTGCAGCCAGGGGCCATGCTGGGCTGGGAGGTGGAGTAGGAGAGAGGGGGAAAGGGGCACTGACTTCCTCCTCACCTACCTGGGTATCCCGCGGCATCTTTCTCTTCCTTGAGGTCTCTCCTTCCATCTAGCCAAGTTTTAGGAATGGGATATTCCTAAAAAAAGGCAGGAAAACAAGGGATGAACACAATGAGCTTTGTACTGGTTTGAAGGCACACGTGGGGGAGGGCCTAAGCCAGAATTGCAATTTAATAAGAAAATTTAGATCAACGCAATGATACAGAAACACTGCCTTAAACTGACAGAGTCAGGATGTTAGCGTTCAAAAACACATAATCACGGAGCGATTAGATGCGGTGCTTTTTATTAAGAGCTCTGGGAATCAGGGTATATTCAACCCAAATCTGCCTCCGACCATACATCCGAAATGATCATGTTTTATACTCTATCGTTACATAACTTTCATGTTAATTATTAAACTTATATTGTTCTATTGTATACATAAATTTAGCCCCTCTCTGAATTTCCAACATAATTTCTCACTATTCTTCTTATGGTTATATAATAATTACATTTAATTACTAAACAATCATCACTTCTAACAATTATATAATTTATCATACTGCTTACGCAGGTGCAGTTGATCTGGGAAAGCACAAAGCCTAACATTTTAGATTCTATCTTTAACATTTTCCAGGGTTCCACTATCAAGGATATAACCTGACACCCTGTTGGTCAGGGCGGTGGCTGCAGTCCCATTAAATGGTGGCTGCAGTCCTGTTGGAGTGATGAATGTGATTCTGTCAGAGCAGTGATCCTGTAGAGGGTTCTGGTCTTCCTCTGAAGGTCCACTGGTGGTTATGGAGCTCTTGTCCTCTGGGAATCCAGTAGGCAAGCTGCTCCTGGTGTTGCCAGCCTCAGCTTATATCCAGGTGGGAATTCTTGGTTCCTCCCCCTGGGCGGAGCACCCCACAATGGGATGATGGAATTTTATCATTCCTGCAGTGACACTCAATGGCCCATTCACAGGAGATATCTCCCCTGGAGGGCGTTATCAGGGGTGAGTCATGGAAGAGATAAAGAACACTGCCCCATCTGTTTATAGCAGTTGATGAAGATGGGGATTGAAAACATGCATTTGGTTACATCTTGCATTGCAACCTGAAACAGTGGGGTAATCCCTGCTCAGGGGGTGAACACCACCCCCCTTACCCGAACTGGCTCAGGTGTAAAACCCCCACCCTGGGAAGGGCACACACACAGGGGACAATGTCACACTTGCCCTGCTCCAGGGGAGATCTTTGTCCCTGTCATTCCCTTTTTCTCCCCCACTTTTCTCTTTCTTTCATCTCTCTCCCTACATCACATTCACTATTCTATTACTAGTTACTATTCCATTACTATTCGCTATTTAATACTCATATTTTATTGTTCAATAAAATCCATTTTGGATTTGGTCTCGTTTGCACTTTAACTGGCAAGGAGGCATCTCTCCAGCAATTTTTTTAACCAGACTGTGACATTATTTTGGCACAGGGAGTTCAGGGCACTGTTGTCTGACCCCAAGTGCCTTTGACAACAGCATGGTTCCCTCTGAGGAGGAGGTTGTGGTTCTCTCTGGAGGAACTCTTGGAAACTTGGATGCAGCTTCCTCTGAGCAACTTATGGAAGAACTGATGAGGAAAATGGCTGTTGTGGGTAGCCAGTGAAAAGAAAATATTGTGTTGTCCTTCCTTGAAATGTTTGTTAAAATCACTGGAGGAAAGGGAGCAAATGTTACCAGCGAGACTGACAAGGTTCATTCACCCCATGGTGAGGAACACAAGGCTGCTAAAAGTCCCAGAAGAAGCCCAGCTCAAGTAGCTAAATTCCCAAATAACTCCAGAATTCACAGGCCAAATGTGTTCTTTGACAAATGTGAGAATCATTATTCTCTTCATCCCTGTCACCTTTGTGACAGCTACACAGTTTCCCCTTCCTTTTAATAATCTGTATTGGTCCTAATTTCCACTGTTCTTTTATTGGAACCTGCCAGCAGCTGAGCTGGAGCTGTGCAGGAGCCAATGAAACTTGGAATTGCCACTGAATTACTTCTATTGTCAGTTTATTCCTGTTTGGGATTTGTTTGCATTTCCATCACATGTGACTCTCAGGAAAATCAAATATTCATCAAAGTATTTTATGTAGGACTAAGTTTTATTTCCGCCTAGTTTATCTTGTCCAGTGCCCTGGTGATGCTCAAGGGGTCTCTGTGCCTCTTGCCCTGGGGGACGCTCAGGAGGAGTTTGTTTGGATTGTCACTGTCCCTGTCATGCCAGGCCACTCCCCAGGGGTGTCTCTGTCCCTGTCACCACAGGCCATTCCCCAGGGGGTCTCCATCATTCTCACCCCAGGGAATGCCTGGGGGTCTCCCTCCCTCTCACCTCTGTGCCAGGGGGTGCTCGGGGCAGTCTCTGTCCCTCTCAGCCCAGGGGATGCTCGGGGGTCTCTGTCCCTATCAGCCCAGGGGATACTCGGGGGGTCTCCTTCCCTCTGGCCTCAGGCAATGCCTGTGCAGGGCTGGGGACCAGGGGCTCTGTGTCCCTCTCCCCGCTGAGGGTGCTTGGGGCTGGGGGGGCTCTCCCACCTTCTCACACCTGCGGAGGCCGGGGGGGTCTCTGTCCCTCTCAGCCCTGCTGTGACCCCACCCAAACATCATCGGGGTCACAGGGACAGAGACACCCCCAAACTCCCATAAGGGCTGAACCTGGGATTTGGTTTGGGGCTGAGGATTTTGGAAGGGGCTGGAATTGGGGCTGGGGTTGGAGTTGGGGCTGAGATTGGATTAGAGCTGGGATTGGGGTTAAGGCTAGACATGGGATTATTTAATGCTGTGGTCATTAAATTTTCCTAGTCCAGTTATGGAGAAAGATTTCAAAGAGCAGTAATAAAATATACATTCCTATTTTAAAGGTTGTCTTTTATTAAATTTCACTTTAGAGCAGAGGTGGTTGCAGCATTCTGTGATTGATATTGACCCAGGGTCTCTCCTCAGCAGCTCTGCCCTGCTCACAGAAGCTGTGCCTGGAGCTCTGACCCAGTGTGGACTACCTTGCTCCACATTGCCCAGCCCCATCCTGTCTGTCCTCACTGCCCTGGGCCCTGCTGTGCTTGCAGAGCTGGCTGCACCCAGCCTCAGAGGGGTTTTCCCTTTTTGTACTTTTTGCAGCAATCTCAAACTGCTGAGTTTCCCCACTGCAAACAGACACACTGCTCAGGTGTGTGCCAGCCCCAGGTGCCACCAAAGCCACTGCAGAGCTGCCCTGGGCCAGCTGTGAGGGTGGATCATCAGCCCAAGCTGCACTGGGCCCTGCAAGGGGCTGTGGCCATGGGCACTGCACTGACCCCACTGCTGGGTTTGGCTGTCACGGCCACCGAGAGAAATGAAACTGTCCTTGGAAACACTGGGGAGGACTGGGACATACTGGGGAACACTGGGAACAGTGTGGGAGACACTGGGACTTGGAAACACTGGGGAGGACTGGGACAAACTGGGGACACTGGGGCCATTGCAGACAAGACTGGGAACACTGGGGCATCCTGTGGATGACACTGGTGGGAACTGGAAGGGACTGGGAGTAAACTGAGGTGTATTGGGAGGGATTGGGCTGTACTGGGAGGGATTGGAAGGGCACTAGGGTTGTACTGAGTTCTACTTGGGATGACTTGGGCTGTACTGGCGTTTTACTGGTCTGTACTGGGGATGAACTGGGCTGGAGTGGGAGGGACTGGAAAAGTTGAATGGACTGTTCCCGCCTCCACCGCATCCCATTTGCAGAGACTCCCGCCCATCATCGCCCGAAGCCAATCAGTGCCAGAGATCGGAGACTCAGGGACGGTGCCTACTTTAGCCACAACTCCCATCATGCCCCGCGGCCCGATGAGCCCCATTGGAGCCGGGACTACAACGCCCGTCATGCCCCGTGCTCCACAGAACCCCCGGATCTGCCTCCATCTGTACCATAAGTGTCCCCCAGACCCTCCAGGCTCCCTCAGTGCCCCCTCAGCGCCAATTCAGGACCCCCTAAAAGCGTCCCCGGACCCCCTGAGTGCTCCCGACCCCACAGATGCCTGGTACAGCCACTTTGGGGAATTCATCTCCTCTCCTCCCCCGCGGCCCCAGAGCCCCTCAGAACAGTCCCGCGCCTAAAACTCCTGCTGTGCCCCGTGCCCTAAAGAGCCCGGTTAGAGCTCCCTGAGCTCCCCAAATGTTCTCTCGAACCGTTCACGTTTAGCCGAGCATCGCAAGTAGCGGCTCGGACGCAGAAGTGTCCCCCAGGAGCCTTCCGCACCCCCAAACAAAGCACTCGAGCCACTTCTGCGACTACGGTTCCCATCATGCTCGGCGGCGCATGTCCCGTACTGTTCCAGCCGGGACTTCATCTCCCGTCATGCCCCGCGCCCCACTGATAGCCATTGCAGCTTCGCCTCGAATTTCCTTGATGCTCTGCTGTCCCACTAAACTGTATTTAACCCGCGCTTACAACTCCCATCACCCCCCGCACCCCAGAGAGCCCTGTCAGAGCCCCCCAAGGGCCCACCCGGACCCCGAAGGGCCCCCAAATTCCCCTCCCTTACCTCCAAGGGCCCCCCTGGACCCCCAAGTGCTGCCCCAGACCCCGAACCGTCCCTTGGAATCCCTGAGTGCCTCTCCAAGTGCCCACCCGGCTCCCCCAAGTGTCCTCCAGACCCTCAAGTTTTCTCTGAATTCCCTCCTCAGACCCAAAACTGCCCCAAATGTGCCCCAGAAACTTCTCCAGGGACCCCGAAGCGGCCCCTTTTACCATGTCTGTGAAAATGATAAAAAATATGACAAAAGGATTGAAAATAGGACTAATTAGCATAAAGAAGGAGAAATCAACAGCCACACTGGTCAATGAATTATTGAAGGTGTTATTTAGAACCAATGACCAATAAATTTTTTGCTTGCTAAAGATGTATGGATTTTTTAATATGAATATTAAAATTTTGTAATACAAATATAGAATAATTTTTTTATAAATAAGAAAAATAATTATAATTTTATTAATCAGTAAAATTTAATTTTTAAGGGGACGTGCATAATTATTTTTATGCTTTGGGATGTCAGTCTGTAAGAGACGGTCCAAAGATCCCTCATCTGCCTCACAGCCGCCATCAAGGACGGAGATTGAAGCCGTCCCCAAGGACTGAGACTGAGACCCTTCAAATTCTAACCCAGGGGTGCTGGCCTGACTGGAGCGGGATGTCTGCCATGGGAAGCGGGATGTTTCCCATAGGAACCAGCCCTGAAACAACGGGCCCCACTCACTGCTGGCACCAGTTTGTGCTGTTCAGAACTGGACTGTCTGTACCTGTTCCCAATGGATTTATTCTCTGCTGTTCCCTCCATGTGCCATCCTGCTCCCCTTCTGGCGGTAGATTATAAAAGAGCCCTGAGTTAACCAAAGACTTTGAGACTCTCCCCAACGTGACCAGATGGATCTATTGGCCGGACCACAAGGATTTCATCTCTCTGTTGGTTCCCCCCCTCCTTTTCTCTGTCTCACTATCCCTATCTCCTTTCTAATCCTTGTGCTGCGTCTGCTGTGGGCACTCAATAAAAGGTGCATTTGTTTTTGTTAATACTGAAAGTCCCCTGCTGTGTGTCTTTGCACCCTGAGATCACTGAAACGAGCCATCGTGACCCCCTTGTACCAGGGGATGGTGACACGGCCTGATGGGGTTGCTGCCCACAGCATGTGAACTAGATCTTCTTGGTGGCGACTGCACTGGTTCATCTGCTCTTGCTTTCTGGTCTGCCTATCCCAGAATTACCTATGGCACCTGCTTTTCTTATATTGTGGTTCTCTGCAGTTCCTTCAATAGTCAGCCCTTCTTGAGTTCACTCTTGGAATAGGGGATCATCACCTCCCCATCATATCGAGTGCATTTGAATGCACTTGAATGCATTTTGCCTGCATTCAAAATATGGTCCCTGTTTTTGATTTACTGTGGAATCTCTGTTTGTATTTTCTGCCTCTGTCGAGGCGTGGATTGAAGGTACTTGAGATGATATTTGGCATTCAGATTCAGGTGGTTTTTGTTTCTAATCAGTGACACAGGCTCACAACCATGAGTTCTGCAGCCTTTCATCTAAGGCACAAAATGGCTCCCTGTCTCTTGTTACAAGGCCTGGATGGTACCAAGGAGACCATGGTGATACTGGGGATCCAAGGAGACCGTGGTGACCCCATGGACGCTCATGGAACCATGGGCATTGTGACACAGCAGGGCTTCATGGAACCAGGGAGTCAATTGTGACTCTACCAAACCTCATGGAACCAAGGGCCCATTGTGACACTGGAGAACTTCAGGGAACCAAGAGTCTCTTGTGACACAGGGGGTACTCATGAAACTATGGAGACCATTTTGAAACTTCAAGGTCTGATGGAACCAAAGGGTCATTCTGGCACTTCTGAGCCTTGGAACCAAAGGCACCACAGTGACACAGTGGGGCTCTGAGGAACCAAGGGGCCGTGGTGACATTGTGGAGTGTCACTGAACCAACTGTCCACGGTGACACTGCAGGGCCTGATGGAATCATGGACACCATTGTGACACTACAGGGTGTCATGGAAGCAAGGGGCCATTGTCAGAGTCTGGGGCCTCTTGGGATCCAAGGGCAGTTGTGATGCCATGGAAATTATGGCAACTGTGGAACAACGAAACCAAGGAGACCATTGTGACCCTAGAGGACCCCATGGAACTAAGGATTCATGGAACAGCGCAGGACACATGGAACCGAGGGGCCATTGTGAAGCTGTAGGACAAAAAGAGCCCATTGTGACACTGTGGGCCCCCATGGATCCAAAGGTCCATTTTGACATTGCAGGGCCTCATGGAATCCTGGAGACCACTGTGAAACTTTGGGGCCTTGTTGAATTAAGTGGCCCTGCAGGGCCTGGTGGAACCAAAGTGACCCCATAGAACCAAGGGTCCATTGTGACCCTGTGGTACCAAGGTGTCGTGGGTTGACCCAGGCCAAATGCCAGGCATCCATGTGGGCTGCTCACTCACTCCCCTCTGCAGCTGGACAAAGAGAATTTAATAAAGGGTTCATGGGTTGAGATAAGGACTGGGCGAGATCACTCATCAAATACTGTCCTGGGCAAAACAGGCTTAGCTTAGAGATGTGAAATTCATTTATTACTAACAAGGTCAGAGCAGCAAAAGGGGAAATAAAATAAGCCACTCACCTCCCTCCTTGCAGCTCTACCTCCCACCCCAGCAGTGCAGGGAGACAGGGAATGGGGGTTGTGGTCAATTCATCACCCATGGCTTCTGCCCCTGCTCAGGGAGAGGAGTGGTTCCCCTGCTGCACTGTGGGTCCCTCCCAAGGGAGACAGTTCTGCCGGAGCTTCTCCCATGTGAGTCCATTTCAGGGGCAGCAGCCCTCTGCAAACTGCTGCAGTGTGAGTCCATGCCAGGGACAACAGTCCTTCCCAAACTGCTGCGGCATGGGTCACTCTTCCAGGGGTGCATTCCTCCAGGGACAGGTTGCTCCAGTCTAGGAGCAGGGCCCCTCTCTCCATGGCTCTCCTGTAGGGTGCCTGGGTCTCCAGGGCCTGGAGCACCTCCTGCCCCTCCTTCTGCACTGACCTGGATGTCTGCAGAGTTGCTCTTCTCACATGCTCTACCTCTGCTCTCCTCTGACTGGAGTTTAAACTGTGTCACAATCTCTATTTTGATTTCTTTTTCAATCTGATATCACAGAGGCATTGCCACCATTTGTAACTGGCCCAGCCTTTGCCAGCATCAGGTCCATCTTTGAAGCCACCAGGAATTGGCTGTGCCAGACACGGCGGAAGCTTCCAGCAGCTTCTCACAGGAGCTGTCCCTGTGCCCCCCTGTGAAATACAGAGCTGTATTTCGTGTCAGGTACATACAGGCAACGTGGTATTTGTGATTGTAATTTGTGTGGAAACCAACCATGGGACAGGTATAAAGATGAATTCTAATAATTACTGAGGAAAGCAAAGCTTGGAAGAAGGCCTTTGAACCTATCTTTTGTTCGTAATTATCCTTGATAAGTCTTAAAGTGATATATGAGCATTTGAATTAACGCTTTAAGAAATTGCTTTTTGACAGGAACTTTCTGCTTGTAGCTAAGCCTTAAAGAGTTTTACAGTAACAACCTTTTGAAGTATAATTTGAGAATACTGCTTGTAGTAAGGATCTTTGAAACTATAGCTTTAGAATATATAAAAGGAAACATGCTTATCTCACACCTTAACAAAACTGTGAAAAGCAGCGTGAGAAAGGAAGATGAACATCAACTCAAGGATTTATGGTTTCGACCAAGGGTAGCTGGACATCACTGTTATGAGATTTATAGTCCTTGCAATTAAAAGGTGGACCCACATCTGGAATCTGGACCACACCATCTGGGAGATTTCTTCCTTCTTTCGGAAACCGAACCACCACCATCTGGGGATACTCCTCTCTGGGATACATCCTGAGAAAAACTAAATCACACTAGGTGTAGAATTGTGACATAAAAATTGGGAATAGAAACTGCTGATGAGTAAAAATTGGGAATAGAAACTGCTGAGAAAGCTGATGAGTACCCCTGTAAATACCGGTAAGCCTCAACTATTGGTATGCAGTTGGAGGGGAAACTTCCCCCACTGTACCCAGCGCTGTATTGCTCATACTTTGCCATATTAAATAATAAATTGATTGCTGCTTGAATATTGGCCTAGGCAAGCTTCTTATTTATAACATAGTGCTCAGTGGCTGCGTGAGAGGTCTCTGTACCTCATTCCCTGGGAATGCTTGGGAGGGGCTGGAGGGGTTGTCCCTGTCCCTGTCACCCCAGGCCATTGCCAGGGGGTCTCCCTCCCTCTCACCCCTGTGCCAGGGGTGCTCGGGGCAGTCTCTGTCCCTCTCAGCCCAGGGGATGCTCGGGGGTCTCTGTCCCTCTGGCCTCAGGCAATGCCTGTGCAGGGCTGGGGACCAGGGGCTTTGCCTCCCTCTCACCGCTGAGGGTGCTCGGGGCTGGGGGGTTCGCGACCTTCTCACACCTGAGTGAAGGTGCAAATGAGACCATGGGAACGAAACCTGCGGATCTGCTCGAACTTGGATTGTACTGAACAAGAAATGAAAAGGAGTGAGGGAGATAAATAAATCAGAAATGCTCTCAGAGAGAAAAAAATATGAAAAGGCTCCGGCCCCAACTCCGCACCTCCCGGGGACACCCGCGGGGCGCAGCGCCTTTCACAATTCCAGCCAATCAGAGGAGGCGCTAACCAAATTCCAGCCAACCGGAGCCTTTCTCGCCGATAACTCACCGGTTGCCAGGCGGTCCCGCAAAGCCCAGCGGCCCCGGAGCGGAATTTGGGGCTCGGGCCGGGGGACGGATCCGCCCCGGGGGGGTCCCCGAACCCCCTGCCCAGCCCTGGGGCCTATCGGGGGCTCCCCCACCCAGCAGCCGGTGCTGCCGGGCAGAGCGGTGGGAAAGGGGGGTCGGGGCTGGCAGCGGAGGAAATGCGGGAGGAAGAGGAGGGACAGGAGGAGCAGGAGCGGGAGAATCGCGGCGCTCGCAGCGCCCGCACGCTGAGCCTGCAGCACCCCCTGCCCCGGGAGCATCGCCCCCAGCCCCGAGCCGCAGGGGAGGGCGGAGGCCGAGCTCGACCCGGCTCCAGCCAGGGGTCTCCGGGAGGATTTTTTGGAGAGTATTCGGAGCCGGCAGATCCCGGACTCGAGCCCCGGATATCCCCGGGCTCCCTCAGAGGAGCTTTTTCGGGGAGAGAGGAGCCGCGATCGCCCCTCGGAAGGGTCCGGGGGGTCCACGTGGTGATGGCCTGGTACCGACGGGGTGGGACATTGGTTTTGGGGATCCCCGTGCGAGCCGGGGCTGTGGAACGGGGGACCCCCGGGGCGGGGAGAGGGGAAGGGGCGATACCGGAGCTGGGGGACCCCCGGCAGCCTGGAGATGAGGCGGGGACGGGACCCCCTGACCCTGACAGGGGCGTGTCCTGGGGTGACTTCATGATGCTCGTACCCCATCGGTCTGTTTAGCCCAGAATTGAGTTCTGCACCTTTAAGGCTGGTTCTGAAAGCGAAGGGGAGGAGGAAAAAGCTGCAGTGTGTTTTCATACACTGCACTCACTCCTCCACATTCCGGCTCCTGGACTGTTGTGATGCCTTAAGGAGCTGGAACAGAGGGCACATGGAGGTAAGAGGAATAAAGTTGATTTTTATTGAACTGCCTTTAAATATCACACCCTGGCAGCAGAGGAGCCACAGCTGTGGCTCTGCCTGGATGGCTCCAAGATGGGAGCAGAAGAGGGCTTGGTCATGAGATCTCACATTTAAAAAAGTTTTAGTCCAATTGTATATAGAAGTTAACTGCTCAATTAATAGTTTCAAATTATGAAGTTAAATCTTTCTTGCTTGCATGCCTGCCCTCCTCTTTTCACATTGTTTATGCTTTGGACCTGAAGTTTGAAGAGATTGTCCTTGAGTCTCCAGCTAGAACAGGATTGTTTTGTCTTCACCACCCTGTGAAAAGATCCCAGTAACACTTAATGTAAAGCTGAAAGCTGCACATCAAAACAGAATGGAAAAATTTAAAACCTAAGGTATCAGTTGTCTGCAGATGGACAGACAGCAGGACAGAGCTCTCCTTTGCTTTTAGTTAGTTTTAGCTCGCTGAGGCAGAGAAGTTCCCCCAGCTGTGGTTTTTCTTTTTCTTCGGAGCTGTTTAAAGCTGCTCTGCACTGAACACCCAGAACACCACTGGCAGCCCCACCTGTGGCCCACCAGGCTGAGCCTGGGCCGCGGCAGTTCCAGTGCTGGAGGGGCCGTTAACAGACTGATAAGAGACTGATAAGAGACTGAGTGAGCCCAGCTACAGCCCACAGAGGGACTTTCTGAGTTTGTCATGTCTTTTGGAGCGGCAAGAAGTTTTATTTATTAATACTGTTCATTTTTTGTGCTGGTGAATGCTTTGCCTGTTAAATAAACAGGTTTTTTCCCCTTTTCTCCATGGAAATATTTTCTCGATCTGGTTGGGGGAGGGGCCGCTTGAATCTGCTTTCTAGAGGAAACGCTTTTGGAGATTTTCTCCCAAATTTGGCCTAAACCAGGACAGGGTGGTGGGAAGAGGGGAGAGCCCCTAGTGACAGGACTGGGGTGAGGCTGGAGAAGGGGACCCCAAAACCCCCCAGCATCCCTAAGCAGGACCCTGGAGAGGGGAGATCCCCAGTGCCCATGGGATCTCCAGCAGCCCTGAAACGGGGGACCACCAGAACCCCAGAGACTGGAAATGGGAAACTCCTGGTGGCTTTTTTTGATTCACTCTTGATTTTTGAAGGATTTTATGGACACCAGATGACTTCTAGTGATGGACTTGGGTGGGAGAAATCCCCAACCCAAGGCATTCACACCTTGTTTTTCCCCAAACCAGGATTTCCCATTCCCAAACCTTGGCAATATGGAGGAGGAGAAGGCTTGGAGGAAGAGGAAGATGCCCTGGGACACCCAGGCAGGTGAGGAGGAAGTCAGTGCCCCTTTCCCCCTCTCTCCAGCTCTATCTCCCAGCCCAGCACGGCCCCCAGCTGCAGGACAACCCTGCTGCCAAGCCCGTCCTGCTGGGGATGCACTGGGGGGATCTCCTTCCCCTTTTGGGTGGCCTGGAGGCAAATCCCATCCTCTCCTTGTCCTTCTTTCCCCAGGGAAGGAGCTGAGGATGGAGACCAGGGAGGACAAATCCCCACAGCAGAACCTCATGGAAGAGGCTCTTTTGAGTGACTCCACAGTGCAGGAACCCAATGGGGAGGAAAAGCCCAGGCAATCCCGCACAAGGAGGGGCTGCAAACCCAGCCCAGGGTGCTCTGAGGAGGAAAGACCCACCCTGAGCCAGGAAGGTGGACGGAGCTTCAGCCAGAGCTCAGAGCTGGTGGCCCATGGGCAGCTTCATGCCAGCGAGAGGCCCTATGAGTGCTTGGAGTGTGGGAAGAGCTTCAGGAAGAGATTCAACCTGATCTGCCACCAGAGGATCCACACTGGGGAACGGCCCTACGAGTGCTTGGAATGTGGGATGAACTTCAGCCACAGGTCCAACCTGGTTGTCCACCAGAGGTTCCGCACTGGGGAGAGGCCCTACGAGTGTCCCAAGTGTCAGAAGAGGTTTCACACCAGCACCCACCTCCTTGTGCATGAGCGCATTCACACCGAGGAGAGGCCCTTCCGCTGCCCCGACTGCGGGATGGGCTTCAGGCACAACTCCACCCTCGTCACCCACCGGCGCATCCACACTGGGGAGAGGCCCTACGAGTGTCCCCAGTGTGGGAAGAGCTCCTCAGACCGCTCGTTCTTTACCCGACACCAACAGAGGCACCGGTAAGGGCAGCCCCGTTGTTAGCGTTCAAAAACACATAATCACGGAGCGATTATATGCGGTGCTTTTTATTAAGAGCTCTGGGAATCGGGGTATATTCAACCCAAATCTGACTCCGACCATGCATCCGAAATGATCGTGTTTTATACTCTATCGTTACATAACTTTCATGTTAATTATTAAACTTATATTGTTCTATAGTATACATAAATTTAGCCCCTCTCTGAATTTCCAACATAGTTTCTCACTATTCTTCTTATGGTTATATAATAATTACATTTAATTACTAAACAATCATCACATCTAACAATTATATAATTTATCATACTGCTTACGCAGGTGCAGTTGATCTGGGAAAGCATAGAGCCTAACATTTTAGATTCTATCTTTAACTTTTTCCAGGGTTCCACTATCACTGTGAGTGCCCCAGCTGCAGGGGGAGCTTCATGCACTGCTCCGGCTTCATCCCTCATGGCAGGACCCACGTTGGTCAGAGCCCTGGCCATCCACATTCCTGGTGATCTGCATTGGGAAGGCAGCTGAACATTCTTTTGTTTTGCCCCTAATTTTCTTTGGATTCATCTTCATCCCTTTAAAACAGAGAAAATTGGGGTAAAACTCAATAAATTCATCAATGGCATCTAAAGCCTCACTTTTTACTTGTGTTTCAGAGCAATCTGGGATTCAGGGAGATAATTGGGAGAATTTGGGGGTATTTGATGTACTTGTTTCCCTTTCTTGGCACTGAAAGAGACCAGAGGGTTCAATCTGTCACCTCAATGCCACTGAAAACTACTCAATCCCACCCCAAAATTCCTGGATTCCACAGCTCTTTGGTGTGGAATGGGGTTGGAAGGGGATTGAGCAAAGTGGCCTTCAAATCAGGAGGCTTGACATGGGCATTAGGTGGGGCAGAATGGGTGGGATGGGGTTTGGAGTGGGAAATGGGGGAAATATGGCTTGGGAAGGGGGTCATGATGTCCATGAGGGGTGGGATGGGTTGGGGTTGTGATTGGGGAGGTGGGCTGGGGTCTGGAATGAGACCGCCAAAGTTTGGGGATGATGAAGGGAGGGGGAGCCCATTACTGAATGAGTTCTTGGATAATCCCCATTCCTGAAGAGATTTTGAGGTATCTCACATTTCTGAGGCAGTTTTGGGGCACTCCCTAGCTCTCAGGGTCTTTCCTGAGAGCAGCTCCATGGAGCCCCATTGCCAGGGGTGGTTGCCTTGGGCCAAGCTCAGAGCTGTAGCCAGAGTTCGTTGCCTCGGTGCTGGAGAGCAGAGAAATGATGAACGGCCCCAGACATCTCCAGTGTGTGTTGGGGGCAGGGAGAGTTCTGCATGGGTGGGGTGGTCACTGTCCCACCCCAGCCACTGCAGCCTCTGGTG
The DNA here is from genome assembly GCF_028551555.1 of Melozone crissalis. Lineage (NCBI taxonomy): Eukaryota > Metazoa > Chordata > Aves > Passeriformes > Passerellidae > Melozone > Melozone crissalis. Next base: position 1,641,858 of record NW_026535886.1, read on the forward strand.
CAGCCCCAAAGTGGCTGCCAAGCCCCTGGCACCCCAAAAACCCCACCTGGGAGAGGGACCAGAGCAGGTCAGGCTGTGACACAGGTGTGACACTGACACATCCCACGGCCCTGGAGCTCACAGCAGGTGAGATCCAAGACTGACTGTGGATCTCTGTCTCCCTCTCTCTCTTCTCCTGACTTTTTCTTCTCAAAATCTGGATAACTTGCAGTTGGACAGGTTAGAGTTTGCTCAGTCAGTGCTTTGTCAAGTGATTTACTGTAATTCAATGGTTTTTAATATTTCCCAAGTATCTCATTCTCTGAAGTTTGCAACTAAAAGTTTGTTCTCCACCCTCCTGAGCAGTTTTTTGTTTTCTCCCCCTGGCCATCTGTCCTGCAGGCTGTGCCCCCTGGGCGTGCTGCTCCTCTGCCCTGGCCGGCTGCACTCGCCCATCTCGCTGTGCCCCAGCATTTCTCACCCAGCGTTTCTGTGCCCTCCCTGGGCTCCCTGCACCCAGCGCTGCCGGCTCCTGGCACACAGGCCAGGGCAGGAGCCCACCCTGCCAAGGGGCTCTGGGCAGGGCGGGGGCTGCGATGGCTTCTGTGCTCAGCAGCTGCTCCTGGCATGGTTCCATGGAGACCGAGCACAGCAACGCTGCTAAGCATTGTCCCTGCTGAGGGTCACACACTGCCGGGGCACATTCCCTGCCTGCAGCATTGCTGAGCATTGTCCCTGCTGAGGGTCACACACTCCCGGGGCACATTCCCTGCCTGCAGCATTGCTGAGCATTGTCCCTGCTGAGGGTCACACACTCCCGGGGCACATTCCCTGCCTGCAGCATTGCTGAGCATTGTCCCTGCTGAGGGTCACACACTGCCGGGGCACATTCCCTGCCTGCAGGATTTGTGGCTGACCCAAGCACTGCACTGATGGCTCCAGTGTTGCTTTCCAACAAAAACAGGGGAAGGCAAACTGTGTACAGCTCATTGTGGGAGTTTTGTCAAAGAGTGGCTTGAGGAGAGAGGACACAGCCGAATTAATTTGGTAAAGATGTCCTAACTAGGGAAGAGGCCTTTTTGCAGGCAGGGTGTCTGTTGGGAATGTAGCTGACTAGAGAATGGAAAAGTACAAGACCGTGGTTAATTCCAAATCTTGCACCTGCAAAGATAACGTGTCCTTGGGCCTAGCAGAGTATGATAAAGAAATAGACAACGAGACGTGAGAAGTAGAGAACGTAGGCCCAAAGGAATGTGGATGAGTTAATGGTATAGTTTAACCAATAGATTGCTTGGCTTACAGAATATTCATAAGTTTATTATTTGTTGTATAAGTGTTTGATGCTTTTCTTCAATAAACTGGACCTGTGATGAACCATCTGGTGTCCTGGTCTCCTTCCTTTGACAGCTCATGGTATTTTACAGTGTCTAAAACTCGCTAAGTCATTGATCTTAGAGGTGAGATGCATTTGGAACTCATGGCATGGAGAAATAGTGCAAGATGGAAAAGGGGAGCATATAAATAAATAGAGGAAAACATTTCAGATGGTTTCTTTCCATTTTCATTTCACTTCTCCACAATCCTGTCTGCTCTTCACAAAAACCTTTCCTGGAGAACGAGGTCGAGCTCCTGTCACAAGATGTGCCACCAACTGCAGCTTCTCTTGGCTTTGCACACTGTGTGTGCAGCAGGACTCTTGGAGCAAAGCAGGAAGAAGGTTTGGAGAACTTGACATCTTTTCCTTTCTTTTCCTGGTGGACTGAGGAGTTGTGCCATTGATGAGGTTTTCATTGTTACTGTTCTAGGCTAAGAAAACAGGAGGTGGTACCAGGAATTGTTAGGGAATACAAGCCTGGCTGAATGCAGAGAAAGAATATCCAGAGCCTGTAGCCACAAATGGAGAGTTGTGTGATAATCATTCCAACGTGTCAGTGGAAATCTTGAAAATTATCTGGAATGTGAAAATGCTCTGACAGAGGGAGTTTGTTTCTGAGTTCAGTGTAAATGATTCCACATCTGGTGCTTGGTGCATAAATCAAGAGCACAATCAATTCATGAGAAGCACCAGAACAAGCTGGACCTTTCAGAGTAGCTGACTGAAACAATCTGAAAAGGAGAAATGCAGAGAATGACTTGGTGAACCTTGCCTGGAAGAAAAGTGATCTGTTTTTAATAACTACTAATCCACTCCCTTGGCTTTTGACTTTCTTAACAAGGCCATTTGCATCCCAGATTCCCCATGAGGTGAGAAGCGTGAGCTTGTGCAAGTGCCTGAAAGATGCCCTGTTCCTCTGCAGGGACACTCAGGCTGGAACAGGAGCTGAAGCCCTCTCTGCAGCAGCCTCCTCCAAGCTGGAATTTGTGCCGTGTTGGGAGAGGAGGAGGAGGGGGAGAAGGCTGGCGCTGTGTGGCAGGAGCAGGAGGTTTGGGCCGCAGGACATTCCGTCTGTGCCGCTGCCCCGCAATGGGCGGCCGTGCCCGGGGCTCTGGGCCTGGCCCCGCGTGTGCTGAGCTCCCTGGGCTGGGCTCAGGTTCCCACTGGGACTGGGCAGAGCCTGGGCTCAAACTGGGGGCAGCAGCAGTGCAAAACACCTCTGAGCATCTGCGTTTCCTGCTGCTGGGAAGGAGCAATGAAGTGAGTCGAGCAGTTCTGGTTTCTGTTTCTCCTGGTGGATTTTTTAATTTAATTCCACACCGCGGAGGCAACTTCTGTGATGGCCTCTGTCAGTTTATTCTATTTCAACAGTGCCAGCAACAGGGCTCTGTTTGAGCCCTGCAAATGTGGCTTGTGAAGCTTTAATTCCCCTCATCTTAGTGTTCAGGGGCTGGTGAGCCTTCCAGTATCTGCTGATCTTTATGTGTGTGACAAAAATACTGACTTCACTGTCATGAAAGCACCGTGGGTAGCACCAACTGAAAGAGGCACTTGCATTTTTATGGATAAAATTCAGGTGGCAAGCAGAAGAGGGCCAAGAGCAGCCATGATCTGCAATTCCCAAGGCAGAGGCACCAGCAGCCTCCTCCTGTCACCTCAGGGTGAGTCAAACAGAGCTGGAAACAGTGCTGGAACCCAATCCTTTCTTGCTCTGAGGTCTGGCTCAGGGGAGCACAGGCGGGCCCTGAGCAGTCAGGGCTGTGTGTGGGTGCTGGTTGCTGTGCTCCAGAATTGAGCTGGAAAAAGCCCTTGGGAGCCGAGGCAGGAGTAGGCGGGAAGGGGCCGGCGCTGCTGCTGCCCCTGGCCGAGAGCCCCGGCTGGACCGGACCGGCGCTCTCTGCGCTGCGGCTGCTGCTGCTGCCAGAGCCGGGCGGGACTCGGGGACAGGGAACGGACACGGGGGGACAGCAAAGGCCTGGTGGCTGCAGGGATGGTGGCGCTGGGGCCAGCGCCAGCACAGAGCTTCAGCCCGCAATTAACCCCAAGGGAAACGCTGGGCAAAGGCTCCATTTAAGCCTTTCTGCACTCACGGCTGTGAAAGGACTGAAATGAAAGGAGAGCAATCAGTGCCCGACACCTTCTCCTTTAGGAGGAGCCCCGCGTTTGGGGCTGTGAGGGGCCGTGAGGGGCCGCGAGGGGCCAAGGGGAACTGTGAGGGGTTGTGAGGGGCCATGAGGGGCTCTGAGGGGCCATGGGGAACTGTGAGGGGCTGTGAGGGGCCATGAGAGGCTCTGAGGGGCCATGAGGGGCCGTGAGGGGCTGTGAGGGGCCATGGGGAACTGTGAAGGGGTTGTGAGGGGCCATGAGGGGCTCTGAGGGGCCATGGGGAACTGTGAGGGGCTGTGAGGGGCCATGAGAGGCTCTGAGGGGCCATGAGGGGCCGTGAGGGGCTGTGAGGGGCTGTGAGGGGCCATGGGGAACTGTGAAGGGGTTGTGAGGGGCCATGAGGGGCTGTGAGGTGTCACTCTTGAGTCAAGAATGTCACAGGAACAGGTAGGAGGCAGTTGTGTAGAGAGAGTGAAATAAGGTTTTTTTCAAGAGAACTGTGCGGTTTTTATAGAGAAACAGAAAGACGAAGTAGAACAACACCACCTGCAGATTGTTTATAGTTAACAAGTTTTCACATCCCTACCATACCCTAAAAATTCTCACATGCTGCTGTGAGAAACACTTGCTGTTTCTCTCTCTCTCTTCCAGGGCATCCACAGTGAGAGGCTGTGAGGGATCTTGGGGAACTGTGAGGGGCCATGAGCTGTGGGAGGCTGTGAGGGGCCATGAGGGGCCATGGGGAGCTGTGAGGGGCCATGGGGAACTGTGAGGGAGCCCTGAGGGGCTGTGAGGGGGCATGAGGGGCCATAAGGGTCTGTGAGGGGCTGTGGGAGGCCAGGCCCCTCATGGAACCAAGGATCCATTGTGACTGCAGAACCAAGGAAATCATTGTTGACAGTACAGAGCCTCATGGAACCAAGGGGCCTTTGTGGCCCAACAAGGCCTTGTGGAACCAAAGGCACCATGGTGACACTATGGAACCTCATGGTACTACAGATCCATTGTTACACAGCAGCCACAGCAGGGCCCCAGAACCAAGCAGATCATTGTGACACTGCACAACCTCATGGAATCAAGGCATCCATGTTACACTACTGAACCTCATGGAGCAAAGGGTCCATTGTGACACTGTGGAACCAAGGAGACTGTTGTTGGCAGTAGGAAAGCTCATGGAACCAAAAGTCCATTGTGACATTGTGGGGTGTCATGGAACCATGGAGACCATTAGGACACTTCAGGACCACTGGTACTAAGGGGCCATTGTGACACTGCAGGGCCTTGTATAACCAAGGGGTCCTTGTAGCATGGCAGGGCCTTATGGACTCAAGGGGATCAAAGTGACACTGTGGGGCTCCATAAGGGGCTTTGGAGCTCCATAAGGGGCTGTGGGGTTCCATGAGACCACGGGGCCATTCTGACCATGGAACCAAGGATACCATTGTTACACTACAGAATAAAGGAGGCCACTGTGAACCAGCAGGGGAACCCACTGGGACTATTGTGACACTTCAAGGGCATTGTGGAACAGCAGGGCCTCGTGGAAGCGATGAGACCATTGTGACATCCCAGGGCCTCATGGGAGCAGGGGGCCATTGGGACACTGTGGGTCCCCATGGAAACAAGGGGCCAGTGTAACACATCCAGGCCTGGTGGAACCAAGGGGCCACTGTGATCCTGGGGAACCAAATAGAACCAAGGGGCCATTTGGAGACACTGTGACCTCATGGAAGCAAGGGGCCATTGTGGCATTGTGCAGTCCCATGGCAAGAAGGAAACCATTTGGACAGTGCAAGGCCTCATGGAAAGCAAAGGGCCATTGTGCCACTGCAGAGCCAAGGAGACCATTGTTATATCACTGGGCCTCATGGAAAGCAAGATCTGTGGTGATCCTACAGGGCCTCATGGAACCAAGGGGCAATTTTGATGCTGCAGGGCCCCAGGGATCCAAGAACATGGAACAGGTCTGGGTGGCTGCGCCTCCTGGGGGCTGCTTGACTGGTCCAGCTGGCCTTGGCATGTTGAGAGTTGCTTCTTATCAACCCCTGAAACCCTGGAATTCTGTGCATTCCTTCCTGTGGGAAAGAACTGTCCTTCTCCAGGGGTTCAACGCTGAAATTGGGATTCCTCCTCCAAATTTGATTATATCCAAGGATTATTCCCATATGAAACCTGCCAGGACAGACTGCTCTGGCTGGTGTTGGCCTCTTGGGGGCCACTCCTCATCTGCCTTCAAAAAGGCTGCCTTCAAACTGGGGGCCCGTTCTTTTCTTCCCATTGAAAAAAACACTTCCAAGTCCAGACATCCATGGCCAAAATTGAGAACCCGCCTCCAAAATTCCTTATATCCAAAGGTAGCTCCCAGACAAAAGCTGCCAGGGCTGTCTAGATTCTCTTGGCTGCCCTGGTGGCCCTGGTGTTGCTGTAGGGCCTGAGTGCTCTCGGGGCTGGACACAGCCCTGGGGGTGGCAGTGCCGGGGCTGCAGCAGGGACAGGCCATGGGCACGGCTGGGGCAGCACTGACGCCTCAGGCCAGGGCCTGGGGGCTCCAGGCTCCTTGCCCAGGCTCTCTCAAGAACACACCCAGGCCAATGCTCAGCACAGAAAAGCCCCGTGAGCAGCCCCAGGCTGGCCGTGGGCAGGCTGGGGGCAAACAGCATGGCTGGGGCTCTGCAAGGGCCCTGGGGGAGATGGGAAGGAGCAGCAGAGCAGGGGCTGATCCATCCCCAGTGGGCTGGACAGCTCAGGGCAGCGTCCCAGAGCATGCTCATGGAGCTGCCAACAACATCCCCCCTCTGCAGCCCTGGCCTCTCCCCAGCTCACACAGGTGCCCCATCCTTGCAGGCACAGACACGGCAGCACTGGCTCAGCAGCCCCTGTTTGCATTGCACACAGCAGGCGGGAGCACCCCCATGCTGTTGGTGTGGGGACATGAACCTGAGGGAGCACAAATGCCATCAGCCCCTGGGGCCAGCAAGGGCTGGGGGACACCAGGGAAACCACTCAGCTTTGTCCTGGCCTCTGCAGTCAGCCAGAAAGTTTGTTCCCATCACCTGGGAGTTTCCTGTCCCACTGCAGACGCTGTTGCTCAGAGCCAGGACTGCCTGGCAGCGACCCCCAAACTGCCCTGAGCATTTCCTTGGCTTCACCTTTGCTTTCTTTCCTCTTCCTGCTGCAAATTTCTTCCTATTGCCCACCCCTCTTCCCTCCCCTGCAAACAGCCCATCCCTGTTTGCCCTTTCCTCTCTGGCCCCACTCCCCATTGCAGTTCCTGACTTGGCCCCATGGGAAGGTCCCTTTGGGCAGCAGGATCATCCTACAAGTGCTGCAGGAATTGTCTGCAGGCTCCTGCAGTGCCTGGTGCTGCTCCCTTGCCAGAGGCACCCCAGGCCAGGGGGGCACATCTGGGCTGCTGTGTCTGGCTCTGGGGCTCCCTGTTCTGGGCAGTGAGGAGGAGCTGCAGAGGCTCTGCAGGACTGACAGGATGGGCTTTGGGGGCTGGCAGGAGGAGCTGAAGGACCTGGGCTGCTGGAGCTCCTGAAGAGGAGGCCCAGGGCTCATCCTGCAACTGCTCCAAGGGTGGTTCCAGAGAATCCCAGAATCAGCAAGGGTGGAACAGGCCATGGAGATCATCAAGTCCAACCTGTGCCCTGACACTGCCCTGTCTCCCCCGAGCCTCCTCTTCTCCAGGATAAACAACCTCAGCTCCCTCAGCAACTCCTCACAGCTCTTGTGCTCCTGACCCCTCCCCAGCCTTGTTGCCCTTCTCTGGACACGCTCCAGCCCCTCCATGTTCTTCCTAAATTGGGGGCTCCAGAACTGCAAACAGCACTTGAGGTGCTGCCCAAGCAGTGCTGAGCACAGGGGAAGAATCCCTGCCCTGCTCCTGCTGGCCACACCATTCCTGATCCAGGCCAGGAGCCATTGGCCTTCTTGGCCACCTGGGCACCACTGCTGGCTCATGTCCAGCCTGATGTCCATCAGTCCCTGCAGGTCCCTTTCTGCCTGGCTGCTGTGCAGCCCCTCTGGCACCTTGTGGAGGGGAGGGGAAGGGAAGGGAAGGGAAGGGAAGGGAAGGGAAGGGGAAGGGGAAGGGAAGGGAAGGGAAGGGAAGGGAAGGGAAGGGAAGGGAAGGGAAGGGAAGGGAAGGGAAGGGAAGGGAAGGGAAGGGAAGAGAAGGGAAGGGGAGGGGAAGGGGAGGGGAAGGGGAGGGGAAGGGGAGGGGAAGGGGAGGGGAAGGGAAGGGGAAGGGAAGGGGAAGGGAAGGGGAAGGGAAGGGAAGGGAAGGGAAGGGAAGGGTCCAGATCCAATCCTTCCAGAAATGTGGGGTTTGCTGGCACTGCCAGTGCCTTGACCTGAAAATTTCTCTATTCTGACACAGCCCAAGTGCAACAATTTGCTGGCGCAGAAATCCAAAACCCGGCAACTTCCTGCTACTGGGTCTGGCACCTCCAACATTTTGGAAATTTCCTGGTGCCTGCACAGCGAGATGGGCGAGTGCAGCTGGCCAGGGCAGAGGAGCAGCACGCACAGGGGGCACAGCCTGCAGGACACATGGCCAGGGGGAGAAAACAACAAACATCTCAGGAGGGTGGAGAACAAACTTTTAGTTGCAAACTTCAGAGAATGAGATACTTGGGAAATCCTTAAAACCATTGAATTACAGTAAATCACTTGACAAAGCACTGACTGAGCAAACTCTAACCTGTCCAACTGCAAGTTATCCAGATTTCGATAAAAGGAAGTCAGGAGAAGAGAGAGAGGGAGACAGAGATCCACAGTCAGTCTTGGATCTCAGCTGCTGTGAGCTCCAGGGCCGTGGGACGTGTCAGTGTCACACCCGTGTCACAGCCCGACCTGCTCTGGTCCCTCTCTCAGGTGGGGTTTTTGGGGTGCCAGGGGCTTGGCAGCCACTTTGGGGCTGCACCAGAGGCTGCAGTGGCTGGGGTGGGACAGTGACCACCCCACCCATGCAGAACTCTCCCTGCCCCCAACACACACTGGAGATGTCTGAGGCTGTTCATCATTTCTCTGCTCTCCAGCACCGAGGCAACGGACTCTGGCTACAGATCTGAGCTCATGCCCAAGGCAACCACCCCTGGCAATGGGGCTCCATGGAGCTGCTCTCAGGAAACCCCCAAGAGCTGGGGAGTGCCCCAAAACTGCCTCAGAAATGTGAGATACTCCAAAATCTCTTCAGGAATGTGGATTATTCAAGAACTCATTCAGTAATGGGCTCCCCCTCCCTTCATCATCCCCAAACTTTGGCTATCTCATTCCAGACCCCAGCCCACCTCCCCAGTCCCAACCCCAACCCATCCCACCCCTCATGGACATCATGACCCCCTTCCCAAGCCATATTTCCCCCATTTCCCACCTCCCAAACCCCATCCCACCCATCCTGCCCCACCTAATGCCCATGTCAAGCCTCCTGATTTGAAGGCCACTTTGCTCAATCCCCTTCCAACCCCATTCCACACCAAAGAGCTGTGGAATCCAGGAATTTTGGGGTGGGATTGAGTAGTTTTCAGTGGCATTGAGGTGACAGATTGAACCCTCTGGTCTCTTTCAGTGCCAAGAAAGGGAAACAAGTACATCAAATACCCCCAAATTCTCCCAATTATCTCCCTGAATCCCAGATTGCTCTGAAACACAAGTAAAAAGTGAGGCTTTAGATGCCATTGATGAATTTATTGAGTTTTACCCCAATTTTCTCTGTTTTAAAGGGATGAAGATGAATCCAAAGAAAATTAGGGGCAAAACAAAAGAATGTTCAGCTGCCTTCCCAATGCAGATCACCAGGAATGTGGATGGCCAGGGCTCTGACCAACGTGGGTCCTGCCATGAGGGATGAAGCCGGAGCAGTGCATGAAGCTCCCCCTGCAGCTGGGGCACTCACAGTGATAGTGGAACCCTGGAAAAAGTTAAAGATAGAATCTAAAATGTTAGGCTCTATGCTTTCCCAGATCAACTGCACCTGCGTAAGCAGTATGATAAATTATATAATTGTTAGATGTGATGACTGTTTAGTAATTAAATGTAATTATTATATAACCATAAGAAGAATAGTGAGAAACTATGTTGGAAATTCAGAGAGGGGCTAAATTTATGTATACTATAGAACAATATAAGTTTAATAATTAACATGAAAGTTATGTAACGATAGAGTATAAAACACGATCATTTCGGATGCATGGTCGGAGTCGGATTTGGGTTGAATATACCCCGATTCCCAGAGCTCTTAATAAAAATAAAAAGCACCGCATATAATCGCTCCGTGATTATGTGTTTTTGAACGCTAACAACAGGGCTGCCCTTACCGGTGCCTCTGTTGGTGTCGGGTAAAGAACGAGCGGTCTGAGGAGCTCTTCCCACACTGGGGACACTCGTAGGGCCTCTCCCCAGTGTGGATGCGCCGGTGGGTGACGAGGGTGGAGTTGTGCCTGAAGCCCATCCCGCAGTCGGGGCAGCGGAAGGGCCTCTCCTCGGTGTGAATGCGCTCATGCACAAGGAGGTGGGTGCTGGTGTGAAACCTCTTCTGACACTGGGGACACTCGTAGGGCCTCTCCCCAGTGCGGAACCTCTGGTGGACAACCAGGTTGGACCTGTGGCTGAAGTTCATCCCACATTCCAAGCACTCGTAGGGCCGTTCCCCAGTGTGGATCCTCTGGTGGCAGATCAGGTTGAATCTCTTCCTGAAGCTCTTCCCACACTCCAAGCACTCATAGGGCCTCTCGCTGGCATGAAGCTGCCCATGGGCCACCAGCTCTGAGCTCTGGCTGAAGCTCCGTCCACCTTCCTGGCTCAGGGTGGGTCTTTCCTCCTCAGAGCACCCTGGGCTGGGTTTGCAGCCCCTCCTTGTGCGGGATTGCCTGGGCTTTTCCTCCCCATTGGGTTCCTGCACTGTGGAGTCACTCAAAAGAGCCTCTTCCATGAGGTTCTGCTGTGGGGATTTGTCCTCCCTGGTCTCCATCCTCAGCTCCTTCCCTGGGGAAAGAAGGACAAGGAGAGGATGGGATTTGCCTCCAGGCCACCCAAAAGGGGAAGGAGATCCCCCCAGTGCATCCCCAGCAGGACGGGCTTGGCAGCAGGGTTGTCCTGCAGCTGGGGGCCGTGCTGGGCTGGGAGATAGAGCTGGAGAGAGGGGGAAAGGGGCACTGACTTCCTCCTCACCTGCCTGGGTGTCCCAGGGCATCTTCCTCTTCCTCCAAGCCTTCTCCTCCTCCATATTGCCAAGGTTTGGGAATGGGAAATCCTGGTTTGGGGAAAAACAAGGTGTGAATGCCTTGGGTTGGGGATTCCTCCCACCCAAGTCCATCACTAGAAGTCATCTGGTGTCCATAAAATCCTTCAAAAATCAAGAGTGAATCAAAAAAAGCCACCAGGAGTTTCCCATTTCCAGTCTCTGGGGTTCTGGTGGTCCCCCGTTTCAGGGCTGCTGGAGATCCCATGGGCACTGGGGATCTCCCCTCTCCAGGGTCCTGCTTAGGGATGCTGGGGGGTTTTGGGGTCCCCTTCTCCAGCCTCACCCCAGTCCTGTCACTAGGGGCTCTCCCCTCTTCCCACCACCCTGTCCTGGTTTAGGCCAAATTTGGGAGAAAATCTCCAAAAGCGTTTCCTCTAGAAAGCAGATTCAAGCGGCCCCTCCCCCAACCAGATCGAGAAAATATTTCCATGGAGAAAAGGGGAAAAAACCTGTTTATTTAACAGGCAAAGCATTCATCAGCACAAAAAATGAACAGTATTAATAAATAAAACTTCTTGCCGCTCCAAAAGACATGACAAACTCAGAAAGTCCCTCTGTGGGCTGTAGCTGGGCTCACTCAGTCTCTTATCAGTCTCTTATCAGTCTGTTAACGGCCCCTCCAGCACTGGAACTGCCGCGGCCCAGGCTCAGCCTGGTGGGCCACAGGTGGGGCTGCCAGTGGTGTTCTGGGTGTTCAGTGCAGAGCAGCTTTAAACAGCTCCGAAGAAAAAGAAAAACCACAGCTGGGGGAACTTCTCTGCCTCAGTGAGCTAAAACTAACTAAAAGCAAAGGAGAGCTCTGTCCTGCTGTCTGTCCATCTGCAGATAACTGATACCTTAAGTTTTAAGTTTTTCTGTTGTATTTTGGTGTGCAGCTTTCAGCTTTATATTAAGTGTTACTGGGATCTTTTCTGAGGGTGGTGAAGACAAAACAATCCTGGAAACTCAAGGACAATCTCTTAAAACTTCAGGCCCAAAGCATAAACAACGTGAAAAGAGGAAGGCAGGCAAGCAAGGAGGATGAAACTTCATAATTTGAAGTTATTAATTGGGCAGTTATGTGCAAATGGACTAAAACTTTTAAAAATGTGAGATCTCGTGATCAAGCCCTCTTTTGCTCATCCAGGCAGAGTCACAGCTGTGGCTGTGGTACTGCCAGGGTGTGACCTTTGAAGGCATTTCAGTAAAAATCCACTTTATTCCTCTTAACTCCGTCTGGCCTCTGTTCCAGCTCCTTAAGGCATCACAACAGTCCAGGAGCCGGAATGTGGAGGAGTGAGTGCAGTGCAGAAAAACAAACTGCAGCTTCTTCCCCCTCCCCTTCGCTCTCACAACCAGCATTAAAGGTGCAAAATTCATTTCTGGGCTAAACAGACCGATGGGGTACGAGCATCATGAAGTCACCCCAGGACACGCCCCTGTCAGGGTCAGGGGTCCCGTCCCCGCCTCATCTCCGGGCTGCCGGGGGTCCCCCAGCTCCGGTATCGCCCCTTCCCCTCTCCCCGCCCCGGGGGTCCCCCGTTCCACAGCCCCGCCTCGCACGGGGATCCCCAAAACCAATGTCCCGCCCCGTCGGTACCGGGCCATCCCCACGTGGACCCCCCCGGACCCTTCCGAGGGGCGATCGCGGCTCCTCTCCCCCCGAAAAAGCTCCTCTTAGGGAGCCCGGAGATATCCGGGGCTCGAGTCCGGAATCTGCCGGCTCCGAACACTCACCAAAAAATCCTCCTGGAGACCCCTGCCTGGAGCCGGGGCGAGCTCGGCCTCCGCCCTCACCTGCGGCTCGGGGCTGGGGGCGATGCTCCCGGGGCAGGGGGTGCTGCAGGCTCGGCGTGCGGGCGCTGCGAGCGCCGCGATTCTCCCGCTCCCGCTCCTGCTCCTCCTCTCCCTCCTCTTCCTCCCGCATTTCCTCCGCTGCCAGCCCGGACCCCCCTTTCCCACCGCTCTGCCCGGCAGCACCGGCTGCTGGGTGGGGGAGCCCCCGATCGGCCCCAGGGCTGGGCAGGGGGCTCGGGGACGCCCCCGGGGCGGATCCGTCCCCCGGCCCGAGCCCCAAATTCCGCTCGGGGCCGCCGGGCTCTGTGGGTCCGCCTGGCAACCGGTGAGTCATCAGCAAAAAAAGCTCTGGTTGGCTGGAAATTGTTTAGCGCCTCTTCTGATTGGCTGGAATTGTGAAGGGCGCTGCGCCCTGCGGGTGTCCTCGGGAGCCGCGGAGTTGGGGCCGGAGCCTTTTCCTATTTCCTTCTGTTTTCTGAGACCTCTTTCCTATTTCTTTCTCTCTCTGAGACCTCTTCCCGAATTATTTCTCTCCTTCTCTCTTCCCCATTTCTCATTCAGTTCAATCCAAGTTCGAGCAGATCCGCAGGTTGCGTTCCCATGGTCTCATTGGCTCCTTCCCTGGGGCAGAGGCGTCTTTCCCTCGCGAAATCGTAACCCATGGACAGGGTCCTTTCCCAGCCCAATCCTTTCAGGATTTTGTTGGGGACTCGCTTCCATTTCCTCCCTCCCTCTACTTCCAGCAGGTAAGGTGCTGGAAAATGTCCGGCAAAGCCACCTTTGCTGTGTGCTCTGGAGCCCACAGAGCTGCTGGACCTTGTACCCTGGCCCTGCAGAGCTCCTTGGGAGGCACGGCAAGAGCAGCACCCTGGGAACCTCGGGAATGTCCCTCTGGGATCCATGGCACACACTCCCAGGGGCTGGAATTCCAGTTCTCAGCCAGGAAAAGATGTTTCTGCTCTTGAAGGCAAAGCTCTCAAGAAGGAGCCAAAAGCCAAGTCGAGCAGGATCTTACAGTGACATTTCACTGCCAGCCTTCATAACTTCACCCATGGTTATTGTAGCTCGTGGATTGGCAATTAAATCAGGGCAGGGTCTTTGGTGGGAGCTGCCCTGGGTCAAGGGAGACCCTGAGAGAGAAACAGAGCAGGGAAAGAGAGGCAGGAGAGAAAGAGGGGCACAACACAATCAGCTGAGAAGGTGGCACACTGAAAAAAGACCAGAACTGACTGAAAATGAATGGGACAGAAAGAAATAATTTTGCATTTTTTATTTCCTAACAAAATACAGTTTCCTCTCTTTCTCACAAACCTTCTCCCAGTGTCATTCAGCAGGGCTGTTGGAAAGTTCTTCGTTCTGGGTGGATGTTCCAGGCTGCAGCCACAAGCAAACAGGGAATGGGGATTTTCCTGCTCCTGGGGAGTTTGACATCGTCAGCTGAGGAGAGGAGGAGACACCAGAAGAAAAGGGCAGCCGGGCTTCACCCTTCCACAGGAAAGAGAGGGGAGAAAATCTCTCATCCTGTCTGCAGCTGCTCCCACAGGGATGTGAGGGCTGATCCCAGAGCCCCAAGGGTCACAGTCAGGGCTGCCCTCAGGGAATGCTCACCTGGTATTGAGGGGCAGCATGGGAGCACCTGGATCTTGGAGCACCCAGCTGCCCCTCATGTGTGGAGGTGCCTGAGGAGGGCTGGGATGATGCCGGGGACATCCTGCAGTGACATCCCCTCTGTCCCGCTCTGGGTGAGCTCAGTCCCAAACCTGACCCTGATCCTGCTCTCAATCTTACTCCGTGTTTAGACACACAATTCTGTATTTAATCTCATCCCATCCCAAACTCATCTAGCCTCAGACCCAATCCCAACCCCAGCCCAAAGCCAATCCCATGTCTAGCCTTAACCCCAATACCAGCTCTAATCCAAACCTCAGCCCTAACTCCAACCCAGCCCCAATTCCAGCCCCTTCCTAAATCCTCAGCCCCAAACCAAATCCCAGGTTCTGCCGTTCTGGGGGTTTGGGGGTGTCTCTGTCCCTCTGACCCCAATGATGTTTGGGTGGGGTCACACCAGGGCTGAGAGGGACAGAGACTCCCCCCGGCCTCCCCAGGTGTGAGAAGGTCGGAGAGCCCCCCCAGCCCCGAGCACCCTCAGCGGGGAGAGGGACACAGAGCCCCTGGTCCCCAGCCCTGCACAGGCATTGCCTGAGGCCAGAGGGATGGAGACCCCCCGAGCATCCCCCAGGTGAGGGGACAGAGACCCCCGAGCATCCCCTGGGCTGAGAGGGACAGAGACTGCCCCGAGCACCCCCTGGCACAGGAGTGAGAGGGAGGGAGACCCCCCAGGGATTTCCTGGGGTGAGAATGATGGAGACCCCCTGGGGAATGGCCTGGGGTGACAGGGACAACCCCCCCAAGCCCCTCCCAAGCATCCCCCAGGGCCAGAGGCAGAGACACCCCTAAAGCATCTCCTGGGCACTGGAAAAAAGTAAACTTGGCAGAAACCAAACTTAACTCTGCATAAATAATTTGGATGAATATTTGAATTTTCCACAAGTCACGTGTGATGGAAATGCAAACAAATCCCAAATAATAATAAATGAACCATAGAAGTAATTTTGTGGCAATTCCAAGTTTTATCGGTTTCTGCACAGCTCCAGCTCAATTGCTGGCAGTTTCTGGTAAAAGAGAAGTGGAAATTCAGCCTAATACAGATTTTTAAAAGGAAGGGAAAGCTCTTTGTAGCTGTCACAACAGTGACAGGGATGAAGAGAAAAATGATTCTCACATTTGACAACCCAAGCCTGGGAATTCAGGAGTTATTTGGGAACTGAGCTACTTGAGCTGGGCTTGTTGTGGGACTTCTAGCAGCCTTGTGTTCCTCACCGTGGGGTCAATGAACCTTGTCAGTCTCGCAGGTATCTTTTCCTCCTTTTCCTCCAGTGATTTTAACAAACTTTTGAAGCAAAGACAAAAAAAATTATCTTTACACTGGCCACCTATCACAGCCATTTTCCTCATCAGTTTTCCCATAAGTTGCTCAGAGGAAGCTGCATCCAAGTTTCCAAGAGTTCCTCCAGAAAGAAGCACAACCTCCTATGAGGAGGGAACCATGCTGTTGTCAAAGGCACTTGACGTCAGAGAACAGTGCCCTGAACTCACTGTGCCAAAATAATGTCACCGTCTAGTTAAGAAAATTGTTAGAGAGATTCCTCTGCCCCAGTTAAAGTGCTAACAATACTAAATCCAAGGTGAATTTTATTGAGCAGTAAATGTGAGGTAGAGAGAGAGAGACGGAAAGAAAGAGAAAAGGGGAGAGAGCAAGGGAGTGACAGGGACAGAGACCTCACCTGGAGCAGGGCAAGCGTGACATTGTCCCCTGTGTGTGTGCCCTTCCCGGGGTGGGGGTTTTACACCTGAGCCAGTTTGGGTAAGGGGGGTGGTGTTCACCACCTGAGCAGGGGTTACCCCACTGTTTCAGGTTGCAATGCAAGATGTAACCAAATGCATGTTTTCAATCCCCACCTTCATCAACTGCTATAAACAGATGGGGCAGTGTTCTTTATCTCTTCCATGAGTCAGCCCTGATAACGCCCTCCAGGGGAGATATCTTCTGTGAATGGGCCATTGAGTGTCACTGCAGGACTGATAAAATTCCATCATCCCACTGTGGGATGATCCACCCAGGGGGAGGAACCAAGCATTCCTACCTGGATATAAGCTGAGCCTTGCCTACACCAGCAGCACCTTGCCTACTGGGTTCCCAGAGGACAAGCGCTCCATAACCACCACTGGACCTTCAGAGGATGACCAGACCCTTCTACAGCATCACTGCTTGGACAGAATCACGTTCATCACTCCAACACGACTGCAGCCACCATTTACTGGGCCTGCTGCTACCACCCTGACCAACAGGGTGTCAGATTATATCCTGACTCTGTCAGTTTAAGGCAGTGTTTCCGTATCATTGCCTTGATCTTCATTTTCTTATTAAATTGTAATTCGCGCTTAGACACTCCCCCAGGTTTGCCTTCAAACCAGTACAAAAGACAATGTACTCACCGCTTGTCTTCTTCCCAAACCAGGATTTCCTATTCCCAAAACTTGATTGGATGGGGGAGGAGGCAGCGAGGAAGAGGAAGGTGCCCTTGCATACCCAGGCAGGTGAGGAGGAAGCCATTGCCCCTTTCCCCCTCTCTGCTGCTCCATCACCCAGCCCAGCACAGATCCCGGAACAAAAGAGAATGTGTGCACCCTTTGTTTTCTTCCCAGAACAGGATTTCCCATTCCCAAATCTTGATTGGATGGAGGAGGAGACTGCGAGGAACAAGAAGCAGCCTCCGGACACCTAGTCAGGTGAGGAGGAAGTCAGTGCCCCTTTCCCCCTCTCTCCTGCTCCATCTCCCAGCCCAGCATGGCCCCTGGCTGCAGGACAACCCTGCTGCCAACGCCGTCCTGCTGGGGATGCACTGGGGGAATCTCCTTCCCTTTCCCTCTGGCACGGAGGCAAATCCCATCCTCTCCTTGTCCTTCCTCCCCCAGAGAAGGAGCTGAGAATGGAGACCATGGAGGAAAAACCTCCATGGCAGAACCTCATGGAAAAGGCCATTTTGAGTGACTCCACAGTGCGGAATTCTAATGGGGAGGAAAATCCCCAGAGATTCCACAGGAGGAGGGCTGCAAACCCAGCCCAGGGTGCTCTGAGGAGGAAAGACCCACCCCGTGCCAGGAAGGTGGAGAGAGCTCCTTCCAGTGCTCGGAGCTGGTGGTCCATGGGCAGCTTCATGACGGGGAGAAGCCCCACAAGTGCTTGGAGTGTGGGAAGAGCTTCAGGCAGAGCAGCACCCTGATCAAGCACCAGATGATCCACACTGGGGAATGGCCCTATGAGTGTGGGAAATGTGGGAAGGGCTTCAGTGACAACTCCGCCCTTGTCAGGCACCAACAGCATCCACACTGGGGAGAGGCCCTAGGAGCGTCCCCAGTGTCAGAACTTCCCAATACCTATCACCTATGTTAGACAGTGAGCTTCTACTCTAAACCAATCCAAAAGTGCCAGCATCACAGCAGAAGATGGAGGCCAAGAAGAAGAAGGAGAAAGACTGGACACACCCAGATTCCTCCATCTTGCCTCCCGAACCCCCATTCTAAAAACCCCAAAAACCTATTTTTCACCCCATGACAAACTATTACTCTACTTAGAATTTCGTGGCTTGCAGATCCTCATATAAGGTTGGAAAGTTTTTTTTCCATGGATCAAAATCAAAGTCACAGGGGTCTTGGACTCTGTGCCAAGGTCTCTGAGCCCCCTGGGCAGGGGCTGGAGCCATCCAAGACAGCCAGAGGAATTTCCTGGGTTCTGACACTTACCAGTAACTCTGTGTGGGGATTTGCATCCCTTGTCAATAACCCAAAGGAAAATAATTTAAATGATGCCTTCACTTACACCAGGGATGTTGCCTAGAGTCCCTGAAGGTCTAAAGTTGAGGTTCTCCCTGAAAATTCTTCAGTGCTGGCTGGAGATCTGTAGATTCATTGAAGCTCTAGGCTGATCTTCTGGCTGCCACAAAAACTCCATATTGTTGGAACAAGCCTCCTTAACACTGATTTGCTTTAAAAAGGCATAATTTATTCAGGCCTGAGGTCACACAAAGGAAACTCCTAACCATTTGTGTACACATGATTTTACAAGTAAGCAATTTACATATTACAATTTATCCATTACCATAAAGCCCAGAATCAGTCCTTGTTTTGTTTGTTTTGTCTATTCCTACATTCTTGAGCCGGATGTTTTCTTCTTCTCTTCCAACTGTTCTTGCTGGGAAAAGCAGTTTTTGTGTGCCTGGTTTCTCTGTTCACAAGCCCAGTAAAAACTAAATTAATTCCTTTGCTGTCACATAGCATGGAAGCCTCTCTCCAGCTTCCTTCCCTGAGCCCTCCTGCTCCTGCAGAACCACCCTGATAATGGACCTCCGTGTGTTGGACATGGTGGCTGTCACCTTGGCGTGGCCAATACTCACCTGGACGGGCTCCTGGCAGGTGTCCAGGGTGACGTGGCAGCACGCAGTGCTCCCGTTGGTGGTGAAGGACGTCCTCATCTGGGACATGCGGCTGTAGGTGTCCTTCAAGCTGCCCAGGTGAGCTTTGACCAGGGACAGCTCCAGGCCCAGCTCCATGGCAAAGCGGTTGTAGTCCAGGGGGTTGGAGAAGAAGATGGCCATGGTGAAGGTGGTGGCCTCATAGACCAGGACTCCACAACAGCCGCAGAACAGGGGGCTGGAGAGCTGGCAGGTGTCAGAGGAGCCTGGGGGCACGGAAGGGCTGGGGGGGACGGAGCTGTGCCCGCTGTAGAAGTAGGTCCTGGGGAGGAGAAACGGGGCTGTGCCATCAGGGGAGCATGGTGAGACCCCCAGTGCCACAGACATTTTTAAATGAAAAACGCTTTCTTTAGGATTTTTCCTCTTGAGAATAAACAAAATGTAAAATGTTCCTGAGAGGCCTCAGGAACAAAATGTAAACAATGGTTATCTGCTGCTGTGGGATGCAATAGGTGCATCTGTGATTGGTCTCATGTGGTTGTTTCTAATTAATGGCCAATCACAGTCAGCTGGCTCGGACTCTCTTTCTGAGACAGAACCTTTTGTTATTCATTCTTTCTTTTTCTATTCTTAGCTAGCCTTCTAATGAAATCCTTTCTTCTATTCTTTTAGTATAGTTTTAATATATTATATATAATAAAATAATAAATCAAGCTTTCTGAAACATGGAGTCAGATCCTCATCTCTTCCCTCATTCTCGAGCCCCTGTGAACACGGTCACACACCAGGAGATCATCGTGGAGCAAGTGGCGGGTGGTGGAACCAGCAGAAGACAGTCTCACCACCACTGGGAGGTGGTGGGAGCACCACTGGGAGGTGCTGGGGGCACTGGGAGGTGATGGGGGCATTACTGGGAAGTGCTGGGAGCACTGGGAGGTGATGGGAGCACTGCTGGGAGGCGCTGGGGGCACTGGGAGGTGATGGGGGTACTGCTGGGAGGTGCTGGGAGCACTGGGAGGTGATGGGGGCATTACTGGGAAGTGCTGGGAGCACTGGGAGGTGATGGGAGCACTGCTGGGAGGCGCTGGGAGCACTGGTGGACAAGTATGAGATGGACCAAGCCCTAGGAAATGCTCCCATCGTGGAATGATGACCCCACCCTGTGGTGATGTTTACAGGGGTCTCAGGACAAGGGAAGACATGAGAATGTTGACTTTATATTTCAGAAGGCTGATTTATTATTTTGTGATATTTATTAAAAGAAAATTGTATATTAAAACTTACTAAAATGATAGGAGAAAAGATTTTATCAGAAAGTTGACAGAAAATAGAAAAGAATAGAATGATAATAAAATCTTGTCTGAGATAGCTGGACTGTGATTAGCCATTAATTTAAAACAACTACATGAGACCAATCAAAGATGCACTTGTTGCATTCTACAGTAGCAAATTTATTATTTTATTATATATATTATATAAAAAGAAAATTATATATTAAAACTTACTAAAATAAAAGGAGAAAAGATTTAATCAGAAAGCTAGCAAAGAATAGAAAAGGATAGAATGATAATAAAATCTTGTGACTGACTAGAGAGTCTGAGACAGCTGGACTGTGATTAGCTAATAATTAAAAACAACTACATGAAACCAAACAAAGATGCACTTGCTGCATTCTACAGCAGCAAATAATTATTGTTTACATTTAGTTTTTGAAGTCTCTCAACTTCTCAAGAGAAAAAATCTTAATGAAAAGATTTTTCATAAAATATGTCTGCGACACCACCCTGTCCTGGTTTGGAATGGGAGGAAAATTCATGGAAGTGATGCAAAGCTTTTTGTGTAACTGACGGACTGCTGAACCACTGAGAAGCTGGGCATAACTCTGTGAAGCACATATGTTAAAAACCAAAAACCTCCAAAACTCTCTCTTTCATTTCCAATCAACAAAAAAGCAGCAACCCCCAACCTCAACCCCCATCTCAGTCAAACCAAGCCAAACAGTGTCACTGTGATATTTTATGGAAAATCCCTTTGCCAGGATTTCTTCTCCTGGGAAGCTGGGAAGCCTCAGCTTCTCCCTGTTTTGCTGATTTGGGATGTGATTTGGAGAATTGTTTACCCAGCATATGAATTGTTTTTAATTAATGACCAATCCCAGTCCAGCTGGGTCGGGACTCTGGTCAGTCACGGGTTTTTATTATTCATTCTTTTACAGCCTTCTGATATCTCCTTTCTCTTTCTTTAGTGTAGTTTTAGTATATAATTTCTTTTAATATAATATTGAGGGAACCCAGGAAATTCCTCTGGCTGCCCTGGAGGGCTCCAGCCCCTGCATGGGGGGCTCAGAGACCTTGGCACAGAGCCCAAGACCCCTGTGCCTTTGATTTAGCCCTTAGAAAAAACAATTACCAGCCTTTATAGGAAGGATTACAAGTCAAGAGAGTTTAGGTAGAATAATAGTTAGTTTGTCATGGGGCTAAAAATAGATTTTTGAGATTTTTAGAATGAGGGCTTGAAGTCCCAAGATAGAAGAATTTAAGCATGCCTTGTCCTTCCTTTCCTTCCTTTCCTTGCTTTCCTTCCTTTCCTTCCTTTCCTTCCTTTCCTTCTTCCTCCATCTTTTAAGTGTTGTTGGCATATTTAGATTAGTTTAGAGTAAAAACTCACTGTCTAACATAGGTGATAAGCATTTAGAAGTTATTGTAAATATTGTACACGTAGTTTTTAGTATAAAAAGATAACACCACCTCAAGGACAGGCAATGTGCCTCGACCCGACCTGCCAGACAGACCTCGGTGAGTAAAAAAAAAATTATAGATAAAAAACCAATAAACAACCCTAAGAATAAGAATAGAAGAGTTCTGACTCCTTCTTCTAATGCCGGTCTGGGAAAAGAGACTTTCTGACACATCTTAGGGTCACTGTGATCAGCAGAGATTCTGAGATATTATAATATCATATAATATCATAAAATAATAAATCAGCCTTCTGAGGACATGGAGTCAAATTCAATGTAATGTTAACCCTTCTAGTGCCTCAGTCCTCTCTCAAGTGAGAAAAAAACCCCGAAATACAAACATGTAAAAGAACAGCATTAAGACATCAAAGTTGGTGTAGAAGAAGTCCCAAATAAGAAAGAAAAAGAAACTATTGGCTTTCATGAGCTAAAATCCTCTTATAAGCTATAGAGAAAAGACTATTTTTCCTTACAGCACACAAAGCTATAAAGAAATAAAAGTGTATAAAGTTGATAGCAAACAAAAGCCTCCATACTAAAATAAACAAATGCTAAAATAGCTGTAATCCTAGAAAAAGTTAAACAGAAAAAAAGCATATTCCTATGCTTCAGGGGAAAAAAAAGAAAATCTCTATTCCTAAAAACAAAAATAATTTTAAAAATAGACAATAAAGAGAATTTTCACCTTGAAACAACACATCTTTAAAACAATACCCCCTAAATCAACATAACCCATCAACAAGCTATAAAAATGCTTATAACAATAAGGAAAACTTTATCATAGCAAAATTCCCCAAACAACTGCTGTTTGTAACAAATTAAGAACCACAAAAAACCTGGTTACTTTGTCTCTTATAAAAAAGTCTCCATAACCTTAACAAAAAAGACTTCTCCCCCTCAATAAACTAAAGAAAAACTATTTTAAAAATTATAAACTAACTAAAAATCTTCAGTGTAATTTCTTTACATTATCAGTGAGGAAGAAAAGTTGTGAGAAGAAGAAAAGTGTTCTAAAAGGTTTGTTTTAGTTCTTACAACCTTTTTCCTTCTAATTACTTTTAATAACATTTTCTTTATACCCGCTTGAAGTTTTAAACCTGCTTTACCTTTCTCCTAATCCTATCTCACAACAAAAAGTAAGTGTATCAGGAATCAGCCAACACCAAACTTACCACAATCTTTAGTACATCAGCAAAAAAAAAAAAAAATTCAAATTAAAAAAATCTTAAATTAGCAAACCTAAACCACAACACAAAATTGGTGTTTCCACCCAATTTCAAACTAAAACCACCACACACCCTGCACCCCAGGGGTCCTCCTGCACCTTCCCCTCACCTGGGGTTCTCCAGGGTGACATTCCAGATGCTGTTGGATATCTGGATCTCCACGGTCCTCTCCAGGAAATTCCACAGCTTGGCACGCGATTGGCTGCTCCAGGGGGACAGAATCTACTCCTCCAGTCTGGGGTTTCCTCAGCTCTGGGATCTTGGCCTTGGAGACAGAATTTTCTCAGCTCTGGAGTCTCCTTGAATCCATGATCTTCTCACTCCAAGGTCTCCTCCTCAGCTCCTGAGTCTCTTTGTTCCAGAATCTTCTTCTTCAATCCAGGATCTTTTCCTCAGCTCTGGGGTCTCCTTGGATTCAGAATCTTCTCAGCTCTGGAATCTTGCTCCTGTCTCTGGAAATTTATTGGATTTGGATTCCTCTCAGATTCGGTGTCTCTTTGGATCCAGGTCTCCTCAGCACTGAAATCTTCTCCTCAGCTCTGGGATTTCCTCAGTCCCAGGCTCTCCTCAGTACTCCTTGCATCCAGAATCTTCACCTTGGTCTCCTTTGATCCATGTAGACCCTGGATCCAGCATCTCCAGCTCAGCCCCCAAATTTCCCTGTGGTCTCCCCCTCTGAGCACCTTCTGGGTCTCCACTGGTGCTGGGAATGTCCTGGGGCAGGCAAATCCCTCCCCTGTTTGGAAAAATCCTAAATTACAACTTGCTGGTGGTTAAATAGAACCAACTCCCTGGTGGTGAATCCGGGACAAAGTTCCCCAGGGCCTGGCACCTTTAGCTGGGGTAACTGGTTTAACTGGCTGAATTGTCTAATTGATTTCTCTAATTTATGTAATTTAAGTCAGTCTATCTAACTCAGCTGGTTTAAATGTGTCACCGACATCTTTTCATAAAAATCCTTTCTTTAGGATTTTTCTCCCTTCTGAGAAGCTGTGGCCTCAGCAACAAAATGTAAACAATGGTTATCTGCTGCTGTGGAGTGCAACAGGTGAATCCGTGATTGGTCTCATGTGGATGTTTGGATTTACTGACCACTCACAGCAGAGCTGGGTCTCACCCCCTGCTGAGACACAGCCCCTTGTTATTCACTCCTTTTCTATTCTTAGCTTAGCTAGTCTTCTGAGAACTTTTCCTTCTATTCCTATTAGTATAGTCATAATGTAATATATATCATAAAATAATAAATCAAGCCTTCTGAACATGAGGTCAACATTCTCGCCTCTCTCTCACCCTGCAACCCTTGCAAGCCCTGTGACAATTGGTGAACCCCGAGTGAATGAGGAGGACAAAACCATCAATTGGTGACCCCAGAGGAGCAATTGCTGCACTGGGTAAACCCCGAATGTATGACATTGATGGTTGCTTCCCAAGTGACCACAGAGGTGGATTCTAGCCAGGAGCTGAAGAACTGAAGATCCAGATTTGGACAGAGTTCACAGCAAGGCTGACCACAAAGAGAACCTCCTGAAAAGCCCCCAGGAAGATGTTCGGAAAGTGCATAAGCACAATGGAGCTGGCCAGAGCATGCTGGACTCTTTCAAAAGGTACTGTTGGCTTTTCCCTTCCTGACGATCCTGGCCTTCGCAGGTTATGGCTGCAAAGGTGGTGGGGCATTCCCACCAGGGCTGAGGTTCAATTCTCCCCTTCAGAGGAGAAGCTTATTGCCCTCTGGCACAAATGGGATGAAGAGGATGGATTTTGCCTGTTGGAGACACATTTCCATGTGTTTTTTCAATGGGCAAAGCTCTTTGGGTTTTTAACGGATGTGCTGTATGAACTTGATGTGTTCGTATGGGAGTGCATGGAATCCATTTTCCAATTCGTTTGGGACCGTGGTTTGGGACACCCCCGCGTTTACCCAGTCTTCTGTGTACTCTTTTCTATCTTGAAACAGAGAGCAGTTGTTTTTCCCTGGATTGCTAAATGCAACGGGCAAGCCCCAGTTCCCCTGTCTCCAGCAGGAGAAGACCCTTTGCAGGGGGGGAGACGATCCACTGCTTCCCAGCCTCCCTCCATCCCGGCAGAGGGGCGATGTTTCAATCGAACCCAAAGTTTTTTCTCTGCATCTTCGGAGCATACTCAGATGGAGCGGTCTTTCTCCCCCCCCCTTCTCTCTCTCTGGGGGATGAAGAGTGGGCGGCTCCACCCCGGCCGGCACCACGAGCACCGCCCCGGCCAGCACCGCCGGGACGCCCCCCGCAGCCGCCTCCCCGGGCGGTCCCGCCTGCCCCTTCACCGGCCTTGCCACCTCCGCCAGCCCCCTCTCTGCCCTCGCCGCCTCCGCAGCCGATCCCAGAGCCAGCAGAAGACGCTGCCGACCCCGTACCTCGCCCGGCAGGCTCTCCCGCAGAGGCAGAGCAGCTTGCAGTCCCACCGCTCCTGGCAGCAGCTGCCGCAATGGCTCCTGCACCCAGCGAGATTTCCCCCCCAAGTTTTTCGGGCTGTCCCGGGGCTGCCCCTGCGGGGGCAGCTGGGACAGGGGAAGAGGGCGTCGGCCTCTCCTTCCATGGAGGCATGGCCTGACATCTGGGGGCGGGGGCAGCCCATCTGCCGGCATTCAAAATCAGCGTTCTCGGTGGGTTGGGGAGTGGTTGGTCAGTTGCTGCCCCTTGGAGGTTGCCATCTCTGCCGCCCCTCATGAGCCCCAGCGGCGAGGGGCAGGTGGGTGCCGAGAGTTCTGCCTTTGGTCCCCAGCCGAGAGGGGGTGGTGCCGTGAGGCAGATGGGAGACACACCTGTTGCATTTGCATTGCAGAGGCAGAGGGCACAGCGGGAAGCGATCATCTCTTTCTTGCTGTGGGGAAGAAACATTCCTAGACCCGAGATGAGGGCGCTTGGGGCTGCTTCTATTCCCTCACTGCTGGCATGCCTTGGTGATTTTGGGGAAAAGAAGCGTCTCACCGCCTGTTCTGCCATTATACTGGCAGCAGAGTGTAGGCCTGTGGCAAGGCAGAGCCTGCCTCGGGGGTTGGGCCTGGGCTGTTGGGCTCGGCTCCCTGGGCCAGGGCCACCTCCCGGCCTCCTGATGGGTTTGGGGGTTTTGCTTTCCCCTACCGGTCCTGGCCCACCTTTTGTGGGCCAGATCTGGGGTTCCTGGTACATCCACATGGGTCAGGGCCCCCCAGGGCCTCTCTGGCTCCTCTGCTGCTGCTTTTTCCTATTTAAAAAAAAAAAAATTAATTAAATAAAAAGACTTGAAATAGCTGGCAGCAGCTCTGAAGCATTGAAGGGCCAAAAACTTGGCTTCAGCCCAAAAGTGCTCAAAAAAGGGCTGTGGCGAAGACATTCCAGAAGTCTCAAAATTGTTTGAAATTATTTTGTGACTGTCAATGGACTTTTGATAACTATTGATGGACTTTTCTGCAGCAAGCCTGTTTCAGGACCAAAAGGGACTTTCAGATATGTCCAAGAGGAATATCTTCAGTCCATGGACTTTTTCCTGAAACTCAGCTGTTTGGACATGGACTCTCTTTGCATTGTTTTTTTGTATTTTCTTATACTGTAAGATTGTTTTAGTGATTTGATAGAATTGTATGTTCTACAGGTGAAGAAATTCCCTGTTCATTCCACACCAGCACTTGAGTGAGGTTTTGATTGGCAACAGATAACCTGTCAAGTGTTTGTTCTTTCCTTGGTATGTGCCCAGCAGAGAAAATTACAAACACTTTTCTTTTTAATTAAACTAAATTTAAAAGGGTGACATGTCACAGACATCTTTTCTGAAAAATCCTTTCTTTAGGATTTTTTTCCCCTTCTGGGAAACTGTGGCCTCAGCAACAAAATGTAAACAATGGTTATCTGCTGCTGTGGAATGCAACAGGTGGATGCGTGATTGGTCTTGGGCGGATGTTTGGATTCGCTGACCACTCACGGCAGAGCTGTTCTTGCTTTCTGCCTGGACACAGCCCTTTGTTATTCATTCCTTTTCTATTCTTAGCTTAGCTAGCATTCTGAGAACTTTCTCTCTATTTCTTTTTAGTATAGTTATAATGTAATATATATCATAAAATAATAAATCTAGCCTTCTGAACATGAGGTCAACATTCTCGTCTCTCTCTTCACCCTGAAAAACCCTTGCAAGCCCTGTAACAAATCTGCTATTACTGACAAGTCTAGCTGGCCTTGGCCTACTGAGGCTCTCACCTGCCTTCCAAACCTTGGAGCTCTGTGCTTTCCTTCCTATGGAAAAGAACTGTCCTTCTAATCCAGGTGCCCATGGCCACAAATGGGATTTCACTTCCAGCATTCCCTGTAGTGACAGACTGGAGGAGATTGTTGGCTCAAAACATTTTGTGTGGGGGGGAGGAAGGGGCAGGTGCAGCCGTGCCCTGCCCTGGAACCCCAGCACTGCCCTGCCCTGGAACCCCAATCCCCCCAGAGCCTCTATGCCAGCCCAGCAGTGGCTGCCAGTCCCTGGCACAGCACAGGCAATGCTCCACAGCCACCTCTGCAGCCCCCAGCCCAGCTCCTGAGGGACCAAATGACCCCAAGGCCCACCTGGGGAAAGGGCTCAGGAAGACCAAGGGGTATTTGAGGCTGACCACAAGGCAAGCACACATCTTGACCCTACCTCCTCTAGGAATTTCTATCTGAACACTGCTGGAATCCAGGAGTTGGTAGCTCTGCGTGTGCTTCTCTGTATCTTTTCATCCAACAAAGCCAAGGGGAGGCCCAGCTCCATCAAATGCAAAAGTCATTCCTCTGCTGGATATTAAATCCACTTTCCACAGCAGACAGCCTCAGAGCAATGGAAAACACCTTCTGTGCCCAGCACAGATCCCAAGGTCTCCCCAAACCCTCCCTGCCCCAATTCTGCCCAGAATTGCTCTTTGCACACACGAGTCACAGGCTGAAGTCAGGAGCTGCCTCCATGCCCAAAGGGAGGAAAAGAGAGAAAGGGGATGAAGAGCTCTCCTGTGCAGAGCCAAGGTCCAAGTGCTCTGGGATGTCCCAGCACCATCTGACATGTCCACCATCCCCCAGAGATTTCCGTACAGTAACAGTTTCAGACAAACACAAAAGAAAAGGCAATTCTGTGAGATATAAACACAATTAGGATGTTGACTAATATGCTATTTATTTGAGCTTCAGAAATATTAGGCAATTCCCTGAAGCTCAAAGCATGAAACAAGTCAGCTGAAGGGCACTTGAATGACCAGAAAGCATTGGGAGGAGTGTTGAGGGTTTTTTGCAGGACAATGGACATATGCAACATATGCACAATGCAGCCTTCATAGAAACTGAGTAAGGTCACCATGCCCTTGAAAGACACAAAAGAAGAAGAACATGTTTAGCAGCAGATGGTTCAGGATGCAAAGGCAGACAAGAAAACTGCAGCGAGATGCATGAAGAAGAAAGACTAACTAAAATTAACTGAAATGTCAAAATGCGTGCGTAAAAAGGACTTAACCAATCATGTATTAGCTTGAGGTGTGAACAATAGAGAACAGTATAAAGATGGCTTGCTTTTTGTAATAAATTGGCTTCACTTGATCATATTGATCATGCTGTGATGTCCCGTTAATGATCCTCCGCACCTAGGGACCAGAAATGCATGCAAGCCTCCACCCCAAGAGACATTATGAATTCAAAAAACATGGCCATTAACTGCTTGATACCAACACAGAGTAATGGCAACCAAAATGCAGTCAGAACAGGGTTTTTTCCACTCTCTCTCAAGCCCCATGCATTGGGCACCAAATTTTGTCCTGGTTTAGGGCAAATTTGGGAGAAAACCTCCAAAGGGGCCCCTCCAGAAAGCAAACCCACACGGCCCCTCCTGCCAAACGGTTCGGGAAGGATTCCTTGGAAAGAAGTGGAAAGAACCTGTTCATTTTACAGGCAAAACACTCCCCAGCACACAAAATGAACAATACCAGGTGGCAACACTCTTTCATCACTCTGAAAAAGATGACAAATTCACAAAGTCTCTCTTGGGAGTGGTCGCTCTGTTATCAGTCCCTCTGGTGCTGGGGCAGCATCTGCAGCCACAAGGTGCAAACTCTCGGTGTTCCCAAGTCCCAGTCCAGAGCAGGTTTGAGTGGTTCCAAGAAAGGGAAAGGAAAACAGTCCAGGCAAAAATTCAGACTGCTTAGCTAAACTAACTAATGAGCAGAAACAAAAGCAAGAGCAAAGCAAAAAGCCAAGCAAAAAGCAAAAGCAGCACTATGTACTGCCCTGTCTGTTTGTCCCACCAGCCGTTGGGGAGCAGGCTGATATCAAAACCAAAACAAAACTTCACTCTTCAGAGCCAGTCTTGAAGGCACAGAACATGATATCCAGCATAAACAGAACAGATGAATGGGGATACAAGCATCATAACGTCACCTTAGGACAATCCTGCACCCAAAATTCTGTCCTGCACCCACTGCTGCATGCTGAGTCCTGTCCTGCACCCCGAGTCCCGTCTTGTACCCAAATTCTGTACTGCCCCATACCCCAAACACAAAGCTGCCCCCAAATCCCAACCCCACCCCTCATTCATCACCACATCCCTGTTCTACAGCCACTCCCCACTCTTCCCCCTCTCCCACTGCTGTCCCACCCCCCAATTTATCCCCTCTCTCCTGTCCCTGATCCCCTCCCTGTTCCCTCCCCAACCCAGTCCTTCCCCGTAAGTGGGCGGCAGCAGCAGTGGCAGCTGGTGGGGGCCGGTGGAGTTGGAGGTGCTACAGCCCCTGAGCCTCCTCACCCTGGACACGCTCCAGAAGTGCATCTTCAGCCACGAGAGCCACGGCCAGGAGTGATTGTTACCTGTCCCCACTGATCATCTGTAAGAGACACTCTGAGGTTTCCCTCATCTGCCTCACGACCACTGTGATGGACGGAGACTGAAGCCCCCTCCCAAGGGCTGAGACTGACACCCCTATAACTCTAACACAGGGGCTGGCCGGACTGAAGGGAGATGTTTGCCAAGTGTTGCCTGCAGGTGTGCTCCCTGGACCAAGAAAACAATTGGTCTCGCTCACTGCTGAGAACATGGACTGTCTGCAAACTTACCTGTTCCCTCTCGGTGGTTTCAATAGACTTACCTGTTCCCCCCCTTGGTGGAGGACTACAATAGAATGAAGACTTTGAGATTCTCCCTGACGTGACAAGACGGATCTATTGGCTGGACCACGAGGGTTTCATCTCTCCATTGGCAGCTATTCCTCCCCTCTTTCTCTCTCTCTCTATCCTTTATTCTCCTTTCTAATCCTTCCATCACATCTGCTGTGGGCACTCAATTAAAGGTGCATTTGTTTTGATTAATACCAAAATCCCCTTCCGTGTTGCTTTTGCACTCTGAGATCAGTTAACGAACCATCATGACCCCTGCTTGTACGAGCGGATCATGACACCATCCTGGTGGCCCTGGTGACCCTACCATTGTCCCTGTTGGCCATCCTGGTGGCCCTGGTGACCCTACCATTGTCCCTGCTGGTCATCCTGGTGGCTGTGCTGGCTCTGCCATGGTCCCCACTGGCCATCCTTTCCCATCACTGTCCCTGTTGGCCATTCTGGTGGCCCCAATGGTCCTGCTATCATCCATGCTGGTGGCCACAGTGTCCCCCCATTGTCCCTGGTGCAGACAGACCAGCGAGTACATCCTGCTGCTCACCAAGGTGGGGCTGGGGTGGTGGCCATGGGGCATGAAAGTGGTCAAGAGAGTGGTGGTGGCCATGGAAGGATTGGCCATAGAGGCCAGTAGGATGCTGGTGGCCATGGGGAGCTTGGGCATAGACTGGTGGCCACAGGAGAACAGTGGTGGCCATGGGCAGCACTGACCATAGAGCTGGTGGCCAGTGGGATGGTGGTGCCATAGGGTGGTGGCCATGGATGGGATTTGGCCCCAGGTGGCCACAGACTGGTGGCCCCAGTGGCCCGTGGCCCATCTTGCCCCTGCAGGACGAGAATGGCCGCACCCTGTCAGATGAGGACATCGCGGCTGAGGCTGACACCTTCATGTCTGAGGGTGAGCACGAGCTCCCAGGTGCCACTGGGGAGGAGCCACTCCAGTGTCCCCTCACTCACCCAGTGTCCCCACAGGCCATGACACCATGGCCTGGCATGGCTCTTCTACAACCTGGCCGGCCATCCTGAGCACCAGGAGTGATGCCGCCAGCAGGTCCAGGAGCTCCTGGCTGGCCAGGACACTGCAGACATTGAATGGTGAGATGTCCCCAGGCCACCCCCGTCATGTGGCTTGGGGACACGGTGCCACCCCCGCTTGTCCCCAGGGACGACCTGTCCCAGCTGCCCTTCACCACCATGTGCATCAAGGAGAGCCTGTGGTTGCACCCTCCTGTCACTGCTGTGTCCCGGCGCTGCACCGAGGACATCCCCCTGTGTGATGGCTGTGTCATCCCCAAGGGTATGGCATGGCCAGGGTGTCCCCAGTGTCACCACCCACCCTCATCTGCTGTCCCTAAAGTGGCCATTCCCATCCCACCAGGGGTCATCTGCCTGATGAGCATCTACGGGACCCACCACAACCCAGACCTCTGGCCCAAGCCTGAGGTAGGGCCACCCTATGAGGTGTCCCTGTCACCATGGTGGTGACAGCTGTGTCCCCTCGGTGTGACTGTGTCGGTGTCACCCCAGGTGTTCAGTCCTCTAAGGTTCAGTCCGGAGAACAGCAAGGAACGGTCCCCGTCATCCTTCATCCCCTTCTCTGCTGGCCCCAGGCATGTGCTGGAGTGGGGACAGGAGTGTGCCCAAATGTCACCCCTGTCCCTGGCTGGGTTCACAGTGGGGTGACAATGGGGAGGAGCAGGGAATAAATGGTAGCATGAAAGGGACAGTATCATGGTGGTGGTGGGGATGTGTTGTCCTTGGCCATGGGACACCCCATGGCATGGACATGTCAACCCATGGACTTGTCTCTAGGCCACTTGTGTCACCATCCATGGCCATGTCCCCCATGTCCTCCTCCATGGCCATAGAGCCCCATGTCACCATCTCTATCTGTGACACCCCCCCATGCCCAATATTGCCATCCACAGCCATGTCCTGGTCCCCATCCCCACCATATCCCCACCCAGGTCCTTGTCCCCATCCCCACCATGTCCCCACCCAGGTCCTTGTCCCCATCCCCACCATGTCCCCACCCATGTCCCACAATGTCACCATGTGTGTGTGAGTTAAATGTCTTTATATTTACCCCAATGTTGGGTGAAGGATAATGAAAAATGAACGAAAATAAAGGCCAAAATAAAAGCATTTACGTGTCCATGCTGGCTGAGTATCCGTGTGCCTGGGCGGGTAGAAAGGACCTTTTCTAGAAAGATTTCCACTCCATTGTCTCCAAAATCCTGGGTTTTGCCCCAATCAATCACCATTTGGCTGTGGAAGATGCTGGTGGGCCAGAGAGAATTAGAATCATGGAATGATTCGGGTTGGAAAAGACCTCCAACACCATTTGGAATTCTGGATGCCACCCGAAAAATGATAGGATGCAAAAGATGAGACTTTTTTGGGGTCGAAAGTAAAAAACTGTGCTGTCCCCTGTGAAATTCTGATGTCTGTTTGCATCCCAATGGATTTTTCTCTGGCCGTGTCCAAGTGCCCAAGGGGAGCCAGGAAGACGTGGAGACCACCAGCCAGGTGTCTTCCCAACATGGATCACCAGGACCATGGATGACCAAGTCTCTGCACAGAGAGGGTCACTGTGGACCATCCAGTGGGGGTCCCCAATGGGGGATGGAGTTGAAGCAGCGCTCAAAGCTCTTCCTGTCACTGCAGGACACAAAACAACACGAGCGCACACACTGCTGCTCTCAAGGGGAAGAAAAGGGAAGTTTATTTCCTGACTCCAACATTTAGAGTTTTCTAAAAGCGACCATGGATTGGAGGGTGAAAGTGCCACCTCTCCAATGACACTGGACAAACCAACAGTCCATCAAATTTTTCTTCTTCTATAAAAGAATGCTGAACAAGAAGTTATTTACAGAAAGTGTTTGAGAAAGTTTGCTACAAGAATGTAAACATTAGAAGGCTCAGAAAATCTTTGAAACTCAAGGTAACACTCTTCCTGCACACAGGGCACTTGTTGGGCATCCCTTACTGCTGCCTCCCTTGGTGTTGGGTCACGGCACAGTTCTGGGAGAAGCTCTTCCCACACTTGGGACACTGTCAGGGCCTCTCCCCAGTGTGGATCCGCTGGTGGGTGACGAGGGTGGAGTTTTTCTAAAAGCCCTTCCTGCAGTCAGGGCAGCAGAAGGGCCTCTAAGGTGTGAATCTGCTGATTGAGGAGACGGTATCGGCTCTGAAACCTCTCCCCACACTCAGAACACTCATAGGGTCTCTCCCCAGTGTGGATTCTCTGGTGGGCAATCAGCTTAGAGTTCTGCCTGAAGCATTTCCCACATTCCCCACACCTGTAAGGCCTCTCACTGGTGTGGATCGTCTGGTGCAGAATCAGCCTAGTGCTCTGACTGAAGCTTTTCCCACATTCCCCGCACTTGTAGGGCCTCTCCCCAGTGTGGATCCTCTGGTGGGCATTCAGATGGCAGCTCTGCCTAAAGCTTTTCCCACATTCCCTGCACTTGTAGGGCCTCTCCCCAGTGTGGATCCTCTGGTGCAGAATCAGGCCGGAGTTCTCAATGAAGCTCTTCCCACACTCTGAGCACGTGTAGGGGCACTCCCCAGTGTGCATTGTCTGGTGGATGATCAGGCGGGAGCTGTCACGGAAGCCCTTCCCACACTCCCCACACACAAAGGGTCGTATCCCAGTGTGGATCATCTGGTGGAGTTTCAGGCTGGAGCTCCTCCTGAACCCTTTCCCACATTCTCCACATTTATAGGGCCGTTCACTGGTGTGGATCCTCTGGTGGGCGATCAGGTTGGAGTTGATCCTGAACCCTTTCCCACATTCCCCACACTTGTGGGGCCGTTCATTGGTGTGGATCCTCTGGTGGACGATCAGGTGGGAGCTGATCCTGAAGCTCTTCCCACATTCCCCACACTCATAGGGCCGTTCCCCGGTGTGGGTCCTCTGGTGGATGAGCAGGTGGTCGCTCCTGCCGAAACTCTTCCCACATTCCAAGCACTGGTGGGGCTTCTTGCCATCATCAAGCTGCTCATGGACCACCACCTCAGCGCTCTGGCCACATCTCTGGCTGCCTTCCTGGCTCAGGCTGAGTCTTTCCTCCTCAGAGCACCCTGGGCTGGGTTTGCAGCCCCTCCTCCTGAGGGATCTCTGGGGCTTTTCCTCCCCAGTGGACTCCTGTGCCCTGGAGCCACTCAAAACGGCCTCTTCCACCAGGTTCTGCTGTGGCGATTTGTCCTCCCTGGTCTCCATCCTCAGCTCCTTCCCTGGGGGAGGAAGGACAAGAAGAGGATGGGATTTGCCTCCATGCCAGAGGGAAGGGGAAAGGGGATTCCCCCAGTGCATCCCTGGCTGGACAGCATCAGCAGTGGGGCTGTGCTGCAGCTGGGGCCGTGCTGGGGTGGGAGACGGAGCAGGACAGAGGGGAAAAGGGGCACTGACTTCCTCCTCACCTGCCTCAGTGCGCTGGGGCATCTTCTTCTTCCTCACAGCCTTCTCCATCCAGATGAGGTTTGGGAATGGGAAATCCTGATTTGGGGGAAAAACAAGATGTGAGTGCATTGCCTTCGGAGGTCCCACTGGGCAAGTCCATCTCTAGAAGTCACCAGACGTCTGGTGGCCAGAAATACCTCCAAAAATCAAGGAGTCCAAAAACCTCTCCCAGGAGTTCCCTGTTCCCAGTGTCCTCACTTTGGGGTTATGGGGGTCCCTCTTCTCAGAGCTGCTGGGGGGGCTGTGGGTCCTGGGCATTCCCCCTCTCCCGGGTCCTGCTCAGGCATGATGAGGGGGTTTTGGGGGGTCCCAGGGCTCACCCTCCCCTGATTCTGTGGAAATTGTTTTTGAGATTTGTGCCAATTGGCAATGGAATCAGCAAATGCTTCTATCTGCTGTGTCCAAAACAGACACAAAGAAAGGTTTTGAAACTTTCTGACCAAACAGCCAAAAAAAGCATCAAAATCAAAGAAGTATAGTAGAGCAAAAGAGATGAGGGAGCAAGATGACTGATGCTTAGAACAAATTAGAGGAAGTTGGGGTAAAGCTAAGAGATATTGCAACAAAGCAATTAAAAGCTTATGTATAACAAAAAGCTTGATGCACTTGACAAAATCATGTAGCAGACACCAGTGCAAGGCCTCCCTCCAGACAACCACAAGGATAGGAATCAAGGACAACCTAGAAATATTATGAAATTACTGCTCCCAGCTTATTGATATTTGCTAATTTGGACTAACCAAGCACATTGGAAAATGCTTTGTAGGCTTAAAAACAGTATATATACTTTACTGAACTGTGTGTGCTGTGAGTGGAGCAGTGACTCCCCGGCCACCCAGCGCTGCTTGCTTGCTTTAAAATAAAAGGTATAGAAGTAAAATTTGGATTGACCATTGAAATTTTACATCAGGTGTTCCAGGGTCCCCTTTCCCCAGCATCCCTCCACTCCAGGCACTCAGCACTTCCCCTGCTCCCCTTTGCATTCCTGAGAGATCCAAAAATATCCCCTCATCAAATGAATTAAAAATACCTCTCTCAGCGACACCAAAATATATTTGGGACTCAACTCCTGTGAAAAACGCCAATCACTTGTTTTTAAAATTTTAAAAGTTTAATAGTAATAAAATGGTTCTAAAAATAGTAATACAATTAGAGTAATAATAATTTGGACAATTTGAATTAGGACAATGCAAGACAACAAATACAAAGAATTATGGATGTCCGGGTACCTTTTTCTGGGCAGCACGAGCCTGAAAAAGGACACCCGTTAACAAAGATTAACCCTTAAAAACAATAACCCGTTGCACATTCATACACCTCATACATGATGCATAAATTCCATTCAAACACAGGATTCTGTCTGGCCATCATCAACTTCTTCCTTCTAATCCTAACAGCCCCTTCGAGGCAGGAAGAAGTTAGTTTCTTCTGAAAAGAGAGCAAAAAATTCTTTTTTCTGAAAGATTCAGGTGTCCTGTGGCTGCTATCTGATGCGAGTGCCTCATTCCTTTCTTTAAAAAAACCTCACTGACATAGTTCTTCTTTTAACTACAAAAGTTACCTTTTAATTACAAGACTACATTTATTATTAAACTGTTAATACAGCACTACTAATCAATACATCAAAATACATATGGTAAATGTGAAAATGCCTGTATTTTATGATTGGCTTTTTGCAAATATTAAAATTAATATTATATGTGTTGTGTTAGAAAGTAATGCTGTATTAATTCTCTTAAGTACCGTGTTAAATATAGTTTTAGGTTATAAAAATTGTTAAAATAGAAACGATGCCATGTAGGATACTTTTTTAAAGAAAGGACTTGCAGTGAGATAGCAGCCACAGGACACCTAAATCTTTCAGAGAAAAAGAATTTACTGCTCTCTTATCAGAAGAAAAGAACTTCTTCCCGCCTCGAAGGTGCTGTTAGGATTCAGAGGAAGAAGCTGACACTGACCAGAACCACAGAATCCTGTGTTTGAATGTTTGAATGGAATTTATACGTCATCTATGAGGTGTATGAATATGCAATGGGCTATTGTTTTTAAGGGTTAATCTTCGTTAGCGGGGCTCCTTTTTCGGGCTCGTGCTGCCCAGAAAAAGGTACCCAGACGTCCGTAACTCTTTATATTTGTTGTCTCGTATTGTCCTAATTCAAATTGTCTAAATTATTATTACTCTAATTATATTACTATTTGTAGAACTATTTTATTGCTATTAAACTTTTAAAATTTTAAAAACAAGTGATTGCCGTTTTTCACACACCATAAGCACACATACCTTTGCTTAAAACAATGCTTGCTTATTTCGAATACAATACCTGCTTGTAAGCCTTAAAACACAACGCACTGAGCTCCATTCTTAAGCTTCAACTTTCCTAATATCTTGCTAGATAAACTTTCTGCAGCTTAGAGAGCTATTCAGACAAGCGTTAATACACAGGGCATTGTTCTATTTGCCCTTGCTTTTTCTACAGTTTAAACAATTTTTCTGCTGACCTATCTCATGGCTGCGCTCTACTCACAGTTCTGCTGTCTCTGAGGCCTGCCTTTTGCAGCTTTCCCAAACCCCTCTGATTCTATGGATTCCCACAGTAAATATCTGCATAGAGCCATACAATACGCACTTTTCACAACTCCGGAATCGGCAAGGTCCAAACCCCAGCAGAATCCCCCTCTTCCCCCCACAAAAACCCTCCCGGAGCTGCCGCTTCCCCTCGGCGCTCACCTGCGGGACGCGGGGCAATGCGATGCTGCCGGGCCCAGCCGAGCTGCGGGCTCGCCGTGGAACCCCGCAATGCTCCTTGCCCTGCTGCTGCTCCTCCTCGGGCTGCTCCCTCCGTGCTGCTCCTGTTCCTGCTCCTCCCCTTCCCCTCTCCCTCCCCTTCCTCCCGCTCCAAGCCCGGATCCCCCTTTCGCACCCCCTCTGCCCCACGGCCGGAGCAGCGCCGGCTCTGGGGTGTTGGGGAAGATGAAACAGGAAAGCCTTACAAATATGATTGTCTGGCAAAAGATTTTGAGAATATGGAAACTATAAGCGAGATGGAAATGAAAGCAAGCTATGAGATCCCTTAGTTACTGAACAACGGGAAAACAACGGTGCGGCCGCTGAAAGTAACCCCCTTTTGATGGAACAATTCCCTCTGCTTGCAGGCAGGTCCCAGGGTCAGAGCAGCCCCTACTGAAGGGGTCCACGGAGGAGTTTTTAAGGTTTAAAATGTAGCACAGTATGGTAATGTAATGATTCTTATAGGTGGTATGAAAATGCTGTAGGATTTGTATCTTCTACTAGATTGGTTAGTGAGAATCAGAATATTCAACACAGAAGAAGATTTATTATATTGTAATGGGAACTTTGCTGTTTTAGCTCTTACCTCTCTTACTCTTGCTCTTACCTCTTGTCTCCTAGCTCTTGCCTTTGATGCTCTTACCCCTTTTACTCTCTTACGCTTTTACTCTCTTACCCTCTCATCCTCTCTCCCCCTCTCCTCTCTCGGGCCTGCTCCAGCTGTGGCTGCAGCTCCCAGCAGGGCCCTGCACCCAGGCCCTTTGCAATAAACCCCAAATCCCAAAAGGTCCCTGCACCCAGGCCCTTTGCAATAAACCCCAAATCCCAGCAGGGCCCTGCACCCAGGCCCTTTGCAATAAACCCCAAATCCCAGCAGGGCCCTGCACCCAGGCCCTTTGCAATAAACCGCAAATCCCAGCAGGGCCCTGCACCCAGGCCCTTTGCAATAAACCCTGTTATGTTTGCCCAATTATCCATAATAAAAAAAACCAAACAATATTTAAGGTAGCAGCAATTTTAATTGAATAGTTTAGAAAATATATAAATAAGGGATAATTTGGTTCAAATAATAGCGCATAAGCAAAAACAACTGCGGGGTACGGAGGGCAGAGTTCAATGACCCTTGCCACTTCACGTACCAGCTTGCCAAGTGAAAGTCACCCCTTATATGCCATGTGTAAATGCCATCTCCTCCCATTTTCGGTTCATCATATCTCTATCTCCGCCCTCATTACCACCCTTATCACGCATGCGCCACCACTCGGTTTGGTGGTCGCACAAGTCTTTGGGGGTCGTCACTGATGAAGGCTCTGTAGTCTTCTTCGTTGTCCTTTAATTCACCTTTGGGTTACACATGCGCACCAAGCCAGTACAATGTAAGCC
This sequence comes from Melozone crissalis, assembly GCF_028551555.1. Lineage (NCBI taxonomy): Eukaryota > Metazoa > Chordata > Aves > Passeriformes > Passerellidae > Melozone > Melozone crissalis. Next base: position 1,680,086 of record NW_026535886.1, read on the forward strand.
AAGACTAATGTATCACTGCATCTGCATATCAAGACAATAAGTCCCTTATAATTAGCATTTTCTTGGACCCAACCAGGTTCTTGGTCATTTTTAGCAATGGTATCTTCAGCTTCTTTCCTGTGGTCCTTGAGAACATCTGCTGGGAAGGGGGGGTGGGTGGAGACCCTCCTTTCCCTCTCTTCTTTGGCATTACAACTTTTAGCTGTTAACTATTTTATTATTCTCAAATATTAATTACTGTATCAATATTGATTACTGTTTCAATTTTTATCAGCACGAATCATACCTATTTATCACAACCCCAAGTTCCACGACCTGGCTGCAGAGATCTCTCATCTCCATGCGTCCCGACCGTGCTACCCCCATCAATCCTACACTGGGACAGGGGGAGAAACCCCCAGAGCCCCCAGCGATGGGCAGGGGGCTCGGGGATTAAGATGTACTTGTAGTTTTCTTGTTATGTCTAGGCTCTGAAGCAGGGTTTGTCATTGTTGTGAAACCAAGATTTGTCAGGACCCAGGACATCCCTCTGGCTGTCCTGAGCAGCCCAGACCCCTGCCATGGGGCTCAGAGACCCTGGCACAGAGCCCAGAATGGCCCTGTGGTTTTGATTATGACCCATGGAGCAAGTTACCAACCTTCTATGAAGATCAGCAGGCCACAACAGTTTAGGTAGCGTATTAGTGAAGCTATTACGGGGTGAAAATGTAGATTTTGGGGTTTCTGGTATGGGGGTTCAGGGGGCAAGATGGAGGGAACTGTGTGTGTCCAGCTTTCTCCTTCTTCTTCTGCTGTGATGGTGGCACTTACCGATTGGTTTAGAGTAGAAGCTCACTGTCTAACATAGATGATAGGTATTGGAAAGCAATTGTAAACATTGTACACGTAGTTTGTAGTATAAAGACATAACACTGCCCTGGGGGAGGCAGAATGCCTCAGACTGTCCTGCTGAGCTGACCTTGGCAGGGCAGGAGAAAATTTTTTACAGATAAGGTAAATGAAACAACCTTGAGACTGAGAAATGAAGAGCCCTGACTCCTTCTTCAAGCACCGGGCTGGGAAAAGAGACTTTGGAACTGTTCTCGGGGTCACTCTGACCAGCCAGAGACCCTGACAAAGATTAATCAAGGATTAATACAGAAATAGATGTTCTAATCTATCCTTGCACTTCTGCTGGTCCCTAGGAAGGCTGGTGGGTGATTTCTGTCTGTGTTCAAATATTTAAAGCAACAACAAATAGTCCCACACTTTATATTTCAGATAAACAATTTAATGGCTTCTTAACATTGGTTTCACAATCTTATAATGTGCATATTTTACTCCTTGTGAAGCTGAAATCTTTTTAAATACAAGTAATTCTACTGAAATTTTAGAAGTTTCAAAACCATTTTAACATACTGAAAACAAAATAGTCTAAAAAGACAGGTCTAACAGCCATTAAAATGCAGGAAAAAGCAAGAGGACTTCAGGTAAAAGAACATTCATTTAACAGCTACATTTCTTCCACTAAGTATTTATGTGTTAAGAAAAACAGAGCAAATGTAAAAGAACAGAAGTTTATAAAACCAGAGTTTATAATGCCAGAAACAGCTTTGAAACAACTTTCCATGTAGTTCTATTTATTTCAAAATTTAAAATTGGCTCATTTTTGTCCCAACATTTTGAAGTATTAAACACACTGAGTATGACAGAAAAAAGCAACAAATTCCTAACCCTGAGAGAAGAACAACCGTGCAAGCAATGCCACAGCACTGGGCATTTCTGCATTTTAAGCAAAGAGCTTTACAGCATCTTTAATTTTCCTTTTCCTGTCCATTTTGGAGAGCACAGTCCAGCCTGCCTCGCACATCCTCCTCATGGTTTTGAGTTTCAGAGCAGAGCCTGGAGATTTCACACTGCATGGAGCTGGGCTCTGGGAAGGAAAATAAAGCCATCCTTTAGTTTCTGTAAACAATCTGATTAACTGCTTGCTTTAATCTTAGGAAAGGCTAACATACCTTTTTTGGTGCTGTGGAATGTAACTGTGAAGCTTGTGGATAATCTTTGTACAAATTTTTAAATGTTTCTTCTTCCGAGACTATGCTCTATATGATTAAAAGTTGAAAGTTAAATTAAAAGTTACTTAGTCACACTATATTAAAATTACTTTTTCTTTCTGCCTAAGGATATTAAATTATGGAAAAGAAAAGTTGTCATTATGAGGCATAACAGTTCAATAAAAAGAATGTTAATTATGTACATACAATTACAATTCCAGAAAGAACCAATAAATTAAAAATATACATAAATATTGGCTTGAATGTGGAAGCCCAAACTCTTTATTTCCATTCTCAGCCCCAGCAGTGAGCACAAAGAGCTGCTCAGCCCACGATTTGTTCTCTGGCTCTTACCAGGAGGTCAGTGTGCTCAGAGCTGTCTGACTGAGTGTCCAGCTGCACAAGCACTTTCTGCTTTTTCCTGCTGCTCTGCCCTGCAGGCAGGCTTGTGCTTCTTCCACTCTGCATTTTATCCACTGGAGGAGTCTTTATAACACATGTCTGGGAAAGAAAATGTTTCTCTTTTTAGATTACATTTTATGGGGTAAGTATGGAATCTAAAGCCAAACTCAGGACCCAGTTTACAGTCTGAGTGTCCAAGAATTCACCTGAGAGAAATGGTGGAACTCTGATCTTTCCATCCAAACATGGAGCAAAGACCCAAACAAAGTGGGGTGGAAATATAATTTTTTATATTATTTTTGTTGCCAAATGAGGAGAATGAAGGGGAAGCTATGGAAGAGCTGAGTTTCATGGCACATTGTATTTAAGTTCTCCATGCTTATCTGCAGAAATCCAGGTTATTCTGAACTGTAGCCACTACACTGGACTCTATCAAACATCAAAGAAAATGGGAACAAACAAAACTGCAGGAAAAGGCTTTCAAAGAAAGATTGGTAGCTACATCAAGATTGGTGTTTCTTAAAATAGTCTTTTCACTAGAAGTGAAACTGAGAAGCATTGAATGGTCCAGTGCAGTCCTTTTTTAGACAGAAAACATCAAAATGGTGCTGGATTCCATTGTTCCAATGTGAAAACCACAAGTGAACTCCTGACAGGGAAGAAGGGTCAGTTCTGCAGTCAGGACTACTTTGATACTTTGACCATTTTTACAGCTGTATCAGCTTTTTTCTCTTCCATAGAGGAAAAGTGCCTTTACAAATGGACACTTTTAAGACTATGTAAAATAATTCTAGAGACATAAAAAAATCAACAAGTGAGCAAGAAAGATTACACACTGGGAGCCCTTCCAGAAACTGCTGTCTCATATCTCCATGGAATGGTGTGACCTTTTAAAATCCCTTCTTATCCCAGGGGGAAAAAAAGAATCATCTACAGAGAAGTAAGAAATAAAAATTCACTGTTAGGAGTTACAAAACTTCAATGTTGGACTGCCTAAGGGGCTTCCTGTACTGAAGAAGACTTTTTTTTTTTTTTTTAGGAATATAATTTGGAGAGTTTCTATTTTTTACATGAATAGATTCACTGCATAGATCTAAACAAGGTTTAGGAGTCCCAGGAACATCAATTTGTATTTTCTATAATTTAAAATTTTAAGTCTAAAGCATTCTACCGTCTTTTGTTGAATGGAAATAAATTATCATGGCACTTCAATTGATTCTACACATATAAATACTACCAAATTCTAAAAGCAATTAAAAAGTTAAAGTTACCTTGTGTTTCTTTTCACTTTCAGGAATCACACTGCCAGAGTGCTCTTTTACAAGATTCTCCTACAAAAGAGTTATGTGACAGCAAGGAAATATTGATTTGAATTCAGTTGTTAAAAATCTTCTTGGTCTAATTACAGAGCACAGTCTATAATCACAGACTGCTACAAAGTTCACACAAAAATATGACCAGGTTTGGTACAACCCCAGCATTCAAAAGTCACTGAAAAACCCCTTCAATTTAGGGAACTTTTTTGCTTTAGCTAGTTAAAATTAACTAAAATCAAGGAGAGTTTTGTTTTGTTGTTTGTTTATTTATATGTAATCTATAATCACAGACTGTTACAAAGTTCACACAAATCTATGACCAGATTTAGCACAACCCCAGCATTCCAAAGTCACTGTTTTTCTGTTCAGTTTCATTTCTTACCCAACTCCTCCCACAGCACAAGCCCAGGCCACACCTCTCACCCCCACTGCTCAGGGAATAAAAAACTCCACCTTTTCTTCCATTTCTGCTCTCAGCTGTTCCTGAAGGGAGGACAGTTCCCTTTTCAAACATGACAGCTCATTTTCCTACAAACCGTTAAACAAAGGACAGGGTTAACTCTGCACAGCCCAGAAAAAGGAAAACAGTCCCAAGTGAGGCAGTAATTAACAGGGACACTCATTAGATACACAAGATAATTCTATTTGCTTTTCAGCCTTATACTTGAAGCTTTGCTTTAGCTTGTTTAACAAAGACTGAAGCACTGTAAGAAACCGGTACTTGATCAGAAGTGTTCAAGGTAATACCTTAAAACCCTTGGGAGAGCAGGGGTGAGAGGGCACAATAGAGCAGGGGTGAGAGGGCACAATCTAAATATTTAAAACAAAAGTTTCCTATTCAAAGTGCGGAGTCAGAACACGACCCACTACCTGGAGGAGCAGACACAAACACACTGCCACTCCAATTTATTTTTAGAAACATTTGGAGTTTTTAGCGCCCAGAATAAGATCTGTTGCAGCAGGTTGGGTGGGACTGCTGCGGGTAAAAATTAAAAGCACACTGGAAGAGTTCCCAGAGAATGTCTCTGGTGGGAAAGACCCCAGAGCACAGCAGGAAAAAGAAACTCTCCAAGCAAACTGAAAAAAGATCTTTACAAGTCACAAACTGACCGAAGATCACATCTTTTGTCTCTCTGTGCTGTCGGTGGGCAAGAGGGAGGGATTGGGAAAAAAGGTGTTTTAAGGGTTGCGTTTAATTATCATTACTCACTTTTAATTCTATTAATAATAATTTTTTTGCACTATTTAAGTTTGAATCTGCTTTACCCTCAAAGTGTTTTTCTCCTAATCGTTATCTCAACTCAGTCCTTGAATTTTTCTTTCCCCTCCTCTGCTCAACAATAGCAGAGAAAAATGAGTGAATGTTTTTTTGTGTGTGCCTGGCACTTAGCCAGTATAAAACCACTACACAAGGACATCAGCCCCTTCACTGAATTATTGACCATTGCAAAGTGCTCCTTACCAGTGCCCTTTCTGATGAGAACTGCTTTTGCTGTTTCATTTTATATACTTTTAACTCTGCATCTTTTTCTTCAACCATTTTATCATATTCATTCTGTGGTAAAAAAACCCAAACCAACAACTAACTCAAAACATGTGACTAAATGTCGCAATTATAGAGTTATCCAGTCTTAAAACATCATTTTTTCAAACCAGGCTCTTAAGATTCATAAAGAAAAGATTCATTGATGCTTCTGCAGAAACTGTAAAACAGGAAATGCTCAATTCAAGTATTATTTTGTGGACTGGCAGAGAGTGCTTTATTTCTGTGCAGCAATATGTGCTCAGCACTAAGAGCCAGCTGTGCCATCTTTATTAATGTAGCTGCTAAAGATATTGCAAAATGAGGAATAGAAAGGTAAACTAAAATGTGTCAGGCTAAACTGCTGACAGTCACTAGGTAACCTCTGAGAAAGAGGCCAAACTGATACTGAAAAATATTGCATTCAGATGGTGTCAAAGGAAGCCTGAATTGAAAAAAAAATCTAAAAATCCCAGAAGTTTAGATGAATGGAATGTATCTGCCCATAGGAATGTGTTCATATTCTTCAAATGAATTTGATTTTAGATGATGCAAAGTCCAGCATGTGTTCATCTTCCTTTTCCCAGACTCAGGCCTGTTTCTGCTTTGGAAAGGTCATTAACGTGGTGTCACAAGTTATAAACATGGTATTGACATGGTATCACCCATTGCAAATCACAGCAAGCAGGAAAATCTCCGACCTTGTGCTTTTCCATCAGTGCCATCATCTCAGTTATCTTGTGCTGACATCTGGAATCAGTTTCTCTCTGTATCATTGCAGTTTCATCACAAAGCAACCTCATCTTTTCTACCTGTCAGTAATAAATTGCATTTCATTCATCAAGATAACAATATATTTCTTTTAAATCTCAATTTCTTCTTCCCCCTGTGGGTGCAAAGTTTGCAGTCCCACTTGGGCTTTATTTGCTTTTAAGATCCCTTTCAAATCCCTCATCTTTTCTGCAGATTGTTAAAATGGGCAAGATCAAAGGTACAGCCATGGCAGGCAAGCTCACTGCAAACCAAAAGGCCATTTCAAGCCCTCTGCCCTAACATTTCTTAGCATTGCCATCAAAAAAGTGTGGGCGGAAAAATCCTAATATGGGAGAAGTTATAATCTAATTTAACTGGGCTGACTTTATACCAAGGGTGGAATTTCTTTAAACTATATCTTGAAAGAAGGAATTTTTAATGGAGTTCTCATTGTCAAAGACATATTCAAATATTTCAACCTAAGCACCTAATGTACTAAAGCTTTGCTCACAGGCATACAAAACAAGTTCCATTTATGTTGATAAGACTGAAATATGAGCAAGGACTCTGGATATTAAAGCTTCAGAACAACATTTTAAACTAAAAAAAATAAATTGCAGTAAAAATTAACACCTCTCACCTCTTCACGAAGTTTATTTTCATTTACTTTTCTTGTTTCTATGTCTTTTTGATAGATGTCAACTTCTTCCTTATGTTGCTTGTTCATATTTTCCATCTCTAACTGCAATTTATTCACCTTTGGAGAAAGCAGAATTGCTGCTGTTATTTGTTTAGGAATGACTATGTTGATTATTTTTTCTTACCTCTTATTTTTGAGCACAAACACTGTTACTTTTCAGGTATATGATTCAAGTGTTTCCTATTTAAAAGTTCAGGGTTTTTTTTAATAAAGAGTTGAACTTTGGCCTGAAGTGAGTTAGAATATACTCAAAGGAACAATGGCAACAGCACAATGGGGAAGACTGCCCTAAGCAGTCACCCTAAATGCTGTGAATGCCTTGGAAAAAAAAACAAATGGAGATGGAGATTTTATTCCCTCTCTTGTAAATCTGTATCAGATTTTCACAGGTTTTATGGTACATTTTCTCCCAGCTGTGCATTTTCACTACAGTTTTTTCTTTTTAAGTTTTTCATATGAATATCCTCAAAAAAGTCCACTTTTCTTCAAGTGCATTACCCAAAGCTGGACACAATATTCCCATCAGAGGGATTGCCACTGCAGAACACATTTAAAGAACAGCCTAAAAAGAGTAATATGTTTATATATATATTTCTATTAAATGCTTTTCTGTTACAATGAGGTTGCTGAACCCTGTTCAGTCCACTATCAACAAAAGAAAACAAAAAGGAACAGATTGGAAACATCATTAATTGCAATGTGAATCCATCTCTTAAATGTCCAATAGTCAGTGCCCAATGATTAAAAATGGAAGCATCTTCTAAAAACTATGAGCTCATTCCTGCAAAGTCTGTATCCTAGATCCATAAACCAGCTCAGAATGTATAACAAGTATTATCATTACCTACCCTGGAAGTTAAAAACACTCACCTCATCTTCTACACGATGTTATTTAAACCTACCTTCCCTTCATAAGTATTGCTTTTCTTGCTTTCTGCAGTAATTTTCTTTTTCAGCACCCTATTCTGTTGAAATAAAACAAAACAAGCACTGTACCTTAATAAGTTAATAGAATTATGTCATGGTTTAACTGCATCAAGATATTCCAGCTTTCATCAGGCAAATAACTCTTTGTTGTGCAGCTCAGGTTCCAGAACAATTCTTCAAACAAATGAATGTTCAGCTAATTTCTGTGATAATTACTGTTTCTTCATGACCTTAAGAAGGGCTCCTCCTGAGCAGCAGCAGGGAATAACAAATGAATGCAGAATGGAAATTAAAACTAAGATGCTGCTGACAGAAGGTGTCAAGATGTCATGACCAAAAATACAAGTTATTTATTTTTACAGTGAAGTTACTACAGTTTGTGCCAGTGCAGAATTCTTTTCTACTAGTGGTAACTGAGATACTCATACACGTACATAAATAACACTATGCACTAAATGAAAAAGAGTAGAAGTTTATTAAAGATATTATTTTTGTAATTGCTCTTTTCAAATTAAGGCTCATTTAACAAATCAAGTGATCCCTAAGATGACTCTCTAATTTGCTCAGGGTTAGGATAAGAAAGGAAAATGTTTAAGTTACATAGGTGTATCTAAAGACATCACAGCAGACAAAAACCTGCTGGAAAGGCAACCCAAAGTATAATGTGTTTATGTATTTGTGACATTTAAAATCTCTACACACCTCCTGCTGCAACTCTTCAATGCATTTGGTTTTATTTTCCATCTGTTTCTTTAAATTATTCATCTGAAAGAGATATTTCAGACATGAGTTAGTAAGTTCTACAAATGACTCCCTATGTGAGCAATTCCTGTAGATGTTCTCAAACCTGCACTTGCACCAGTCTGGTTTGTTCCAATGGGACTGAAACACCAGCTGCCGTGTCAGAATAATCAGAGTTTTAGCCATAAAGTACCACAAGATGTTGATTAATAGCAGTGAACCAGTTCCTTAGTGGTTATGGAGTTAAGAAAGAAGAAGAAAAAAACCCCAAGATCTTCACAATTTAAAAAATGCACTTGTATGAAGTTCCCTACATCCATGAAAAAATGAATTTTCCCAATTATTTTCTAGAATCTTCAATGGCTTTTCCTTTCTTGAAATTTCATTTTCAGTTCTCTTAACCTGAAATTAAATTGTAAATCTTTGACTTTTACAATGAAATTTTGAAATTTGCTAAAAACCCCAGGTTGCTTTGAACCAATAGAAAGAAAAGTAAAAATGTTTGAATCTATTTCAGCTCAAACTCACACTACATATAAAAAGCTAATCCAAAGCCCATCCATCACTGAGTGGGTATATGAAAAAACAGAAAAGCAGGTTCTCTGTTTGCCTGAAAACAAACAAATCTTTAATATTAAACTTCCAGCAGAGAGTGAACATCCCAGTGAAAGTGCTTGTCTTTTGAAATACCAGGGCTCACATGGGGACACACAAGGGCACAGCTGGCAGCAGCTGGGAAAGAAGAAACCTCTGGCAGAGATCACATCCCCCAGGCAGAGCTTTGCAGAAAAAATCCCAACAAAGATTTTACATTGAATGCTGCCCTGCAGGTTCTGTAAGATATTTTCATGACACAGGACATACATTTTCTTCTCTTTCATCCAGTGTACTTTTCATCTCTTCACCTGTCTTTGCCATTTTCTCCTTCAAAGACTCCAGTTCATTTCTAAGTGCCAAATTAACAAGCATTAGTAAATATGTCCTTATTGCCTTTAACTTATTTTCAGTACTTCTAATAAACCCATATTTTATTTTCTGAAAAGAGCTGCTAATGTTGATGGGAACTTCACATAAGCTGCTCAATGAAAATGTTCTTAAAATGCAGCAACAGGCTCAGTAAGTCAATATGTGAACTGTCCATACTTCTTGTAAGTAGGAAAAGATGTTCCAGGAGCCCAAGGAAAATACATCCTGACCTGGACTATTGCAATGCAGCTGTGAAACATGGGAGCTGCCTGTCTGTTGAACTGGGGATACAGAGAGTAACTCTGATCCAGTTTTGCCTTGTCACATTTCATCCATAACCTTCAGCTTCCATTTGAATTTCCTTCACACCTGAGATGGCTAATGCAAAACAAGACAGCTCCTACTATGGAATACAAAATGATGGCAAACATTGTTCCTGCAGCAATTGGTATTTCTATCTGAGAAAATTTCTACTTGGCCAACAGCAATTCTGAATAGTTTCTGTTTAGCTATGTAATCTAAAAAAACATTAATCAAAAAATCCCAGAAAGCAACATTTGAACACAACTAACTATTTGAGTCTACTTCCTTTAGCAATATCAGTTATTAATATTTGGTTTTACTTGCCTTAGCTGGCTATTTGCCTCTTCTAGATTTTCAACTAACTGCTTTGTATTGTCTTCTTTTTTCTTACTATCCTAAATAAAGACCCATGTGTCAGCAAAGAAATAAAATTCAAAGTGACTTCTTAAAAAATTCAAAGCCATCCAAAGCACACAGACCTGCCTTGTTCACAAGTGTAAATACACTTCCTTTCCAATTCAAACACAAAAAAATTTGCTCAGGTACTCTACAGACCCAAGTCATGTTGCAGCTCATCATCTAATTTGTAAAATGGAGTCATTTGCCAAATTGAGTATTGTCCTTTCAAGAAAGCTGGAAGTTTACAACTTGCCTCTTGTTGTTCTTGCAGCTTCTGGAGTTCTGCAGCCACAGCATTTTTCTCTTGTGCTGTTTGTTCTTTCTCTAGTGAAAGCTTACTGAGATACACTGTTAGCTGTTCATTCTTTAACCTAATTTAAAACAAATGGCCAAGAGGAATAAGAAGATGCATTTTGAAATCTCCTTTTAAATTAAAAATACCCATTATCAAGTGTTATTCCATGCTGAAAGAAGTCCAGGCCTTTATCTACAAATATAAGCTTTGCAGCAGAGTCAGAGAGATGTAAGAAGGTGACAGAAGAAGGAAAGAAAATCAGAGTCAACTTTTATATATATATAATGGTTAGTGAAGATTATGTATTTTAAAGCAAGATTAACAATGAATTCAGAAACTTTCTCTTCTTGTTAAATAAGTGAAAGAACAACTACATATGCCATAGAATACACATAAATAGAGAAAGTGGAATTTAGAAATGTAAGCATATAATTAATGGCATATATGTGGTTCAAAACTTTCATTAGAAAACAATCATAGTTCATTTCACTGTGGATTAAAGCAACTTCTATATTACACCAAAACTAATTCAATATTCTATTTTCAAAATGGTCATACGCCTCTTGTTCAAGATCTGTTTTCAGAGTCACAAGCTGCTTTAAATAATCTTGTTCCTTCTTAGCTGTTCTTGTCAGCTGTGCTTTCAAACCGTGGAATTCTTTCTGCAAAATGAAAAGGAAGAGTTTTGAGTTCCCATGTGCAAACTCCAACTGCTGGAGGTCATCAGACATGAACTCAGAGCACAAGGCTTTCAGAAGAACCCAACAACATCCATGCCATGGATTATCCAGATTGGATCTTTCCAGTCTCTGCTGGGATCTGGAAGTGGTGTGATATAGTGAACTGTGACACCAGTGCTGTTCATGTCTGTCCTCTGCTGTGAGTTTCATTACCTGGGCTGCAAAATTCGGGTGGGACCCTGCTCTGGGTGCTGTTTCTTATGTATAAACTTGTATCCAAGTCATGATGTGCAACTTCACTATTTCTAAAAACATGTAACTGTTGCCTTTCTTCAGACCTCTCTCATTTGGAGAGTATTTTCATTTCTCTCTCCAAATGTTTCTCTCTCTGCAAATTTTCTGTACTAGCCTCAAGATTCTTCTTCAGTAAAAGTGCTCCAATTTACCCATTTTAGAAAATGAGTGAAACTCAGTTCAGAACACTCAATGCACAGATTATAACAACAAGCAGACACAGTAAAATGCACACCTGATTTCAGACTATCTTAACTTTAGTTGATATGGATTCTTGTTAGGCTTGTAAATATAAAATCATAATTAAAATAAACCTGTGTTAAGAGTGTATTTCATATAGCTTAGACTTCTGTGACAGAAAATGGGCCTGTGTCACAGCACAGCAGGGTTCACAGAGGCCAGAGCTAATTACCTTCCTGGAAGGAAGGAAAAATGGGAAAACCTTATATCCAGAGGGAGTGGCATTTGAATGGGCATGAACAAAGAAGGAAATAACCAAAAACCTTGAGAAGGAAAACCAAAAACATGGGAGACAAGAAAAACCAAAAGCACAGGAGACAAGAAAAACAGAGGCAATAAAGAATTCTTCAAAGAAAACACTGAAATTGTGTGTGAGAAAGTTTAGTAGAAATGTTAAGGCAGACTAGATGGAATTTACTTATGACATTTAAGATACTTACAAAGCAAGAGGAATTTCATATGAAGAGCAAATGCCATGAGATTAATAAAATGAACATTTACCAGAGTTTCTGACAGCTCTTCAAGTTGCACTTCTTTATCACATTTTACTTTAGCCATCTCTTCTACAGCACAAGGAATGTAAAATTAATGGAACATAAATGATTTTTCATATTTAGCAGGCAGTATAAAACATTTCCCCTTTTGCAATACCCAGTTCTCAAAACTTGTTGGATTAAGTTAAGAAACTGAAAAGCTCATTTATGACTTAATCTAAATGTAGACTTGAGAAAATGATTCAGACATTAGCAAATCTATATCTGAAGAGAAACTGAATATTTATCTTAAATAAAATTTAGAGCCTATTATGTTTTCCACAAATATAGCTTCAAGTAAACCATGGACTGTAAGACTAGAGTATTCTCCAAGCATTGATGCACCTGCATTGTTCCAGAAAAAAAATACGAACTGCTGAAGGTATCACATAGATATGCTGGGAAAGGAAACCAGTTGTTACTAACTTCCAAATGGTTTCTATGTGCACATTCACAATTCTGGGATTTTCTGCAAGTTCTCAACAGCAAGGCAGAGCTCTTACTCTGGGGACTATGGAGCACATCCCTAGAAAGCACAGGATGTCAAATTGATGATATTTAAAGACAACCCCTGCCAGCATCATTCCACTTCCAGCATGGGGAGGGTCACAGAAACCTCCATGGGAGGTTTTGTCTCTGCTGCACAAGTCACTCCTGGCACCTGCAGTGCTGCTGCTCTGAGCTGCAAACCAAAATTACCTCCAGAAGAATTCATGCATGAATGGTCTGACTATTGGAGCTGTGCACAGCACTGCCCTTTGGCTGCTGCCAGCACCAATGACCCCCAAAGAAAAGGGATCAGCTGAGTAAAAATAAATCCAGGCATTCCTGACAGGTACAGGCACTGTAAAATCATTTCTCCAGCTACTAGAGACAGTCCATTTCCAGAAAAGAGCAGAAAACATTTTTATTACTGCCCAGCTCATTTTCTGCCTTTCTACAAGCCTTACCCAGTTCAGCAGATTTATTCTGGAGCTCCAAGATAAGCAGCTTTGAATCATCTTCAGATTTCTTTAATCTAAGGAAATGGTAAATGAAAAATCCCAAATGTAGGGTACAAAGCACTGCATTTGAAACTTACAGGACAATAAGACAAAGTCTTAGCACAAGCACTTTAAGAACATTTATCTTTCAACAGGCAGGTGATAGATCTGCCTGCAACACACATCAAATTTCACTTTTAAAACCTCAGAACAGTAGACATAAAAGTAAACAAATATATACCTACAGAAATCTGTATTTCTTAAAGACAGAATTATGAAAGTTGGAGGAGGCAAAAGATTACTTTTTATACAGTATCAACTATCACAAACAAAAAAAATACATTAAATTCTCTGCATTTAGACCACTGTGTGAAAAAAATTTCAGCTTCATTTCCAATTGTTATTGATTTTGTCATAGACTGCAACCTGTAAGATCACTCTTGGAATTTAAACTCATTCATTTACCTATTTTGTTCTTCTTGCAGCAAGCTTTTCAAATTGGCAACAGAAGTCTCAAACTCCTCCGTCAGGGCTGCAAGCAAAGCCTTCATTTTTTTACATTCTTCCTCCTGCTCTTCCTTTTCTCCAGTGACCTGAATTAATGTTTTCACTGTAGTCTGGAATTCAGTTTCCAAGTTCTTTTGAGTAGCCTTCAAGACATGATATCATTTCTAAACATGTTTTGCAACAAAGAGCTACAGCTGTTTCATGTCTAAAGTATCCATAATTACTTATGCAAATACTCATCTAGTCTATTTGTACTGTAAAACTATAAGCAAGGGGTACCTCTGCCTTTTGCAATGAAATTTTAGCCTCTTCCAGCTCTGCCCTAAAATGTTCTTTACTGACTTGGGACTCCTTTAACATTTCTTCATTATGTACTAAACAAAAAAAGATGTTTATATTTTTAAAATAGGATATTTACTAAAAAATGCTGCTAAAAATGGAAAATTACATACATTTAAAGAATTTAACAGAGACCAATGGTACTGACATCATATACTATAAAATAATAGATGAAATTAAAATATAGATGGCTTAAAAATATTGAAAATCAAGTTCTGAAAAGTAAGTTTCCTCAGTGACATGTGCCTGATGGTACATTTGCAAAACTGAAGCAACATATTTTCCCCTTGCAATTTTCAAGAGCTCTCAATGCTTGACTCCCCCTAAAAACTGCCCTGCCAGTCCTGCTCCCACATGAGCAGCTCCTGCTCCAAACAAAAATAAGGCCTTCAAGGCCCCAAAATTCTGCTGCCAACCAGCAACAGAATAAGACTATCATGGCCCTGTTTCCTATGCTTCTATAAACAATTACATATAATAAATAAAGATTTCATAAACAATTACATTTCAATTCTATAAACAATTACATTTAAACACAGCAGGCAGAACTCTTACATTTTGCTTCCATTAAGTCAGCAATCTTATTTTGTGACGTCTGCAGCTGAGCCTTGATGTCTTTTATGACATCATCTTTTTCATCTCTCTGTATGGTAAGAGCTGAAATCTAGAAAAATGCAAGAAATATCATCATGAAGTCTGGAGAAGGGACAGATATTAATTTTCATTTGTACCCAGGTATGATAAGCAGACATTTTGCTGTCATTCAAGTTAGATTAGATAGATTAGATTAGATTAGATAGATAGATAAGATTAGATAGATAGATAGATAGATAGATAGATAGATAGATAGATAGATAATATTTGGCTAGATATAATCTTAGCCAAATATTGATCAAGTCACATTACTCTAAACAAAAAAGTTCTCCAATTCAAAATCAAACCATAAATTCCAGTAGACTAAAGGGACTGAAACACCACTAAACTTAGAAGAATTTGACTTAAATGCAGCTTCAGATGTTATTTTGTCTTTTTTACTAATACCCAGAAACACTTCTTGGCTCTTGCATTGCCCCATTAGTTCCAAATAAAGCTCTACATCTTAGATGGCAAAATGAGCAAACCTGCTTTTCCTTTTGACTGACTTCCAGTCTGCATTCTTTTTCAAACTTGTCCACTTTTTCTGCTTCTTCTTTTACTTTGGAGATACAGTAACATCCATAGTTAACATTCTAGCTGAAATAAACTCCAAGCTCAATACAACTTCCAGTTTAAGGTTGCCTGGAATTGTACAGCTGTACCATTTGTTTCCCAAGAGTAATTGCTGAGGCAATGTCTGATTTTATAATGAAAATACAAACAGAAGAGAGCATGTGAGAATGAAACAGGAACATAGCAGGCTATATGTGGGATTTCTGGGCTGTTCAGATGGTCTGGGGAAAAGCCCAAAGATGGCCTTGGGCCCCCGGGTTCGAAAGGACGAGAGGAAGCTTCAGATTTGTTCTTGGTCTTGGTGTTTATTAATTGCTTATCTAAAAGATTTTCTCTTGGCCTGACAGAGTTCTGCTCAGCAGTCAGCCATGGGCACACACTGAAAGCCCCTGGGGCGGTCACCTATCTTTATACCCGGAGTTACGTATACAATATTTATCATTTTTCTCCAATACCCTCTACCCTTCTTAACCAGTGTTCCCCTAGTAAGGTCCAATCCCGGAGTGCCAACATCACCACAGAAGATGGAGGTCTAGAGGAAGAAGAAGAAGGAGAAGGGCACGCCCCAATTCCTCCATCTTACTTCTCTAGACCCCCCCTGTACAAAAATCTTAAGCCCTGTATCTCACACTCCAATTAACTTGTCCCTTCACCATTCACCCCAGTGAAATCCTCCCGTCCTCATACTGATGTCATCTCCCATGTGGGATCAAAGTCCAGCCACCAGACATTTCTGGCAGCATTCCAGGACTCCCGAGCCCCCCAGGGGGGGTCTTGTTCACCCTGCACCCCAGTTCTGAGAGACTGAGATCCCACAGCTATACATACAGAGAGAGAGTATTTAGCTAAAGTTTCTGTAGCTATACACTCGTGCATTATCATTTAAATAAACAAACTATGGGAAGTAAGTATTGATCTCCAGACTGTACTTCACAGACAAAACTTCAATTTTGAGTGACTGTTTGAGAAATAAAGTTCCAGCTTTGGCCCAGTGGAACAGCAACAGAAGGGGCCAGGCAGTGACCAAAGGCAGCAGGAATAAAAGAAGGGTCCCAGTGTCTCAGTGTGAGCTGCTCACCATTCCAGCACTTCACATCTGGCTGCCCTGACACTTCATGTGTAACACAAGCTATGAAGTACAAAACTGAGCCAACTGCATAAACTCAATAAACAGAATTCTTACATTTAAAACTCATTTCCAATCTGTCGTTCTCTGCTTGCACACGAAGCTCTTCAAATGCCACCGTCATTCTCTAAAAACAAAATTTAATATTTGAAGTTCAATACTGGAAACCCTGGAACTTCTCCAGGGGCTGCTGCCCACCTCAGCCATTCTGAGGAACCAGCAGGGAGGTGAAACAGAGCCCAGAAAGAAGCCAGAAGCTGTGCCAGTGACCCAGCACTAAGCCTACATCACCCAGATCACAGGGATCTACATCCCACACACTGCTGCACCTTCTCCATTGAATGTGCTTTATAGAACGCAAAAATCACTCTTGAAAAGGGATTGAAAACCCAACTTCATGTATCACACATGACATGATACCCACACATGATGGACACAAACAGTATCCCACCATAAACATGGAACTCGGCTCAGCTCACATAACTCACATTCCTTTCATTAAGCTTACTCACTTACTTCTACGTTGCTGTGAAGTTCCTCATACAATTCTATTGTTGCTTCCTTTTCCTGTTCATCTATCAAAGCAAGAACATATAAGAAAGTTTTTCTTTTGAACAAGAATGCCAGCTGCCCAAGTCATAATTTTTAATCAGCATAATGAATTAACAAAGGAATTATCAGCTCCATTCTTACTAAATAAGTCATTATGAAACATGGTGCCAAAAGTTACAGACTCTAGGGAAAATGTGTATTTCATTGAAACATTAAGCAAGCTCAGCTTTTAAATTTCCTTCCTAAGATATTTTTTTCTGTGAAAAGTGTAATTCTGGATCAGTTTATGCGACCATATTAATTATTATAGTATTAATGCTGTTGAATAATAACGTATCAAAACTGTTAGTATTTATAAACTGTAATCTAGGGTTTAGCACTTAATTTCTTCCTATCAGCAGATGCTGATAGAGCATCTCAACTGTCATTATAAAATTGCAACACTCCATGTCCATATTTTCCTTCTTTCCTTTCACTTTTGTAATTGATACCATTTTTTCCTCAGAAAACAATAAAAAAGAGAACAGTAAAAGAAACAGCTATCAAAAAAGAACAGTACATCTATATACTAGGATTTCTAGAATTAAGGCTAAAAAGAAATAGACACTTCTTAAGTATCCAGGATCAAGTTAGTAAATTATAATGATTATAATAACAATTCTAAATTGCATATAAAGTAAAATTCCCAATCAATAACATATTTTAAAACCTCAAGAATTTAAACTTCATTAAGTTATCCAACTGTCTTGGCTTGTTCAGTTTCATGAGAAGAATTCCAGTTACTCATTATACCTTGGGGTTCAGACCTTTTTTCCCCACAAATGTGTGATGGCTGAAAACAGGAAAGGTCAGCTCTGGAAATTTGTTACAGAGTGCTGGGAATTCAGAGTAGATTCTACTGCCTAAAACCAGGCATGAAGTGTCACTTCTCATGTCTGAATACATTCCCAGAGTGTGGCTGGGACTGCAAAGCTTCAATGGGCTGAGCAGCCTTGGGGAGCCCTGCCCTGCTCTGCAGTGGCTCCAGTGCCAGTCAGGGCTGTGGGCACTGCCTCAAACCTGGAGCACTGTTTGGGCACCCAAGGAGCTCCCAGGCTGGCAACTTGCAGCAAACAATCTCACTGCCTTCAAAAGCCCTCTGCATTCAGCATTACAAACCACAAATCTGTTAGACCTGGGGCTTCACTTCCAATTTTGTGAGCCACTTAAAATTCACTTCTCATTCTGAGAGCCACATCCAGTCGATCTCAACTGTAGAACTTTTCTGAACAGCACGAGAAATTTCTTCTTCTTGCTTCTGTTTGTGAATTCAGATCAAGCTAGAAGTACATTTATCTGATAAATAAAAACTAAAAAAGCATTTACATTTGCTGGTCTTCTCTGTGAAGCGAGTGCAGGTTTCCTTGAGCAGATTACACAGATGCCTCGAAGCAGCAGCTCTAAAGGAGGGAAAAATATCATGTTTGCACAGGAGTGCACAGTGCTTTGTGCACCTAAGGAGTAACAATGGAAATGACCTTCAAAATTTAACAGCTACATAAAACTGCCCACATGGAAACTGATTATTTCCACCACAAAAATATATCCTTGGTTCTATTACTTACTCTTTCAAGAGATCTTTATTTTCACATATCTCATCTTCCAGTTTCAAATGGAGTTTCTCATTTTCAAACTGATTTCATGGGGAACAGATGCAAAAAGACACTGTTATTGAAAAATATATTAGAAATACACTTGAACTTCTCAAATCCCTCATGAAAAAGTCACTTGGGGCATCAGTAGACAGAAGTCTGTTTTATCTGGTATTACATGCTGAGTCATCTTTTGCATAAAAGATACAATAATTAATGAACAATAATTTACCAGCAAATGAGACACTTACAGGTATATTCTTCATACCCACCCTCACACAGGACAGGTGCCTGCAACTTCTCAAAATAATCATTTTCTCAAGGCACAAACCAAACTGCAACAGTCTTTAATATTTAATTGTATCAATAATAGTGTCATACTGAATCAGGAAGCACTGAACTTCATCTGTTCAATGTACACTATACAATACTGGCCTGCAGTTCTTGAATGGCTTTATTCTGTGCTTCAATAATCTTTCTATTCTCTTGGAGTTTTCTTTCTTTCTGGTTTAGTTCAGTTTCTACAGTCAGTTTCCACTGCTTGATCTTCTCAGCCTCTTTGTAGAGTTTTGAGAACAATTCATTCGTTGTTTCTGGATTCTATTAGAACAGGTTCCACAAGTTAATCTCAAATACTATCTAATTAATAGTATATAATATCTAATTAATACTGTTGTAGATAATGTATTTATCTCTTAGAAACATCACAAGAGTAATATTTTTTCCACAGATGGTGATATAAGCTTATATATGATCAGGAGCCCAAGTTTAAATCATTGTGCATCCTCTGTGTATGTATCAAAAGGCATTACAGGGCACATAGGAGATACAAATACAATGAAATATCCCAAACCCCCTTCAGACATCACCAAATAGATGGGCTTAAAGACACGGATAACTGCAATCCACCAAAATCAACAAAAATTTTGCCAGAATTATCAGTGAAGCCAAATTTCCTTCTAGCAGGTTCTTCACCCCATTTCTGTCCTCTCCTTCTGACAGACACTGCTGAGTTAAGTAAAAGCAGCTTCAGAGACTTTGCCCAGGAGTACCTGTGATATTGCCATGGACACACACAGAATCACAGAATCACAGAATCACAGAATAATGAGGCTGGAAGAGACCTCTCAGATCATCGAGACCAACCTATGCCCTGACACCTCAACTGCAGCACCAAGTGCCATGTCCAGGCTTTTTTTAAACACATCCAGAGATGGTGATTCTATCACCTCCCTGGGAAGAGCATTCCAGTGCTTCATTATTCTTTTAGTGAAATTTTTTTCCCTAATATCCAACCTATCCCTTCCCTGCTGTAGCTGGAGACTGTGTCCTCTGGTTCTGTCAGTGCTGCCCGGTGGAAGAGACCAACCCCACCTGGCTCCAACCTCCCTGCAGGAAGCTGTAGAGAGCAATAAGGTCACTCCTGAGCCTCCTCTTCTCCCGGCTAAACAGCCCCAGCTCCTTCAAACGTTCCTCACAGGGCTTGTGTTCCAAACCCCTCACCAGCCTTGCTGCCCTCCTCTGGATGTGCTCCAGCATCTCAACGTCCTTCCTAAACTGAGGGCCCAGAACTGGACACAGCACTCAAGGTGCAGCCTCAGCAGTGCCCAGAACAGGGGCAGAATGAGCTCCCTGCTCCCGCTGGCCACACCATTCCTGACCCAGGCCAGGAGCCATTGGCCTTCTTGGCCACCAGGGCACACTGCTGGCTCATGTTCAACCAGCTGTCACCAGCACCCCCAGGGCCCTTTCTGCCTGAGCACTGTCCAGCCACACTGTCCCCAGCTTGGAATGCTGTAGGAGATTTTTGTGGCCAAAATGTGGAACTCAGCACTTGGACTGATTAAACTTCATGCTGCTGGACTCTGCCCATCCATCCAACTGATCTAAGTCTCTCTGCAGAGCCCTCCTTCCTCCCAACAGATCAACACAAGCTCCCAGCTTAGTGTCCTCTGCAAATTTACTGATGAAGGACTCGATGCCCTCACCCATGTTGTCTATAAAAATATGAAACAGGACTGGTCCCAGTACAGAGCCCTGAGGGACGGCACTGGTGCCTGGCTGCCAGCTGGATGCAGCACCATTCACCACCACTCTCTGGCCCGGCCATGCAGCCGGTTCTGAGCCCAGCACAGAGTGCTCCTGTCCCAGCCATGGCTGCAGCTTCTCCAGGAGTGTGCTGTGGGACACAGTGCCAAAGGCCTTGCTGGAGCCCAGAGACACAATACCCACAGCCTTTCCTGCATGCACCAGGCAGTCACCTGCTCACAGAAGGAGCCCAGATTGGTCAGACATGACCCATCCTTGGTAAAGCCCTGCTGGCTGGGTCTGATAGCCTGGTCATGCTGTGAGTGCTGTGTGATAGCACTCAGTGTGAACTGCTCCATTATCTCACCTGCCACTGGGGCCAGGCTGACTGGCCTGGAATTACCAGGATCCTCCTTCCTACTTTTTTTGTACATGGGTGTCACACTGGCCAGTGTCCAATCCTCTGGAACCTCACAGTGAGCCACAACTCCTGATAAATGATGGAGAGAGGCTTGGCAAGCTCATCTGCCAGCTCCCTCATCACCCTGGCATGGATCCCATCTGGAACCAGGGATTTATAAATATCCAAGTGTCCCAGCAGTTCTCTGCTCACACATGGAGCAAGAAGGAAAACCACCACCCTTGTGCCCTTACAGCACCTTGAAAGTGCCCTACAAGCAGTGCTGGGCCAGTGGTTGAGGCAGGGAGAGCAACACACGAGTCCCAAGGGCCCTTTGGTTCATTTACAACACCCCCAAACACCACCCTTGTTTTGGCTGCATCACAGTTTTGTTACAGTCCTGATGGTACTTTAATAGCTTAGGATTAAAAAAGTCTAAAAAGTTGTCAGGGATATGAAAAACAGCAGAGAGAGCACAAGAAATGTGTTTTATTTTGTGGTAGCAAACAGTGTTTTGTAGCTGCAAAGTAGAGAAGCTATTGCAAAAAAATGAGCTGTACTGAGTTGTGCTAAAGCAGAGATCTGCTGGTAAAGACACTGTGAAAGGAATCCAGTGCTTGAGGAAACCACTGAATTCATTGTTTTACAGATAAAATAAAGCCAGAAAGGGCAATTGGGATAATCTACTTCAGTTTTCCAAAGAATACTCTGACTTCAACCCTTCTGCCTCTCAACAGAATATTCCGCAACAGTTCGACAAGGATACTTAAGTGTTTAAATCTTACTCTAATTAAAGCTCATAGACTTTGCAGACACTTCAAACAAAGAAAAAAACAACAACAATATTGCAATCACCTTAATTTTAAAAGATTAATTTCCAGGTGTGTTCACTAAATCACAAGTATCTCCTCTAAGTGATTCAGCTTTAAACACGAGACAGAAAACATTATTCCCTTTTGACTACTTCCTTTAGGCCTGAAATATCTACTGAATAATGCTTTAGGCACTGTTTGGGAACAAATTCAAAAGACCCCAAGGAATTAGATGTGCAGAGTTGATACTTAGCTGACCTCTTCACCTACTCCAGAGCAAAGTTTCGCTTGCTGTGAAATTGCATCTGAAACATGAAGAGATTTTGATCAATGTATTTCTAAAAAAAGTAACAGTGAAACTGTATTTAACAGTTACAGACATGAAACTGTGAGACTACTCATGAAAATTAAAACTTGACAATATATAAAAATCTAAAGAAGGTGCATGGCAAATATTCCAATTGTACCTGAATCAGTGATTTCACCATGGCTCAACACATCGAATGGCAGCTTAAAGTCATCATCTGAGCATCTGTGAATACCCTGCACAAATTTAAAAATTAGTTCCTTAAGAGTAGATTTGCAAAGAAGAATTATAAAAGCCAGAAAAAATCCCTACAGATGATGTGAAAATAGAATGTGTCATTAATTAAACAGCTGCCTACAATTTTCAAAGCCCAAGGTATTGGTAATGGCTTTGGAACTCACTTCTTACTTCCCAGTGATTGATCAAACTGTTGGTGTTCTGCAGTTTGATTTATAGACTGTGGCCAAAGGGGAGCTTTCAATGCAGGGAACTCAGCAGCTCCTGCCTGTCTGGGCACTGCTGCATGGCAAAGGACTCAAGGAGAAAAATTACTTTTCTGAAGACTTTTCAGTAATTGATATTTCTTTTTTGCTTTACTTTCAAGGGCACTTCTAAACAATATCTGATTATGTTTCAGTATGAAAATACCCTTTTACAAGTTTTTTAAGTCACAGAAGTTCATCCTGTAAACAGCAAACTCATCTGCTGTCAGAATATCCTGTTTGAATCTCAACATATTTCATAAGAAGCTTTGACATGAAAAAATAACTTGTTGAATTCTCATAACTCAGCGTGGGGACAGAACATTTTCACTGCACACCTGATCTGGTGAGACCAAGACGCCAATGCCAGTGCGAGCATCTGAGTGGGGCCTGTGGGAATCCATAAAATCAGAGGGGTTTGGGAAAGCTGCAAAAGGCAGGCCTCAGAGACAGCAGAACTGTGATTAGTGCCAAGCAGTAGCCATGACATAGGTCAGCAGAAAAATTATGCAAAAAGTAGAAAAGTAATGACAAATAGAACAATGGTCTGTGTATTAATGCTTGGCTAGAATAACTCCCTAAGTTACAGAAAAGTTTATCTAGCAAGATATTAGAAAGTTCTAAGCTTAATAATGGAGCTCTGTGCATTGTGTTTCAAGGCTTACAAGCAGGTATTGTATTCAAAAAAGGCAAGCATTGTTTTAACCAATGGAACATGTGCTTATAGTGGTTGGATAGAACTGCTGTAAATATGCTTTTGCTTTGTGTGATTGGTCAAAAAACTTTTAAAGTAAGTTGTCACATGAAGTTCTTTGTCTGCTGCCTGGGATGTGAGCTGCTGGCATCTTCCCATTGTCATAACCACGTAATGAGACTGATGCTGGAAAATAAAACAGCTCAAGGCAGTTCCTCAGCAGTCCCGTCCCGTTGGTGATTTGTACACAGAGCCCGGCCAGCGATAGATCCCTGCTCGCTCTCTGGGCTGAATTACCCACAGCAAACGCGGACTTACAACACAGAGTGGATGCTCCAGAAGATGATTCCCTTCAGTTTTGAGAGAACACAACAACAAAAGTCTTTGAAATTCAAACTGAAGATGTCTGTGCATGTGCCACTCGAGGCATACGCACAGAAATGAGTCGAGTGCAGGAGCCGTCCCGGCCTATGCAGGGGCAGGTGGGTGTGTGTTCCAGCCCGGGGCAAGGGGCAGGTGTGTGTGTGCTCCAGCTCGGGGCTCTGCCGGGGCACTCCCCGGGCCCAGCACTGTCCCCGTGTCCCCGGGAAGGGCCCCTGCGCTTTCCCCCCGTCCCCTCCTCAGCCGCGGCCTCCAGAGCAGCACAGCCCGAGGAGGCGGCCGGGGTCGGGGGCGGGTGTGGTATGGGCCGCCCTCAGCGGCTCCGCGGCCTCGCGCTCACCTGGGATCTGCCCGCAGACACCTGCCCAGCGCTCAGGCGCGGCGGCATGAACAGTTTAAAGCGGTTTTCCTTCTCCATGGCTCCGATAAAAGGGCGGGCGGGGCGGCCCCAGTTCCCAGCGGCCGCTGAGGGCGGGCGCGAAGGGCGGGAAGCGGCAGCGGCCCCTCAGCGCGGGAGAGCTCTGAGGGGAAGGGGGGGTCCCGCCGGTACAGGGAATAACTGGGGGGGACCAGTCCTCCCGTGGGAAAAATGCGTGATTTATGATCGCCTTTTCGCAAATATTAAAATGAATATTATATGTGTTGTGTCAGAAAGTTATGCTGTATTAATTTTCTTAAGTAGTGTGTTAAATCTAGTTTTAGGGTATAACATAATGTTAAAATAAAAACTATGCTATGTAAAATACTTTTTTTAAAGAAAGGACTCGCAACGAGATAGCGGCCACAGGACACCTAAATCTTTCAGAGAAAGAGAATTTATTGCTCTCTTATCAGAAGAAACGAACTTCTTCCTGCCTGCTCAGCTATGAAGACGCCGTCAGGATTCAGAGGAAGAAAACAGAATCCTGTGTTTGAATAGAATTTATGCGTCATGTATGAGGGGTATGAATATGCAACAGGCTATTGTTTTTAAGGGTTAACCCTCTGTTAATGTGTGTCCTTTTTCAGGCTTATGCTGCCCAGAAGAAGTTACCCAGATGTCTGTAATTCTTTGTTTCTATTATCTCATATTGTCCTAATTCAAATTGTCCAAATTATTAATACTCTAATTATAAAAGTATCTTACATAGCATAGTTTCTATTTCAACATTATGGTATAACCTAAAACTAGATGTAACACACTACTTAAGGAAATTAGTACAACATAACTTTCTAACACAACACATATAATATTCATTTTAATATTTGTGAAAAGCCAGTCATACAATATGCATTTTTCACACAGGTAATGCAGGCCCTGGAGGCATCTCCTGAAGCTGGCACAGCCCCAGCAGATGGCATCGGTGAGGAGGGGGCTGCTGGGGGGCAGTTTGGAATAACTGTGCTGTCCTAGGGTGACATTAGGACGCTTGTATCCCCAGCTGTCTGTTCTGTTTATGCTGGATATTATGTTCTTTGCCTTCAAGACTCGCTCTGAAGAGTGAAGTTTTGTTTTGGTTTTGTTATCAGCCGCTCCCCCATGGCTGGCAGGACACAGAGACGGGGCAGTACATGGTGCTGCTTTTGCTTTTTGCTTGGCTTTTTGCTTTGCTCTTGCTTTTGTTTCTGCTCATTAGTTAGTTTAGCTAAGCAGTCTGAATTTTTGCCTGGACTGTTTTCCTTTCCCATTTTTTGGAACCACTCAAACCTGCTCCAGACTGGGACCTGGGAAACACCGAGAGTTTGCACCTTGTGGCTGCAGCAGCTGCCCCAGCACCAGAGGGACTGATAACAGAGCGACCACCCCCAGGAGAGACTTTGTGAATTTGTCATCTTTTTCAGAGTGGTGAAAGAGTGTTGTCACCTGGTATTGTTCATTTTGTGTGCTGGGGGTGCTTTGCCTGTTAAATGAACAGGTTCTTTCCACTTCTCTCCAAGGAATCCTTCCCGACCCGTTTGGCAGGAGGGGCTGTGTGGGTTTGCTTTCTGGAGGGGCCCCTTTGGAGGTTTTCTCCCAAATTTGCCCTAAACCAGGACAAAATTTGGTGCCCAATGCATGGGGCTTGAGAGAGAGTGGAAAAAACCCTGTTCTGACTGCATTTTGGTTGCCATTACTCTGTGTTGGTATCAAGCAGTTAATGGCCATGTTTTTTGGATTCATAATGTCTCTTGGGGTGGAGGCTTGCATGCATTTCTGGTCCCTAGGTGCAGAGGATCATTAACGGGACATCACAGCATGATCAATATGATCAAGTGAAGCCAATTTATTACAAAAAGCAAGCCATCTTTATACTGTTCTCTATTGTTCACACCTCAAGCTAATACGTGATTGGTTAAGTCCTTTTTACGCACGCATTTTGACATTTCAGTTAATTTTAGTTAATCTTTCTTCTTCAGGCGTCTTGCTGCAGTTTTCTTGTGTGCCTTTGCATCCCGAACCGTCTGCTGCTGAGCATGTTCTTCTCCTTTTGTGTCCTTCAAGGGCATGGTGACCTTACTCAGTTTCTATGAAGGCTGGATTGTGCATATGTTGCATATGTCCATTGTCCTGCAAAAAACCCTCAACACTCCTCCCAATGCTTTCTGGTCCTTCAAGTGCCCTTCAGCTGACTTGTTTCATGCTTTGAGCTTCAGGGAATTGCCTAATATTTCTGAAGCTCAAAAAAATAGCATATTAGTCAACATCTTAATTGTGTTTATATCTCACAGAATTACCTTTTCTTTTGTCTTTGTCTGAAACTGTTACTGTACGGAAATCTCTGGGGGATGGTGGACATGTCAGATGGTGCTGGGACATCCCAGAGCACGTGGACCTTGGCTCTGCACAGGAGAGCTCTTCATCCCCTTTCTGTCTTTTCCTCCCTCTGGGCATGGAGGGAGCTCCTGACTTCAGTGTGTGACTTGTGTGTGCAAAGAGCAAATCTGGGCAGAATCGGGGCAGGGAGGGTTTGGGGAGACCTTGGGATCTGTGCTGGGCACAGAAGGTGTTTTCCATTGCTCTGAGGCTGCCTGCTGTGGAAAGTGGACTTAATATCCAGCACAAGGATGACTTTTGCATTTGATGGAGCTGTGTCTTCCCTTGGCTTTGTTGGCTGACAAGAAATGAACATCCCTCTGTGTCTTGGGCAGCTCCTTCTCCAAGGAAAGCAGGTGGGAGTTGGAGCCAAGGAGCTGAAAGCTGCAGGTGCAGCCTGGGCTGGAGGGAGCTCAGATTTGCACAAGGCTGCTCTGAGTGCCAGGGCTTGGATGGGGGAAATGGTGGGGTGGGGGTAGGGACAGAGTCTGATTGATTGTCAGCCATGAAGGATCTTGATTTTCATATCTATTCAAACAGCATGAGGATGTACTTGGATTCAGTGTCAATTGAAGATTGCACATATCAATTTATTAACAGGGAAAAAAACCTAAACGGGACCTAAGAAATCTTTTCTCACTGTTTTTTAAAATAGAATATATTCAGTTTGAATGCACTTCTGAAATCTGCCTAATAAACACACAAGATTTGAAAACTGAAATCAAATTATCCCCAGAGGCTTGGCTTGTTAAAGTGTTCTGAATGTTACTGAGCCCTGGGACACTGAATTCCTGCACTGAAGAGCGGAAGGCTGAACAAGCCTCTGGAGCAGGAAAATTCAGCAGCAGCCTCCAAGTTGCTGAGGATGTCAGCAGCCCCCACTGAGGCCATCCCTGCCCAGAGACCGTGGGGGAATGGGCAGACAAGGAGAGCGTCCCTGGGGCTAGGGCAGCACAACTCAGAGGCACCAGAGGCTCCAGCTGGGCAATGGAGTGTGGAATGTGGCTGGGAGCTCAAAAGAACAAAACAGCCTTTACTGTGAACTTTAGAAAAATCAGAGAAACTTTGGCAAAAGGTTTAGTATGACGTTCAATCAACAAAAACCAATTCTCAAAGCACTGACTTGGCCCATTCACCTTCACGAACCCTTAGCTTCATCAATTTTAAGTTACTCAAATTCTACAAGAAGCGTGAATTAAAAAGAGAGAAAGACAAAGAAGATACAGAGAAGCACACACACAGCTACCAACTCCTGGATTCCTGCAGTGTTCAGATAGAAGTTCCAAGAGGAGGTAGGGTCAAGATGTGTGCTTGCCTTGTGGTCAGCCTTAAATACCCCTTGGTCTCCCTGGGCCCTTCCCCCAGGTGGGACTTGGGCTCATTTGGTCCCTCAGGAGCTGGGCTGGGGGCTGCAGAGGTGGCTGTGGAGCATTGCCTGTGCTGTGCCAGGGACTGGCAGACACTGCTGGGCTGGGATAGAGGGTCTGGGGATACTGGGGTCACAGGGCAGGGCAGTGCTGGGGTTCCAGGGCAGGGCAAGGCTGGACCTGCCCCTTCCTCCCCCCCACACAAAATGTTTCGAGCCAACAATCTCCTCCAGCCTGTCACTACAGGGAATGTTGGAGGTGAAATCCCATTTGTGGCCATGGGCACCTGGATTAGAAGGACAGTTATTTTCCACAGGAAGGAAAGCACAGAGCTCCAAGGTTTGGAAGGCAGGTGAGAGCCTCAGTAGGCCAAGGCCAGCCAGACGTGTCAGGAATGGCAGATTTTTTTGGAAGCAGTCTTTGAATTTAGGGAATTTTGGAGGTGGAAAACCAATCTCGGTCATGGGCACCTGGAGAGGCAGGACAGTTCTTTCCCATGGGAAGGAGAGCATGGACCCTTCCTCAGTGTTTTGGGGACAGATGAGAAGTGACTATTGTGAAACCACTGCCAGCCAGACTTGTTCTGGCAATATTCCTATGGGAACAATCTCAGGATATAAGGAAATCTGGAGGTGAAATCCCAATTCTGGCCATGGGTGCCTGGAGCAGAAGGACAGTTCTTTTCCATTGGGAAGGAAAGCACAGAGCCCCAGTGTTTCAGCAGCAGATGAGAAGTGACCCTCAACATGCACAGGTCAGCTGGACCAGTCAGGCAGTCCATGGGAGGCCAAACCAGCCAGAGCTGTTCTGTGTTCCCTTGGTTTTGTGGGGCTCCATAGTGTCACAATGGTGCCATGGATCCATGGGGCCCCGCAGTGTCATCATGGTGACTTGATTCCATGGGTTCCAGCAGTGTCACAATGGCCCCTTGATTGCAAGAAGACCTGCAGTGTCACACTGGCCCCTAGGTTCCTTTGGGTCCCACAATGTCACAGTGGCCCCCAGGTGTCATAAGGCCCCACACTGTCACAATGGTCCCAAGGATTCCATGAGCCCTTGCAGTGTCACAATGGTCTCCATAGTTCCCCAGGCCCCACAATGTCATGGGACTCCTCTGTTCCATGAGGTCTGCAATATCACAATGGACCTTTGGACCCTGGGGCTTTGCTGTGTCACAATGGTCTCCTCTGGCTTCAAAGTGTCACAATGGACCACTGATGACATGAGGCCACTCTGTGTTGCCCTGGAGCTTTGGTTCCATGCAGCCCTGCAGTGTCACAAAGGCCTCTTGGTTTCATGAGGCCCCACAGTATCACAATGGTCCTCCCAGGGCCACCATGAGGAGGTCCATAGTATCACAATGGACTTCCTCATGGTCTCACTGGTTCCATGAGGCCTCACAGTGTCCCAATGGTTTGCTTATTCCACAGGGCCTCTTAGTGTCACAATGGTCTCCATGTTTCCATGAGGCCCAGCAATGTCACAGAGCTCTCCATGATTCCATGGTGCCCCACAGTGTGACAAAGGCCCCTTGGTTCCATGAGGCTGTGATGTATCTTAATAGTCTGACCATGGTTCCATGAGGCCTTGCAATGTCACAATGGACCTTTGGCTCCATGGGGTCTCACAGTGTCACAATGGTCCCTTGGTTCCATGACACCCCAAAGTGTCACAATGGTCTCCACAGTCCTCTGCAGCTCATCACAAACATTGTCTGCTCCAGCCACTGCTGCTGCCCAACCAGCTCCTGGTTTCTGTAGGAGCAGCCCTGGGAACTGTTTTTGTTCCCTCAGTGGCACAACATCCCTGTTCTCACACTGCCAAAGAAAGCTGTTGATGCCAAGTGCGGCCAGGATGAACCATTGCTGGGACTGAAGCCCCTCTCTTGGGGCCCTGCAAACAGCGCTCCAAAAGGAGCCCTTGGAGCTCTCCTGGTCCAGCGACTCCCTCTGAGTGGGGCCTCTCCCAGCCGGGAACTCTCCCGTTTGCTGCACTCGGGGATCCCCGAACAACGACAGAGCCTGGGCCGATCCCCCCACTCCTCCAGGCTCAACCCTTCACCTGCTGGGGAGATGCCAAAGGATCCACAGGGAGCATTTCCTGCCCTCAGGGGAATTTCTCCCAGGTGCCTTGCACTGACTCTTTGTGTGCACACAGGAGTGCCTGTGCTGGGGAAATGTGGCAGAAATGCTGCTCTCTGAGGGGTTTGAGTGCCTTGGATAGCTGAGTCAGTCAGATATCCAGATAGCTGTAAGTAATGTAAAGTCATGAGGTCTAAGCTAACTTCAATTCTATTAAGAGTTGTTCTTTTGCAAAATTTTTATGTTTAATTTAAGTTGTTAGCTAAATTAAATATTGTTAGGTGTTATTCCTCTGTTAAATTGCTAAGTCATAGGCTATAAGTAAAGTTAAATACTGTTTAGTGCTGTTGTTTTGCTAAACTTTGATGTTTAAGGTATCGGTACATTTAAGGTGTAAGTTAAGTCCTGTTAAGCGTGAGGCCTGTTAAGCTTTAGGCTATATTCCTTTTATCCTTGCCCTCACTGTGCATGTGTCATACACACACACAGGGACAGTTCTCAGTTCATTTCTGGTTTGATTGCCTGGATTTTGTTTGGTGTTGTTGCTTTGTTTCCTTGGTGTGCCTCAAGTTTCCAGTCAGGAGCAGAGTGACTCTTGCCAAGGAACTTTGTGCTGCTGTCCCTTAATATTAAATCTGGTTTTTGCTGTTCCCTTGCCATAGATTTTTTCAGCGCTCTCAAGGCCTCATTGGTAATAGGGTGAAGGAGCCCTGGCCCAGGCTCTGGCCCTGGGGGACATGGGGACGCTGCCAGGGGGTCCCTGTCCCCCTGTGCCACCCCCAGGGCCCTGTCCCCCCATCCCCGTGTCAGGTTCTGGGGTCGATCTCGTGGAACATCCTCTGGGGGATGCTGCGGGGCCGGGGGCGGGGGGACCTGGGGGGACAGGGGACCCCGCTGTGCACGAGCAGGGTTGGAATGCTCTGGGGAGAACTGTGAGGGGGGCCAGGGTAGAGTGACCTCCCCAGTGACCTCACACAGCCCCTGTGATGTCACACAGCTGCCTCTGTGATGTCACACTGCCCCTGGGATGTCACACTGCCCTTTGATGTCACAATGCCCCTGTGATGTCACACTGCCCCTGTGATGTCACACTGCCCCTTTGATATCACACAGCCATCTCTGTGATGTCACACTGCCCCTGTGATGTCACACTGACCCTGTGATGTCACAGGGCCAACTCTATGTCACCCTGTGATTTCATACAGCAATGCTGTGACATCACAGAAGACTGATGTCACAAAGTCATCCTGTGATGTCACAATCTGTTCTGTGATGTCATAGCCTCCTCTATGATGTTACACAGTCACCAGGTGATGTCACAACCCACTCTCTGATGCCTCAGAGCCACCCTCTATGATGGCACACTCTGCTCTATGGCCTCACACTCTGGTCTGTGATGTCACAGCCAGATCTGTGATGTCACCACTAGCTCTGTGATGTCACAGAACCCTCAAGAACCCTCAAGAACTCAATTCCATTGAAACACTGAAGTTTCTTGTACTTTGAAGAGATCCCTGTCAGGGACACGACTGAGAAAGTGTCCCCAGGCCCCAGGCAGAGCAGAGAACTGGAGGAAGTGACAACAGGTGGGGACAAAGAGAAGCCAAGTCTTGGTGCCCTGGGGCACAGCAGGGTCTGTGCCACCAAGGGCTGTGAGGAGACACCTTGTCCTGAGGCCCTGGGGCCTCCTGGCACAGCCCCAGCCAGGCTGGGCACTGTCAGCCCCTTGTCCTGCCCTCAGCATCCCCCCCTAGCCCACATCCCAGGGGCCTCAATTAATGCTTTGAGACACTTCAATGTGTTGAAGGTACTTTGGATTTTCCTTCCCACACTGAGTGTCTGAGAGGTTTCTGTGCCATCCTGGCCACCAATTCTTTCCTCCAAGGAGTCCATGAGGAGCCTGTGTTGGAGAGGGACCTCAGTGGGAGCCATGAATGCCTGGAGACACTCTGGGTGTTTCCTCTGCCTTTGACTCCTGGCAAGGTTTGTGCAATCTCCTCCCAGGCCCTGATGTTCAAGGGCTCAGCTCCAAATGCACAGTGAGGCTCATGAGGATCAAGCAAGTCCTGACAAACCCTGGCTCTGCCTTGATTTCCCTCTGCTCCAGTGTAGTTCATTAGGAGGTTTTCCTTTGACAGTTATGGAGAAATAGTTCCAAGACCTTCCAGGAAATATGTAGTCCTATTTTAAAGGGTGTCTTTTATTGCTGTTCCTATTACACAAGAGATGATTGCAGCATTCAGTGACTGATATTGATGCAGGGACTCTCCTAAGGAGGTCTGGCCTGCTCACAGAAGCTGTGTCTTGAGCTCGGAGCCAGTGTAGACAAACTTGCTCCACATTCCTCAAGCCCATCGTGTCCCTCCTCACTCACCTGGGACCTGCTTTGCTTGAAGAGCTGGCTGCACACAGCCAAAGAGGGATTTTCCTTCTTTGATTTTTGAAGCAATCTAAAACTCCTGAGTTTCCCCACTGCAAACAGACATCCTCCTCAAGTGTGTGCCAAGCCCAAGGTGCCACCCAGAGCACTCCAGACCTGTCCCGGGCCAGCTGTGAGGGTGCATCATCATCCCAACATGCAATGGTGCCATTGCAAGGGACTGTTCCATGGACACTTCAGGGACCCCAATGCCGTGTCTGGGTGCCATGGCAACCCCCATCAGTTCAGGTTTCCTTGGAAACCAGCTCAAGGAGCCATTTCTGCAGCCAGGTTCCATGGCCACTTGCCTGCAGAGCTGTTGCTGCCCTCGGTTGCCATGGCAACCCTGGGACAAAGCGGTGCCAGGGCTGTTCCAGGTACAATTGCAGTGACACTCGTTGGTGCCACCAGGTGCCATGGCAATGGCCATGAGGAACCATTCCTTGGTTTGGTGCCATGGCAACCAATGCCCGGCCCCCTTGTGATGGTTGGTGGCCATGGAAAGCTGTCCTGGCCCCTTGCTCAGGGCTGGTGTCAGTGCCAAGAGCCAGAGGGGATCCCTTGCTGGGGGCTGTGCCATGGCCACCTGCCCTGTGCCGCGCTGGCCGCTCAGGCACCAGGAACCAGCAGCCAACGGCACTGCCAGGGCCAAAGGCCAGGTCAGCCAGACAGAAAGGGGCGGGGCTGGGCACTGTTTCCATGGCAATGGGCACTGGGGGCACACCTGGGTCACCCGTCCTGGCAGTTGTCATGGAAACCCCTGGCAGGGACTGAGGGCACAGCCCCTGGCACTGAGACACTGCTGGGCCGGGTGCTGAGCACAGGGCTGAGCACGCAGAGATGGTTTTGTTCTTGCTGAGCTGCAGCACAGCCAAGGCCTGTCCTGCCCCTCGTCCAGCCACGCTGGGGAGGGGCTGGGGCTGCGGGGGAGCTGGGCAGGGACACAGCCAGGACAGGGGACCCCAACTGACCCGGGCATAGCCCAGACCAGAGCACATCATGCTCAGGGTGTGAAGCGGGGGAACAGGGAGGAAGGGGGGAATTTGGGAGGGAGGGCTTGTGCCTTCCCAGGGAACACCTAGGCAAGAGGGGGCCCTGTTTCACCAGTGGGCAGGGTCACTACCAAAAACACAGACACCAACTTAAGGAATTGTGTCATTTATATAGAGCACAGCTGCCAAGATTTACAAAAGGATAAGCTCAGCAAAGCACATCATCATTAGCAAAGAATTACAAAAGAACCTCAGCAATCCATCATAACCCATCATTACATTTTGATGACCAATCCCTTGGTGAAACACCAGAGGTGTTTGTGGCAGACAAAGATTCTGGCTGACTATCAAGGTACACCTTACAGACATCAGCTGTACTTTAGTGACACTGTTCTTCATTCTTTTTTCTCAATCTCATTCCAATTAGGAACAAGAATTCTGTTGTCCATGGAGCTGCCACCATGTTAATTCCAGAATAATGCCCCCAGGCCCTTTGCTGTTCAGCTTTACCATGCTGTCTGTGGCTAACAAGGCTTGGGGGGCCCTTTCCCCTCTGGCTGGAAGGGGCCGGGTCCCAGTGCCTGAGGGGCACCCAGCCTCCTGGATGGAATTCCTGTGCAAGTCCCTCAGTGTCACAGCAGCCTTCACATGGAGCCCCGTGGATCAGAGCATTTTCCAAAGGGGTCCTTGGGGCAAACAGGGAGATCTGGTCTGGCAGGATGTGTAAAACAATATCCTGTCAGATCTACTTGTTCTCACACAGAATCCTTGGCTGCAGGGACACATTCCCATTGTTCCTGCCCAGGTTTCAGGACTCAGAGTTGTCTTTCCCAGGAGCTGCTCCTTCAGCTGCCTCGGGAGGGCCATTTGGCCTCCGGACCCACACTCTGGCTCCATTATTAGGGCTGCTGGATCCAAACCCTTTATCTCCACAAACGGTGGTGATTGGAGCTGGATCTCTTTTTTTCAAAATCATTCTTCAAATTGCAAGATCAATAATTGTGCTACCCTGTCATGGGGTTGAATAATCCAATCTTGTTCATTATTGTTTAACAGAATTACTGTAATTTCTCCTGGATATTCTGCATCAATTCCTCCTGCCATGACAGGAACCCTTTGCAAGGCCAAGCTCCAAGGCAGCAGTTACCAAAGCAAAGTGTCCTGAAGGAATCTGAATTCCTGTTTCAGTATTGATAGCTCTCATTTGCTTTGAATTTATCCTAATTAATTCCAATGCATGAAGGCCCAGCCCTGCAGCCTCTGGGCTGGCCCTGCCAGGGGCCATCACAGCCAGAACAATTTCCCAGGCAGCCCAAGTCTCACTGCCCATGGCTGGATTTGAAAATTGGGGGCAGCCGTGCACAGCCAAGGGGTTTCATTTCCCCCATGGGCCATTGTGAAGGGCATGGAGCACATCTGGGAGATGGGTTCTCCATGGGCAACGGTTCCCATCTCCTCATCTTTCCAACTGCTCTTTTAAGAACCCCTTCACCCTTTCAACCAATCCTGCAGCTTGTGCATAGTCTGGTACATGAAAAACCCTGCAGGAAAAATCACTGTATTTTTCACAGGAACAGGCAAAGCACTCTGCATCACAGTATCAGCACACCCTGTAAAAATCACCAATTTCCTCCCTTCCTCCTTTTTCCATTGTATACAATCTCACAAAGTTGACCACTGACATTAGGGTCCTGGCCAATCCTGTTCTGTAGGGTATTTAGTGTTACATCCCTGAGCAGCCAAAGCTACCAAATTAGTATTGTCAGCACTATTTCACATTATTATTATATGTACATATTTATATATAAATACAGATATAGACATGTAGATATAGACATATATACATAAAAATCTATAAATATAAACAGGAAGGTCTTATTATACTATAAATATGTATATAGTTATTTGTTATATTGATATTTCACTTGCACAAGGGCATCTGAGCTCAAGATGAAAACCTTCTTTTGTTGCTCCATGTGGGAGCATTCCAACAATGATTGTTCCTTCTGAAGGTGCTGTTTCCTATGTACTCTCAACAAATTCATCTTTGTCTGCCCAAATCCATTTTCCATATGCAATTTCTGGATGCATTTGAAGCCATCCAGGGGTGCAGCTTCTTTTACCCAACAGTCTCACTGCTCACACGGGGCTCCAACCTCAGCCCACTCCAGAGCAAGGGAACTCCAGGGAAGGGCTTCCCAGCTGGGAATTTCTGATGGGACTGATTCCTCACACTGACACTGAACAAGTGACATTTTGTTGGGATCTGAGCAGACTGTGCCAGTTTTGTTTTACCAGTGGCCAAAGTCAGCACCAGAGACACAGACTCCAACTGAAGGAATCAGTATCATTCACTGCAGTTCAGAGCAGCAAAGAATCACAACAGGAGCAGCTCAGCAATGCACCCAACCATCCCCACCAAAGATTGCCTGCAGAGATTAACAAAGATCCAGCAGCATTTACCCTCAGGCTTTACCATCCCCCGGACCCACACAGCAGCTGGGGAAGCTGTCACAGCCAAGGGCTGCAGAGCCACTCCTGGGCACTGGGAATTCCTGCAGGTGCCTCCAGCCCCAGGTGAGGCTCCAACCCCACTGGGAGAGGGCCCAGCTCTGACAGTGCTGAATGAACAAACTGACAGCACTGCTAGTGTGGCAACATCTGCTTTCATGCTCCTCTTGGGTCCCTCCCAAAGCCTGGCCAGGGATCAAGGAGGAACCAAGGGAGGTGACTTTGACCATACAGCCCCAAACAAGGCCAGATGTCAGATTTCATGGCCTTGTCTGGCTTCTAAATACACAAAGGTCAATCCATGTCTCACTAATGAGTGGCTACATCTATCTCAGTGCTAATGACCATGCACATTTCATCAGGGAGCAGATACAAAGACAACCTTTGCTTGGAAGGTTCATCCAGAGGCCACCTTTGGCTCAGGGCCTGCTGTTCAGGCCTCACTCAGGGCTGGTGTCCAGGCCTTGGCACTTCAGGGACGTGGTTTAGTGCTGGGCTTGGCACTGCTGGGTGAGCGGCTGCACTGGGTGAGCTCAGAGGGCTTTTCTAACAGAAAGGATTCTGTGGTTCCATGATTCTATCCACTGCATTCAGCTGGGTCTATTTTAGCAGCATTACTTTGCTCCAAAAGTTCCCTCTTGCCCAGCTCCTGTGGCCTGAGGCTTCAGCTCCTTCAGCTCCTGGTGCTGAGCTGCTCCTGCTGAACGAGACGAATCAGAGAGAAGAACACAGTCCATGCAATTCCTTCTGGGACACGGAGAGGGGAGGCTGTGCAAACAGGAGCATTGTTTGCTGTGGCCTCCTCCTCTGCCCTTCACGCCTTTCAGCGCTTTGAACCAGCCAAGAGCTTTCTCCAAGAGTACAATGGAGCAGCTGCTCCTGCTCCCAGGCCGGGCTCTCTCCAGTCTCTGCCCTTGCCTGGTTCTGTCCCTCGTGCTGTGCCCTCTGTTTCCCCAGGGCTCGCTGGCTGCTGCCCAGGACTGTGGCACTGGCACAGATCCAGTGCTCCAGAGCCTCCTTTCTGTGCCCTTGCAGCTGCCTGGGCACAGCAGCCTTTTCCATCTGGAAGCTCCCCATGGACAGGGAGTGCCCAGCTCCGTTCCCTGCACAGCCTCCAGGAGCCCAGGGCTGCCATCTCCAGTCCCTGCTGGCACTGGGGGCTCCCAGGTGCCTCAGGCTGCTGTGATACCGCTGCACACGGGAGGGAAGAGGGGCAGGGGCTGTGCTCAAAGTCAGCTCCATGTGCTGCTGCTGCTGCTGCTGCTGTGGGGTCATTTGTGCAGCCCTGGCCCGGAGTCAGGGATCAGATCCTGCCAGTCTCTTCCAGCCCTGGCTGCTCAGAGTTTGGGCCTTGGAGCCTCAGGTGGCCAAAGGCAGCTGCTGCTGGTCCCTCTGTGTGCCCGTGTTCAGCAGTGCTGCTCCATCAGTCTGTGCCCAGCAACGGGGAAAAGCCTCAGCCCTGCAGGGCCAGGAGCTGCCGGGCTCTGCCTGAGCAGCTCAGCCAGCAGGAAGGGAGCTGCTCCACACGGGAATCAGGAGCAAAGGACATTCCTTTGATAGGACATGTTTTCTATTTAAAGGAAAAAAAAGGAAAAAAGAAAAAAAAATTGTAAAATATAAGAATAAAATCCAAGTGTTAGTGAAAAAAAACCCATACAGTTAATGAAAAAAACAAAACATAAATGCCAAATTACATTCTTTGCATTAAGAGGTAAATGATCTTTTTAAAAAGACAACTCAGTTATTTACATTGTAAATGTGCTGATGGCGGGGATCCATCTTTGTGACCTCAAAAGCCTCTTAAAAGATTTTGGGCTTTGTTTCCAATATTGGTATTTGAAATTGTGGTCGAAGCAAGAGGAAATTGCTTTGTGCCCTTCCAGCTCCAAGCAGGACTGGGAATGGAAACTCTGTCAAAGCCCAAATCCTTTAGAAGATGACCTTCCTTGTCAGCCTGGGAATGAGCTGCACATTCCTTTTGGAACTGTCAGGGATTTCTTAGAGACATAAAGTCTCACTTACGGCTTTTTGCTCAGGTTTGGAAGTGCAGAAGGGCAATTCTCCATCCACCAGCTCCAGACTGCACTGCCTCAGGAGCATGGCCCACTCGCCAGCTGTGGCCCACTCGTGGCACTTCTAGAGGAGGAAGAAAGTGCAATTGCACAATTCCAGCCAATCAAGAAGGAAGAATGGGACAGACAAAACACCCTGTACAGATCCAGGCATTCAGCTGGGACTGTGGAGAGTTTGGGTCCTTGCCAGTTGGATGTGTGTCCCCAGCTGCAATCTCTGGGCCTGCAGCAGAGTCTCACTCACCTGCCAAAGCAGAAAGCTCAGGCGCTGTGCTCGCAATGGGCTCGTCTGATGCAGAGCTGTCAGAGCAATGTGAGGGCAGAGCCAGCCCAGCTGGGCCCAGGGCTGAGCCCAGCAGAGCCCTGGCAGAGCCCAGAGCAGCCTCAGCACCCGCAGAGCCCGGCTGCAAGGAGAGAAAGCAGAAACCGGCCGTCAGCTGAGGGCTCCTGTGCCCTTGTGCCAAGGCCTGCGGTGCCCCGGCCATGCTGGCTGCGCCCAGAGCTGTGCCCAGAGCTGCCCATCCCTGCTGCCTTTGGCAGCAGAGCAGGAGGGCAGCACATGTGCCCAGCCTGCAGCCAGCCACGGCACATCCAGCCCTCAGCAGCTGCTCAGAGCAGGATGCTCCTGTGCTCGCTGCCAGCTCCCAAAAGCTCTGATCCCACCCTGCCAAGCACACAGGGACCCACCTCACACCAGCCACAGCTGCAAGAAAAGCTGCTCCCAAACCACGGCCTCAGCCTTCTCCAAGGGCATGGCCCATCCACACCACAGCTGCTCCCAAGCACTTCCCCATCCACACTGGACCACCTTGAATGCTTCCTCTGGAAAAATAAACAACACATTCTTGAAAAGAGATTAGATGCAAAAAGGGAAAACAAGAAAAACGGTAAAAACTCTTACCTGTGTCAGGGTCTTGAGGAAGGCCCAACCCCTGCATGCCAGGGAAAACCCCAGCCATGGCTGTGGGAAACCCACACTTTCTCTCTTCCCCTCTGCACTGCCCCCCAAAATCACAGTGACCCCAAAGCAAACAAGGGCAGTGGAGCAGCCCAAGCCTTTCCTTGCCTGCACAGCAAAGCAGCTGTGCACAGGTTCTGGAGTCCCACCTCTGCTCCCACCATGGGGCTTTGTTTGTGTCGGGCTGGCTGCCCCAGCCCCAGCCCCAGCCCAGGCCACGGTGGGTGCTGGGGGCTGTTGGCAGGGCCAGGAGCCCGCTCCCATTTCGTACCCACCCCAGCCCATGCCCCAGCCCTGCCAAAAGCAGCTGGGCAGTGACTGAAGAATGAGTTGCATCTCCCCCCAGCAAGGGGGGAGCCTTTGGTTCCCTACCAGGCTGGGCCATGCCCAAATCTGGCAGAATTTGCCCGGGTGGGACTCACCCGCAAATTCCCTGTGGAGTTTGGCTTTGAAGAAGGTGCCAGAATCAAAGTCCATCACCTTCAGCCTCCCGTGGCCAGGCTGAGGAAGAGCTTGTCATCCTTGATGTCATCCTCGCTGTCTCCAGCAGCAGCAGCAGCAGCAGCAGCAGCAGCAGCATCCCCACCCGGTACAGCTTCTCCAGGGGCTCCTTCTCCTTCACTGGGGGCAGACCAGGCTCTCAGGGCTCTGCCCAGGGCCCCAGCTGTCAGGGAACCAGGACAAGCAAAACCAGCTGGGATGGCGGCCACCAGTG
Source organism: Melozone crissalis (assembly GCF_028551555.1). Classification (NCBI taxonomy): domain Eukaryota; kingdom Metazoa; phylum Chordata; class Aves; order Passeriformes; family Passerellidae; genus Melozone; species Melozone crissalis. Next base: position 1,719,532 of record NW_026535886.1, read on the forward strand.
CTGGGCAGAGCAGCTCAGCTCCAGCCCAAGGGCTGCGTGTTCCCATCCCATGAGCCCGGTGCAGTGACATAGGCAACACAAAAAGGGCTGGGTTCCTTTGCTTCTGATTGCCAAGGCATGTGTGCAGCTGGAACTTACCAGGGCCATGGATATTCCAGGGACCTGGAGAACCATTCCCAGCAACTGGGAAAATCCTAGGTGCTCCATCCACCCATAGATGAGGTCTCCAAATTTGCCCCGAAATTGGATCCAGATTTTAGAGGCCAAAAAGAGCAAGTCCAAGTGACTTGATGATATTTTTAGCCCAGAAAGCCCTGCAGCTGATGGCACACTTCACAATCAGCAGGGGACACAGCTAGGCCAAAGCCCAGACCCTAGCTGGGAAATGAAGAAAAGAAAAATCTTAAAGAAAAGGAAAATTACCCCTCGCACAGGTTGCCCCAGCAAAGAAAGCCTCCGGGATCAGCTCTCTTCCTAAGTCATGCGGCAGAGCAGGCAGCCGAGCCCCAACAGGCGAGGCCGAGCCCTCCATGCCCTGCGCAGCTGATCTTGCAGCCTCTGGATGGTGGAATATCGCCCATGCTGTATTGCCAGGACGACATGCAGTGTTTCAAGTGCCAGCTGTGACACGGCACTGCTCCTGTCCTCCATCAGGCATTCCAGGGCTGCAAGAGAGAGGAACAGAGGCAAGGTCAGAGCTGGATCTGCGGGGAGCCAAGAAGAGCCCCTGCAAGGGCCATCCCAGCCAGCTCTTGCCATGGCCAGGAGGGAGCAGGGAGCAAGGGAATCAGCCCGAAGCTGCTGGCCACGAATGGCCCACGTCGCCCTGAAAGCTCCTTGTGCTCTGCCCACGGGAGCTGAGCCCTCCGCAGCTGGAGCAGGGCTTGCAGCTCCCCCCAGCAGCCCCCGCTGTCAGCACGCTGCCCTCACTCACTCACCAGTGCAGATCAGCTGCAGCTCTTGCTGCTGCCCCCTCAGGTGCCGCCCGGCCATGCCTGTGAACACAGAGCCTGTCACGGCCCCAGCGGCACAGCTCCCTGCCAGCGGCGCTGCCGGCGCTGTGGCCACACGGGCTGCTGGCCGGGCAGGGCTCAGCCCGGCCCTTGCCGCTCGCTGCCGCCCCAGGGCACGGCTGCCAGAGGGCGGCAGCAGCAATGCCCGGGCCAGGCGGGGCTCCACGGCGCCGGGCCCGGCTGGCACTGCCGGGGCAGCAGGCGGGGCCGGGGCCGAGATGCGGCGGGCCGGGGAGGGGAAGGGCAGCCCGGGCTCGGGACTCACCCATGAACCTGACGGCCGCCGCTCGCAGGGACTCCTGTGGGCTCTCCACGTAGCACAGGGCCCGGCGCAGGTGCTCGGCCACTCGGCTCCTGTCCTGTGCCAGCTGCAGAGAGCGGCAGGAGGGAAGGGTTGGTGCGGGCTCAGCCCCTGGGCCGGGCGCTGCCTGTGCCCAGCCCCGGCCTCCCCTGGCCGCACAGCCCTGAGGCGCGGCCAGCAGCCGCTGGCCAAGGGCTCCCGAGGGGAGGGGGCAGCGGGCCGGCTGCTGCCCGGGGAGCCGCAGTGTCGGCCCGCAGCCCCCCCGGGCCGGGGCTCCATGGGCACCTGGCTCTGGCCCACGGGAGCCGGGAGCAGAGCCCGCGTGGCTCAGGGAAGGCAGCGGCGTGTGGGGCGCAGGCTGGCGGCCGTGGCTGCAGCACTGGGCAGGGGCTCAGCTGCCGGCCGCACTCACTGAGCAGTGCGGTCAGGGGGCTTCTCCAGCCTGAGGCTGGGGCTTGCAGGCCGTCCTTACCAGGGCCTCGCCGAACCTCCAGGTCTGACCCAGCTGCAGCATGTGTTGGAGATCCTTTCTGTGCAGGAATGTGGCTGAACAATGCAGCGTTTCCCGGGAGTCCTGGAGAGCAGCAGAGACCTGGAGATGGCACCAGAGCCCAGGACCCAGGACCCGCACAGGTCCCTGTACCAATGCCAGGAGGAGGCTGCAGCCCACGAGGCCACAGAGCAGGAGGCAGCCAAGCCCCCCTGCCAGGGGGCCGGCAGCAGCCGCTGAGTCCTCACCTCTGCCACAAGCTGGTTCTTGTCATGGCAGTGGAAGAACAGTGGGAGCAGGCTCTGGCGCACATGTGACTTCAGGGCCTTTTTTTCCTCTTCTGGCCAAAAATACAGCATCTCTCTGAAAATGAACATGGAGCACACCTGCACCTGGTTATCATCCTGTATAAAAGAAAGAAGAGACCTCAGCATCGGCTGCTTCACACCCATCTGGGCACAGGCCTGAAAATGCACAGGACACAAAGTTTGCAGGCAGCAGCCAGTGGCCATGGCTGGAGGCGCAGAGCCTTACGTTGTCAAAGAGTGGCAGGAGCGCCCCAGCCAGCTGCAGGGCGAGGGGGCTGGCTAGCGGGGCACCATTGCACAGGAACAAACGGCTGAGGAGAACCACGGTCATCCTAAGCATGTTGCTGTCATTTTCCTGCAGCAGCTCCACGAGCCTTTCACGCAAACTCCACATTCTTATTGCGGCCTGCGTGGAACATGAGTGTGTGAAAGGCCATCCTGCTGCCACAGGGCCCAGAGGCCAAAGGCCTGTGCCAAAGCACTGGAGCAGCTGAAGCGGGAGGCAGGAGAGCTGGGAGCAGCTGCCTCAGCACCCCAAGGCCAGGCAAGGGCAAGCGACTGCCTTGCTCAGCCCCACGCTGGCAGCATGGCTTCAGTCGCTGCCCTCTTCTCACCGAGACATTGGTGCCGAGCACCAGGAGGCCTCTGAGTGCCAAGCGACGCATCTCCCTGCACTCGCTCTGCAGCTTCTTGGACATGACCTCCAGGATGCTGTCACGGCATTCACTCAAGTCCAGGCAGTCCAGGGTCTGAAAGGCACAAGGCTGGTGATGGGGGAGCCGCACAGGGCCAGGCCCAGGCAGCAGCACAGGGCGCGGGCACCGTCCCGGGCAGCTGTGGCCACGAGAGGGCACAGAGCCGGGAGGCAGCTCAGCCAGGCAGTGCTGGCCTTCAGCCTCACCTCCACAAGGAACGCCATGGCAGCCAAATCCCGGCATGGCGTGTCTTTGCAGAGCAGCCCAAGCAGGTGGAATGCAATTGTGGAACACAAGGCTTCAGATGCATGGTGCATTTCTCTGGTAGGAGGAAACAGGAAGCAAAACCCTGAGGTAGCAGGGCTAAAGCTCTCCCAGGACTGACTCACAGAGGTCTGGCCTTTCTCCAGCACCCAGCAAGGGGGAGCCGAGCCCCTCTCCCGGCCTTCTGCAGTCTCCTTGGCTGTCCCTTGGTGACAAGGCCTTGTGGCCCACGACCAAGGGGCCCCACTGTGTGGGGCACCCCGGGAACAGGGCACAAATGCCAGGGGCAGTTGGGGAGCAGGGCGTCTCACCTGGCCAGCATGCCCACAGCACAGTGGTGGGTGTCAGCACAGAGCAGTGTGTCCCAGCCATGCTTGTCTTCCATTGCCACCACCACATCCTCATAGTGCAGTCGGCAGAGCAGGGCCTTCAGGGTCTGCTCTGCAAAGCTGTGTGCAGAGAAAATCCCAGGTCACGCTGGGAGCACTGGCTCCTGCCCTGGGCACGTGACAGGGACACGAGGACTGGGATGGAGCACCTGTTGGGGCTGGTGGCAAGGCCGTGTTGCTGCTGGCATCCCTTCCAGAAGGTATCGGCTGCCTCTGGCATATCCAAGGTGCTGAAGAGCACTTGGAAGAGCAGATACACAAAGAGGCGAGGGAAATGAATGGTCACCACATGTGGGACACAGGGCATCTGGAGGATCTTCCACATCACCACAGTTGCCTGCAAAGGACAGAGCAGCCCGAGCTCAGCGCCGAGGTGTCCGTGTGGCAGGGAGAGGCCAGTGGAGACACAGGGGAAGCACGGGGCCTGGTGGCTCTGAAGCTGCCCCTGGGCCAGGTTTCAGCCCAGCAGGGAGAGGCAGCAAGACACCATGGTGGAGGGAGGATGGAGACCTGATGGAGAGGTGAGCTTGGGCTGAGCAAAGGCCAGTTGCAGAAACTCACAGCCAGGGCAAGGACAGCCGTGTGGTCCCCATCGGAGGTGCACGTGCTGTGCTCTGGCCAGTAGGCCAGAACGTCAAGGAGTACGAGCATGGCCGTCTCTGCAGTCCTGCACGAGCACATGATGGTCTTCCACATGGTCAAAGCAGCTCTGTGGGGTTAGAGCTCTGTCTCAGGGGGTTTGGGACACAGCACTGTGGCCTGGGCCACAGTGGGGAGCTGAGCTGGCTGCCAGCTCTGCCTCTGCCCACTGGCCCTCAGCACGCAGGCAGCCCAGCCCCATGGGGACTGGCCCCTGAGGAGCAGGGAAGGAGCATGGCAGAACACTGGGGACTGGCAAAGGGAGGAGCCAGAGGGCCCTGGAATTCTCTGTGTGTCAGACCACTGGGACAGGCTCTACAGGGTGATGAGCTGCTGAGCCCTGAGCCTTGTGGGCCCATGAGCCCTGTACCTGTCACATGATGGGGCCAAACGCAGGAGAGCCATGACCACATCAGCGGGCTGTGCCTCTGTCAGATCCAGAAGGGGCCTGTACAGGTTGTACTCAGGAAACTCATTTGCCACGAACCACTGGTGGATGTACCTGATTATGGCGGGCACCTGGAGAGGCAGGGGAGACTTGGAAAGCTGCCAGAGGGAGTCATGTGCCCAGCTGCCCCAGAGAAGTGCTTCCCTTGCCAGCACACCGCCATGGCCTCAAGGCTTACAGTGAGCAGCAGGCGTGGCTTGGGAGGCCAAGCAATTGCTGTGAGGATGGATGCCAGGCCACAGGCTGCTTACTTGCTTTGGACTGGAAGGACCCTCCTCCACAAGCATATCCAGCAGGGCAGCACTGGTGTTGGTTTTGAAGATGGGAGGGTACACTCTGACCACAGTGCCCATTACGCTGGTCTCTTCCTCCCGAATCCTCTTCATGAATTTGCACACCATCTGTAGCAGATGGGCAAGAAGCCGGGGATGTTGCATGGAGTGGTCCACACACGGTGCTGGGCTGAGCAGGGACAGCAGGCCCAGCCCAGGTGGGGGTGGCTGCAGGTACCTGCGCTGTTCTTCGGAAGCGGCCACGTCTGCGCTCCTGCTGCTGTGTGTGCTCCAGGGCTGCATCTGGCAAAGAGTGAGCGCAGCCAGAGCTGAGGGGCTGCGGGAGAGGCCGGAGAACACAGCCCAGCCCTGCGCTCCCCAGGCAGGGAGAGCCCCGGGATGCTCCAGGGGGATGGAGCACGGCTCCTACGGGGTGTCTGCCCGGCCCCTCTTCCGTCCTGTCCATGGGCATTTCCCCAGGGGATGGGATGGCATGGCATGGCATAGGGCCAAGTTAGCTGCAGGCTCCAGCCCTGCAGCCCAGCTCAGCCACTCACCCTCCTGCGGTGGTTGGAACGGCACCACCTCTTCGGTCTGCTGTGCTGGGACAGCACCAGGGCCTTCTTCCTCGTCCTCCACGCCGACCAGCTTGGGCACTCTCGGGGCTCTCTGCTCCATGGCTGTTGTTGGAGCACGCCCCAGCAGCGAGCCCAGCCGGTGCCGCTCCTGCAGGGCCTCCTGCGCCTCACCTGCGGGCGGGACGCGGCGGTCAGCGCTCGGCCTGGGGCCAGCAACGGCCCCCGAGCGCCCCTCACCCGCCCCGGGCCGGCCATGCCCAGGCGTTCCATCTTCGGAACGCGGCACGGGAGGCTCGGGGCTGGCGGCCGCGCTGCCGAGCGGCGGAGCTCGGGCCGGGGAAGCCGCAGCGGAGGCGGCGGGAGCGGCTGCGCCGGGTGTGTCCTCCGCGGGCCCCGGGAGGAGCCGGGGCCGGGACCGGGGCCGGGACTGGAGCCTTCCTCGGGGCCGGAGCCGGGCTCGGGCCAGGCGGAGCCGAAGGGCGGCGATGCCGCCCCGGCCCCCGGCACCGATGCCCGCCCGGCAGCGCAACCGCCACCACGGCCAGAGCCGGGCGGAGGCGAGACCGCGGCGGGACGGCCGGGGCCGGGCTCGGGGCAGCCCCGCCCGGGGCCGGGGGCGGGCCGGGGGCATGGCCCGGCCCATCAAGGGGAGGGGGGAGGCGGGGAGGGGAGAGGGACGCCGGGCAAGGGACCCCGAGAGAAGGGTGCCCGATAGCGGGAAAGGGAAAGAGAGAGAAAGAAAGAGAATAAGAGAAAGAAAGAGAGAAAACGAATCTGTTTTTTGCTGCTTCTTCCGCTGCTGCTGCCGCCGCTGCCGCCGCTGCTGCCGCTGCCGCCGCTGCAACTGAAGCACCGGGGCCGTTCGTCCCCGTGTCCGTTCCCCGCTCGCCCCACGAGCCCCACGTTCGAGCCCCGCGCGCCCCGGGGACAGCCCCTCCGTCTGTCCAAACACGGGAACTTTGCAGCCTTGAGCCCGGATGCAGAGCCCTGACTCCTGCGCACTGGCACAGCGATCCCCTCGCCTGCTGCTGTGCATTGTCCTTGCTGAGGGTCAAACACTGTCGGGGCACCTTCCCTTGGGGTAGGATTCCTACCTGACCCAAGCACTGCACTTACATCTCCAGTGTTGCTTTCCAGTAAAAACAGGGGAAGGAAAACTGTGTGTGGCTCATGGTATTTTAGACCACCTAAAAATCAATAAGTCACTGATCTGAGAGGTGAGGTGCAGCTGGAATTACTGGGATGGAGAAGTAGTGCAACATGGAAAAGGAGAGCATAGAAATTAACAGAGGAAAACATCTTGGATTGTTTCCTTCATTTTCATTTCCCTTCTGGAAAGCTGTTTCAGTTTTACAGGAATCTTCTCCTGTCTGCTCTTCCCAAGAATCTCTCATGGAGAGCAAGGTTGAGCATCGGTCACAAGACTTTCCACCAGGAAATTACACCACTGGTGAAATTTTCATTGTGACTGTTTGTGTTGGTTTAGGGCAAATTTTGGGAGGAGACCTCCAGAAGGGGTCCGTCTAGAAAGCAAGTTCAAGCGGCCTCTCCCCCTACTAGTTCAGGAAAAGTTTTGCCTTGAGAAAAGTGAAAAAACCCCCAGTTTATTTCACAAGTAAAGTATTCACAAGCATGAAAAATGAACAATATTAACTCAAACCTCTGACAGTGCTGAAGAGATGGCAAATTCAGAAAGTCCTTTTTGTGGGTTGTAGTTGGCTCACTCGGTCTCTCCTGAGTCCTTCTGGTGCTGGAATGCAGCGTCCAAGAGCACAGAGGGCCACAGGTGTGAGCTGCTGCCGGTGTTTTTCTGGGTTTTCAGTCCAGAGCAGGTTTAAACAATTCCAAGAAAAAGGAAAGTCACAGTCCAAAGGAACTTCTCTGCCTAAGCTAGCTAAAACCAAATTGCTAGACCTGGGCTGTGAAGGCATTGGGAAATTTCCAAATCTGGGCACTGGCGGTCCCAGCAAACACCAGAGCTGGATGATGCTGGAGCCAGAACCTGCAAAGTTCAAAATTATGGCTTTCTGTGCCAGCAAATCACTGGACTTGGGCTGTGCTGGCACCAGGTATTTTCCAAATCTGGGTACTGGGGCAGCAAACACAAGATGTGGTCGGTGCCAGACCCAGTAGCAGAAAGTTGCCGGGTTTTGTCTTTCTGTGCCAGCAAATTGCTGCACTTGGGCAATTTCCCAGCACTGGGAAATTTCCAGATCTGGGCACTTGCGCAGCAAACACCAGACCTGGGTGGTGCTGGTGGCAGCACTGGGAAGCTGCTGGGTTCTGGCTTTCTTTGCCAGAAAATTGCTGCATTTGGGTTGTGCTGGCACTGAGAAATTGCCAAATATTAACTTTCTGTGCCCGGAAATTGCTAGAATTATGCTGTACAGGCATCTGAAAAATTCCGGATCTGGGCACTGATGGTGTCAGCAAACACGAGATCAGAGTAGTGTGGGCACCAGGTATTTGCCTGGTTTTGCTTTCTTTGCCAGCAAATTGCTGCACTTGGGCTGTGGCCGCACAGGGAAATGTCCAGATCTGGGCATGGGCGGTGCCATCAAACACCAGGTCTGGGTGGTGACAGTCTTGGCACCAGGAAATTGCTGCCTTTTGTCTTCTTTTTCCAAAGAATTGCTGCACTTGGGCTGTGTTGGAATAAGAAATGTCCAGACTGGGGTACGGGCAGTGGCAGCAAACACCAGATCTTGGCATTGCTCGTGCCGGCAGCAGAAATTGCCAGATTTTGGCTTTCTTTACCAGAAAATTGCTGGATTTGGCTCTGCCAGAACAAGGGAATTTCCAGATCTGGGCACTGGTGGTGGCAGCAAACACCAGACTGGGCGGTGCCAGACCCAGCAAAGTTGGAAATGAATTTGTAAAGAATTTTTAAGGTTTGATAGAAGGTTTCTATAGTATGTATACAAGTGTCACGATCCATCCTTACGAACGGATTTTGTGGTAGTTTGTGGGTTGATCTCAGAGTGCAAAAAAAACCGACACGGTACAGAGAGTTGCTGCTATAACCAAAACAAATGTACCTTTATTGAATAACCACAGCAAAATGCATTGAGGAGGAACTGGGGGAAAAGGGAAAAATAAGGAAAAAGAGGGAGGAAGAGAAAGGAAGGTATAGAGCTACCAACTGTTTTACTAGGCCGGGACTAGACTCAGAGCTAAGCAAACTCATGCAGCCAGGTGACATTCTGTAACATCAGAAGCTGGCAATCATGAGCACTTTGCTGTCAGAAGGTTACAGTTTGCACTGGGCCCAGAAGTGTTTTTCCCTAAGGCAAAGCAAATTGAAATGTGAAGTTTCAAAGCTTCAAATGACTATGAAAGGAAACTGCAGAATAATTTCTGGAAGGGCAGCATTGTCAATGATCATGCAGCCCACCAAGAGCTGGAGCTGAATCCAGAATTGCTTCTTCCAACTGTGCAGGAATTCATTCCACTGGCAAGCACTGGTCCATGGGAACAAATGATCCCCTAGCTCGGGGCTGAATGGCGCCCAGGCTGCAGTACAGATTGGAGGAACCCTTGTAACTTGTTATTGGCCTCCCAGTGCACTCATCCTTCTGCAAACAAGGTGCAAACAACACAGCTGCACTGCTGTCCCGGGCAAATATACATACAGGTGATGTTGCCAAAGCAGTGCATCGTTTCCCAGTGAAATACATGACCTCTTCTTACGTATGGAATTGTGACTGAAGACACCTGTGAGCCAGAGCCGTGGGAGATTGCAAAGGAGCAAAGCTTTGGGATTTGGGCACACTTCTCTTGGTTTCTTTGCTCAGGCCTTTGGTGAGCACAGAACACACCTAGGTAGAAAACCTTTGACTAGATAGGATCTTTTGGATCCATTGTCCCCTAAACAGGTCAACAGGTGACTCTGTTGTAATGCCAAGTAACAAAGAGCAGCACAAATGACACAAAGAAACCATGGCCAAAGAGGAGGAGGAGAGGCCCAATGAGGAAAGGATGTGGTGAGACACTGGCACACTGAATGAGCTGCACTCCCATAATCTCTAGGCTAGCAGGTCCTGGTCTCACATTCTCCTCTTGGTTTATTTAATTTTTTTTTTTTAATTTATTTTTTTCATCATCAAAATAAAATATATCCAATTAAAAATATGTCACCAAATTTTAAAGATACAATCAAAACACGATAATTCAAAACTACATCTAAAGATCAGAACATATGTACAGCTGTAACTATCAAGCCTAACGCATCAGTCCTATTCTTCAAACACTCTTCACACAGGCGGCAGCTTCTTCCTGAGCTTGGAGGAAAGAGAGCTCTTCTGGACGGGAGGCGAGGACTTTGTGGGTGAGGGAACTTGGGAAGTGTCCGGAGAAAACTTCTCGGTAGGACTGTAACCAGCCAGATCTGCAAAACTGAGACACAAAGTTTAACAGAGAGGCAAAGTTTAACGGAGGCCACCATGTAAACCTAAAGCAATCTGAAGCTCCATAATTCCTGGGACACATTTCCTGGAAATGTCTAAACAGCTGCACAGGGAAACATGCTCCTGCTGGCAGACACTGAGGCAGGCCAGGGCAAACCCTGAGCCACTTGCCCAGAGCTGGCACAGGCACAGCCTGGCCTCTGGGCTGCCCTGGGACAGCAGGGAGCCCAGAGCCCTGTGCTCCCCAGGAATGGCTCAGCTGCACACGCACCCTCCTGCTCCTCTGCCTGCCCCACAGCTCAGCAGCCCTGCAGCTCCAGGGGCACTGGCACAGCACAGCTCAGTGCAGGGGCACATGCAGGGCACAGCTGTTCCCTGGCAATGTGCACAGCCTCTCTGGGCTGCCACAAGACCCTTCCTGCCAGCAGGGATTGGCCCAGCTCCCCCCTCACCTCTGTGTGAGGCTGAGCCATGATTGCCTTCATCTTGTCCTCCATCTGGAGCTGCTTCAGGCCCCCCATGCCATGACTAGGAAATGTGATGGAGAGAGCGGGGACAGATGCACACCCTTCCTTAGGATTTTGTCATTTTTGGCACAGCACAAAAGGCAAATCCAGAGGTGTCCAACTCAGCGCTTCCTCAGCCTTCTGGAGAACATCTTGCCTTCACCAGCCCAACATTTTGGAGAGGTTTTCCCGCACATGTGGAGGCTTGCTGGCAGCACATTTCTTCAGCTGGGTGCCCATCACCTTGCAGAGGGCAGAGGCCAGCTTGGTGGCCACGGTGCGGACGTTGGCGCTCCGCACAGGCAGCGCCTTGTTCCCCAGGCAGGACCAGAGCACGGGCAGGGCGTCGCGCTGGACAACTTCAGGGCTCCTGGCACGAACCCCCTGCACAAGCACTGCCGGGACAGAGACACAGCTCCTTACCCACCAGCCTCACTGCAAACAGGGATCTGCCTCTGCTGCTTCTGCTTCTTGCCAGCCTCTCTGGCCAAGAGCAGCAAAATAGCACCCAGAGCCCCTTGATCCAGAAACGGGCAAAGCAGCTGATCATCCTGGAAACAGAACCACCAACCCCTCAGCACTAATTGCTCCAACCAGAGCCTTGGCCCTGTGGCAGACTTCCTACCTTTCCTAAATTATTTCACAATCTCCGCATGAACAATGAATGAAATGTCCAATTGCCTTGGATTTCCATTAAGAAGTTGCCTAAACCCACACTGAAGATTTGGAAATGTACCATAGAGAGGAAATGGAGAGATTTCTAATAAAAGGGATGATTCCATTTTTGTAACTTTGATGTCAAGTGCCAGATGCCTAATCTGGCTCTTCCCTGTGCTCAGTGGCACACAGCAAAGGGCAGGATTAGAACTCACCTCAAAACTCCAGCCCACCAGAGATGGCTGCTGCCTGACAGCTGGATGAGAAACATCAGTGACCAGCTGGTGTCTTTGGCAGAATGCTTTTGGGGCTTCCAACAAAGAGCTGTTTCAAACCTCAGGGCATCTCTAGAGAATTACCCATACCCCATTGCCTTGGCATTTGGGCATCTCTACATTTTATTGCCGTTTTCGCTCCCAATGTTAATGGCATTTTTTCTTATATGTCCACTGAAATAGGGGCATAGAGAAAGAAAAATGCTACACATGGGACTGAAATGTAACCAAAACACAAGTGTTTTCTCATATTGTCTCTGAAATCTCTCTGCCCATTTTCTGAACTGAACTGTATCAAACACGGACAAAGGTTTAGTAGCAACAGGCTCCTTGCAACAGGCACATTTGGCTAAGAGATGAAAACCTGAAATGCTCTGGAGACCATTCTTATTTTCTGATCGGACAAAATGTTATTTAGCAGCAATTTAATATTCTGTGGCGGAAGAGACTTCATTTTCTCTATGCTGTTATTCCACCAGCAGACATCAACATTGAAAGAGCTCCTGCAAGTACCCAAAACCAATTCTGCTAAGCAGGAAAGGGTTATGGTACCCATTTTAAAATGGGAATTCATTTGAATTTAAATGCAATTAAAGACATCAGTGACTACTGAATGTGAGGAACAGCTGTCCGGTCCTGCTAAATCTCAGAGAGAACATCTGCTTTTTCTAAAGTAGTCCTAATTTATGGGTAATTCCTTTATTTGAAAAAGAGATCAAAAGAAGTGCTAAACTAAATGCCCTATTGCTGGAGATCTATATTTTTCAAATGCTCTTTAAAGGGCCTTTGACATTCCCAATCGCTGAACATGCCCTTTTCAGATTCCTAATGAAGACACAAAGTGTATTAAACCTTGCATTTAAAGATGTTGGCATAATTAGCAGTGGATTTAGCCCCAGTTAAAACAAGGCTATCAATCATCTTCTCTGCTATATATTGAGATTATCCTTTTTCCATTCCTTGGCTCTTTCTGACATAGCAAGCTCCTCTGAGGAATCAATTATCAGCTGCATTTGCAGCATTTTGCACAGCGCTGACACAGGCAGACACTGTTTGCACACCCTGAAAGGCTCAGTCCAAGGCCACTGTGACAGCACAGGCAGGGAGCCTCAGCACTCTGCTTCTGTCCCTGTGCCCCAGAGGCTGCCTTGCACTAAACCCGTGCCTCTGATACCTCTGTTGAGTTCTGGCCTAAGCTGTGACCCCCAGGCTCTGCACGGTTCAGCCTCAAAACTTTCCAAGAGAAAAACAAGAAATCTGTGAGGACAAAACAAACTGATGCCCTGAAACAGCATTTGCCACCATTTCCCCTCAAAGATCACAGATGTCCCTGAGCTCCCCAGAGAGGAGCCAGCTGGGGCATTTTTAGCCCTCCCTTTGCTGGAGGTGGTTCTGAGATGCCCCAGTGAGAGCCCAGCCCCAGGCCGAGCGCTGCCCCCATCTCAGGTGTTGCCCAGCTCTGCAGCAGCCAGGGAAAACCTGCCCAACCCACCTGCCTTGGCTCTGGGGCAGCAGGGACAAGCTCAGCACCTCCTGGTTTGGAGGAGCTGCTCTGCTGTCTGCTCACAGGCATTCCCTGTAAATGCTCCCTGGGAAGAGCTCTTGGCTCAGAAGGGGAGGCCGTACCTGTGATACGCTCGGTGACATCCAGCAGGGCTTGGCCACTCAGGTGATTCCATTGGTGGCTGGACTCTTTCAGCAGTGACACTTTTATCTACAAGGGAAACACATGTTTCTGCTCACTTTCCTCAGGTCATAGGAGAAAGGGCAGGGCCAACCCCATTTAATAAAATCAAGCACATTTCTGCAGATGTTTGAATCCTATTCTTCTTTCCTTCCAGCATACTTGGCAGGGTTTTAAATTCCAAAAGAAAAGCTCTCCTTTCACATTTGTAAATCCAAACTTGTCTGCTGTAGCAGGAGCTGTGTTAAAACATTTCACATCAGGGACCTCGAGAGTTCAGTCACATGGAAGCAGTGGAAAGGTTTTGCATCCCAGAGCAAAAAGGAAGAGCCCCATACTTGGGTCACAGAAAGGCACTGAGTCAGGCAGTTCCTGAGATCACAAAGCAGCTGGGGAGGAGAAAGTGGAAACTCCTCTTGAAGACCTGCCTCTTCAACACTCCTTTGTTCAGGCATATTCCACCAGTACGGAATTTTCAGAGCTGACATAAATGTGTGTGGCAAAGGAATTTGGACCAGCCCTTGCCTATGCAGTTAATTGCTGTGGCCACCTTGCCCCATGCAAAACAACAGGTGGAACAAGGCATCCTTGACAGCTGGGTTTATACCTCTTTGTTCTAAAGAAATGAACTTGGTGAATCACAAGTTCCCCTTTGAAAATAGAAGAAAAGAAGAAAAGTGGAAAATAGGCAGCTAATGCCTCTAATGTAGAGCCTCCCAGGTGGCTGCTCTGCAGAAGCTCTGGTGGGTCAGTGTCCCTTCATGCCAACAGCAAAGCTGTTCATTTGGGAAGTCAGACGGGGCCCAAGCAAACTCCAAACCCCCTTTGCCTCTGAACTGTAGCAGAGCTGTAGCCCAGGACTTGCTCTTCAGACAAGCAGCACAGAGCCAAGGGCTCCTGGGACTGTTGGGAAATGCTGATCCCATTCCAGCCTGTTGGGGATGGTGCATAAGGACTGCACCTGCACAGCCTCTGGTGGGTGTCAGCTGCAGTGTTCCACAGACAAGAGCAGCTGTCAAGGCACTCAGCGCTCTCATGTGCAGGAGAGACAGAGACGAAGCTGAGGAGAGTCCCTGCCAGGGCTCAGCCTTACCCAAATGAGCAATGGATTCTTCCAGTGCTTTCACAGCTGCCCCACGAACCCTGGGATCCTTTGAGTTCAGGTTCTTTGTTATTCCCTCCACCAAACCAATGATCACCGGGTTCAAGGCATCTTTCAGGGCTCCTGTGATTTCAGCCAGCACGTCCAGCGCCCTCTGCTTCACTTTCTTGTGGCTGTCAGATATTCTCAGGACAAAATATTCAAAAATCTGTGAAGAGAACAAGCAACGTGAAAGCTGGATTCAAATGTCCTTGTTTGAAGAGTGGCTGTAGCAGTCAGCAATGTCAAAGATGAAAGTGATTCTTTCTGTCAGGTCAGCACTCACTTGCACAATTTCACTGTTTTCCTGGGGGCAACTCACTGGAATGGTGGCACAACCTCATGCTGGTTGAAAGATTTTCTTCTGTCTTTAAGAGGTTTGGCTGGGGACAGAATAGTTCCTATGGTATTTCTCTCCATCTATAAATCATTAAATTAATTCAATTTATTAATGCTAAAGAGTACCTTTGCTTTGAATGGAAGCAGATATTTACAATGCCCGGTTTTCTATACAGTTGCCTCAAGTACTGAGGGCAATTATGATTTTGCCAAAACTATGGCTGGAGGAGATCTAAGTTTTCTTTTGTTTGTCTCAGAGCCAGTGTCTGGAGCAGTGCAGGGCTATGATCAACTCTTCCAGGATCCGGACCATTTCTCTAAGTAACAAGTAGACTTCTGAAATGTCATGTGCTGTACAGCTCTCATTAGAGCAGGTTCAGTCCCTTGACAGCCTCATTATCAGGCACCTTTTCCTGGAAAAAGGGAAAAAGCAGCTACTGGGAGGAGAAGGCAGAGATGAGTCCTTAGCTGTTTTCCTCCTTTTCCAAAGAGAAAAACAGACCCCCAAGAAGGGAGAGCACTGTCTTTACCAAGAGGAATAGGAACAAGGAGGGAAATGAGTAGCCAGAGCTGTGCCTGTGTAAGACAAGATGGAGTATATAGAAGTGTTCTTAAAAAAAGCAACTGGGTTTAAACCAACCCAGCCTGATACTTCTCTTCCCTATGCAAACCCATTTTTGGTCTAGAGAACAACTGCCATGCTTTCAGGGGCTGGATTCCCTTCACTTCACCCAGCTGGGAGTAGGAGAGAGCAGCAGTTACATCAGCAGAAAATTCTGCCCTCATCTGATGAACAGCATCAATAGGCACCCGCCAGACAAATACAGCGGGACTGAAACAACTTGTCCTGAAGCCTGGACCTGAATTAAATTTTTTCTGGGTAAGAGGGACCAGAGTGTCCCAAACAGCCCGGACAGAGTGCCAAGACACACTGAATTAACTTTGCTGCTACAGGCTCAGGAAAGGAGCTAAAGGAAAGGAGCAGTGAAGATACCCTACATACTTGGGCAATGTTAGTGGAGATGAGCTGGGGGCTGGTTTTGCACAGGTCTAGGAGGAGTTCCACTCCTTCCATCCTTGTCTGAAACCCCTTGGCTTCCAGGAGATGGTAAAGCTTCTGGAGCAGCTCCGTTTCTTCCACAGCTGGAGGTGATGTGACCTGGGCTTTTGCACAGTGTAGGAGGTGTCCATCAGAGGGAGATTTCACCCTGGAAAATAAAACCAAATGAGGACCTGGTGGTGTTAATTATCGCAGCATGGCATCCCTGTCGAGGAAATAATTAGCATTGACTCCGTGATTCCAGAAGGCTGATCAATCACTTTATTATACTATACTATACTATACTATACTATACTATACTATACTATACTATACTGAAACTCATCACCCTTACAGACAGTCTGATACACACAGACCAGATTGGTCAATTGAATCCAAAACACCATCACCAGTGGCCAATTAAGAAATTACCCTTTTGTAAACAAATCTCCATACCACATTCCACATGTTCACAACAACAGGTGCAGCAAGTGAAGATAAGAATTGTTTCTCATTATTTTCTCTGATCTTCTAACATCCTTCCCCAGGACAATGCCTGGCAAAGTTGTGCCTGCTGCTCTCTATGGAGAGAGCTGCAGCCACAGACAATACCTTCAGTTAATTGTGATCAAAACATCTTGAGCAGCTTCCCTAATCATGTGATTTCAAGCTGGAAAATCATGAGGCTCTGAAGAACAACGTGGACTTCATGTTAATCGTTATGGCAGACAATCTGCAAGTGACATTCTCACCAGTGCTCACTCAGGAAAACCAAGGATGAGATGCATCTGATCTATCTTCAGATAGCTGCCAGGGCACACAGGTCACAATGGGTGTCTTTTTGTCTCTCCATTTTTGTGGAAACCCCTCCAGAGAAGTTGTGTTCAGCACAATGCAGAAGTAGACATTTTTTATCCTAGAGCATATCTAGAGTGGGGAAAGGAAACAATCTGTGGCACTGGTCATCTCTGCCAGAAAGTTTTTCCTGAGGAAGAGACATGTAAAGTTTGCCATGTGCTTTGTCACATCTAAGAAAAGTGCTCAGTACCGTTTGCTAGCAGAGAATGGGGCCTGGGGCTTCTTTGAGCCATCGTTCCTCTCCTTCACCGGCTCCTTGACAGATGGGCCTTCACCCTTCTGGTTTTCCATCCCCTACAAAGACATAGAGAAACCTCATCAATCTTTAGAATATAAAACAGGAAATTCCCTGTTTAAAGCACAAGTTAGAACCAGGATCACTGCTACCAAGGCTTAGGGAAACATTTCCTAACTTACAGATGGAAACAGACCAGAGATTCAGTGATGCCAACTCTTTGTTTTCAATAGCCCAAGGCAGGTTATGGGTGCTACCACACTGAGCAGCAGTCTAAAATCCCAAATTCCTTAGTCTTGAGCATAAATGGGAATAATGCAAACTGGTAGGCAACAAGTGTTTGTAAAGGAATCAACAGAAAAAATTGGACTCTTTTGGGGGTTGGCCCGTTGTGTTGGAAGTCGATTTGGTTCAACACTCACTCTCCCTGTGCCTGCACAAAGGCAGGCTCCCTTCTTTAATGTCGATTTAAAAAAATATAAAATCCTCCCCCAAACAAACAAAGGATTTTTCGCTCGATGCTGCTGAATTCACCAAGCTTCTTCCAACTCCACAGGGCTGGACAGCAGGGCAGTATTCCCAAAAGACAGACAGTCATTGTAGTAACTAGGATTGACCTGGACATCTTTTGTAAATTTGGGAATTTTCTTGGCACTACTACTTCCAGTGTCCTTTGCAAAGACTCTTGTATCTTCAGAAGCACAATTCTCACTTAATTGCTTTAGAGGGGGCAGAGTAGGGAGAGCATGGTGGGGGCTTACACTTAAATGTAAACCCATTTTCTCCTCTTTCCCTTTCCTCTTTGTGACCGATATTGAAAATATTCAAAACCCCACTTTTCCCTAATAATATCAGTTCCTTTGTGGTCTGCAGATGAACAGGCTGAGGATTAACAGCTCATTCCCAGGAGCAAAATGATTCAGCAGAACAGGATAGAGCTAAAGACAGATTGGGTATCTTTGATTTCATATTAGCAGAGGCAATACTTGCACAAAGGAGACATTTCTCCTGCCAAGCACTTACTTTCTTCTGAGTTCTTGTCAGAATATCTTCCAGGTCATGGGGGAAAAGAGATTGTTCCAAAAGCATTTTAAATTGTTGATGATTGAGCAACATCTTCACCATCTCCTGTCCATAATGCCTAAGGAAGGAAGGCAGGAAGGAAGGAAAGAAGCAAAAGAAAAGTGAACAAACAAAGGAAGAGTGTTAACAGAAGAGGCTGATGCCTTAAACTCATCAGGTGCAATCCTTGCACGAGAAGGCATTACCTACTCAGCAAAGAGGGAGATTTACCTCACTTGACACTGCACAGTGCTGTCAGCTGAACACAAGAGGCAAGAGGAGAATATGGGGCAACAGAAAAATAGCATTTCACTCTGAAACTGGGGGTGTGCTTCTGTGGCATCAAAGGATCCCAGGGAACAAGCAAAACACATCTGCTTTGTTGTCAGAGCCTATTAGCAGTGTCTTGCTGCCATTGCACAGTAATTTGCCTTTCTTTAACTGGCAGGGAAGCCAGGACAAAGCACCTCATGCATCCTCTTGATAATTCTATACTATGGGTATGCACAGGGACAGCTAGTTGCTCTGCTAGTTGCTCTTGGCAGCGATTCATGGGAATTTCATCACCAAAGGAAGGGGATTTTGGTGGTTGGGGTGGATTTTGCTACAAGGAAACCACAGTTTTCTTCAAGAAGAAACGTGGAGCTCACTGAGCCACAGATAACAGCATTCTAGAAATCTGCAGAACAGATTTAGAAAGACTGAATATGTTGGCTAAAGACGCCTGAAATATTTCTAGGATAGTCTGAAGCTAATGAGAAATGGATGTTTGGGATGCTTCAGTGATGAACATTAGCCAACATTTTGGCTTTGTGTTGTGCACCTGAGGCCAAACAAAAGTGTTGGACTGGCTGATCTGAGCTCTTTTGATCTCAGTAAAGAATCCTTCAAGCCACAGCAAAAAGGTGGCAATGCTCCTTTTTGCTGGCCAACCTCAGGTTTCCCAGTACAGCCATTTGCCCAGGCAGCCCAGAGCAGTGGTCACAGTGCCAAGGCTGACAGAGCTCAAGAAGAGTTTGGACAATGCTCTCAAGCACATGGAGTGACTCTTGGAGTCACTGCCCATGGCCAGGAGATGGACTCTATGACCCTGATGGGCCCCTTCCAACTCAGCATATTCCATGATTCTATGACCCTTATTCACACCGTGAGGTAACTTCATATTCTCTTTAGTTTCCACTCTTGTATGGTTTCACCTTTACAGCCAGACACAAAGCGGTTTTCCTGTTTTGGGAGGTGAAATGCGGATCATTACCTTGTGTCCTTGCGGCAGTCCTGAGCAAGCTTCCCTGCCACGTGTGGCAGCCTCTCAGCCCTGGCTGTGCCTGCGAGCTGGGTGACTCCAATTCTCTCCATCAGGGACAGGAGGAGTTGGGCCGCACACTCGCGCACCGGGGCGGGGCGGCTGCTGGGGAGGAGAGAGCAAACCCTGGGCACAGGGACAAGGAGCAGCAGCAGCGCCGGCCTTGGCCAGAGCTGCTCCCTGCCCTTGCTGGGTGAAGGAGCCTGGGCTGTCCCTGCACCTTCAGGCACCTGCAGAAGGTTCTGGCCTCAGGGAAACACAAAGGTAGCATTGTACACAAGGCCTGCCTGCACGGAAGAGGGAGAATTCAGTCTCCCTGCACTGTCTGATACTCAATTTCTTTCACGGTATTTACTCTGAGAAAGATTAAAGAAATAGATGACACATGAATAATTTAGAAATTAAGGGCAATTGATGCTGACCCATCAGAGGTCACTCACTACACAGAGCTGCAGCAGGATTGAGGCTCTTTCCAGCCATTTATCCCCAAATCTGCAGACCTTTGGAAAACAACAAATGCAGGGAAAACACGTTGTGGGCCGTGAAGTTGCAGAATATCCAGCAATGCAGCCTGTTTCTTCTGTGAGGCTTGGCAATGGATCCATCTGAATGTTTTACCCTATTCCAAAGCTGAGGAAAGGGTGGCAGGCAGTTTAGCCAGGCTGTCCTGCTCTAGAGAGCGTCTCTTGGGAACTAGCAGGCCCAGCACCAACATTTAAGGCAGCATTTGCTCCAACTGTCCCATGGCAGTCAGCCTGTGGAGGTGCCTGTAAAGTGATTCATCATCTCAAGGCTAACATGAAACATCACTTTGAATAGAAAGTAGAGCTCTAAGGCCAGGACAGTCATACAAGACTCCTTTAGCAGGAGCTGCACCTGCTGTGCAGGCTGTGCCACACCCAGCAGATTGTCCCCCACGTGCTCCACGCCCCAGCAAGGACCCTCCTCATTTCTCAAGTTAATGGCATCATGAGGAGACATGGTTTTCCCAGGGCCTCTCTGGTTAGAGCTGTGAAATACCAAACACTGCTCACAGCTGCAATTGCAATTGTCCCTCTGCCCACAAAAGCACAAGGCTCTATCCTTGGCCTTTGCATGCACTTTCCCTTCCCCACTGATCACCACATCTAGGAAAATCTGACAGACTGGGAGAACTCCAGGAAGCAGCAGGAAGCTGAGTCAGAGGAGCTTTAGTTTGGACATCAGGAAAAAGGGGTTTTCACCCAGAGGGTGGCTGGGCACTGGAACAGGCTCCCCAGGGCAGTGGTCACAGCACCAAGCCCGACAGGGTTGAAGGAGCATTTGGACAACAATCTCAGGCACTTGGTGTGACCCTTGGTCTGTTCTGGGCAAGGCCAGGAGCTGGACTCGATGGTCCTGATGGGCCCCTTCCAACTCCCCATATTCTACACTTCTGTGATTCTGAGAACTAATGGGCTGCAGGAGGGCAGAAATTGGTGACAAGAAGAAAGAAGTGAGGTTGGTTGGAGAATCAAGTCACTGAGTCCACAGAAGATACAGGATACAGGACCCTTCCCTCCCACCATTCCCATTCTCTGTCTCATCCCTTCTCCTTCACACACACACAAAGGTGAAGAATATCACTAAAAGAAAAGGAACCTACTTGGCTCCCATGTCCATGAGAGCAGTCATTGCTCGTACAGGAGTCGCATTCTCCACCATGATCCCCAGGGTCTGACTGGCTGCTTTCTGAACAAATTCTGGGGAGCTGGACACCATCTGGAGAAGGAGCCGAGCAACCTCATCCACCTCAGAGTCCATGTCCTTCTTCAAGGTCACAGAGAGCTCTCCCAGAGTGACAATGGCAGAGCAGGACACCTTGGAACGGAGGTTGGTCACCTGGGGAAGCCATGAGGGGAAACATAGGAATCACCTTGAAAAGAAAACCAGTTGCCTTCAACAGAAGTCCCAGGAAATGACAACACATCCCACTGTGTCCAGAGGAACATACAAGTACAAGAAGAGCAGGAGAGCACAAGCACAGAAAGGCACCAATTTCTGGCCTGAGACCTTCTCACTGCAGGCCTAAAATAAAAATTTCATTCAGTGTTCTACTTAACCCTTCTAAAATGTCCACAGCTTTGATTTTAGGCCCTTTTACAAAAAAATTAAAGCAAGGGCTGCTTTCAAATCATAAAGGCACAAGTGATAAAGATAAAAGAGTCAGGTGCTCCTGTTCAAAAAACCAACACCAGCAGCTGAAGCACTCAGCCAGGAAACAGAAAACACAGGCTCAGGTCTACAGAATAATTTGCAGTGTTGAATTACAGCTTGGACAGAGACTGGGACTCTGGCAAATAACATCATTAGTGTCTCAGTTTTTCATTTGCACATTGCATTATAAAGGCACCACACTCAAAGATGAGTGTCAGATACCCGACCTGCCTGTAAATACAGCTGCATGTACCCACAGATCCTACAGATAGCTGACAGACATTAGAAATCTCAGGTCTAAAACCAGAAATGAAGGCAGACCCTGAGCACACATGGAGATGAACAAGCACATACCTACTCTACACACCGTGTATGAAGTATGGGGGACAATTCAGAACAATGTTCTCACCTCGCTGGTGTTATGTTTGCCCAATTATCCCATCATTAAAAAGACCTAAACAATATTTAAAGTAGTAACAATTTTAATGAAATAATTAAGATGAAAAATATAAAATTGGATACAATATAATTTGATTAAAAGAAGGGATAATTTGGTTTCAATAATAGCGCATAAGCAAGAGATATCGCGGGGTATGGAGTGCAGGGTTCAATGACCCTTGCCACTTCACGTACAAGCTTGCCAAGTGAAAGTCACCCCTTATATGCCATGTGTCAATGCCATCTCCTCCTATTTTCGGTTCGTCACTTTTCTTTCTCCGCCTTCATTATCACCTTTACCACGCATGCACCACCACTTGGTTTGGTGGTCGCACAAGTCTTTGGGGGTCGTCACTGATGAAGGCCCTGTAGTCTTTTAATTCACCTTTGGGTTACACATGCGCACCAAGCCACTACAATGTAAGCCAAGACTAACGTATCACTACATCTACATATCAAAGCAATAAGTCCCTTATAATTAACATTTTCTTGGACCCAACCAGGTTCTTGGTCATTTTTAGCAACTGTATCTTCAGTTTCTTTCCTGTGGTCCTTGAGAACATCTGCTGGGAAAAGGGGGGTGGAGCCCCTCCTCTCCCTCTCTTCTTTGGCATTACTATTTTTAACTTATTTTATTATTTCCAGATATTAGTTACTGTATCAATATTGATTGCTGTTTCAATTTTTATCAGCACGAATCATACCTATTTACCACACTGGTAACTGCCAAGCAAACCTCACCAAGTCTACAAAGCAGGACCTCTGAATGGGACCCAGCCAGGTGTTTGATGCTGAAGAGTCCCTTCTCCTTCAGCTCCCTGGAAGGCAGAAGATTGATTTTTCTCTCCACCAAGGCAGCACCCTCTGAAATGACCAGGCTGGCAGCTCAGTTGAACAATGGGAGGTGCTTTTCAAGGAGTGCTTAATGAAATAGTGGAATGCATTGCCCCAGGATGCTGTGGCTGTCAAAAGCATTCACAAACCCAAGAGGCAAAGAGAGGGGTTTCAGAGTGGCCTTTTGAGAAGACAGCCTTTCTGAAATCTCTGGCACATGAGGCCCCTCTGTCACTGCTTCCTAGGAGCTGTGAGACCGGGCCATGCTGCTGTTTGTTGTCACCTCCCTGTACCTGTCCCTGAGACACAGTGCCACCGGGCTGTTATTGGGGCCTTTTCCTTCTTTGCCAGCCCCAGCAGGCATTCAGCAGGGAGAGTCTGCACTGGCTCTCTGGAGCTGAGTTTCCACTCTATGATCTCGGCCTCTCTGTCACCCCCTCCACTCCCCCTCACACATTCCCCAAAAAAGCAGCAGGATGTCTGCTGGCACCACCTCAGCCTGCAGGAAGGCCAAGTGGGTCCTGGCCTCTCCTGACCCACAGCACAGCTTTCTTTCATCCCAGCATGGAAATATAAAAACTGTATTATCACATCACACAGAGGGCCAGGAGCTTTTTATTTTGGCTGCAAGTGTCCACAGGGCATTGGGGAAGAGGAGAAAAAGAGTGTTTTGCAGCAAGCAACCCGGCTACTCAGGCAGGATGGTAGGGAAAGTGTCTGGAAGCTGCTTTTTAGGACTTTGGTTGTTCTGCTGAAGCTTCTGACAGAGCTGATGGGCAGATCCCAGAGCTGTGAAGAGTTCCTGGGAAATTTGTCCTTGGATATGTCTACGAATGCTCTCCCAGCCATGAACTGCCATCTGTGTCCTGTCCATATGTTACTGCCTTGACTGTTGAGTGTCTGAGGTGCCTCTTGAGGCTGCTATGGACCTCCTTCACCAAGGAATGGATTGTGATACAACATCCCTTCCTGCTTCTATTTGGGCACTGACAGAGCCTGGACCACTCTGGCTAGAGCTTGGGCTCTGGCCAAGCAAGATTGCAAATGAGAGCAGCTCATGGTCCTCAGCTCTTCCCTACTGCTGGGACAGACAGACATGGCCATGGGGACAGAATGGAGCTGCCCCATCTACCAGGTCACTAAGAAGGATGTGAGTTTTTCTCTGCCCTGTCACCACCAGTTCTGCCTGGGCTGCATCCTGCAGTGGGCAAAGAGAAATCCAGCATGCCCACTCTGCAGAAGAATGATAGAAGCTGTCAGGTTTTCTGAGTAGGATGAACAGGACTACATACAATGTGCCATCGGCTCCCCCAAACAATTGCTAGAGTCCAGCAGGGAGAAAGCCTGGCCCCCTTGCTGAAAGCAGCCCCCCAGACCCTGTGATGGCTGCTCCATCTTCCCCAGAGGAAACACTGTCCCCAGCTGAGCATGGGCTACAGGACCAGAGCCTGTGGATGGCCTCCTGCCCAAGGTGTGGGCCGAATTTTTCAAATAACAATGTCATCTGCTGGACCAAAGGTGGTCCTGGCTGCACCAGAAGCTGGAGGGAATATGCCAGCACCAGAGATGGCTGGTTAAGGAATTCATAGAGCAGCATCCTGCACGCCCTCTGTGCCTATGGTCAAGTTGCCAAAATCTTGGTGCCAGTACTGCAGCTTCTCCTCTGGAGCAGTCTGAATTGCTGCTAGCATAGTCCAGGGTAAAGAAGCAAAAAGGACCTTTGCTTAATCTCCACAGATGTTTTATTCAGCTGTGCAGGGAGATGTTCAGGTCCCAGCACCCACACACAGAGGGTCTCACTTTGTCTCTACGGGGCCTGGGGGCTGACCCTGATCTCGGGGCAGTACAAAGATAAGGGGGCCGATCAGGAATAGGGAAGGTGTGGCTCAGGAACACAGGAACAGACCCAGGAACAGGGGAAGGAGCCAGTGGGGTCTAACAGCTTTTTGAGGGAAACTTCTTGTGTCTCCCTTGACCAGGGAATGCCCCCCCCCCCCCCGCCAGGGTCTCCACAATTCCCCATGTATTATATTATTAGGAAAGCTTCTCTGAAGGATCAACTGAATCAACACAAAATGACAAAAACAATCAAAAGCACTCATAAGACAATTGTTCAAAATGCAAACAATTCTGAGTTCCCAATGTGCCAACAGATTTCTTGGAGTGTCTTAGATCTGGCAGGAGGGATGCAGGGTTTTCTCAGCACAGTTTATCAGGAAACTGAGTCACACATACTGAACCTGTGGTCCATGGCCTCCTCACTGCCCTCGTGCAGCAAGGAGGCCCAGAGGCTGCTGTGCTCTGCTCCTGTCAGGGATGAACACAGCGGCGCTGTGGCCAGTGCCAGCTCCAGCTCCAGCAGCTCACAAGAGGAGACTCCTTCCAGAAGCTCTGCTGGCTCCAGTGTGGCAGACCAGCAGAGCCCACTGGAAGCCACCCTCCATTGCAGCCATGCCCAGCTGCGCCCATCATCACTGCAGAGCAGGAGCTGCCCCAGAGGAGCCGCGGCAGGAGCTCATGGCAGTGGCAGGTCCCTGTGCCCAGGGCAGAGCCACAGAACCTCTGCTCCTGCCTGGGACAGGGGCTGCTCACCCTGGTGTCCCACCGAGGGGAGGGATCCTGGGCCCCAAACTCTGCCCAGCCCTGCAAAAGGCCACCCCGCCAGCAGTACCAGCAAGGTTCCTGCAGCCATTCAGCCAAATCAGAGGAAACAAATGTCTCTTTAGCTGACACAATCTCTGCACACAGCTTTCTGCCCCCTCTCCTGGTGCCTTTCCCTGACTCCAGCAAGAGCTGCAGGAAATGCTGTGTGAGCCATGATGATGGAAGAGCTACTGATAAAAACACTGGGGTGATGCTTTCAGAGGAGTCATGAATGGAAGACTGACCAACCTTCCAGCCAATGGTATGCCAAAAGTTTCCATTCTTTAAAAATTGACTGCAATAAATTAGTAAAAAGAAAGATACAGAAACAAATTAAATCTCCCACAGCTGCTGGCTTTCCTCAGGCCCCATGGTCTATGTATTGCTAGACTTACTTCATTTAGGCAGAATATTAACTGCCCTGACTTGTTGGAGACTGACCACAAGGTCTCATCTGTGGTGAGCAGTCACTAAAATTAGCTCAGCAGAGGCATCTTCAGCTGTTCAAATGTAGCAGAAATACAAATTCTCTGCTTCATGGCTGTGTGGCAGCAGCTGCTGGTGTGGGTTTGTCAGCGTTGCTTCATGGATTACTCCTGAGAAGGAATTGTGTGCACAGGCACAGTGTGATGGCTTCGATCTCCTCTAATTACTCCAATCAGATGATGGCCAGAACTTTTAGGCAAAAAGCATCATGATAGAATAATTTACAATATTCTCCAAACTACTCCTGTGGTTTTGATTTTCTTACTGATTAGGTTCAGTGTCTGGCCCCAAGAAATCAGTCCAGAAAGAACAGGCAAACCTCAGCTTGCAAGTTAGAGTGCAAGTCTTTAATCTGCTGTTTTTGCAGCATTTATAAACTGCTTTTCAACATATTTGCAAAAAAATCTCTTAGTTCTTGCTATACCTATCCAGAACCTGACTGTCTCCTTGTTTTATTTTGATTTGAGATCCAAGCATGATTTTTGTCTGGACAGGGAAGTAAGAACCAGCTGCAAATACAGACTACAAGTGTGAATCTGTACTGCAGGAACTGAGCTGTAGCTTGGAATTAAAGGCAAGAAGTGATGCCATGGTAAATGTGAACATTTAGTGCTGGCATAGGAGCCTTCTGCAATGCTCCACCAACCCATGGTTCACACTGCTACAAACTCTCTTTCTGATGTTACAAAGAGTGTTGAAGAGCTGACTGTAAGTAAACAAAATAGCCAGAATGGTAATTTTTGTTAATATGGCGAACAATGACCATCTAATAATTCAGAGCTCATAGAAGTGAGTATTCAGATTTCCACTTAGTACATGCTGGCAGTTTTAATTCGAAATCAACAGGTTAATCCAATACAAGTTATCCATAGGAATTAATTTGCTCTAGGATCTACCTAAAAATGCCTCATTGTCTGATAAGTTTAGTAGAAATTTGCAAAGTCAACAGTCCACAGATTTTCATTTCTTGTTTAGTGGCTATTCTGCAGGAAAGCTTTTACAGACGGATCAGTTTGGATGCAATTAAAATGCCAGTACATTTCATCTAGCCATTTTGGTATTAGAACAAAACCATATGACTGCACAGCCTTTTAAAAAATATTTTTAAATAAATTTTCAAATCAACAGTCTGAGTAGGACTCAGAATAAAAACTGTACCAAACTTCAACTCTGTTGGAAGATTCCCTTGTCACCCTGTCAATCAGCTCTACATTCAGAAGATTAAAAGTCCCCATTATTGTGGTTTTAGTATGGTTAGGAATTGGGGAAGGGTCTTCTTCCTTCTCAGCTCCATGCTGCAGTGCCTTTGGGATGTGGCCTACTGGCCGTTGTTTGTGCAGCCCTGGTATTTCTCCATGAGGCAGAAAGTGCAATTGCATTTCCAGCCCAGAGCCCGTGAGGAGTGGGGCGTGCAGAGCTGTGCCAGACACAGGCCAGCAGCTGTGCCGCCAGAGGGTTTTGGTTCCTGCCCAGGGCAGCTGGTGCATCTCTGCCGTGAGTGCCTCCCCTTGCCAGGTGCCCATGGACAGCAGGTGCAGGGTTCTGCAAGGGGCATGGAACAGGGTGGGGATGTCTTCTGGCAGCAGAGTGCAGCGGAGAGCAAACAGTCCAGGATGTTCCTGGAGTGTGTGACAGAGAACTCCTGACACAGCTGGTGACTGAGCCAGTGAGGGAAGGCACTGCTGGGCCTGCTGATTGTGAGGAGAGAAGGGCTGCTGGGTGACAGCAGGGTTGGAGGCGGCCCTGGGCTCAGTGACCACAAAATGCTTGTGTTTGGTTCCCAGAGAAGGAATGAGAGACGTTGGGGAAGTGTTGACCTGCAACAAATTGTGAATTTGTTAAGCTTTACCAGGCAGTGCTTAGTCGTACCTTCCCTCACAGCACACAGGGTAATGTGTGCAAGTGGATGTCTTAGCCTTGAGAATAAAGACAGTGGGCCTACTGAGGAGGTAGCTGCAATGCATTCAAGGAGAAGAAGGCTCCTAACCATTAAAGGAGAATTTGAGGAATGGGATGTTCACCACATGACCAGCAGAGACCCTCAAGAGACCCCTACTCTAAATGTCAGTAATTGTGGGGAAGTGATTTAAACATGTCAAATACTTTGTGAGAATGTTTAGCTTGCGAGTTTGAGCAAAGTAATGAATAAAAGTAATGAAAGTAATGTCTTAGTTCTATGGACACTAACACGTGGGTGTGCATGTTTCAGGGTAGGGATTCCTCACACACCCAGCACTGAAATAAAGTAATGCCTCTTTTCTCACACTGAGCTGGCAGTGTGGATCGGGCCCTGCTTGGTAACTTTCATTTTGAAGATTTCTGTTGAGCAGGTAAGATTGGTTGAAATGAAATCTTTTCCAGCTGTTTCCCTTTGGTTTACCTGTTTGAGGGTTAAAATTCTGTGCTGCAGGTGTGCTGGGTGTGTGCAGAGCAGTGCAGCCCCAGAAACGCCTTGGCTTGCCCACAAGTTGTCATGCCTTGTTGCCAGGTGTGCCCAGCTGTGGCAGGAGAAGGAGCCCGCAGCGCAGTGGGCACCGTGCCCTGCCCAGCCGGGGCTCTCTGGCACAGAGCAGCAGCAGCGCCAGCACCGTTCATCCCGCTCCTGCCTTGGCTTCCCCTGGCACACAGAAGCCTCTGGAAATCAGCACCGCCAGTGGCGTTCCCAGCTTGGAGCAGCTGCTGCTGGCGGGCAGATGCTGCCAGTTCCACTGCTGCCAAAGGGGAAGAAAGAGCAGAGGAAGAGATGTACATACACAGCAGCCGTGGGAACATCCTATAAACATGCAGATATATGGGGTGATTTGTTAGGAATTTCTTCAGCTGCTATGCCAATGGTGCTTTCTCTCCTGGTTCTGTACAATGCTTTGGGCCATTTTCTTGGTCTGGTTTCCTTTGCTTGTGTCCCATCTGAGGGCTCAGCTGGGGTACAGGCTGTAGGTGCTTGGGGCACTCTTGGAGTTCCTCTTGGATCCCTGAACAACAGGGTTTGGCCCATGGAGGGAGTTTGTGCTGCTTTGTGTCAGAGGAGAACTTCCGAGGCCATTTTGTGTTTGCTGTAGGAAAGGCTGGTTATTGCTTTGCATAAATTCACAGACTAATATGCTTTGTGATGCTTTGCTTTGTCATACTTTGCTTTGTGATATCAGGGCATGGTTGCCCCATCGTCGTGGTGACATCAGAAGGTTGCCTTGGTGCACGGAAGGCCTTAGTGCCAGAGCAGTCCTAGGGGTTGCTCAGATCAGGAGCATCCTCCTGATTGTGGCATTTGTCCGTGTGTAGCTGCACACTGACAGGAGTCTTGGTTGGAGTAAACTTGAAGCACAGTGCTACAATGATTGAGCAACTTGCTGCTGCAGTTTGCACCATGTATGGCACTGTTTATTCCGCCTACTTCATTACCAGCCTGGCAAGTAAGTAGAGGTTTCAACTCTATTTAGGCTAGGGTGTAACCTAACCTGGCTTTTGCATGTCTTCTTGCTCTTTCTTAGTGGCTGAGTTGATTTTGAAAGAGAAAGAACATTAGGATGCCTCTGGTTTGGTAAAGCTCCTGTCAAGAGGTTCAGCTAAAAGGGGGTGTCTGTAGCCACAGGGGCAGCATTTGCAGGGGAACCTGCAGGGCTTCCGTTCCCTCCACGGGAGAGTCTGTGGCAGCAGAGTCTGTCATTTCCTCAGCTTGCTGGGACAGGCAGGACAACTTCCAAAATGCAGACTGGGAGCCTTCTCAGAAGGCCTTCTAAAGACTTTGTAATTCTCCCCAGAACTCAGGGAAAGCTTCTTTTATTCTAAATTTTGTAATGAAAGGATTTGACTGTCCGTTTTGACCCTTGACTGAGTGCTAAAAGAGTGATTCCCTTTGCAGTGAAGTGCAACCGCCAAAGCAGTGAGTGTCTGCTCCTGAGCCTGGAGCTGCTGCTGTGCTGTTTCACAATAGAACTGCCACAGCTCAGGGGGATTTGGGGCAAGCTTTTCTGGGTGACTGTTTTCAGCAACTTAATGGGAATTAGTGCATGCAACTTCTTTTTTGAAAAAAGTACCTGAAAGACAAGAGAACAAAAGCTGCTTTATCTGTTGGACAGAACAGAAGCATTGAGTGTTGAAGAACAATTTGCATTTTCTTGATCATGTTTGTATTCATTTACTGACTAGACAGGCCAAAGTGTAGGCACAACCAAGATTATTGTCCTGATCTCTTGCTGGCTGTGTGAAAGAACTATGTCACGTGGAGGGATGTTGATAAAGAAAAATACTCTCTGTTTGAGCTGACTTCTACTTTTCTGTGGGATTCAGCAGCGCAGGCAGTTTTCTCACAGCACTTGTTCATTTTCCCTTGCCCGCTCCAGATCACATGATCCGTGTATTCAGAGGTGCTGATCCTGAGGTGAGTGAGAAAGGAACATTTCATGTTCCTGGTGTTTAAGAATTGTAGAGGAAGATGTGAGCTTGGCCAGTAGCAATAGACTGTACAGGGCCAGCTAGGAAGGCCAAAAGAAAATCCATATTCATGCCTGTAACAAAAATAATAAAGGCAGAGATAGACATTTTTAAATTTCCTTCTCAGAGTTTGAAGAACTAAAAACCTAGTTTTGAAAAGAGAACGATGATTGCTGATGGCAGATAGGGAAAATTTAATTAAGAGCAATTTCCTGTACAGTTGAATTAGATCATTTTAATTTAAACAGAGTGACTTAAAATCCTATTCCTATCAAACTTTATGGTATCTACTTGGAACATGAGGTGGTAGAAAAGGAAGGCCATCTTGAAACGGTACATGCAGTATCTGAAGTGCAATGGGCACCTTTGTGGCTGGGGAGCTGCGTGGGCCAAAAGGACGCAGGGCTGGCGGCCTTGAGCAGCTGAAGATGAGGCAGCGTGGGGCCAGGCGGCCAAGAAGGCCAAGGGCACGGTGGCTGTGCCAGCAGCAGTGGGGCAGCAGGAGCAGGGCAGTGAGCGTGGCCTGTGCTGGGCAGCGCTGCGGCCACAGCTGGAGTGCTGTGTGCAGCTGTGGGCCCTGGGAAGCAGAAAGTCATGGAGGGGCTGCAGCGAGTGCACAGAAGGACGGGGGAGCTGGGCAAGGGGGGGCAGCACAAGGCCAGGGAGGAGGGGCTGAGGGAGCTTTAGCCTGGACAATGGGGGCTCCTGAGGGACCTTCAGGCAGACTTCCATAGATCCCTGCCTTAGATCCATAGAGCCAATGCTCAGCACAAGGGCTGCTTCCCTGCCAAACATCCCTTCACAGCATCCAAGTGCTTTAGACACTGGAGTAGGTAACACTTTCATATTTTGTTAATTTGTTTGTTTGCTAGAAGGAGAAGCCTTGTGTAATTTTTCCTTCTCCAGGGAGCAAGGGAGATTTTTCTCCATCTTTCCTGCTCTTTTCCAGCACTGGCAGAAATTCTGCTAGAATTTTAGTTTTCAAGGAGGCAGTTCTGGATAATGCAGTATTTTTGCACAAGAACACATAGTTTGGGGCAGGGATGTTGGTGCAGAACAAGCTGTTCTGGTGCCAGACCAGCCAGTAGGGCTTGCCCATCATTTTCAAGTTAACGGCTCCTGTGTCTTTTGGCAGCCCAGGGCATCAGTGTGTGTTGTGTTTGGGAATTGAGCAGGAAATCAATGCCCTTGCATTCCAGATGGCCCTCGGAGTTTAGAGGAGCTGGGAGGGGCTGGGCTGCATTTCTGACTCCAGCCACTTCAGCACCATCAGTGTGGTCAAGGGCAAGAGAAGAACTTGCCCGAGCACAGATGCACAAAGAGTGCAGTTCCCAGTGCAATGCTCTGGGTCTGGTTGCATTCCATAAGGACCCACACACTCCAGATTCCCCAACAGTGAGGGTTACTGAAGCAACAGGAGAGCAAGTTCAGGATGGCTGCTGATCAGGGCACTGCTACCGAGTCCTGATGTGTGTAGCAACAGAATGGACAGAATTGATTCAGGGTGAACCCCACGTGGCGAAAAATGTGCTTTGACTCTATGATTTAGAAGGTTAAACAAATGGTTTCTTAAGCTATGTTATATTACACTAGCACTATATTAAAACTATACTAAAGAGATACTTTACTAAAAAGCTGCTAAAGAAACACTCGTGACTGTCTCCAGACAGTCACGACACAGCTTTTATCTAATTAGCTAATCAAGCTAAACAATTATCACTAAAATCCAATTAACAAATCACTTTCAGTAAACAATCACTATAACACATTCTTCATGTACTAAACAACAAGAACAGCAAGTAGAGATAATAATTGTTTTCTCTCCTTCTATGATTTTCTCACTACCTTCCCTTAAAAAAAACCTAGGAGAGAGAACTATATCTCTCTCCATTCAAAGAATATAAATACCACAGTACAGTAAAGAGAGATTATAAAAGTGAGATCTATCTATCTATCTATTTGAATCTTCCTGGCTCTGCTCCAAAGCAGTGGAAGATGCAAATCTCATCTAAAGGCATCCCTTCAGGAGAGGGGTAGAGACAAGTTCCATTGACTGATCCTGAGCAGACAGAGATGTTTCCCCCTCCAGAGATGGTTGTTTGTTTCCCCTCAGTGCTGTTTTCCTTCTCCAGCTTCTTATGCCCTGAAGCCTTCTTTTTATCCTTTAAATTTTTGCATGTCCTAAGGGAGTGGAACTATCCCATGCTGTAGCTGGGGTCTGGTGACTTTGCTCATACATGCATTACATGACACATGGTTTCCTTCACTGGCATCCCCAGGGCTGTGTAAGTGCATTCGTTAATGGGGCCTTATGAGAAACTCTGTTACTGCTGGTCAGAATTCTCAGTTGACAAAAAAGGGAGAAGAAACACCTTGATCCTCCTCCATATACTGAGATGGCCATAGAGGTTCTCTGGCTTCCATCAGAGATCTTTGCATGCATCCTCATCTCCTGAATGACCCAGTTTTCTAACAAGAATGTGGATGTCGGGAAGTCACAAAGCTGGTGCAGGCCTGAAGAGAAGGTGAACTCCAGAAGTGTCTCTCACAAGGAGTGAGCTCACCCAGGAAGCCCCTGCAGAGCCAGGATGGAGCTGTGGGACAGGGCAAGGTGTCAGTCACTGCTGAGAGACAAACAGGACATGGCAGAAGCAGAGGGAGGCTCTCACCAGACCCTTGAGAAATGCCACCCCTTCCCTGTCAGCTGCCTGAGAGGCTGTTGGAGCTTCAGTCCCAGATGGCCCCTGACTGTAGGGCCAGGGTCACTTTGGAATCTGTGCCTCCCCTCGGGCAGAGAACGACCCAGGAGAGCAGCAGCACAGTGCTTTGGGAACGTGTGAGCCCAGCAGCCTTTGAGTCTTGACCCACAAAGGGCATATGGGAAGTTGAAACCCATCTTGTCTTGCTTTCTGTGCAGGTGCTTCTAGAGAAAGAGCAGGAGCACACTGCCTTATCTGAGATGCCATGCCAGACTCAGGGAGAGCTGTTCCCTGCCCGAGGGCAGGAAGAGCAGCACAGGCAGCAGGTGGAAGAGCCACAGGAGAATGGCCAGGTGAGCCTGACTGGCCAGGGGACAGAGGGAAGGGCAGGAAGAGGGGCATAAACCAGAGCTCCTGGGACTGAGGAGGCCAGGAGTCCCACAGGCACTGGAAGGACAGAGCCTTGCAATCTGCAGAGATCAGCCCTGGGACAGGAGGTTTGCAGTGGAGGCTGATGTGGGGAGGGAAGCAGAAAGAAATGGCTGAATAAATGTGATTTTGAGGCCAAAAGAGGAAAAAAGCTGAGCCTGATGGCAGCTCTCAGTCACTTGCTCTGCTTTTGTGTGTACAGAACATCAATGCAGAGCCACAAGCAGAGCTGCCCGAAGCTCAGAGTGACATCATGGCAGTGAAGAGAAAGAACAAGGAAGACATGGGAAGAATTCAAGAGGAGAATCTCCATCAGCAGAGGGGCGATCAACAAAACCAGGTGAATGAAAGAGTGGCAGCCACTCCACTCATGAAATTTTCTCTCCTTTGTTTGTTAGAGAACATGAAGGAACAGCTGGATGCAGAGCTTCAGATAGCTCACAGTATGACCAAGGCAAGGCATAAGCAGCTGGAGGAAGAAATGAAAATCATCAGAGAGAAACTTAATCGCTTCCATCAGTCTCTGCAAAACCTAGTGAGTGAAAGAGGGATGCAGCCACTGCAGTCACCAGTCTGGTGGTTTCTGCCCTTCTTGCCTTTCCAGTGCAGAGCAGCAGGGAGTGAGGCCATGCCTCTGAGTGCCATGCTGCTGTAGTGTGTGTATCACAGTCACTCTGAAGGACATTTCCTGGTGTGCTGAATCGCAGCTGCTGCCCTGGACAGTGAAACTTGTCCTTTGGCCTTTTGGCCAGCAGTCATCCAAATTGATTCCTGCTGGCCTGTTCCTGCTCTCCTTTTTTCTTGAGGTGTTTTTACAGTGGAACTTGGTGACCTAGATGAAGGATTGAAACAAGCTGTTGTATCTGCTGTCAATCTGTTCTTTGCCTTTTCTCACAGTCGATGACTCCTGGCTGACAGGGACAAGCTGTAGTGTCTGACTGCTTTGTTCTGTTTGACTTGAGGTGCAAGTGTTGACATCTCACCGGGCAGCCTGCGAAGACTTGCAGGGAATGTGTGGCAATGAAGGACCCCAAGCTAGGAGTGAGGGACAGGAACAGTGCCCACCAGAAATGCTCCAGGTCCAGCACATCCTGGGCTCTGAACCTGCTGCCGCAGCAGCATCACCTCGAGGAAACCCTTCTGTGAAACCTGGGAACTCAAGCTCAGGCAGATCCTGGGAACAGGAGATTGAGGAGGAGTACCTGGAGCTGCTGGGTACGTCTGGGGTGTTTCTTATCTGAGGGACAGTGTGTTGTGTGCGGGTGTCATCAGAGGTGTACCAAATGCTCCCCCTGAGCTTGGTGTCACAGGGCCATTTAGGACTCCCCAGAGGAAGCGCTGTGCTCCGAGGCAGGGAGAGCGCTCTGGGTGTTCCTGCTGCCTCTGAGGGCACCTGGGACTGGCTTGGGTTTGCCTGAGCTTCCCTCTCTGCTAAAGGCTGAAGCAGGGATTGTTCTTGGATCAGCAGAAGGCTGTGACCTAGCAAATAATCTAGGCAAGTCCTGTGTGCTAGTGGCCAAACTGAACAGAATTTTTAGCTTCCTAAATTCTCCTTAGACTCCTGACTTCCAAGCAGTCATCAGAGCAAAAAAACTTCACAGAAATGGACTGGCTTTGGAGTTTTGTCTTTTTGGTTGGGGATTCTTTTTTGGGGGGAGGGGGGGTGGGATTGCTTTTGTGTTGTTCATTTTTGGTGGGGGTTTTTTGTTGTGTTTATCTCCATCCTGAAGGAGCCCTTCTACCCCACGTCTTACTGATGTCATTTTTATGACTGTTACTGTTACCACTACTACATCTGCAGTTTATTTGCATGAGAATGCTATATTTTTGTCAATAAGAGAATGCTATCTTTTTGTCAATAAGAACTACTTTGAAAGAACATCAGGTTACAGGACAAATAGAGAGCACGAGGTATTTTCCATGTGCCCCCAAAGAAAAAACAGAGACTTTGATAACAACCTTTATTTAATCTTCTAGTTCTATGCTTGTCAAGATGTGTCCAGGAGACACATCCAGGTGGCATGATCAGATAAAACTGTACTGCAGGCATTTCTCAGGAGAGAGCCTCCAGCTCAGCCATGGTATATTCCTCAGATCCATGGCACTTTTCCATACCTGATTCTCACTCTTTCCCATGACTGTTAGAATCCTACCCATTGGCCCAGGCCCTGCTCTAGGAAAACATATCAAGCCCTTTGGGATTCTGCAGCACAACCCAATGAATCTGCTTCTTGCCCGTAACAGCTGCCAGTGCTGTGCTCTCAGATAAGACCTGGTGGGGCTGAGACCAGAGCCCAGTGAATTCTGTGTCTGCCATCACCTGCTGGGACAAAAAGGGCACTGATCTGCGCCTCAGTGTGGCTGATCTCAAAGCCCATCCTGGTGTGTCCTGAATGGGGGCAACAGCTTATCTGGGGCCCAGGCTCACTCTGGCTTCTTCCCATCAGTGCCTGTCAGTGCTTATGCTGGGGCTTTGCCAGCCTTGTTGTGCTAGCTGCCCTGTCCCTGAGGGCTGGAGGGGCTGCAGAGGCTGGAGCCTTCCTTAGCTGGGAGAGGGGCATCTTGGAGCTCAGCCTGCTCATAAACAGGTCAGGGTCCTGATGCTGAAAGCCCCGTCAGAATTAGTTACAACTTGAGGTGCTCTGGTTTACAAATGGGAAGGCATTCCTTTGGCAAATTGCTGAAAGGTGGGGAAGATGTCCTCCTCTCCTGGGATTGCAGGTCCCTGTGCTTTGTTTCCTGTCAAGAGAACTCTTCAAAAGACTGTACAAATCAGTCTCTGTGCTGGCCACTTGTGCTGCAGAGCTGTCTGCCTGGTTGTGGTCCTTGTTACCCCGCCGACCACAAAGGGCTCAGAGCCCCAGGCGCTGGGGCTGCCTTTTCTATCTCCTGGAAGCTGGGATCTCTGCTTTAAAGTCAGCATCTTGCATTTTGTTTCCCTCAGGGAGAATGGTGAACCTCACTGAAAATCCCCTAATGAAATACACGCATCTGAATTATTTTGGCAGCGGGTGAGTCCAACAGCAGTTATTCCTGCACAACCATGGGCCAGGTGTTTTTCTGGTGGAATGTCTATCCAGCGTGAAGTCAGGACAGCTGCAAAGATGTTCACACACTGGGGATAGATTGTCCCATCTCTCAATGCTGCTCAGAATTTGTGAGTGGGCTCAGAAGGCATTGTCAGAGATGCCTTGCTACCGAGGTCTTGCCTGCATCAAGGAACAGGACCTGGAAGGTCTCCTTGTGTCTCAAGTGTGGGACAGCTCTGTCTTAATTTCTTTAGCATTTTTTGTATGTCTCAAAATCATACTGGCACACTAATGAAAAGAGAAGAAACTTGCTTGCCTGAAAGAGCAACCTATGCCCTATCAAAGCTGAGAGATAACAGTTCCCAGGAGCAATTCTTTCCCCTGGTTTGAGGAAGGAAACACTCTGTGGTCAGGGTAGGAATCACACCGTTTAGACAGTGAAACCCAAGAGGAAAGACTAACCTCCCTTTAGAAGTTGAATCCCAGTGCTTCAGGAACAGGCCCAGTGCCCATGCACTTGAAAGGAAAATGCATCATCTGCCTTCTGGCAGAGCCCTCCTGCATCCTGCAGGTTTTGACACTTCCAGCAGAGATTTCCTGTGTGGGCTGGCTTTCACTGCAAGATCTAAATGGCTTCTCCTTTCTCTGCTTCTGTTTTGTTTCTAGGGGGTATGGAGATGTTTACAGAGCACTCGACACTGCCACAGGAGGAGAGGTAAATGTCAACAGCCCCTGCAGGCTCTGCTGCACTCGAGGGCTTTCCCCTCTGGTGTGAGCTGTGGCTGGAGCTTTGGGCAGAGCTGTGCTGAAAAGGCACAAGAAGCACAGACTGGTGCCAGCCCACAAAACACATTTGGGACTTTGTCCTCCTCAGCTGCCGGAAGGAAGGCACGGAGGGCAGCGATTCCTTTCAGAGAAGGACGCGCTCACTCGCTCTCCATTGCTAAAACAAAGGTGGTGCCTTTGAGCACCTCACTGCTCTTTGGGGCTATAGCTTCAGAGTCCTGAATTCTCTTTTCTGGCTGCCAGCAAATCCATCTGAAAGTTACTGGTAGTTCCTTGGCCACCTGCAGTGCTGCACTTGGAAACTGCACGTAGGGAGAGATCTGCAAGGCATCCCTGAAAGCCCTAAGCCCTGCCCATATCCCAAGATGTATCCACAGAGTATTAAGGCATGGATTACTTCTTCTGAGTGCCAAACAAAGCAGCAGAGAGTGTGGTCAGAGGTATGTGGGTGATAACTGAGACACTGCTGTTACCAAGTGGTCAAGGCAAAATGTCAGTGGCCCCACGTGTCCTGTAACTGGCTCCCTAGGGAGCAGAGAAATGGGCTGTTGGAATGTCAGTTCCTAATTACTGCAGTGCCTAATCACAAGGCAGTTTGGCACAGCTCAGCCGTGTCATTGCAAAATCACTCGCTCCACGTGCCTTGTGGTCTCGTGCCACCAACCTCCCAAGTTACTGATTTTCAATGTCATTTTAGGTGGCAATAAAAAAAATAAATCTTCAAGGAGTGAGGAGGAAGGAGCTAACCTTTAATGAAATATTGATCATGAAGAGGTATAGGAGTCCCAATGTTGTGAATTATTTAGACAGGTGAGAGGTCATGGTCTTATCCCATGGATGTGTGTTTACATAAAGCAAACATGAGAGGTTAAAAACCCACTTTGGTTCGTGGCAGCAAGTAAAGCTGTTAATTTTTATTTATTCATATTTCTCTACTCATCTCCAATGGATGAGAAGAGAGTGCATCTTGTCTGCATCAGTCTTCCCTGGCACACCTAGTTTGATAATTACTCCAAAATTATTCAAAACCTGGATCAGCTGTATCTTCCTAACTCAATACCCTCAAAGTTCACTGCCTCCACATTTATTTGGGATTGATTTTTTAAAGTTTCTTAAGTGCAGATGAAGCATCCTAAAGTGGATTACCCTTGGATTGTTGCCCCTCCCTGCCGTTGCTATGCATGCCAGGAAGACTAGGTGCTTATTTCCAGAAACACCATGCCTGACAGGTTTTTTATCTGGGCTGTTTCTAAACTGCACTTTTCATTTGCTGCCCATCTAAGACATCTCCTTTTTCACAGATGGGTCTTTCTCTTTGAGATTGCACAGATTGCAAACAATGCACAGCCAAGAGGGAATATCTATTCCTTTGATTCTGTCCTTGTCACAAAGGCATCTGGAAATAAGAAACCTGGAAGCAAAAAATCAATGTAGCCATGCATGTTCATCTCTACCCCCTTGTTTCCTTCTTTCAGCTACCTTCTGGGCGAGGAACTCTTGCTGGTTATAGAGTACATGGATGGAGGTGTCCTGAGCGATATCGTCAGCCAGACCTGCCTGTCTGAAGATGAGACAGCAGCCATCAGTCGGGAGGTCAGCAATCCCAGCTGTGTTTCCAAGGGCTTGGGCAGGATTGTCTGGGAAACAGGGGCTCAGAACAGGAGAGGTTTCCTGTGCCGAGCTTTGTTTCTGTGTTGCTGGTATGCTATGGGCAAGTAAAAGCATCTCAAGTGAAAGGCCTGCCAGTGCCCCTGCACTCCCTGTACTCAGTGCCAGTACTCTTATCTCCTGCTGTTGTATTCTCGCTCTGTCTCTTGTATTTGTATTTGCTGCTCTCCACCTTGCCTCTCTAAATGTTTGCCTGGAGTCTGTCTTCACTGCATTCCTTGCCTGTAAAAGCAAAGGTGCTGGTGGCAGGATTTGAAACAAACAGCAAAGAAAAAAGAGAGAGACTTGTTTCTCTCAGTCCTCAGCTAAAAAGGATAGGAGTGCAGCCAGAATGCTCTTTGCTTCTGAGCACATGCACTGCAGCAGGAGTCATCCTGGCTGGTTGGCAGGGGACAGCCTACAACAGCAGGTGCTGTTGCCCTTTCAAAAGCTGACGTGCCTTTCCTGAGAAAGGTCCTGCTCTGCAAGTTTTGGAGCAGCAAGCTCTTCCTCTCAGTGGCCATTACTGCTCTGCCATTACTCCCCATTCCCCTGGAGAGGGAATCTTTCAGATTCTTTGTTTCCTTTCTTGTGTGATGAAATCACATCACTCATTTTTGCCCTTCTGTTTCTGTTTTCTCACTCAGTGCCTGCAAGGACTGGATTTTCTTCATTCAAACAATGTGATCCATTGAGACGTGAAGAGTGACAACATCCTTCTCAAAACCGACGGTTCTGTCAAACTGGGTCAGTATATTCTTGGTCAGGTGCAGCGTTCCAGGGATGTGGGTGTGGGGCTGCTTGGAGTGACAGCCAGTTCCCCAAAAATGGTGCTGGTGGCAGTGCAGGGACCCCTGCTGCGAGCTGAGGGCACAGTTGCAACGTGCACAGAGGTATAAGGAACCACAAGCAATCAAGAGTGGCCTTGCTCTGTGTGTGTCCCTTCCAGAGGGAGGGAGTTAAAAGTCCCAAGTTTCCAAAGAACAAAAGCCACTGCTAGAGGCAGTGCAAAAAAATGGGGGGATTTTTAAAGTCACCAATGCCAGGAGATTCAACAGCACATTTTCAAACTTCCACTGGGGAATTCTTTTGCTTGCTTTCCTAATTGCACAGAATTCAGATAAAACCAGTATTTTGTTTTCTCCTCAGCTGATTTTGGCCTCGCTACTCAGCTCACCCCTGAGCAGAGCAGACGGTGCTCGGTAACCGGGACTCCTTGGTGGATGGCGCCTGAAGTAGTGACAGGTCAACCATATGGCCCCAAAGTGGACATATGGTCTTTTGGAATTGTGGGAATTGAAATGATAGAACAAGAACCTCCTTACCTGAGTGAAAGTTCTGGCACGGTAAGGAGCAAATACTCACTGATCCCACTGTCTTTCTCACCTGTCCCATGTCCTGTGTGCCACTGGACAAAATCCCATTGCCATCTGCTGGAACTACTTCCACCAAGGTCCCCTCCTACAAATGTCCCTGCAACACATCAGCATCTACTGTACTTTTGGTTGCATCAATGGGGGAATTCAAGCCTTACCACATGCAAACAAACTCCAAACAAACAAAGTGTTCTCAGGCAACACTTTCCTTTGGGTTAGTGGTTCCAGTTCTTTTGTCTGTGTAGATGGCCTTAATAACAGGAAAAGAGCATCTTAAGAGTGTTGTTATCTTTCCAGAAATGAAGGAAGGAAACCCAAACCCAAACCCAACAAAGTTTCTAAAACTGTGGTCTTTAGAGAGGAACCTAACCCTGTGTGCAGTTTCTTCTCATTGGGAAACATGGGCATGCGGGTGTAAAGGCCACAGAGTCTCTTCTGCTTCTTGTGCAGTGCTGCTGAAACACTCAGTGACCGTGTTTCCCTCCTAGCCCAAGCAACATTCTGCACGTCACCAAGCCAGAGCCTGGTGATGTAGAGAGCCTGCCAAAACCTCCCAGTGATTCCTGGCACTTTCTGGGATGGGCCTACCATTCATGCATTGACTTGAGTAGCCAAATGACTAGAGGGTGGCCATAGGGATGGAGCCTCTCCTTCTTCTGACCTAGACAATTTTTCTTTTGCTGCAAAAATGGGAAGCTGCAATTTTCAGACTGCTGAGAGACAGAGCTGCAGGTGGCTCCTGTGTGCCCAAGCAGGCATTTTCATCCCAATACATTTGTGCAGGCACCTTAATGTGTCTGTGTTGAAGAGGAGATTGTAAATGTTTTTTTCCCTACCTGGGTATTAACTGATGGATTTCCTTTCTTTTCTTCCAATTACCATTGTTTTCAAGAACAGCACAAAAAGCCTGATGAGTTTTGTTCTAGGGCACGTGTGCTTAAAGGACCAAAAAGCACTGCAGAGATGCCCTTCATGTACTAACCCTTGAAATTAGTTAGTATAGCAAAGTCCCTCTTCCAAAAAGCCTCTGAAGCTGGCATGAATTCTCAGAGAAGCAAATGTCCTTTTGCTGATGTAGTTCCCACTAACTAGGTCAGGCAATGAAATCAGCTGCCAAGGCAAGATCTGAGGGATGGTGGAAAAGCTGTGGCTGCATCGGGGTTTGGGTTTTTGGTTGGTAAAGGAAAGTTATCTCTGGGTCTCTGCCAGGGCAGAAACTGCCACTGCAGAACAGAGGTTAAACAA
Organism: Melozone crissalis; assembly: GCF_028551555.1. Classification (NCBI taxonomy): domain Eukaryota; kingdom Metazoa; phylum Chordata; class Aves; order Passeriformes; family Passerellidae; genus Melozone; species Melozone crissalis. The sequence continues at coordinate 1,760,652 of NW_026535886.1, forward strand.
AGGGATCTGGGAGAGTCTCAGAGATGTGAAAGCAGGAGGTGGAGCCTGGTGTCTCCTTTTTCTCCAGGCTACACACCTGATAGCCACAGTAGGGACTCCACAGCTGCGGCAGCCCAAGCTCCTCTCGGCTTTGCTGCGTGACTTCCTGAGCTGCTGCCTGCAGACAGACGAGGAGCAGCGCTGGTCTGCCAAGGAGCTCCTGCAGGTAAAATGTGAAGGGGCTGCAGGTGAAACAGGCTCTGAGGGATGGGCTCCTCTTCCACTCAAGTCCAAGGCAGCAGATGAGCCCCCTTCCTCCTCACCTCCACTCTTGGTGCTCTTCAAATGAAAATGGTGAGGAATCCTAGACTGGGCTGGGCTGGCAGGCCCTATAAAGGTCCTGTGGTGCAAGTGTCCTGCAATGAGCAGGGACATCTTTAAAGAGATCAGGTTGCTCAGAGCCCTTTGCCACCAGAGCCAGAATGGTTGCAGGGATGGGGCACCTACAAGCTCTTGGGGCAAGCTGTGCCAGGGTTGCACCATACTCCGAGAAACAAGTTATTCCTTAGACCTACTCTGATTAGATGCCCTTTGTGTTTAAAAATATTTGTCCATATCCTATTGTAACTGGCCCTGTTAAAAAAGATGTCCCCCACTTTCTTCAAAGCCACTGTGACGTCTTGGAAAGTGGCAATAAAGTCTACCCGGGGCCTGTTCTTCACAAAACTGAATAACTCCAGCTCCCTCTGCATTTCTTGAGAGGAGAGATGCTCTGTCCTCTGACTGTTTCTGTTGCCCTCTTTTGTGATTTGGTGGGGTGTTCAGTTTTATCTAATGGCAAAAGAATTGAAGTAGAGCAATGTGGGGTACAGAGACATGAAATGGTGGTGGAGGAGCCCAAAGAAGCCAGTCCCAGCCTAGGGGTCAGAGATTTGGCTGTGGGCAGGAGGGGCTGTGGGGGGCTCACTGTGAGCCTCTGAGGGGCCCTGGTTTGTGCCCCCCAGCCCACCCTCAGAGGTTTCTGCCACGCAAACAGGGACAGCTTGGAGGGAGTTGTCCCAGCCCCATCTGCTGCCTGGCACGCTCAAGCAGACGGGAACTGCGCCAGGGTTACTGCCAGGTTGTGTGGCAGAGAGGGAACTGCAGGGCCCAGTGCCACTGGGCTGGCCCTGCTGGGAAGGAAGGTGCCATCCAGCACACGAGGGGCAGGGCATGGAAAGGTAGACACTGCTTTCTGTCCCTGTGGGAATCAGCACAGTGCCTGTCTTTCAAAGGCAGGGGCCTGTGTGAGTCATTGGAGTTTCCTGAAAGGAAGAAAACCCAGGGACAGAAAGCGCCATTTCTAGAGCACTGGCAGGGCAAAAATCCCAGCATGATGAATACATCACAATAAACAGATGAGTGGGATTCTGGGCCAGGTTTGCCTGTGATGGCAAGGTCTTGCACACTGGAGATGACTGGGGAGCAGATGGTCCCATTGCTCCTCTTTCTGGGTCTTTCCAGGAACTTGATGTATCCTGATTGAGTCCCTGAAGCAATGCGCTTGGAAAGTAATGGTTCACTGTTCTTTGTTGTATTTTTTTTTCCGGTGGACAGCATCCATTTGTAACTTCAGCCAAGCCACCATTCATCCTGGCACAACTCATCAACTCAGTGAAGAAGACGAATAACCCTAACTCTAAACCCTAACCCTAAACCCTAACCCTAACCTTAAATGCTAACCCAAACCGAAACCCTAACCCTGTCCCTATCTGTAACCCTTACCCTAACCCCAACCCTAAGTCTAAGCCTAGGCCTAAACCTAAACCTAAGCCTAAGCCTAAGCCTAAGCCTAAGCCTAACCCTAGGAGACGAGAACATAGCAATCATGTCAAGATGTAATCTCTGTTACCAATTTAGAGTAGGATTGTAGAGTAGGGCTGCTGAACAGATTTGTAGCATAGAATTACAGATTAGAGTTGAAATTAATAAAGTTTCTGAAACATCAACTCATTTGGAAGATTCTCCTCCTTCTGACCCCTTCAGACCCTTCAGAAAATTCAACATTTCCTTCTGAATTACCAATTGTTTTTTATGGGTGCTAAGTCACACATATGGCTTCTTTTGTATGGTTTCATAAGTGAGGAGGGCTCCTCTTCATTCATCCTCTCCAGACCACACTGCCTTTGGAATATGACCCACTGGCTGGTTATGGCACAGCTGTGATATTTCTAGTTGAGGCAGTAAGGGCAATGGCATTTGAAGGCAAAACCAAAGGAAGAATGAGGCAGCCCAAACATCTTGTGCAGATGCAGGCCTTCAGCTGTGACTGCAGAGCATTGGGGTTCCTGCCACTTGGATTTGTATCCCTAAATGCAATAATCTCTTTGGCTGGAGGAGAGCCTTGCTCAAGTGAGAAAGCAGAAAGATCAGAGAGGGTGCTCGGGAAGGTCTCCTGTGGTGCGGAGCTGTCAGCGCCTGTGAGATGAGAGCGGGCCCGGCCTTGCCCGGGCTGGAGCCCCAGCAGAGCCCCGGCAGAGGCCGGAGCAGCCTGAGCCCGGCAGAGGCAGGCTGGAAGGAGGCCCTTGGAGCTGCAAGAGGCAGCAGCCGGGCCTGGGTGCCTCTTGCTGGGAGCGGGTGAATCCTCCGCTCTCAGAGCCCAGGTGGCAGCTGGCTGCTGCCGAGGGGAAGCGCAGCCGTGCTGGGCACAGCCCGGCCTGGAGGCATTGGCTGTCTGGAGTGTGCCCAGGAGCAGGGAAAGGCCAAGGGCAGCCGCGGGCCGCTGAGTTGGCTGAGGATTCCTCCTCTTCTGCCGGCTGCCCTGCAACTCCTGGCAAAGGCCAGCAGTGTGTGCAGCACTCTGGGCACCGGGGCAGGGAGCCGGGCTGCTCGGCAGGCTGGAGCACAGGGCATCTCCTTCAGGCCGGCACTTGTGCCAGGGAAGTGAGGCCAGCGTGAGGCAGGGACAGCTTGGCAGGGCACATCTGCAGGAGCCAGCGCCTCACGCAGCTCTGGGAGGAAGCACCTGCAATCCTGCAGTTCTGCACTGAGCCAGAGCAAAGGTGTGAGATGCAGAGTGATTGGTAGAAATATTCAGGCCCACCAGGCCAGCCTGCTTTGTGCTTTGTGGCGCACAGCATGCGCTGTGCAATGCAGCTCTGAGTTGCTGGGAGAGAGGCAGTCGGGGATGTGCCTGAGGTTTGTGCTTGAGGAGTGAACTGATTTGGAAGGGGGCAGAAGGGTTTGAGCAGGCAATTTGTGTTTTCTTCATTAATTTCTGAAAGAAAGTCATAATGTGTTGCACACAGGTAGGGTTATTAGAAAAGAAAGGCCTTATAAAATCAGGCCTTGCTATAGTAAATTCCCAGATAGCCTGTTACATCTTCTATGTGCAGCCAGCAAACTTCCCATGGGAACAGTCATGAGTGCAGTTAGCACAACAAGCTATTGTGCTAAGAAAACTTTTTGCATCTGTAATAAACAAGAAATCTCTCCCATGAGCATCCACAAAAAAAAATGTAATCACCTGAGTAAGAGTGAGTCTTAAAAAGAGTGAGTCTTTGCATGTACACACTAATACACCTTCTAAGCAATAAATTGTGTGGCAAGGAAACTACCAGCCAGCTGGACTGAACATGAGATCTGTGAAAACCGTGTAAAAATGAGTTATGTGAATGAAGAATTGGCTTTCCCTGCATGAAGAAACTGAGTCCCAGCTGCTTTATTGACACAGCAATGTGGCTTCACTCAGCAAGAGCACTTGCAGGGTGTATTGATGAAACGCTTGTGTTTGATTCCCAGAATAGGAAGAAGAGGCGTGTAACAAACAGGGCTTAGTCTTTTGAATTCTTTTAGCTTTAACAGGAGTGCTGAAGCCTGTATTCCCCCACTGCAGTGCTTACTGTGTGCAACTGGCAATCTTGGCCTTGAGAATAAGGAGAGTGCCCCTGCTAAGAACATAGCTGGAATGCATTCAAAGGGAAGAAAGTGTTTTTAGGAGGCTCTTGACCACCAAAGGAGAATTTGAGGAATGGGAATATTTCCCAAACAACTGTGTCAGGAACCAGAGACGGGCCCGAAGCCCTGCCATATTTGATCCATGTTTGAGCAGGTTGACAAGACAGTGAAGGAAAGTGTCTTGTTTAACATGGGGGACCTTGACCCTTGAAAGAGAAACAATGTATTGGTCAATCGGTGGGCAGTCAAGCTGTGAAAGGGGAACAATGGAGCCGTCGGTGGCAGGGAGTCATGGAGTCATCCTGAGCCATCATCTCACACGCCAGCCATGTGTGAGCTGGTGCTGTAACTGGGAAAATTCCACATCCTTAGCAGGAGATACAAGGCCTGGTTCTGAGCTGGAAGGGTGAGAAGGATATGATGCACAGCGTTTTGATCCAGGGGATGTCCTGGAAGTGCACTGCCTAACTGCCCCTGCTGCCGAGCACCACGCTCCATCTCCTTCTCCTGCTCAGCGGATTTTTGGGAATCCAGGGGTTGGTATGTATTATTTGCTACTGCAACTAATGGAATAAAGTTGCTTTGCAAGCTCAGTTGTGTCTTAGGTTCTTTTGTGCATGGATCGCCTCCTGAACCTGTGGCAACGACCAGCAGGGACCTACAGGACACTCCTATTCTCATGTCAGTAAATTCTGAGAAGTGATTGAAATATGTCAATAAATTTGAGGTAATGTTTAGCCTATGAGTTTCAGCAAATTATTGAATATGTCTTAGATCCATGGATACAAAACGGGTAGGTGAGATTGCTGGGTGTGCAGGGCTTAGGGAAGTGATTCCCTATGCACCCACCACTGAAACAAAGTAATGCCTCCTTACTAGCCCAGAGCTGGCAACAGGGATCAGGCCCTGCTTGGAAACTTTCATTTTGGCAACTTCTGTTAGCAGGTAAGAAAGGTCAAAATGAAACATTTTCCAGCTGGTTTATCCTTTTAGGCACCAAAGCTCTGTGCCACGGGTGGCCTGGGTGTGTGCAGAGCAATGCAGCCCCCACAAAGCCCTTGGTTTCCCCTCAAGTTGCCAGTTTGACTGCTTCCAAAGGGAAAGAAAGGCAGAGATGTACATCCACAGGAGCCCTGGGCTGTGGACCATTTTCTTGGTCTGGTTTCCTTTGCTTGTGTCCCATCTGAGTGCTCAGCTGGGGTACAGGCTGTAGGTGCTTGGGGCACTCTTGGAGCTCCTCTTGGATCCCCTGAATAACAGGGTTTGGCCCATGAGGGGAATTTGTGCTGCTTTGTGACAGAGGAAAACTTCCCAGGCTCTTCTGTGTTTGCTGTAGGGAAGGTTGGTTATTGCTTGGCATAAATTCACAGACCAACATGGAGCGTTTGCTTTGTGATGTCAGGGCATGGTTGCCACGTTGTCATAGTGGCATCAGAAGGTTGCCTTGGTGCACAGAAGGCCTGAGTGTCAGAGCAGCCCTAGTGCTGGCTCAGATTCAGGAGAACTTTCCTGATTGGCACCTTTGTCAGTGGGTAGCTGCCCACTGACAAGAGCATTGTTTCATCTATTTACCTAACTTTCAAAAATAACAATGTTTCACTATCTGGCCAGGGCAGCTTTTGCTGCTTATGGCATTTCTTTTTCCGCGTGTTATGTTACCCACTTTGCACGTAAGTAGAGTTTTCCATTCTACTTAGGTTAGGGTGTATCCTAACCTGGCTTTTCTATGTCTTCCTGCTCTTTCTTGGTGGCTGAGTTTCTGATTTTGAAAGAGAAAGAGCATTAGGATGCCAGTGGTTTGGTAAAGCTCCTGCCAAGAGGTTCAGCTAAAAAGGGGGTGTCTGTAGCCACAGGGGCAGCATTTGCAGGGGAACCTGCAGGGCTTCCGTTCCCTCCACGGGAGAGTCTGTGGCAGCAGAGTCTGTCATTTCCTCAGGTTGCTGGGACAAGCAAGACAGCTTTGAAAATGCAGACTGGCAGACCTTCTTGGAATGCCTTTTAAAATCTCTGCAGTTGTTCCCAGAACTCAGGGAAAGCTTATTTCTTTTTAAATTTTGTCATGAAAGGATTTACCTCTCTAACTTGACCCTTTACCAAGTGCTTAACTAGTGATTCTCTTTGCAAGGAAATGTAAACTCTAAAGCAGTGAGTGTCCGCCACAGCTCAGAGGGGATTTTGAGGAAGCATTTCTGGGCAAGCATTTCCAGCAAATTAAAGAGAATTAGTGCATGCAACTGATTAAAAAAAAAATAAAAAAAACAAACAAAAAAAACCCAAAAAAAAGACCTGAAAGAGTGGATTTAAAAAGCCATTTATGTGTTTTCTAGAACAGGAGCATTGAGTGTTAAAGAACAATTTGGATTTTCTTGGTCATGTTTGTATTCATTTACTGGCTAAACAGGTTGAAGTGTAGGCACAAGCAAGAATATTGTCCTGACCCCTTGCTGGCTGTGTGAATGAAAGGTGTCTCCTGGAGGGATGTTACAAAATGGGAAATCTTCTCTGTTTGGGTTGACTTTTCTGTTGGATTCAGCAGCCCAAGCAGTTTTCTCACACCATCTGGTTCATTTTCCCTTCCCACTACAGGTCACCTGAAGTGTGCATTCAGCAGTGCTGACCCTGAGGTGAGTGAGAAAGGAACATTTCATGTTCCTGGTGCTTAAGAGTTGTAGAGGAAGCTGAGAGCTTGGTCAGTAGCAATAGAGTGTAGAGGGCCAGCAAGGAAGGCTGAAAGAAAATCAGTTTTCACGCCTGCAATGAAAATAACAAAGGCATAAGTGGATATTTTAAAATTTCCATCTCAGAGCTTTAAAGAACTACAAATCCAGTTTTGCAGAGAGAACCTTGCTTGCTGACGGCAGATAGGGTGGAATATTTACTTAAGAGCAATTTCCTGTACAGTTGAATTAGACCATTTTGATTTAGTCAGAGTGCCTTACAATTCTATTCTTATCACACTTTATGATATCTACTTAGAAGATGTCGTTGTAGAACAGGAAGACCGTCTTGCAATGGTGCCTGCTGTACCTGAAGTGAAATGGGCACCTTTGTGGCTGGGGAGCTGCGTGGGCCCAAAGGACGCAGGGCTGGCGGCCGTGAGCAGCTGAAGATGAGGCAGCGTGGGGCCAGGGGGCCAAGAAGGCCAAGGGCACGGTGGCTGTGCCAGCAGCAGTGGGGCAGCAGGAGCAGGGCAGGGAGCGTGGCCTGTGCTGGGCAGCGCTGCGGCCACAGCTGGAGTGCTGTGTGCAGCTGTGGGCCCTGGGAAGCAGAAAGTCATGGAGGGGCTGCAGCGAGTGCACAGAAGGACAGGGGAGCTGGGCAACGGGGGGGCAGCACAGGGCCAGTGAGGAGGTGCTGAGGGAGCTTTAGCCTGGACAATGGGGGCTCCTGAGGGACCTTCAGGCAGACTTCCATAGATCCCTGCCTTAGATCCATAGAGCCAATGCTCAGCACAAGGGCTGCTTCCCTGCCAAACATCTCTTCAGTGCATCCAAGTGCTTTAGACACTGGAGTAGGTAACACTTTCATATTTTGTTTATTTGTTTGTTTGCTCGAAGGAGAAGCCTTGTGTAATTTCTCTTTCTCCAGGGAGCTTTTTCTCAGTTTTTGCTGCCCTTTTCCAGCACTGGCAGAAACACATCACTTTCAAGGTTAATGGCTCCCGTGTCTTTTGGCAGCCCAGGGAATCAGTGCGTGTTGTGTTTGGGAATTGAGCAGGAAATCAATGCCCTTGCATTCCAGCTGGTGCTCAGGGATCAGAGGAGCTGGGGTGGGCTGGGCTGCATTTCTGATTCCAGCCACTTCAGCACCATCAGTGTGGTCGAGTCCAAGAGAAGAACTTGCCTGAGCACAGATGCACAAAGAGTCCAGTTCCCAGTGCAATGCTCTGAGTGTCTGGTTGCATTCCATAAGGACCTACATGCTCCAGATTCCCCAAGAGTGTGCTTTTTTGAAGCAACAGGAGAGCAATCTCAGGATTGTAGTTGAGTGGGGCACTGGCTACCAAGTTCTGATGTGTGTAGCAACAGAGAGGACAGTAAAGAGAGATTTCAGTAATGAGATCTGTCTGTCCATCTATGTATCTATGCATGTATGTATGTATGTATGTATCTATCTATCTATCTATCTATCTATCTATCTATCTATGTAACATTTACATAATTGAATCTTCCTTGCTCTGGTCCAAGGCAGTTGGAGGTGCAGAGCTCACCTAAAGCATCCCTTTCAGGAGAGGATTAGAGGCATGCTCCCTCGACCAATTCTGAGCGGGCAGAGATGTTTCCCCCTTCAGATATGGTGGGTTTTTTTCCATCAGAGTTGTTTTCCTCCTCTGGCCTCTTCTGCCTTCAAGTCCCCAGTTAATTCTTTAAATTTCTGCCTGTCCTAGAGAGGTGCAACAATTCCATGTTTAGGTGGTGTTTGGTGACTCTGGTCACACATGCTTTATGTGACACATGGTTTCCTTCACTGGCATCCCCAGGGCTGCGTAAGTGCATTCGTTCATGGGGCCTTAGGAGAGTCTTCTCTTTCCCTCAGCAGCAGCAGCAGCAGGGAGCAGTGGCAGGGTCAGGACAAGGAGGAGGTGGCTGTCCTGGCCCTTTGCTCCCGGGCCCCAGGCCAGGAGGGCTCTGGCTGCAGCAGGGCGCTCTTCGGGCAGCCCCTGGCAGCCTCTGCATGGAGCACAGCACGCTGCCCCGTCCTGCTTGTGCCACTTTTCTTCAGCAATACCCTAGCTCCTCTTCACAAGGAAAAAACTCCAGCAATCTAAAAAGAGACCATTCAAGTACAGTTCTACCTGCCTTTGCATTGTAGTTCAGGGGATGTATTTTTTGGTCTATCATTTCATGATTTTTATGAAAACATGCATTCATATCTGCACATTTTTGTGGTTTTAATTATTCATATACCTAAACACTGCATTTTAAACTCTTGATTTATTGCAGTTGGTAATTTTGAGGTAGTATATTTTAAAATGTCACAAAAAAACACCTTTTGGGTAGTTTTTCTCACTCTTAAAAAAAAAACCCATAACCCATTTTAGTCTCTGTCTCTCCAAATTGGTTCATATCGGCCTATTTTAAATCAGGGCTACAATACTTTTATAGGATTGAGAGAGCTCCAATGAAATGCACACCGGTGATTCCTCTTGTGGAATATCATGGCCCCACCGTAAAGCCTCTATTTACTTTTTTTTTCTCTCATTAGCTCAACTGCAAACACGTTTAGTTGCAAACTTACACAAGATGAGCAAAATCAAAATGATGTGATGGACCTTTGGGAGCTCCTTGCTGATCTTTCTGCTTCTTCAGCTGAGCAAGGCTCTGATCCAGGCAAAGAGATTGCACTTAGTGCTACACAACCATTTGGCTGGAACTCTGCTGATTTCTAGGAACAGCTGGAGGCCTCTCTCTCCCCAGGATGTTTTGGCTGAGCCAAGCTTTGCTGGGTTTTGGCTGCAAATACCATTGCCCTTGCTTTCTTCTATCCACAAGTACCATGGCTGGGCAAAAACTGCCACGTGGGCCATCTTCCAAAGGCACTTTGGTCTGGAGTTTGTGAATGAACGAGAGCCTCATCCACTTCCAAACCACATGAAAAAAATCAGGAAAGAAAACTTCCCATCCTTAACAAACAACTGACAATTCACAAGTGGATCTAGAGCTTCTTTACGCAATGAAAAGGAAGGCAATCTTCCAATGGAGTTGTGCTTTTGGGAGTTTTTCTTCTGACTCCCACTCCCAGCTGGCACTGGAAAAGCCACGTCTCTGCAAGTGTCAGTGTCTTCTGTCTGCCATCAGTTGTTTTGCTGCAACAATCAGAACAGGCATCAGGCTGGAGAGAGGCTCAGCTGATGCTAGGAACAGGAGCTGCCCCAGGGAGAAAAAAGACATGAACTTTTACCTCCCAAACCCATCTCCCCAGAGGCTCAAGCAGGATTCCTCTGGTTCCCAGAAATACAAAGAAATAGGGCTGAGAAGACCCTTTGCAGCTATGTGTTCATGCCCAAGACTTGACTGATGCCATTTGGGTTTTGCCTTTTTTCTTTTCTGTCTTTTCTGTATTCCTTGCACATCAATTTAGAGCTCTGTAGGCTACTCAATTAGTGACTACTTTTCCCAGTCCTTTTCCATGGCCTTTGCCTAAGCAGAAAGACAAACTTCCAGAGCTTCCAGAGCTCCAAGCGCCGGGGGGTAGAAGGCCCCAGTGTTATCTTGGTTCTTCCTGGGACAGGGAGGACTCACCATCCCTGCAAGCCTTTGAAAGAAGACTGGAGTGGCACTCGGTGCTGTGCTTTAGTTGAGGTATTTTTTAGGTTGGACTCGATCATCTTGAAAGTCTCTTCCAAGCCAGGGATTCTGTGATTCTGTGACTGAGGCAGCTTTTCCTGCAGCCCTGCAGAGGGCGGCGGGGGCCCTTGGCCAACGATGGGGATCAGGGCTCATGGAAAAGAAGCAAAGGGCTCAAGGCGAAGACTGACAAGGCAGAGCTGCCCCAGCGCGGCCCAGAGTGAGCCTCATGTCCTCCTCCTCACCCTGCGCCCTCTGCACTGCCCTTTGCGGCGCCGGCGGCTCCTCTGGCTGCGGGGCTCCAGGGCGTGCTGGGGGCCGGGCCCCTCGTCTTCGGGAAGCGCCGGAGCCTCGGAGGCGAGCGGCTGCTGCTGTGGCCGGCACGGGAGAGCTGCGGCTGCGGCCCCGGGCGCGGCGAGCTGCCGCTATGGCCGGCTCCTGCCGCGGCTCCTGCCTCGTCTGCGGGCTCTGCTCCTGCCCTGTGCGCACAGACACGGCCGGGGGCTGCCCGGCAGCTCCATCCCGCTCCGCAGCGGGCCCGCCCGGGCTGCTGCTCTCTGCGGCCTCTGCCCGCCGCTGCCGGCCCCGCTGCGCTCCCGCCTGCCTCTGCCGCAGCCGGGCCCACACGGGAGGCAGCACATTGCGGCCGGCTCGGAAAAGCCCTGCCCGCAAACTGCCCGCCACGGCCTCAGCCTCAGGGCACAGGCTGCCGGCGTCCTCGCAGCTGCGAGCCGGCCCGGCCCGCCTGCCGGCCTCGGCCACAGCTCCCGCCTGTGTCTCCATGGCTGCGGCTGCTTGGCACAGCGGGCTGAGCACAGCCAGCGCCAGCAACAGCTCCTCACGGGCCCAGGCCCTGGGCGCTCCGAGCCCGCCCTCCCCCGAATCCCAGCCATGAGGGGCTTGGCGTCCCAATGCATCCCCTGGGGACAGCAGAGTCGGCTGCTGAGCTCAGCCCATGGTGACACCACCAAGTGACCAATGGAAAATTCACCAAATCCTCATCAGAGACAAGAGAAAACTCCCATGGTGCCTGACAGCCTGAAGCAACTGCCAATTCCAGATCATTCCATCCATGTATGAAAAGAGGCTTTTGCATTAAAGCAGAAAAGACTTATCGAAAAAGAGGGCAGGAACAAACAACAAAGTTATTTGGACTCATGCTTCTTGTGTCTGTTAGAAAGGCCAAGAAAATGCACTCCTTGCTCTTCTGACACAGCTCTCTCTGTTCATGATGTGGGACAGTGAGTGCTAATGTGCAGGAGCTGATGCAAGGGACAGGGACGAGGATGCAGCAGGCACAGTGCCAAGCTGACAGAGGGATGATCTCTGGCAGTGGCACTGAAGGAGAAGAGTTTGCAGGCAGGACAGAAAATGGCTCTTTGTTTCACCTCTTCTTTCAGTGCTGCTAAGAATGTAGCCTGGAGCAAGCTGGGAACACCAGAGCATGGAGCCCTTTCCAGGCAGGGCTGCATCAGACACAAACCAGCAGGGGACTGAGGAGCCCCTGGGGTGGCAGTGAGCAACCTTGGGCTCTGCTCACTGCTGGTGGCATTTTCTATTGAACCATCTCCAAGGACTTCTGTTGTGCTCTGTATTTCTAAGGGTTTTCCCCCTTGTTTTTTTTTTTGTTGTCTCCTGCACCTTTTTTTCTCCACGTTTTTCTATCCTGTCAGCACAGCCTTTGTCCAGAACTGGCTCTAAAATATCAGCAAAGTAGCTAGGAACAACAATGGGTGGAATCCTGCAGCTCAGGAATTCGTATGCCAGAGCCCTGCCTCTGCCTCATGCTTTGTCAGGACCTCCTTCTCTGTGCAAAACTAGGGATTACTGGAGTTGTTTTGCCGAAGAGCTCCTGAGAAGCAAAGGTTGTGCTAGGTTTCTCAGGAGTGTATCCGTTAAGTTCATTGCCGGCAAACAGAAAGTAAGGCCAGGGTAGCAGAGCAGCTGGGAGCTGGTCACTCTCTGCAAAGGGCTGGTGCAGGATGTGGGAACACCAGGTTCCAGGATGGGCGAGCAGGGTCAATGTGCTCAAGGTGCTGCCAATGAGGTTTGGGTTCACTTAGAGAGCAGTCAGGGCTGATGAGCACTGCAAGATCCAGCTGCAGTCCCCATCCATGTCCCTGTCAGTACTGGCTTTAAGGCGTCTGCAGCCTGGATCCAGAGCGCCCTGGGGTGCTCCTGAGGCTGCCTTTGCACTCAGGGTGAGGATGCCCAGGAGCCCCTGAGGCCGGCAGTGGGGACCAGGGCTGGGGCTTGTGGCCTGGCAGGTGTGGCTCTGGGGGCTGTGAAATGCCAGGGCATGGGTCACTGTCACTGCCCTCCACAGCCCTGGCTAGCTCTGTGATGCTCCAGAGACAACGGCAAGAGGGGGGAATTGGCTAGGATAGGGTTTTGCCTGAGCCAGAACCTCTAGGCCAAATGCCAGCAGTTGAGACCCCTGGAGGACCGAGTGAAGGAAGCAAAGGAGGCTCTTCTGCGGCATAAAGTGCAGCAAATTCATCAGGAGAGGCGGGGGAAGGTCGTGCAGGCAAGAATTCCCAAAGGGAACAGATGTTGAAAAAACCCCCAACATCCCTGTGACCGGATTTTTAAAATCTTTCAAAGCAGGGGGTGGACACCATATAGTAACCAATAAGTGACTCTTGGGGTGCGGTTTTGAGGGCTACAACAAATCAGAACAAGGGGAGGAGAGAGCGTTGGCATAGGGATTGGATCTTAGGGTGAGGGACAGGGAATGTTCTGGAGCAAAGGGTAGGGTTTTGACTGATTGATGGGGCAAAGGGGCCGGGTTGTCTTGACAGGGAAAAATGTGCTGAGGAGGGAGGGGATTCCTCGAGGGACACTTGGGTCGGAGGGCATAACATAGGGGAGAAGCTAACTGTAATAACTCGGGGAACACTTGAACATACCACTATATAACAGAACATTTGACTCAATAAACTAACACAGTGCAACACAGAAATTCAGGCTTTCGGCAGCTGAGAGGTGGCACTGTTAGAACCCGCAGCAGCTGGTGAAAGCCATCTCTCCCCTTCAGGTTCTTGCTATGTGGGAAGGTGCTGCGAGTTGTGGTGGCTGCACTCCCCCTTTGCTGGGAGGATGATCTGTACCAGGGCAGAGCAGAAAGCTGCCATGGTGAGCAGAACATGCTCAGAGCATTACAGTTCAAAGAATGGCACTGCCCCTGAAGGGCAAAAAGCTTGAAAGCATAGAATTCTGTGCGGAACCATTGCACGAATTTTCTCTTCTAGAACATGCCCATTTTTGTATGCTGTAGATGAATGCTCTGGGTTTTATAGAGTACAGGGGGTTTTTTCTTAAGGTTTTTGGGAGAACTCTCAAGTTTTTTTCTGTTTGTATTTTTTATCTAGCATGTATACAGTTTTTTATTACTAGTTTTCTTTAATAAATACTTAGGGAAAAAATACCTAAGCATTTTTTAATCCTTTGGGATATTGTGATTAATATTCTTAGAAAGAAAACCTTGTTGACCACATGTGAAAACACAGAGAGAGGGAAAATAGCATAAAAGTCTTTTAGAACAGGGTGTGTAATAAAGACTGCAGACCTGAGTAATTCCTCCAAGTGCAGAATTAGCAAGATATATTACTGTGATAAATAGGTATGATTTGTGCTGATAAAGATTGAAACAGTAATCCATAATGATACAGTAATTAATATTTGAGAATAATAAAATAGTTAAAAGTTGTGATGCCAAGGAGGAGAGGGAGAGGAGGGGCTCCACCCCCCCCAAAATGAGCCTTGCTTGGTCTTATCCTAGGCAAGCTATTACAGCTCCAGAGCTCAGTCTCCTAGGGGACTGGGTGCCAGAAGCCAGCTCGCTCTCAGACCAAGGCCGCGGGACAGCCCTAGCAAGCAGGGAATATTCAGCTCTTAGTGATTAGGCAGCTCTTGTGATTTCAGCATTGCTTGCTAGGTAGCTTTTCCCTTGGCCTAAGGCTCCAGCAGACGGTAGAGAGAGAAGAAGACGCCGGCTGTTCCACAAGTATGGCTTTATTGGAGGGGTTCGTGAAGGGTCTCAGCTCTTCTTCCGAGTTAGTAGGGGTACAGTATGCTACTTTTATACCCTTGGCCCAGATCCAATCCTGACCAATGGCAAAGGTGTTAGAGTGACCATAAGTGACCAATAGTAGGGTTAACAACATATTGCCTTCCATGGCTATAGGCATAAGGTACAAGGCGGATGTCCCTGGAGACAGGAAACTTCTTTGCCGCTGTGTCAGCTTTCTGTTCTCCAAGGGGCCCTGGCTAAAGCTGAGGGGTTTACTACACCCCCCCTTCCCAGCAGATGTTCTCAAGGACCACAGGAAACAAGCTTAAGATACAGTTGCTAAAAATGACCAAGAACCTGGTTGGGTACCAGAAAATGCTAATTATAAGGGATTTATTGCCTTGATATGTAGATGCAGTGATACGTTAGTCTTGGCTTACATTGTGCTGGCTTGATGCGCATGTGTAACCCAAAGGTGAATTAAAAGACAAAGAGGAAGAAGAGAGGTCTTCATCCAAAACGACCCCCAAAGACTTGTGTGAACACCAAACCGAGTGGTGGCGCATGCGTGATAAGGGTGGTAATGAGGGCGGAGATAGAGATATGATGAACCGAAAATGAGAAGAGATGGTATTGACACAGGACATATAAGGGGTGATTTTCATTTGGCAAGCTTGTACGTGAGGTGGCAAGAGTCCCAGAACTCTGCCCTCCGTACCCCGCGGTTATCGTTTGTTTATGCGCTATTATTGGAACCAAATTATCTCTTATTTTTATCAAATTATATTGTATCAAATTTTAATTTTTTTTTATTTTAACTATTCAATTAAAATTGTTACTACTTTTAATATTGTTTGGCTTTTTTATGATGGGATAATTGAGCAAACGTAACAATTTTGGTGCCGATACCCGGGACTCTTTTAAATCCGGGGAGGCGGATAGCTTCTGGGAAGGAGCTCCCCACCAGACTTTTAAGTGGTCCCAAGGCTAGACCACTCTCCCTTGGGAAAAGAGAGTCTTTTTTACAATAATGCATAAGCAAATTAGTTTTTAAGAGCGCGCAAGAGAGGGTCCCATCAGAGTGCCGGCTTGTAGGAGAGAGAGTACCCATAGAAAACTGCTTTGTGCACGAAGACCCTTGTGAGAAAAGGAGGCTGTGAGTATCATGGGGTTTTGCGTCGGGGGGCGGCTGTATGCATGTGTGAGTGTGTGTGGAGTGTCTGAGATGGGGGCTGGGCAGTCCCGGACCCCCGAAGCGAGTGGGACCTCCCAGTACCGCGTTTTCGTGCTGTCCGAGAGGAGGCCGGCCGGGAAAGGAGGGAAATGAAAGAAAAGTGAATGAGTGGGGACCCCGGGAGGGTTTGACCCAGGGGGAAGGAGGGGATCCCTGGTCCAGGCACCTGTGGGAAGGTCCTTGGGCAGGAGGGATTGACTCAGTGGGGAGACTGAGAGAGTGAATGAAGAGGTTCAATTTCTTTGGATGGGTTGGTAGCAGGCAATTTAGTATGTGATTAGATGGTGAGAGGATGGGGCTAATAGATTGAGAAAGAGGAAAAGATAGGAGTGGAACAAGTAGATTGCAGAGGGAGAGATAGGAGTGGAACAGGTAGATTAAAAAGGCAGTGTGGCAGAGTAGTAAGTGAGGAAGTTGAGCCACGAGGTGAGTGTGGGAAACTAAGACTCTCCTGGTACCGGGAATTTCTTAGTTTGTTGCCGCCAGAAATGGGTCAGGGAACAAGTTCCTTGACCCAGGGGCTGCAGATTGTAGGAAAAATTCTCAGTGGTTTGAGGTATCTGGGAACCGTGAGGGGGGTTCTCGGGGGGGAGCATTCCTCAGGACAGCCCACTGGGGATGATGATACGGTTTTGGGATGAATGAGAATCCCAAAGGAGAAAAAGTAAACAGAAAATAGTTAAGTATTACATGTTTAAATGGACAAAAGAAATGATCCGGAAAGATAATTTATATTGGCCCAAGTTCAGATCATTTGAGGATTGGATTTGCCAGGCTCTAAATATGTATGTGAGTTCAAAAGACCCTGTTAATCAGGAAGAGAGTAAGTATGCTGCCTTTTAGAGTCCTGAGGGGCGACATCAGGCAGAAGCTGGAAAAATTAGAAGACTGGCAGGACAGGTGACTTCAGGAGTTACTGAGAGAAGCACAAAGGGTGTGTGTGAACAGAGATGAGGAAAAGCAGAAAGCAGATGCCAGAATTTTGGTGGTGGCAGTTAGAGAAATGCAGGCAGCTTTGAATACAGAAAAAAAGAAAAAAAAGAAAAAAAATCCGCAGGGAAAAACAAACTGCAGATGTCAGGATCTATTTTTAAGAACACAGGACCTGTGTGTTTTTTCCCGCCACAAGAAAGGGCACTTACGAAATCCTTGCCCTGCCTTGAAGGGTGCAGGACCCACCTGTTTTTACTATTATAAAAAGGAGCACCTACAAAAAAAGTTGCGGGAAGAAACAGCACGATGAGGAAACTTTTCAGGGAGGTCAGGGGCTCTGTTTAATGAAGGGGACAGAAACGCCACCAGAAGAGCCCTTGATAAGTTATATTTTTAGTAAATATAGGAGTTTCTCAGTCGACAGTGACAAAATTACCCCAGGGATGTGAGATAAGTCGTGAGCGAGTTTCAGTAATCGGAATTACGAGAGAAGCTTTCCCTGTTCCTGTAATAAAAGGAGTGCAAATTAAAACAGATGACAAATTTGGAGTAAATGATTTATTGTTGTTATCAGAGGCCAAGAATAATTTGTTAGGCAGAGATCTAATAATAGCCTTAAATTTACAGATAAAACCCTGTGAAGGAAAACTTAAAATGTATTCTTTAACTGAAGAAGATAATCTAGAAATTAATGACACGGGTTGGCATTCAGGTGAAGTGGGAAAAAGTTGAGGGTAAAGGAGTCTGGTCCCCTTAGTCCCTCCTGGTCAGCACAAGCCATGAATTGTATGCATTACTCTGTGCACTATTAATACTAAAAGGGCAAGAAGGGACTATTTATACAGACTCCAAATATGCTTTTAGTGTAGTACATACTTTTAGAAAAATTTGGAAAGAAAGGGGACTTATAAACACTCAAGGGAAAGGGTTAGTACACGGGGAATTGATAATTCAGATACTTGAAGCTTTAAAAGGCTCAAAGAAAATAGCAGTAGTTCATGTAAAGGAACACCAGAGAGGGAGGGATATTAGGGTCAGAGAAATAATTTGGCCGATGAAGAAGCAAAAAGAGTGACCTTAAGAAAAAGAGATACTGAAATCATGATCTTACAAAAAATAGAAATTCAGCAGGAGACACTTTCCCTTCCGCTAGCAGAACTGGCAACTATAAAGAAATTAGGAGCAACATTTAAGGAGGGAAAGTGAGTTTTTCCTGATGGCAGGATTATGATGCCAAAACCAGTGGCACATTAGATCTTAGATAACTTGCATAGACAGACACACTGGGGAACAAGAGCCTTTTGTGATCACTTTTTAAAATTTTATGGGTGTATAAGGATATTTGAAATTGGAAAGCAAATTACCCAGGGGTGTCTCACCTGTCAAAAAGTAAAAAAGAAAGTGTTAAAAACCCCTCCCTCTGGAGGATGCAAAAGAGCCTACAAGCTATTTGAAAAGATCTAGGTTGATTTTATAGAATTGCCTAAAGTGGGTCGGTGGAAATATTTGTTAGTTATAATAGATGAATTACCTCAGTGGGTTAAAGCATTTCCAGCAGCTCGGGCTACAGTTCAAACTAAAGTTGAACTAAAGTTCAAACTAAGCTAAAATATTGTTGGAACATGAAATTCCAAGAATGTGATAATATGGTGGGATTTAAGTAGATTTATATTAACCCTGATTTATTAAGAATGAACTAGGCATCCTGGATGGCTGCTAACCGCAATTCCCTTGAGCTCGGAGGCAGAAGAACGCCGGTGGAAAAAGAACAAAAGACTTTCTGAATCAGTGGGAACGGCCTAAAAAGATTGAAGATCTCCTCCAGGGTCATGCACCAGCAACATTATTAGAATTGATTACAAAACTGCAATTCCAGAAACTGCGATTGATAACAGCTGTTGTTGAAAGAGAGCAGAGACAAGTAAAACATTGGGAGTGCAGTAAACATGGTTTAAAGTGTCATCCCTGAATATGTATTGTTTGCACACTTTGCTTTAACTCATGGTGGAAAGTAAGAGAGAAGAAAAGAAGAGACAATTTATTTGCTTGCTTTGCTATGGTTATGTATTTAGCCAGCTAACTATAGAACGTATTGTTGATAATTTTTTTTGGGATACCTTTGAGACTGGGAGATGAGACCCTTCCAGCAGCAATTAGATTAATACAAAACTTAGATCAATTGGTTCTTGCTATATTTGCTATAGCACAAATAAGAGAACGAGCAACTCATAATATTATAGACCAGTGTCTCAAAATTGATAGTTGTGGTGGAGAAGAAGTCTATACACCACATCATAGGTGCATTCCAGGGGCACATTGGCGCCGCGAGTGTGCCTATTGGAGATGGTGACTTAATGCACTCCCCGCCCCTGAAGCACAAAATAATTAGAAAAATCTTCTTGTAGTTGGCACATCCCTGAAATTTTGGAAAATACAGGTTTATGGTATTCCGGCCTAATCTTTTCCCTGTTCTTTTTGTTTTAATTATTGCTTCTTAACCAGCTAGAACTGGGAAACGGCATTTAAAAAGAGACAAGCAAACTCTGTGGGGCTATGGGTACCAAAAATACTAAAAGCACCGGTGACTAGATGCCGGGATATTACCTTTGCTACCAAGAAGACTGGCATCTCGGCCCTTGGCTGCAACCCAAGGGGCCTTGAGAAAGGAAAAATGGTAGATTTCCTGAGGATTATTTTCACTGTGATCATTCTGGTACCCTGGGCAGTTGGCCAAAGCCAGAAAGCCACACTGGACAGAGTTTCAGCAATGAAAAAGCAAACAAGGCAAAAACCAAGTCCCAGCAATTTCAACATTTGTGACTATTGTAATCAACCTGTGTGGATTAAGGACAAGGTGGAATCTGTGTTTGTAACACACCCATATGCTAGTTCTGCCTGCTAAAATCGCAGCAGTGTTATAGATGTTTGTATTAAGGAAGGAAAGATGTATTGGGTAGGGAAAAATTTGGGATATAACGGACAAGCTCCTTATCCCCATAGTAATCAGATTGGCCCTCAATATGGAAGGTTTTTTTTGTTTTGAAAGAAATCATAATAAAGATGATCCCAGTATAAGAATAGGGGGCCGGGCACTAAAAGAAAAATTGAAAAAGAAAAAAAAAGAAAAAAAAGAAACAAAGGGGAATAGAAGAAAGAACAAGAGAAAAGAGTCAAGAGAATTAGCTGAATTGTATAAACAGGTAAAACAGTGCTACAAAGATTGGAATTTGCCAGCCTTGAATAAGAACCAGTTTGTAGGATTGATGCAAAGGATTGCTACAGAATTGGAATTATCCAAATGTGAGATTTGTAGAGGTCTAAAAAATGGCTAAAAGATGGCCATGGAAAGGTGAGAGCTTAGCTCCAGAGCAATTTTTAAAGTAGAACCACACCCAAATTTCTGGAACATTGAAGAGACCTGAAGGATGGATTTTAAGCCATCAAGTAATTGGAATCATTTGTATAACTCGAGAAGGAAGGAAATTTAATAAAATAGTAGGGCATACTCCTTGTAAATCCACGTTGGTGGTTAATATGGATAATCATTCAAAAATTTGGCGACCTGAAAACCCCATTGGATATTGGGGACCAATAAAAGAAATAAATTGTGAATAAGATGAACAGATTAATGTATGCTGGTACAGAAGTCCTGGAACTAACCCCTACCAATCCATCGACAGCCTGAGGTCTGATTGGGAACAACCGGAGAAAACTGATAAGAAATGGAAAGCCCCAGATGGGATATATTAAATTTGTGGGCAACGAGCATACAGTGAGTTATCTCAAAAATGGGGAGGAACTTATACTTTGGGAGTAATACAACCCTCCTTCTTTGTTTTACTGAGATCTAGGAGCAATGTGCTAGGAACTCCACTGTATGAAACCCTGCAGTGGAATAAAGGAGATTTGAATTTAAATTTTCCAACAGCAGGAGGGAATCAAAACTGGGGGGAGGACAAATAGCCTGCAGAACGAATTATAGCATATTATGACCCAGCAACATGAGCTCAGGATGGGTCATGGAGATATAGGACCCCAGTTTATCTGTTGAATCGATTAATAAGGCTCCAAGCAGTAGTAGAGGTGGTGTCAAATCGCACCTCCAATGCTTTAAAAATGTTGGCCAGGCAATATACACGAATGTGGGTGTTTGTGTACCAAAACAGGATCACCCCAGACTATCTGTTAGCAAAAGAAGGAGGAGTTTGTAGGAGATTTAATGAATCTGAGTGCTATGTAGAAATTGATAATTATGGAGAAGCTATCACAGAACTTGCAAAAAAGATTAAAAGAGTAGCTCATGTGCCGGTACAAAAGTGGAATTCAATCTTGAAAACAGATTGGTGGGGTAACCTCTTTAGAAGTGTTTGGAGGAAAATGTTAGAGTTCATGTTGTTATGCTCAATTCTAGGACTTATGTTTCTGCCTTGTATGATTTTGTATTTTATTAGGCTAATTCACTCAGTGATTCAAAAGATGCAAATTTCAACAATGTCTCTAGATTCAGAATCAGCAGAAAAAGTAAAACCAAGATCTATAATGGTATTAAAAGCTAAATCAACCCCTGTTAAAGACAAAAAGGACTTTAAAGGATTGAAATAGACCAGGACATGCTAACTAAACTTGAAAGTGTGAAAGACTAGAAGCAGTAATAGAAATGCTAGAAAAGTTTGAAGCTGAAAAGAGACAACAAGAAAACCAAAATTCTGAAAAATATAAAAGACATCAGGGCACAGCTTTTTAAATGCAGCACGAATCATAATGATCAAAAAGAGAAATGGGAGATTTGTGATAAAGAGGTATGATTCGTGCTGATAAAGATTGAAACAGTAATCAATAATGATACAGTAATTAATATTTGAGAATAATAAAATAGTTAAATGCCAAAGAAGAGAGGGAGAGGAGGGGCTCCACCCCCCCCCCCCCCCCCAGCAGATGTTCTCAAGGACCACAGGAAACAAGCTGAAGATACAGTTGCTAAAAATGACCAAGAACCTGGTTGGGTACCAGAAAATGCTAATTATAAGGGATTTATTGCCTTGATATGTAGATGCAGTGATACGTTAGTCTTGGCTTACATTGTACTGGCTTGATGCGCATGTGTAACCCAAAGGTGAATTAAAAGACAAAGAGGAAGAGGAGAGGTCTTCATCCAAAACGACCCCCAAAGACTTGTGTGAACACCAAACCAAGTGATGGTGCATGCGTGATAAGGGTGGTAATGAGGGCGGAGATAGAGACATGATGAACCGAAAATGAGAAGAGATGGTATTGACACAGGACATATAAGGGATGATTTTCACTTGGCAAGCTTGTAGGTGAGGTGGCAAGGATCCCAGAACTCTGCCCTCCGTACCCCGTGGTTATCGTTTGCTTATGCGCTATTATTGGAACCAAATTATCTCTTATTTTAATCAAATTATATTGTATCCAATTTTAATTTTTTTTATTTTAACTATTCAATTAAAATTGCTACTACTTTTGATATTATTGGGTTTTTTTATGATGAGATAATTGGACAAACATAACACTTTCCATTTTCATTTCACCTGTGGAAAGCTGTTTCACTTCCCCAGGAATCTTCTCCACACTCCTGTCTGCCCTTTTCAAGAACCTTTCCTGGAGAACAAGGTGCAGCTTCTGTCACAAGATGTGCCCCCAACTGCAGCTTCTCTTGGCTTTCCACACCGTGAGCAGCACGACTTCTGCAGCAAAGCAAGACAAATGTTTGGATTCCTTGACAACTTGTCCTTTCTTTTCCTTGTGGGCTGGGCAGTTGTGCCATTGCTGAGTTTTTCATTGTGCCTGTTCTAACCCAAGAAAACAGGAGGTTTTGTTGGGGACTTGCTGGGGAATGCAAGCCTGATCGAATGCAGAAAGAATCTCCAGGACACTCTGGGAGCTCCCTGGGCTGGGCTCAGGTTCCCGCTGGGACTCTGCAGAGGGCAGGGCTCCAACTGGGATCAGCAGCAGTGCAAAATACCTCTGGGCATCTCCATTTTCTGCTGCTCCGAGGAAGCAATGAAGCCAGCCAACTTCAGTATTTTCGTTCTCCTGGTGGATTTTTTCATTTGATTTGCCACTCCAGAGGCAATTTCTGTGATGGTCTCTGTAGGTTGATTCTATTTCAACAGCACCAGCAGCAGGGCTGTGTTTGAGTGCTGCAAAAGTGGTCTGTGATGCTTTCATTCCCCTCGACTTGGTGCTCAAGGACTTGTGAGCATTTCAGTCTCTGCTAATCATGATGCCTGTGACAAAAACACTGAGTTCACCATCACAAAAGCACAGTGGGCAGCAGTGATTGAAAGAGGCAAGTGCAGTTGTACTGATAAAATTCAGGTGGCAAGCAGAAGAGGGCCAAGAGCAGCCATGATCTCCAATTGCCAAGGCAAAGGGCACCAGCAGCCTCCTGCTGTCAGCTCAGGGTGAGTAAAAGAGCGTTGAAAACAGCGCTGGAGCCCGATCCTTTCTTCCTCTGAGGGCTGGCTCAGGGCAGCACAGGCGGGCCCTGAGCAGTCAGGGCTGTGTGTGGGTGCTGGCTGCTCTGCTCCAGAATTGAGCTGTTAAAAGCCCTTGGGAGCCGAGGCAGGAGCAGGCGGGAAGGGGCCGGCGCTGCTGCTGCTCCTGGCCGGGAGCCCCGGCTGGGCCGGGCCGGCGCCCCCTGCGCTGCGGCTGCTGCTGCTGCCAGAGCCGGGCGGGACTCGGGGACAGGGAACGGACACGGGGGGACAGCAAAGGCCTGGCGGCTGCAGGGATGGTGGCGCTGGGGCCAGCGCCAGCACAGAGCTTCAGCCCGCAGTTAACCCCGAGGGAAATGCTGGGGAAACGCTCCATTTCAGCTTTCTTTGCTTGTTGCTGTAATGAAGGCACTGAAATGAAAGGGGAACAAGCAGGGCCCGACCCCTCCTCTGGGAGGAGCCCCAGGACTGGGCCTGTGAGGGGCCGTGAGGGGCCGTGAGGGGCTGTGAGAGTGTTGCTAGATCAGAAGCTTGACTAGTCCAATATTCAAGCAGCAATCAATTTATTATTTAATGTGATAAAGTATGAGCAATACAGCGCCAGGTACAGTGGGGGAAGTTTTCCCTCCAACTGCATACCGATAATTGATGGTTACAGGTATTTACAGGGGTACCCATCAGGTTTTTTCAGCAGTTTCTATTTCCAATCTTTTACTCATCAGCAATTTTTATTCCAAATTATTACATCACAATTCTATAAACTATTGTGATTTTAATTTCTCAGGATCTATCTCAAAGGAGAATTCCCAGATGGTGACGGTCCAGTTTCCAAAAGAAGAAAGACTAATTCCATCTGGTGGAGTCCAGCTCCCCAGATATGGGTCCACCTTTTAATTGCAGAGACTCCAAATCTCATAACAGTGATGTCCAGCTTCCCTTTGGTCGAAACCATAAACCCTTGAGGTGATGTTCATCTTCCTTTTTCAAGCTGTTTTTCTCTGCTTCAATAAGGCGTGAGATAAGCATATTTCCTTTATATATATTCCAAAGCTACAGTTTCAATAATACAAGTAATATTCTAAAATTATACTTCAAAAGGTTATTATTGCAGAACTCTTTATGGATTAAATGCAAACAAAAAGCAACATCTATAACACTTTAATTCAAATGCTCCTAAATCAACTAGGGTTAATTTGCAAACAAAAGATACGTTCAAAAGTCTTTTTCCATGCTTTATTTTCCTCAGTTATTACTAGAATTCACAACTATCCCATTGTCGGTATCCACACATTTCTCATTCACAAGTACACACGTTGCCTGTTTGTACCTGACACGAAACACAGCTTTGCATCTCACAAGGGGTTGTGAGGGGCCGTGAGGGGCTGTGAGGGGCCATGTGGGGCTGTGAGGGACCATGAGCAGCTGTGAGGGGCCCTTGCCCCTCTATGGAGAACTGTCATTCCTGTCCAGGAGCCCATGGCTGAAATAGAATTCCACCCCAAAACTCCCCATATATCCAAGGGTTGCTTTCAGACAAAAGCTGCAAGGACAGACAGGTCTGGCTTGCCTTGGCCTCTGGGGACTGCTTCTCATGTGCCTTCAAAACCCTGGAGTTCTGTGATTTCCTTCCTATAGGAAAGAACTGTCCCCATTGTCCAGGTGCTCCTGGCCTCAAGCACTTGACCACTATACAGGGATGCAGTTTGACAAGAAAGTCTAACAGATATGTATGCTTGGCTGAAAGATTTTTGAATGTAATGTCTGAAGACGAATATAAATGAAAGCAAGTTTTGATATAAAAGAAAAGAATTGATGAGCCAGTCTTTTTGGATAGCTAAGAAGGCAAAGTGTATGTTAGTTAGAAGGGGTTTTTATGACTTAGAGCAAAGGATAAGCCCACCTCAAACAAGAAGATTTTACCAAGCAGAAAGATAGCACAGGCAAACAAGTCAGCAAATTTTGCAAGTAGAAAAAAGGTCTCAGAATTTTCCACTGCAAGAAAACTGGAAAACAACTTTTAGCTTAAACTGTAATGTACTAACTTTTAGTGATTGGAGAATAGTAACATGAATATGGTAATGATAGTAGTTATGATTGGCTATAGGTAAAAGTTAAGGTATAGATTGGTTCTATTGTGTGAAGATGCTCAGCAAAGAAAAGTATATAATGCATTTGTAACCTAAACTAAGGGTCTCCAGGCCTGCAGCTGGAGCTGACAGCTGTAGCACAGCTCTGTCACCCATGACTCTGGACTGCTGTATCACCTTGGATACAATAAACTGCACTTTGAAGAGCCGCCTGGCGTCCCACATCCCTCATTTCGGCTCTCAAAAACTGGTGTTGCCCGGAACTGCCAGTGCCCAGATCCAGAAATTTCCTGGTGCTGGTGCAGCCCAAGTGCAGCAATTTGCAGGCAAAAACCCCCAAAATCTGGCAATTTTCCACTGCTGGCTCTGTTGCTGCCCAGACCTGGAGTTTCCCAGCACTGCCATTGCCCAGATGCAGAAATTTCCCAGTGCTGGCAAAGCCCAAGTGCAGCAATTTGCTGGCACAGAAATACAAAACCTGGCAAATACCTGGGGCCGGCACCACCCAGATCTGGTGTTTTCCAGCACTGCTAGTGTCCAAACATGGCATGGCAATTTCCTGGTGCTGGCACAGCCCAATTCCAGCAATTTGCTGGCAATGAAAGCCTAAATCAAGCAAATACCTGGATTTAAAAGGTATTTAAAGCAACCCAATCTCATGTTTGCTGACACCGCCAGTGCCCAGATCCGGAATTTTTCAGATGCCTGCACAGCATAATTCCAGCAATTTGCTGGCAGAGAAGGTTCGCATTTGGCAATTTCCCGGTGCCAGCACATTCCCCACCCAGATCTGGTGTGCACTGGCACTGCCAGTGCCCACATCTGGCAATTTCCCGATGCCAGCAAAACCCAAAGGCAGCAATTTTCTGGCAAAGAAAGCCCAAACTTGGCAGCGCCCAGATCTGCTGTGTTTGGGTTGGTTTAAAAGAAGGAGACCTCGGCTTAAGGCTGTGGGAAAACCCTCTTTAGGGTGAGCAGGAGCTCCCACCCATAATCCTCTTGTTCAGTTATGCAGATTGTTACTAGAAAGTTCTGAGTTCTCTTTGCTACCATTGGTTACTTTTTGCCGCAAAATTGTGATATTCCTAATCATTCCTTCCTCTTGGATCCTTCCCTCAGATCCCACCTTAACCCTTCCCCATAAATAAATGTATAAATATCCCTGCTAGATCCTGGACCCAGGCTTTTTTCTGCTTCGCTCTCTGTACTGTGCACGCCATCCTGTTTGTTGTGTTTGCCTTCAGTAAAGTTCTGTTTCCACACAACCAGATGAAAGCAGTCTCTGTCTGTAAAGTGGCCAGAGCTGGTTCTCAGGGAAACCACTGGTCAACGGACCGGACGAGGACCAGAAGGTTTCACTGGTGTTTGCTGGCACTGCCAGTGCCCCGATCTGGAAATTTCCCTGTTCCAGCACCACCCATGTCCAGCAATTTGCTGGCACAG
This sequence comes from Melozone crissalis, assembly GCF_028551555.1. NCBI lineage: Eukaryota > Metazoa > Chordata > Aves > Passeriformes > Passerellidae > Melozone > Melozone crissalis. The sequence continues at coordinate 1,787,021 of NW_026535886.1, forward strand.
AAAGCTAAAACCTGTGGCAGCTTCCTGCTGCTGGGTCTGGCACCACCCACATCTTGCGTTTGCTGCACCAGTGCCCAGACTTGGAAATTTCCCGGTGCCAGCAGAGCCCAAATCTGGCAGATTTCTGTCACTGGCAATGACACCACCCAGATCTGGTGTTTGCTGGCAGCGCCAGCACCCAGATCTGAAAACTTCCTGGTGCTGGCACAGAAAGCCAAAGTTTGGATATTTCCAGGTTCTGGCACCAGCATCATCCAGATCTGGTGTTTGCTGGGACCGCCAGTGCCCAGACTTGGAAATTTCCTGATGCCTTCACAGCCCAGGTCTAGCAATTTGGTTTTAGCTAGCTGGGGCAGAGAAGTTCCTCGGAATGTGACTTTCCTTTTTCTGGGAATTGTTTAAACCCGCTCTGGAGGGAAGTCTTTTCCTCAGCTAGTAGGGGGAGGGGCCGCTGGAACTTGCTTTCTAGACTGACCCCTTTTGGAGGTTTCCTCCCAAAATTTGCCTGAAACCAGCACAAACAGTCACAATGAAAACTTCACCAGTGGCACAACTCCCCAGCCCAGCAGGAAAAGAACGGACATGTAAAGTTCTCCTAACATTTGTCCTGCTTTGCTGCAAAAGTCCTGCTGCACACACTGTGCACTGTGGAAAGCTAAGAGAAGCTGCAGCTGGTGGCAAATCTTGTGACAGAGGCTCAACCTTGTTCTCCATGAGAGATTCTTGAGAAGAGCAGACAGCAGATGATTCCTGGAAAACTGAAACAGCTTTCCAGAAGGGAAATGAAAATGAAAGAAACAATCCAAGATGTTTTCCTCTATTTATTTCTATGCTCCTCTTTTCCATGTTGCACTGCTTCTCCATCCCATTCATTCCAAATGCACCTCACCTCTAAAATCTGTGACTTGGCAAGTTTTAGACACTCTAAAATACCATGAGCTACACACAGTTTTCCTTTCCACACAGGAAAGCAACACTGGAGGTGTAAGTGCAGTGCTTGGGTCAGGTAGGAATCCTACACCAAGGGAAGGTGCCCCGACAGTGTTTGACCCTCAGCAAGGACAGTGCTCAGCAGCAAGCGAGGGGGTCGCTGTGCCAGTGCGCAGGAGTCAGGGCTCTGCATCCGGGCTCAGCGCTGCAAAGTTCCCGTGTTTGGGCAGACGGAGGGGCTGTCCCCGGGGCGCGCGGGGCTCGAACGTGGGGCTCGTGGGGCGAGCGGGGAACGGACACGGGGACGAACGGCCCCGGTGCTTCAGTTGCAGCAGCGGCAGCGGCGGCGGCAGCAGCAGCGGCGGCAGCAGTAGCGGCGGCAGCAGCAAAACAGATAGTTTTGAATAGTCTTTCTCTCTCTCTCTCTCTTTCTCTTTCTCTCCCTTTCCCGCTGTCGGGCACCCTTCTCTCGGGGTCCCTTGCCCAGCGTCCCTCTTCTCTCCCCGCCTCCCTCTCCCCTGCCGGGCCGGGCCATGCCCCCGGCCCGCCCCCGGCCCCGGGCGGGGCTGCCCCGTGCCCAGCCCCGGCCGTCCCGCCGCGGTCTCGCCTCCGCCCGGCTCTGGCCGTACTGGCGGTGGCGCTGCTGGGCGGGCATCAGTGCCTGGGGAGGGGGCGGCATCGCCGCCCTTTGCCTCCGCCTGGCCCGAGCCCGGCCCCGGACCCGACGCAGGGTCCAGTCCCGAGCCCGGCCCCAGCCCCGGCCCCAGCCCCAGCCCCGCCCCCGGCCCCGGCCCCGACCCCGGCCCCGGCCCCGGCCCCGGCTCCTCCCGCGGCCTGCGGAGGACACAGGCGGCGCGGCCGCTCCCGCCGCCTCCGCTGCGGCTTCCCCGGCCCGAGCTCCGCCGCTCGGCAGCGCGGCCGCCAGCCCCGAGCCTCCCGTGCCGCGTTCCGAAGATGGAACGCCTGGGCATGGCCGGCCCGGGGCGGGTGAGGGGCGCTCGGGGGCCATTGCTGGCCCCGGGCCGAGCGCTGACAGCCGCGTCCCGCCCGCAGGGACGGCGCAGGAGGCCCTGCAGGAGCGGTACCGGCTGGGATCGCTGCTGGGGCGCGGCGGCTTCGGCAGAGTCTTCGCGGCCACGCGGCTCTCGGACGGCGCCCCGGTGAGCGGCGGGGCCGGCGGCGGGCGCAGGAGGAGGGGATGGAGGAGGAGGAGGGCGGAGGGCGGTGGATGGGGCTCGCAGTGCGGGCGGCGAGCTCACCCCGCTGCTGCCCTTGGCTTGCAGGTGGCCATCAAAAGGGTGCCACGGAACCGCGTCCGGCACTGGGGCGAGCTGGTGAGTGAGCGGGGCCAGCAGCCGGGGCTGCCGGCCGGGGATGAGCCGGCGCCCGGCACGGTGGGAGCCACCAGGACGCCCCGAGAGAGAGCGGGCGTGGGGCCAGCGCAGGGCGCAGAGCATCCCGGCCTGGCTGAGGGCTTCCCCAGGCCTGGCACGGCATCGGCCCCACTGACGGCATCGTGCTCCTCCCGCAGCCCGACGGCACCAGCGCCCCGCTGGAGATCGTGCTGCTGGCCAGGGTGTCCACTGGCTTCCCCGGTGTGGTCCAGCTGCTGGAGTGGCTCGAGCTCCCCAGCTGCATCGTGATGGTGCTGGAGCGGCCAGAGCAGTGTCAGGACCTGCATCGTTTCATTCGGGCACGGCGGTTCCTGCCTGAGGAGGTGGCACGGGAGCTGTTCCGCCAGGTGCTGGAGGCCGTGCGGCACTGCACCAGCTGCGGGGTCCTGCACAGGGACATCAAACCAGAGAACATCCTGGTTGACCTGGACACCGGGCAGGCCAAACTCATTGACTTTGGCTGTGGCACCTACCTGCAGGACACAGTCTACACTCACTTTGCAGGTGAGCCTGCAGAGGGCTGTGCTCCCGCTGCTGACATCTCATGGCCCAACATCTCCCAGCCCAAGCTGGCTGTGGCAGCGGGGATTCTCCCTTTTGCTGCCAGTCAGGGCACTAAATCTTCAGCTGAGTTGCTTTAGAGCAGGGCTGGGTGGGCAGCCATCTTCCAGCCCTGCTGGCAGCCTTTGCCAGCCACTCTGCCCAGGACTAGGGCTGGGCTGGGGCAGCCAGCCCAACCAAAAGCCCCATGGGTTGGGGAAGCAGAGAGGGAGGGCGGAACCTTTGCCCCAGCCACTTTGGTATGCAGATGACAGGAAGGGCTTGGGCTGCTTCACTCGCCCTGTTTCCCTTGGCTTCAAAATATTTTTGGGGAAATGCAGGCAGGGAGGATAAGGGCATGTTTTTTCCCCAGCATGGAGTGGGTTTTTCCTTTGCATGTCATGGTCGGGCCTAGCCAGGGCTGCCCTCTTCCAACACCAGAGGCTTCTTTTCCAACCCTAACTTTGTGCACAAGTCCCAGATGCTGGCGAGAGGGCAGTGGTCACCCTGAGTGCCCCTGATGCAGCCCCCGCACACCCAGGGATGCTGGGGCCAGGCTCTGGGAGCAGCAGCATCCCCCTGATGAACTCCATCTGTATTCCATAGGAACACTGTCCTACAGCCCCCCGGAATGGAACGACTTTGGCTGGTACCATGGCGAGGCAGCAACAGTCTGGTCCCTGGGCATCCTGCTGCACCAGATGGTCTGCGGGGAGCACCCTTTCAGAAGGGGCCAGAACCTCAGCTGGGGCCAGCTCCCGCTGCCACAAGGGCTCTCTCAAGGTGGATCCTCTTCTCTGGGCATGGGGGGAATCCCAGTGCTGGGAGCCAGCAGCGGGCTAGTGGGCATCCCGCTCTGGCAGCTGCTGAGGAGGTGGCACATGTCCTGCTCTCCTCCAAAACAGGGAATTGATGGGAAAGTTTAGGCCCAGCTCGGAGCACATGCAGCATGGCCTGGGTGTGGGAATAGTGGGGCAAAGCAGACAGGAGCCTTCTCTGGCTGACCGGCAGTTTCTGCTTCTCTTCCCAGAGTGCAAAGACCTGATCAGGTGGTGTTTATCCGTGAACTCCTTGGACAGACCCGCACTGGAAGACCTGTTCTGTGATCCTTGGATGTGGGATATTCCTCTGCCATAGAAGAAGGGAGAGAGCCACAGGCACACTTTGATCCAGGGCCCTGGTAAGTTCCTGCTCCAGATATGCCTTGGCAATGAGAAGCAAAGGAACCCAGAGCTTTTTGTGCTGCCTGTGTCACTGCACCGGGGTCATGGGATGGGAGCACGCAGCCCTTGTGCTGGGGCTGAGCTGCTCTGCTCAGCACTGGTGGCCACCCTCCAAGCTCGTTTTACTTGTCCTGGTTCCCTGACAGCTGGGGCCCTGGGCAGAGCCCTGAGAGGCTGGTCTGCCCCCAGGGAAGGAGAAGGAGCCCCTGGAGAAGCTGTACCGGGTGGGGATGCTGCTGCTGCTGCTGCTGCTGCTGCTGCTGCTGCTGCTGCTGCTGGAGACAGCGAGGGTGACATCAAGGATGACAAGCTCTTCCTCAGCCTGGCCACTGGAGGCTGAAGGTGGTGCACTTTGATTCTGGCACCTTCTTCAAAGCCAAACTCCACAGGGAATTTGCAGATGAGTCCCACCCGGGAAATTCTGCCAGATCTGGGCATGACCCAGCGTGGCGGGGAAGCAAAGGCTCCCCCTTTGCTGGGGCAGATGCAAGAAATTCTTCAGTCGCTGCCCGGCTGCTTTTGGCAGGGCCGGATCCTGGGCTGAGGTGGGTACGAAATGGGAGTGGGCTCCTGGCCCTGCCAACAGCCCCCAGCACCCACCGTGCCCCGGGCTGGGGCTGGGGCTGGGGCAGCGAGCCCGACACAAACAAAGCCCCATGGTGGGAGCAGAGGTGGGACTCCAGAACCTGTGCACAGCTGCTTTGCTGTGCAGGCAAGGAAAGGCTTGGGCTGCTCCACTGCCCTTGTTTGCTTTGGGGTCACCGTGATTTTGGGGGGCAGTGCAGAGGGGAAGAGAGAAAGTGTGGGTTTCCCACAGCCATGGCTGGGGTTTTCCCTGGCATGCAGGGGTTGGGCCTTCCTCAAGACCCTGACAGAGATAAGATTTTTTACCAATTTTCTTGTTTTCCCATTTTGTCTCTAAACTCTTTTCAATAATGTGTTGTTTGTTATTCCAGAGGAAGCGTTCCAGGTGGTCCAGTGTGGATGGGGAAGTGCTTGGGAGCAGCTGTGGTGTGGATGGGCCGTGCCCTTGGAGAAGGCTGAGGCCGTGGTTTGGGAGCAGCTTTTCTTGCAGCCGTGGTTGGCGTGAGGTGGGTCCCTGTGTGCTTGGCAGGGTGGGATCAGAGCTTTTGGGAGATGGCAGCGAGCACAGGAGCATCCTGCTCCGGGCAGCTGCTGAGGGCTGGATGTGCCGTGGCTGGCTGCAGGCTGGGCACATGTGCTGCCCTCCTGCTCTGTGCCTTTGGCAGCAGGGATGGGCAGCTCTGGGCACAGCTCTGGGCGCAGCCAGCATGGCCTGGTCATCGCAGGCCTTGGCACAAGGGCACAGGAGCCCTCAGCTGACAGGCGGTTTCTGCTTTCTCTCCTTGCAGCCGGGCTCTGCGGGTGCTGAGGCTACTCTGGGCTCTGCCAGGGCTCTGCTGGGCTCAGCCCTGGGCCCAGCTGGGCTGGCTCTGCCCTCACATTGCTCTGACAGCTCTGCATCAGACCAGCCCGTTGCGAGCACAGCACCTGAGCTTTCTGCTTTGGCAGGTGAGTGAGACTCTGCTGCAGGCCCAGAGATTGCAGCTGGGGACACACATCCAACTGGCAAGGACCCAAACTCTCCACAGTCCCAGCTGAACGCCTGCATCTGTACAGAGTGTTTTGTCTGTCCCATTCTTCCTTCTTGATTGGCTGGAATTGTGCAATTGCACTTTCTTCCTCCTCTAGAAGTGCCACAAGTGGGCCAAAGCTGGCGAGTGGGCCGTGTTCCTGAGGTACTGCAGTCTGGAGCTGGTGGATGGAGAATTGCCCTTCTGCACTGCCAAACCAGAGCAAAAAGCTGTCAGTGGGACTTCGTGTCTCTAAGAAACGCCTGGCAGTTACAACAGGAATGTGCAGCTCATTTGCAGGGTGAGAAGGAAGGTGATCTTCTAAAGGATTTGGGGTTTGACAGAGTTTCCATTCCCAGTCCTGCTTGGAGCTGGAAGGGCACAAAGCAATTTCCTCTTGCTTCAACCACAATTTCAAATACCAGTGTTGGTAACAAAGCCCAAAATCTTTTAAGAGGCTGCTGAGGTCAGTAAGATGGATCCATGCCATCAGCACATTTACAATGTAAAGAACTGAGTTCTCTTTTGAAAAAGATCATTTACCTCTTAATGCAAAGAAGGTGTCTTTGCATTTATGTTTTGTTTTTTTTCACTAACATTGTGTTATGTTTTTTCACTAACACTTGGATTTTATTCTTATCTTTTACAATTTACCTAGTTTTTTCCTTTTTCCTTTTTTTCCTTCTAAATAGAAAAGATGTCCTACAGAAGAAATGTCCTTTCCTCCTGGTTCCCGTGTGGAGCAGCTCCCTTCCTGCTGGCTGAGCTGCTTAGGCAGAGCCCGGCAGCTCCTGGCCCTGCAGGGCTGAGGCTTTTCCCCGTTTCTGGGCACAGACTGATGGAGCAGCACTGCTGAACACGGGCACACAGAGGGACCAGCAGCAGCTGCCTTTGGCCACCTGAGGCTCCAAGGCCCAAACTCTGAGCAGCCAGGGCTGGAAGAGACTGGCAGGATCTGATCCCTGACTCTGGGCCAGGGCTGCACAAATGACCCCACAGCAGCAGCAGCAGCAGCAGCAGCAGCAGCAGCAGCAGCAGCCGCAGCAGCACATGGAGCTGACTTTGAGCACAGCCCCTGCCCCTCTTCCCTCCCGTGTGCAGCAGTATCACAGCAGCCTGAGGCACCTGGGAGCCCCCAGTGCCAGCAGGGACTGGAGATGGCAGCCCTGGGCTCCTGGAGGCTGTGCAGGGAACGGAGCTGGGCACTGCCTGTCCATGGGGAGCTTCCAGATGGAAAAGGCGGCTGTGCCCAGGCAGCTCCAAGGGCACAGAAAGGAGGCTCTGGAGCACTGGATCTGTGCCAGTGCCACAGTCCTGGGCAGCAGCCAGCGAGCCCTGGGGAAACAGAGGGCACAGCAAGAGGGACAGAACCAGGCAAGGGCAGAGACTGGAGAGGGCCAGGCCTGGGAGCAGGAACAGCTGCTCCATTGCACTCTTGGAGAAAGCTCTTGGCTGGTTCAAAGCGCTGAAAGACATGAAGGGCAGAGAGGAGGCCACAGCAAACAATGCTCCTGTTTGCACAGCCTCCCCTCTCCATGTCCCAGAAGGAATTGCATGGACTGTGCTCTTCTCTCTGATTGGTCTCGTTCAGCATGAGCAGATCAGCACCAGGAGCTGAAGGAGCTGAAGCCTCAGGCCACAGGAGCTGGGCAAGAGGAGACTTTCTGAGCAAAGTAATGCTGCTAAAATAGCCCCAGCTGAATGCAGTGGATATTAGCATGGAGCCACAGAATCCTTTTTGTTGGAAAAGCCCTCTGAGCTCACCCAGTGCAGCCGCTCACCCAGCAGTGCCAAGCCCAGCACTAAACCACGTCCCTGAAGTGCCAAGGTCTGGACACCAGCCCTGAGTGCGGCCTGAACAGCAGGCCCTGAGCCAAAGATGGCCTCTGGATGAACCTTCCAAGCAAAGGTTATCTTTGTATCTGCTCCCTGATGAAATATGCATGGTCATTAGCACTGAGATAGATGTAGCCACTCATTAGGGAAACACGGATTGACCTTTGTGTATTTAGAAGCCAGACAAGGCCATGAAATCTGACATCTGGCCTTGTTTGGGGCTGTATGGTCAAAGTCAGCTCCCTTGGTTCCTCCTTGAGCCCTGGCCAGGCTTTGGGAGGAACCCAAGAGGAGGATGAAAGCAGATGTTGCCACACTAGCAGTGCTGTCAGTTTGTTCATTCAGCACTGTCAGAGCTGGGCCCTCTCCCAGCGGGGTTGGAGCCTCACCTGGGGCTGGAGGCACCTGCAGGAATTCCCAGTGCCCAGGAGTGGCTCTGCAGCCCTTGGCTGTGACAGCTTCCCCAGCTGCTGTGTGGGTCTGGGAGATGGTAAAGGCTGAGGGTAAATGCTGCTGGATCTTTCCTAATCACTGCTGCAATCTTTGGTGGGGATGGTTGGGTGCATTGCTGAGCTGCTCCTGTTGCGATTCTTTGCTGCTCTGAACTGCAGGAAATGACACTGATTCCTTCAGCTGGAGTCTGTGGCTTTGGTGCTGACCCTGCCCACTGGCAAAACAAAACTAGCACAGTCTGGCCAGATGCCAACAAAATGTCACTTGTTCAGGGTAAATGTGAGGAATCAGTCCCATCAGAAATTCCCAGCTGGGAAGCCCTTCCCTGGAGTTCCCTGGCTCTGGAGTGGGCTGAGGTCGGAGCCCCGTGGGTGCAGTGGGGCAGTCGGGTAAAAGAAGCTGCACCCCTGGATGTCTTCAAATGCATCCAAAAATTGCACATGGAAAAGGAAAAGACCTTGTGGGTTTGGGCAGACAAATCTTGAACTGATATGCATTTGTGCAAGTGAAATGTCTATATACATAATAATTATATATGTATTTATAGTATAATAAGACCTCAATATATCTATTTATATAAATTTATTTATGTCTGTATCTATCTATATTTCTATATCACTATCTATCTATGAAATTATATAATAACGTGAAATAGTGCTGACAATACTAATTTGGTAGCTTTGGCTGCTCAGGGATGTAACACTAAATACCCTACAGAACAGGACTGGCCAGGACCCTCATGTCAGTGGTCAACTTTTTGAGATTGTATACAATGAAAAAGGGAGAAAGGGAGAAAATTGGCTATTTTTGCAGGGGTTGCTGATACTGTGGTGCAGGGTGCTTTGTCTGTTCCTGTGAAAAATACAGTGATTTTGCCTGCAGGGTTTTTCATGTACCAGATTATGCGCAAGCTGCAGGATTGGTTGCACGGGTAAGGGGTTGTTAAAAGAGCAGTTGGAAAAATAAGGAGATGGGAACCTTTGTCCATGGAGAACTCATCTCCCAGATGTGCTCCATGCCCTTCCCAATGGCCCACAGGGGAAATGGAACCCCCTGGCTGTGCACGGCTGCCCCCAATTTGCAAATCCAACCATGGGCAGTGAGACTTGGGCTGCCTGGGAAATCGTTCTGGCTGTGATGGCCCCTGGCAGGGCCAGCCCAGAGGCTGCAGGGCTGAGCCTTCATGCATTGGAATTAATTAGGAGAAATTCAAAGCAAATAAGAGCTATCAATTCTGAAACAGGAATTCAGATTCCTCCAGGACACTTTGCTTTGGTTACTGCTGCCTTGGAGCTTGGCCTTGCAAAGTGTTCCTGTCATGGCAGGAGGAAATGATGCAGAATATCAAGGAGAAATTACAGTAATTCTGTAAACAATAGTGACCAGGATTGGATTAGTCAACCCTGTGACAGGGTAGTACAATTATTTATACTGCATTTTTAGGAATGATTGTGAAAAAAGGAGATCCACCTCCAATCACCACTGTTTGTGCAAATAAAGGGTTTGGGTGCAGCAGTCCTAATAATGGAGCCAGAGTGTAGGTCCCGAGGCCAAGTGGCCCTCCCAAGGCAGCTGAAGGAGCAGCTCCTGGGAAAGACAACTCTGAGTCCTGAAACCTGGGCCGGAACAATGGGAATGTGTCCCTGCATCCAAGGATTCTGTGTGAGAACAAGGAGATCTGACAGGATATGGTTTTACACATCCTGCCAGACCAGATATCCCTGTTTGCCCCAAGGGCCCCTTTGGGAAATGCTCTGATCCATGGGGCTCCCTGTGAAGGCTGCTGTGACACTGAGGGACTTGCACAGGAATTCCATCCAGGAGGCTGGGTGCCCCTCAGGGACTGGGACCCAGCCCCTTCCAGCCAGAGGGGAAAGGGCCCCCCCCAAGCCTTGTTAGCCACAGACAGCATGGTAAAGCTGAACAGCAAAGGGCCTGGGGGCATTATTCTGGAATTAAAAAGGTGCCAGCTCCATGCACAACAGAATTCTTGTTCCTAATTGGAATGAGATTGAGAAAAAAGAATGAAGAACGGTGTCACTAAAGTACTGCTGATGTCTGTAAGGTGTACCTTGATAGTCAGCCAGAATCTTTGTCTGCCACAAACACCTCTGGTGTTTCACCAAGGGATTGGTCATCAAAATATAATGATGGGTTATGATGGATTGCTGAGCTTCTTTTGTAATTCATTGCTAATGATGATGTGCTTTGCTGAGCTTATCCTTTTGTAAATCTTTGCAGCTGTGCATGATATAAATGACACAATTCCTTCAGTTGGTGTCTGTGTCTTTGGTAGTGACCCTGCCCACTGGTGAAACAGGGCCCCCTCTTGCCTAAGTGTTCCCTGGAAAGGCAAAAGCCCTCCCTCCAAAATTCCCCCCTTCCTCCCTGTTCCCCCCTTCATACCCTGAGCATGATGTGCTCTGGTCTGGGGTACCCCGGGGTCAGTTGGGGTCCCCTGTCCTGGCTGTGTCCCTGCCCAGCTCCTCCGCAGCCCCAGCCCCTCCCCAGCGTGGCTGGACGAGGGGCAGGACAGGCCTTGGCTGTGCTGCAGCTCAGCAAGAACAAAACCATCTCTGCGTGCTCAGCCCTGTGCTCAGCACCCGGCCCAGCAGTGTCTCAGTGCCAGGGGCTGTGCCCTCAGTGCCTGCCAGGGGTTTCCATGGCAACTGCCAGGCCAGGTGACCCAGGTGTCCCCCAGTTCCCATTGCCATGGAAACAGTGCCCAGCCCCGCCCCTTTCTGTCTGGCTGACCTGGCCTTTGGCCCTGGCAGTGCCGTTGGCTGCTGGTTCCTGGTGCCTGAGTGGCCAGCGCGGCACAGGGCAGGTGGCCATGGCACAGCCCCCAGCAAGGGATCCCCTCTGGCTCTGGGCACTGACACCAGCCCTGAGCAAGGGCCCAGGGCAGCTTTCCATGGCCACCAACCATCACAACAGCTCCGGCATTAGTTGCCATGGCACCAAACCAAGGAACGGGTCCCCGTGGCCATTGCCATGGCACCTGGTGGCTCCAACGAGTGTCACTGCAATTGTACCTGGAACAGCCCTGGCACCGCTTTGTCCCAGGGCTGCCATGGCCGCTGAGGACAGCAACAGCTCTGCAGGCAAGTGGCCATGGAACCTGGCTGCAGAAATGGCTCCTTGGGCTGGTTTCCAAGGAAACCTGAACTGATGGGGGTTGCCATGGCACCCAAACCCAGCAGTGGGGTCATTGCAGTGTCCATGGCAACAGTCCCTTGCAATGGCACCACTGCATGTTGGGATGATGATCCACCCTCACAGCTGGCCCAGGGCAGGTCTGGAGTGCTCCTGGTGGCAGCTTGGGCTTGGCACACACTTGAGGAGGATGTCTGTTTGCAATGGGGAAACTCAGGAGTTTTAGATTGCTTCAAAAATCAAAGAAGGAAAATCCCTCTTTGGCTGTGTGCAGCCAGTTCTTCAAGCAAAGCAGGTTTCAGGTGAGTGAGGAGAGACACAATGGGCTTGAGGAATGTGGAGCAAGGTTGTCTACACTGGCTCAGAGCTCAAGGCACAGCTTCTCTGAGCAGGCCAGGGCTCCTTAGGAGAGTCCCTGCATCAATATCAGTCACTGAATGCTGCAATCACCTCTTGTGTAATAGGAACAGCAATAAAAGACACCCTTTAAAATAGGACTACATATTTCCTGGAAGCTCTTTGAACTATTTCTCCATAACTGTCAAAGGAAACCGCCCTAATGAACTGCACTGGAGCAGAGGGAAATCAAGGCAGAGCCAGGGTTTGTCAGGACTTGCTTGATCCTCATGAGCCTCACTGTGCATTTGGAGCTGAGCCCTTGAACATCAGGGCCTGGCAGGAGATTGCACAAACCTTGCCAGGAGTCAAAGGCAGAGGAAACACCCCAAGTTTCTCCAGGCATTCATGGCTCCCACTGAGGTCCCTCTCCAACACAGGCTCCTCATGGACTCCTTGGAGGAGAGAATTGGTGGCCAGGATGGCACAAAAACCTCTCAGACACTCAGTGTGGAAAGGAAAATCCAAAGCACGTTCAGCACCTTGAGTGTCTCAAAGCATTAATGAGCCCCACTGAGTGTCAGTACAAAGCTCTCCAGGGACTAATTAACGCAGATAATTGGGCCATGATTGGACAAATATCTCCCAGAGTCTATCCCAAGGGAAACACCAAGTACCTTAAAAGAACTGAAGTACCTTGCAGCATTAATGAGCCCCACTGAGTGGTGTTACTGACAAAGCCTCTCTAAGAACTAACTACAACACATAATTGGAGGCCATGACTGCACAAAGCTGTCAGAGACTCCAAAGCAAAAGCAAAACTCCAAGTCCTTTGAAAAGCCTGAAGTGCCTGCAGGGAGCATTCAGGAGCCCCCAGGGCCATTGCTGAGCAAGGCTCCCCAGGGACTCCTTCCAGCAGATCCTTGAGGCCCCTGGGATGTGGGCTAGGGGGGGATGCTGAGGGCAGGACAAGGGGGTGACAGTGCCCAGCCTGCCTGGGGCTGTGCCAGGAGGCCCCAGTGCCTCAGGACAAGGTGTCTCCTCCCAGCCCTTGGTGACACAGACCCTGCTGCTGTGCCCCAGGGCACCAAGACTTGGCTTCTCTTTGTCCGCAGCTGCCATCAGTGCCTGCAGTTCTCTGCTCTGCCTGGGGCCTGGGGACACTTTCCCTGTCGTGTCCCTTACAGGGATCTCTTCAAAGTACAAGAAACTTCAGTGTTTCAATAGAACTGAGTTCTTGAGGGTTCTTGAAGGTTCTGTGACATCCCAGAGCTGGCTGTGACATCACAGAGTAGGGTCTGAGGCCATAGAACACAGTCTGCCATCATAGAGGGTGGCTCTGTGGCATCAGAGAGTGGGTTGTGACATCACCTGGTGGCTGTGGAACATCATAGAGCAGGCTGTGACATCACAGAACAGATTGTGACATCAGAGGGTGACTTTGTGACATCAGTCTTTTGTGATGTCACAGCACTGCTGTATGACATCGCAAGGTGACATCGAGTTGGCTCTGTGACATCAAAGGGGCAGTGTCACATCACAGAGAAGGCTGTGTGACATAACAGGGGCTCTGTGACATCACAGGGGCAGTGTGACATCACGGGGGCTGTGTGACATCACGGGAGCTGTGTGAGGTCACTGGGAAGGTCACTCTGCCCCGGCCCCCCTCACAGCTCCCCCCAGAGCAGTCCAACCCTGCTCGTGCACAGCGGGGTCCCCTGTCCTCCCGGGTCCCCCCACCCCTGGCCCCGCAGCCTCCCCCAGAGGATGTTCCACGAGATCGACCCCAGAGCCTGACACGGGGATGGGGGCCGGGGCCCTGGGGGTGGCACAGGGGGACAGGGACCTCCCGGCAGGGTCCCTGTGTCCCCCAGAGCCAGAGCCTGGGCCAGGGCTCCTTCACCCTGTTACGAACGAGGGCTTGAGAGCGCTAAAAAAATCCCCAGCAAGGGATCAGCAAAAATCAGATTTAATATTAACCAACAGCAGCACAAAGTTCCTTGGCAAGAGTCGCTCTGCTCCTGACTGGACTCTTCAGGCACACCAGGGAAACAAAGCAACAACAAAACCAAACAGAATCCAGGAAATCAAACCAGAAATTAACTCAGAACTGTCCCTCTGTGTGTGTGTGTGTGTGACACAAGGACAGCAAGGGCAAGGATAAAAGGAACACAGCCTGAAAGCTTAACAGAGCTCAAACTTAACCGGACATTACTTATACATTAACCTTAACTGATAGTTTCAACCTCACAATTTAGCAAAAGAGCAGAGCGTAACAGCATGTAACCTAACTTAAACCTATGACTTCACAATTTAACAGAGGAATAACATTTAACAATATTGAACTTAACATAAAACTTATATTAAAGGTAACCACTTAGCAAAAGAAAAACTCTCAGCAGCATTTAATTTAACTTTGGCCTTGTGATTTAACCTTCCCTACAGGCCTGACTGACTCAGCTATCCAAGGCACAACAACCCCTCAGACAGCAGCATTTCTGCCACATTTCCCCAGCACAGGCACTCCTGTGTGCACACAGACAGCAAGAGTCAGTGCAAGGCACCTGTGAGAAATTCCCCTGAGGGCAGGAAATGCTCACTGTGGATGCTTTGGCATCTTCCCAGTGGGCAGAGTGCTGAGCCTGGAGGAGTTGGGGGATCGGCCCAGGCTCTGTCGTTGTTCAGGATCCCCAAGTGCAGCAAACAGGAGAGTTCCCGGCTGGGAGAGGCCCCACTCAGAGGGAGTCGCTGGCCCAGGAGAGCTCCAAGGGCTCCTTTTGGAGCGCTGTTTGCAGGGCCCCAAGAGAGAGGCTTCAGTCCCAGCAATGGTTCATCCTGGCCGCACTTGGCATCAACAGCTTTCTTTGGCAGTGTGAGAACAGGGATGTTGTGCCACTGAGGGAACAAAAACAGTTCCCAGGGCTGCTGCTAAAGGAACCAGGAGCTGGTTGGGCAGCAGCAGTGGCTGGAGCAGTGTTTGTGATGAGCTGCAGAGGAGCTGAGCCCAGGGGCTGTTGGCCAAGGCCGAGGCCCAAGTAGCATTTCTCAGCTGGCAGGGCGGCCTGAGAAGGGGAGGGGGGAATGCAGCAGCACAGGGCCATGGAACCAAGGGACCATTGTGACACTGTGGAGCCTTGTGAGACCAAGGGACCATTGTGACACTGTGGGGCCCTGTGACACCAAGGGACCATTGTGACACTGTGGGGCCCTGTGAGACCAAGGGACCATTTTGGCAATGTGAGGCCTCATGGTGTCAAGGAGACCACTTTGACATTGCTGGGCCTCATGGAACCAAGGGGACTGTACTGACGCTGTGTGACTCCATGGAATGTAGGGATCATCGTGACATTGAGAGGCCCCATCGGACCAAGGGTTCGTTGTGACACCACCGGGCCTCATGGAACCATGGAGACCATTATGACACTTTGTGGTGTCATGGAACCAGGCAGCCATTGTGACACTGTGGGACTCCATGGAACCAAAGGTTCACTTTGACATTGCAAGGCCTCGTGGAACCATGAAAAGACAATTAAGACACTTTACAGCCTCATGGAACCAAAGGGCTATTGTGACACTGAGGGGCCCATGGAATCACAGAGACCATTGTGACACTCAGGGGACTCATGGAGACCATTGTGACACTATGAGGCCCCATGGAATAAGCAAAGCATTGTGAGACTGTGAAGCCTCATGGAACCAGTGAGACCATTGTGACCCTGGGAGGAGCATTGTGATATTGTGGGGCCACGTGAAACCAAGACGCCTTTGTGACACTGCAGGGCTGCATGGAACCAAAGGTCCATTGTGACACTGCATGGTCTCATGTCATCAGTGGTCCTTTGTGACACTGGGCAACCAAAGGAGACCATTGTGACACTGCAGGGCTGCATGGAACCAAAGCTCCAGGGCGACACAGAGTGGCCTCCTGTCATCAATGGTCCATTGTGACACTGTGGAGCCAGAGGAGACCATTGTGACACAGCAAAGCCCCAGGGTCCAAAGGTTCATTGAGACATTGCAGACTTCATGGAACAGAGGAGTCACATGACATTGTGGGGCCTGGGGAACCACGGAGACCATTGTGACATTGCAAGGGCTCATGGAATCCTTGGGACCATTGTGACACTGCGGGGTCTTATGACACCTGGGGGCCAGTGACACTGCAGGTCTTCTTGCAATCAAGGGGCCATTGTGACACTGCTGGAACCCATGGAATCAAGTCACCATTATGACACTGCGGGGCCCCATGGATCCAAGGAACCATTTTGACAATATGGAGCCCCATAAAACCAAGGGAAAACAGAACAGGTCTGGCTGCTTTGGCTTCCAATGGACTGCCTGACTGGTCCAACTGACCTTTGCATGTTGAGTGTCACTTCTCATCTGCTGCTGAAACACTGGGGCTCTGTGCTTTCCTTCCCAATGGAAAAGAACTATCCTTCTGCTCCAGACACCCATGGCCAGAATTGGGATTTCACCTCCAAAGTTCCTTATATCCAGAGATTGTTCCCATAGGCATATTGCCAGGATAAGTCTGGCTGGCAGTAGTTTCACAAGGGTCACCTCTCATCCGTCCCCAAAACATTGGGAAAGGCTCCATGCTCTCCTTCCTAAGGAAAGAACTGTCCTGCTTCTCCAGGTGCCCATGGCCGAGATTGGGTTTCCACCTGCAAATTCCCTAAATCCAAACTCTGCAATTACTGACAAGTCTAGCTGGCCTTGGCCTACTGCGGCTCTCACCTGCCTTCCAAATCTTGGGGCTCTGTGCTTTCCTTCCCATGGAAAGAACTGTCCTTCTCAGCCAGGTGCTTGTGGGCACAATTGGGATTTCACCTCCAGCATTGCCTGTTGTGATAGACTGGAGGAGATTGTTGGCTCTAAACATTTTGTGTGGGGGGGGGGGAGGGGCAGGTCCAGCCTTGCCCTGCCCTGTAAGCCCAGCCCTGCCCTGCCCTGCGACCCCAATCCCCCCAGGGACCTCCAGTGGGTTTATGGTTTCTACCTGACCTGCGGCACACTGAACCCCCAGCACCGCCGTTCCACCCTGGGCACTGGGGCCCTCTTGGCTCTACTCAGTGCTGCTGCTGTACTCAGGGCACCCTAAACCCCGCTAGGGACCCGTGTCCCCGCACTCCAGGGATTGTGTGCGACTCACACTGCCCCGATCCTCCACGCACCCTAGGCTCCGTTTGGGGTTTGCGTGCCAATTCACCAATTCATCTGCCACCTTTACTCGAGTTTGGTGCACAGGAAAAACACCAAGCAGATATTCGTAAGAGGTCAAAATGACACAAAATTCTACTGACAAAGTGCAAAAAATCAAGAACTTTGGAAGAAGATTTAACGCAACATCAAATTACACATAAAACACTTATCATAGCAGTAACTTCATTAAATTAGCCCATTTATCCTGGAAACATTAAAACACGCAAGCTGTTAGGGTATCCAAAAATGTTCCATATAAAGAGCATTAGAAGGAGAAGAAAGAGAGAGAGACAGAAAGACAGAAGCTCTATAGAAAGACACACATATGACTAACAGCTCCTAGGGTTCCAGTGTGGGTGAGACACAAACCCCAGGAGAAGGCAGAGTCCATGCCAGGGGCTGACCTTGCACTCCATGTTTTTAAGCCTCCAGGCCTTTGTGGGCCTCCCCCCAGGTGGGATTTCTGATCACACAGGCAATCAGGGCTGGGTTAGCACTGTACCCACTGTGTGACTGATTGACAGCTCATCCCAGGGTGTCTCAGGACATTGATCTCATCCATCCTCTGATAGTGACTATTGTGACACTGGGGAACCTCATGGAACCATGGGTCAGTTGTGACCAGGTGTGTCCAAGGACACCATGGTGACATCAGGGAATCTCGTGGGAACAAGTGGCCATTGTGATGCTGTGGATCCCCATGGAACCAAGGGAACATGGAACAGGCTGATGCCTTCAGTTTTAGCTGTCATATTTCCAGATTCTCTACTGCATTAGTCTGTAACTCTGGACTTCATACACAGTGTTAGCAAGTTCTCTTCACAGTGTAGTCAGACAAAACAATCCTTTTCCAGCCCCAGAACCGGACACTGTTGCAGCTTCAGGCACAAAAAGTGCAAATAACAGCGAATTGAGGAAAGCAAACTGGGAGGATGGGACTGCATAATCTGAGGCTGTAACTGGACAACTAACTCCAATATTTAAATGGACCAAACCTTATAAAAGTGTGAAAACTCCTGACCAGTCATCCATTTTGAGTGTAGCCTCAACTGGGATCTTGTCCTGCTCAAGGTGAATCCTTTGAAGGCCTTTTAATAAATCCCAGCAAGAGGAAGAAGCCATGAGAAAGCTGACAACTCTTTGTGAGAACCGAGTTGTGGAGCAGTGAAAAACAACTTGTTTTTCCTGAGAAAGAGCTCTAGGACTGTAGAAAACAACCTATTTTCCCTGAAAAAGAGCTGTAAGACTGTGATAAACACCAGCCACCCGTATAAACTGTATTTTCCCTCTTAGACAGAAAAATGAAAACTATCTCTCACAAACAACTTTTCTTGCACATACACACCAGGGGTTTGAGTGACCAATCAATACTGGGTAACAACTTGTTGCTGACCAACTGGGGATAGACACGGGATGTTCTTAAAACCCTACGAAAAGGCCTATAAAAAGACCGTATAAAAATAGCACAGGATCGCTCCTTTCTTTTTGCACCATAAAACATGTCCTGCATCCCTCTATATCGGGCGCTGTTGCAGTGCCCTTTTATTTCATAGCTTTTTGGATGGTCTGTTCCAGTTCACCCCCTGTGTGTTGTCTTTCCCCAAGCTGGGATATTCCCAGGTTATATCCCTCCCCTTTTACCCTTCAATCATTATAATCCCCACCTTGTATTCCAGTGCCTTCCCTATCCATCCCTGTAAACTCTGCCCCTGTTCTGGACCCTTCCCTGTCAGTCTCCTGTAAACCCCTCCCCTGCAGGTTCCGCCCCTCGGGAATTCCCCTCATGGATGATGCCCCATTGGCCCATGTGACCTGCCCTCTCCACCCCCTTATCCCATTGGTCCCTGAGATGTATTCCCCTCCTTTTGCTCCTCCCTCCCTGATTCCCTATTGGCTCAGCGATCATGCCCACCCACAGTTCTAGTGCTCTATAAAATCCTGAGCACACTGGTGCTTGAAGCTCTTTGGTGCCTGTTCCCCCTGATGAGTAAAGCTTCCTCAGAATCTCACACCAAAGGCCTCCCTCTCCTCTTTAGTCTGCTCCCTGACGCTGACACCATTCCAGCTGTGGAGCAGGTGGCTCCAAGGTTCAGCTCTCCCTGTTTCAGGGGAAGCTGTTCCCCACTCATGGCACACGGCACCCCTGAGCCAGCTGTGTAGTCTATCGTGGTGTCAGTCCGGGGCTCCTGCTGGGCTGAGTCTGCCCTCAGGCAGGGCTCAGCTCCCCCACAGCATCTCGGTGTCACCTGTGAGCCCCGAGGAGAAGACACCTCTGTGCCCTCTGCTCAGAATTTCACTGCCAGGACAGCAGGAATGCAACCCAAACCTGCCTTCAATCTGCTGGGGTGGGCAACTCCTGCACCAGCAGCTTTCTGGCCATTCTGCTGCTCATGGCCAAGACATTTTCCCTGCCCCTCTGCCAGGGGAATGCCCTGTGCCAGTTCTGCTGTGAGGCTTCCTTGGGGCGATGCTGGCACCAGTGGTTTCTTTCAGTATTGGAACTGGAGTCAGCGAACATGACTGGTGAGCTCTCAGGATGGCCGGGGACAACTGATCCACCTGGCCCACCCTAAAATTCACCCAAGTCCTGCTGGAGCCGATGGACCCAGCGGCCAAGAACGACCCAAGAGCCAGGTAGAACCACTCACCCTTTTCCAGGACACTGCGGTGGCTCTACCCCACCGTGGCCAGGCATTACAGGTGACCGTGTAGGGCCCCTCACCCAGGAAACCCCAGAGCCCCACAGTGCCCCGTAGACAGGTAGACCCAGCAGCCCCATCCCGCCAGGAAACCAAATTTCAAGACCAATAAATAATTTCAACATACTTTTGACATAGAAAGATTTTTTTTTGGCATTTAAATTCTTTTGAGTAAATCAAGAATTTTGGGGGTGTAATATTCTATTTGCAGGGTTGCCCAACAAAGGCAGGAATGATGCATTTAACTCCATGTTCTCAGAAGGCTAATTTATTACTTTATAATACTATCTTATAATAAAGTATACTATACTATACTATACTATACTATACTGAAGAACAGAGAAAGGATTCTTAGTGAATGTTCAAAAGATAATGATGAAAACTCGTGACTCTTTCCAGAGTCTCGACACAGCTTGGCCATAATTGGCCAATGAGTCAAAATAACTCACACCAGAATCCAGTTAAACAATCACCTGTGGGTAAACAATCTCCAAACACATTCTGCACATGAGCACAACACAGGAAAAGCAAATGAGATAAGAATTGTTTTCCTTTTTCTCTGAGGCTTCTCAGCTTCCCAGGAGAAAAATCCTGGGCAAAGGGATTTTTTCAGAGAATGTGAATGCCACAATGTTTGAGATGAGTAATGAGATGGTTGGCTCTCCCAGTTAAAGGGTGAACATGATAAGTATGTTAAGAGAAGTTGTACAGATGTATAGTTATGTTACTGCAATGTGTCCTCCCCACCCAGCATTGTTATCCCGGGCTGATATTGGTAGTCCGGGCATTTGGGGAGGGGCAGATTGTTCCTAAGAGGCACGGCCTAGCAACACCTGCCCTCCAATGCAGTTCCACGAAAGCAGTCTACACCAATGGATAGTGACCAAGAGTCAACAGACAGCCTTTGGAAGGAGCTAGGGCTGCCTGTTGCAGCAGCAAGGATATAAAAGGGAGAGCAGCCATTGTGTGGATGAGCCAGCCACGTGGTTACCAGCCACCAAGTGGGGGAGGCTCCCAGCGCTGTAACTTTTTCCTTATTTAGTCCTTTTGTTGTAAGTTTTATTAAGTTTTTAATAGACCTTTCAAAATATTGAGAAGTAAATGGTGATTTCTCACGGGGAGAAAAAGTTGTGAAAGAAAGTTTCTTTGAAATTACTTCTTTTTCTTTTAAACCCAGGTCATTCCTACCATGCTGACAGTGAACCACTGCCTTTCTCACCACTTGGACATCCACCCCCCCGTCAACCCACTCCCCCTGGACTCTGCACAACTCCCAACACACCATTTGTCTGGGGGAAGGCACAGACTGTGTAAAGGCAGCAAAGCCCAGACCTGGCCTGACTTCCCTGGACCACTGGAAAGGAGGAAATCCAGATCCATGGACACACATGGACACAGAGCAAAGCTTTGCTCAAAGGATTTATTGATTCTTGATGATTGATTCTTCAGGGGAAATGGCCCAGGGCTCAAAGAGTTCAGGGGTTTCCTCCAGCGATGATCATTTCCTCATGCCACTGGAGGAAAAAGTACACTGGTCCTTCACACCCTAAAAGACAAACCCCAGAACGTGACCTCTGGAGCCCACTGGGACATGGATGGGCTTTGTCTCCAGCCCTGTCCCTGCAGGCACGGCTCACCTAGGCATCCAGAGAGGCAGCCAGGCGCTTCTGCCGCAGGAGAGCCCGCAGCTCTTCAGCCACAGGGGCTGGGGAAAAGGCAGCGTTAGAGACACAATGGGGGCAGCGGGCTGCACTGGGAGGCAGGGGAGAGCAGGGGGGCCTTGGGGAAGGGGCTGTGGCAGCAATGGGGTGCAGGAGCTGCTGTGCTGCTGCCCAGAAGCACTGGGCTCCTGGCCAAGAGCCACAGCTGGGGCAGGGGCTGCGTCCTGGCTCATCCAGGGGGTCCTGGGGTGACAGGGGTGGAATGCAGCAGGGCCCTGGGCAAAGGCTTCACTGGGGAGGAGCCCTGGGGCAGGGCATTGTCTGGGCTGTCAGGAGGGGTGCACTGGGCTGTGCTGGGACACACTGGGATGGCCTGGGCTGTGGTGGCCATGCAATGGGAGGGTCTGGCACCGGCAGAACTCGTGGTACCCACCAGAGGTGTCTCCAGGACTGCAACATTGTCTAAATCCAACTGCAGAGAGACCAGGTGACCTCGCTGGTCACTGGGATGTCCCCGGTGCCAGCAAGGGATGGGGGGACAGCACTGCCCCCCAATTCCCTGAGGGGATGTCCTCCAATGCCAGCAGCCCACTCACCTCCCGCAGATCATCTTGGGTTCCTTCCAGGAGTGCCTGGAAAGGAGAACAAAGGCTGGGTCCGGACTGGAGCTTGTGGGGCTGGGGTGACACACGGGTGCAGGGAGCAGGGTGCAGGCAGAGGGATGGGAATTCAGGGCCTCCAAAAAGATCTGTTTGAGGTGGGGGGAGACCCAAAAACATTGAGAGTCCAAGAGACAGGGCTGGGGGTGTGGAAGGAGCAGCGTGTGAGGTACAGGGGAGGAGAAAGGAATTGAGGTGTAGGGACATGGGAGTGCAAGGGAGGGGCTTGGTGGGGACAGGAGAATGAGGACAGGTGGGGACAAAACCAACAGGACTGGGAGATGGTGTGGGATTGGGGAGTGAGTCAGGGAATTGTACAAGGGGACCCCTCTGCAGTGGCCAGGAAGAAAGGCAAAGGATTGAGGGGGGACATGAAAAGAAAGGCCTCAGGAATGGTCAGTGGGAGGGCAGCTGGGGACCCTGAATGGGACACAGAGGAGGGACCAAAAGGGTGGGATGGGAGGCCAGAAAGGGCAGGATGTGGGGACAGCGTTTGGCTGGTGCCTTACCTTGGCCTGTGGATGGAGGAGGATGGAGAAGAGCAGGGCCAAGCTGAGTACAGCCACCTTCATCTTCCTCTCGCTCTGGGCAGCGCTGCCTGAGGCTGCAGCAGGTGAGGAGCACCTTTATCCCTGCCGGGACTCCTCCCCGCACCCTCCCTGCCAGCCCCCAGGCCAAAGCCCAGCTTGGCACAGCCCCCAGCCCTGGCCACAAGCCCAGCCCTGGCACAGAGTCCATCCCACCCCACCTGTCGCACAGATCCAGCCCCCTTGCTCGGCATCCCTCCAGCTTCCTGCACGGGGCAGCTGCCCCTGGAAGGGCCCAGGCACCTGGGGGGCCAAGGGGGGCAGGCAGGGAGCCAAAGGCACCTGGGGACCCTGTGGGGACAACCCCCAGTCCAACACAATCCATCCTCCAACAGCCCCCAGTGCCAGATCCCCCATCTCCTGCTGCCCCTCCCCTCCCAGAGCTTTCCCTGGGGGACACCCCAGAGCTGAGCCCGGCCGCAAACCCAACACGTGGGAGAACAAGGGGAACAAGGGACATGTGATCAGATGGCTGATTGGCATCTCAGGCACTGCAGACACTGGGGAGCACTGGGCAATGCTGATCACCTGCAGACAAGGCTGAGGGCTGGGGAATGCCTCAGCAGTGACAATTCCCACATCCACACAACCCGACACCCCTTTCCCCGCAGATGCCAAACCCGACCAAGCTCCATGCCCAGAGCACTGTCCAGAGGAGAATATGCCCTTCCCTGCCCCTCATCCTGTCACACCCGCAGCCACGGAGCCCTTCAGAGCACCTGGGTCATGGCCCTGGCTCTGGGCCCAGGCCAGCACTGGCCCCGAGCAGGATGTGCCCATCCCAGGCACATGGGGAAGTGGGCGCCTGTCCCCAGGCAGCCACTCGGAGCTAATTGGGGTAACAGAGGTGCCCTGTGAGGAGGAGCCCTGTTGAGCCTGGTGCACACTGGGCAGTGTGGGGTGATCCCCTGCTGGTGTCCCAGCTCTCAGTGCAATACCACCGCTCTGATGGACTGGATCCTTAAGAAACAAAAGAAGTGATCAAGCTCAGGGGAGGAGGGGATCTGGTCGCACTTCTCTTGTCTGGGAGTTTCTCTCCGAGGGGGGACATTCCATGAGAATTGGGATGCGGTAAAGGACAGGGCTGAGGGCAGCTGCTCCCTCTCTCTCTGGGCTTCGGAGGAGGACACTGGGAGCTGCTGCTTGGAAAAAGGAATTGGTTGCTGCGGGTGGCCAGAGCAGCTTCCCCAGGCAGATGCTGTCAGGTGCCTGCAGCACCGAAAGCGTCTCCACTTGGGGCTGCCTTGACAACTCCCCCAGCCCAGCAGACCCTGAGCCCGGATGGTGCAATCAAAGCCTCAGCAGAGGGACGAGAGGACTCCTCGCAGAGCAGATCCAGCTGGGTTTATTAAGGGAAAATCCAAGGGTCCAGGGGAAGTGAGGGTGCAGAGGGAAACAGGAGCAAGCAGGAACACAACATCTGCTGAAGGGAACCAGAGGCAAAGAGCCAGGAGCAGGACTGGGGCCAGGGTATATAACTGGAGGAAGGCAGGAGGGGTCAGGGTACAAATGATCCAATGGAGAAGGGAGCCAGAGCTGGAGATAAGGTGGGGTGCCACAGGATGCACCAATAGGGGAGCAGCAATTTTTTGGAAAAAGAAGACAAAACACAGCAATTTCAAAGTCTGTCACCACCCAGACCTTGTATTTGATGGCACCGCCCATGCCCAGATCTGGACATTTCCCTGTGCCACCACAGCCCAAGTGCAGCAATTTGC
The DNA here is from genome assembly GCF_028551555.1 of Melozone crissalis. Taxonomy (NCBI): domain Eukaryota; kingdom Metazoa; phylum Chordata; class Aves; order Passeriformes; family Passerellidae; genus Melozone; species Melozone crissalis. Next base: position 1,811,013 of record NW_026535886.1, read on the forward strand.
TGGCAATGAAAGCCAAACCAGGCAAATACCTGGTGCCTACACCAGCCAAATCTTGTGTTTGCTGACACCACCAGTGCCCAGATCTGGATTTTTTCAGATGCCTGCACAGCATAATTCCAGCAGTTTGCTGGCACAGAAACATTTGACAATTTCTCAGTGTCAGCACATTCCCTTCCAAGATCTGGTGTGCGCTGGTGTTGAAGATTGCAATGCAAGATGTTTTCCATTACCATCTGTATGGCAGATTACCTTTGTCAAGTAGGCAGTTTGCTTTATCTCTCTCTTTGAGTGACCACATTCACACCTCCCTCGAGAGGGGACATCTGCTGATAACAGACTATTGAATGTCACTGCATGACTGATAAGAACTATAACATCCCATTGTGAGATGTTCCGCCCAGAGGGAGGAGCCAAGCATTGCTACCCAGATATAATCCAGAGGTTTTTGAGACACCGGCACGGCTTTCTCCACGGGATTCCCCAGAGGAACAGCAGTTGTCTCTTCTCCCACTGGGTTTTCAGAGGAAGAACACATCCTTCTCTACAGATCCCCCCCGCTCCAGCAGAAGCACATCTGACGCTTCAGGAGGGCGTCAGCCACATATCCAATTGGACTGCCACCAACACCCTGACCCACAGGGCGTCAGGTTGGGTTCTGACTCTGTCAGTGTTGTTCTAGTGTACTGCATTGTTTATTTTATATATTTTTTTTTTCCTATTAAAGAACTGTTATTTCCTGCTCCCATATTTTTGCCTGAGAGCCCCTTAATTTAAAATTGATAGCAATTCGGAGTAGTGGGGAGGGTTTACATTCTCCATTTCAGGGGAAGCTCTTGCCTTCCTTAGCAGGCTCCTGTCTTTCCAAACCAAGACAGATTTTGGCGCCTAACGTGCGGCTGGAGGGCACAGAAACAAAAAGGAATAACAGTTCTTGAGTAATCTAATTTTTGTGTGTAGCTATAGAAACCTCATTATGCGACGCCATGTGGTCCAGCTGGCCCTGGTTTGGGTGGCACGTGATCATGGCTGTATTTCTCCCATTTATAGGCCCTTATCTAAACATTGGTCCTATAACCAAGGCTACTGTGTCTGTTATCCGGTATGTTTTATGGGTGAAAAAGGTGAGGAATTAATGGATTTTTAACTTCCTCTGGAAAGCAGGCACACAGATTCACAGCTATCAAACACTAACAGTATGTTTTTGAGGTTACTTTAATAATGGCACCTGCTATAAGGAAATGACACCAGGTGAAATCTTCTCCCAACCCTTTAGCCATCTCTTTGGGTCCGCCCCACCAGTTTTTGAAGGGTTCAGATCCACTCTAAATATTAATGATATCATACAGTGGCTGGTGTTGCTGATAGGCCTGCTCTATTTAGCATTTAGAGAGAAGGGGTAACTAACCTGGATAACCACCCTGACACCAACCCCAGAATCTAATACGCCACCAGAGTCTAGGGATGCTGCTGCCCCAGAGCCTGACCCTGCCCCACATCCCACCCCAGATGTGAACTACCCAGATTGGCTGGGGGGTCTGGTGAAGGAGATACGTGAGATGGGCCGGATGCTGAAGGAATACACTTCCCCAGCTGGTGAGAAGTCCTCCCTCTGCCTTGAAGAGGGAAAGTCTAATAGTGTGGCAGCAGAACCCACAGATGTTACAACTGTCCAGGTTCCAGCTGAATTGCAAAGGCAGACACAGCCAGCAGCAGTTGCCCTTCTAGAAACAAAGAGATCTAAGACAAAAGCAGAGCACCCAGATAAAAGAAGGCCCTCACAACCCACAGGGGAGCCAGAGGTTGCGATCATCACCGAGTCCCTGACGTACAAAAGTCTCTGTAATCTGCGCAAAGACATTGTATGACAGGGACGTGAGGCTTATACAACCTGGCTACTTCGCATCTGAGATCTTATGAGTACAAGTGTCCAGCTGGATGATGGTGAGGCAAGGAATTTGGGACCCTTGACCCACGACTCAGGTATCAATCAGATTGTTGTAAAGGAGCCAGGGTCTGTTTCCCTCTGGGAGCGACTTTTAATGAGTGTCAGAGAGAGGTTTGTCCACAGGGAGAGAATGCAGGACCAGCACCATAGAATGTGCTGGAAGACCCTTGAGGAAGGGATTCAACAGCTGAGAGAAGTGGCAGTATTGGAGGGACTCTTTGGAAGGGATGGACAGCATGATAATGACCCCGACAAAGTCAGGTGCACAGGGCAAATGTTGTGGAGACTGGCAAACCTGGGACCATCCCAATACACCACCTTTATTGCAACAATTAATGCTGATAACAACCAAGAGACAGTGGGTTCTGTAGCTAACAAGCTTAAGAATTATGAAAGTATGATCAATGGACTGATGCAGGCTCATATCTCTGCTGTGATTAAGGATATCAAAGAGGAGATGAGGGAGGTGGTGAGGGAAGAGGTGAGGAGGAGCAATTCCCACATTGCACCGCTGTGAGTGACAGGCCCCAGAGTCAGAGCCCAACGTTCCCCAGCTAGAGAGAGGGGGGGTACACCCCACGGGCTGACCTGTGGTTTTTTCTGCGTGACCTAGGGGAAGACATGGGAAGGTGGGATGGAAAACGCACTTCTGTCCTGGCAGCACGGGTGCGTCAGCTCAAGGAGGGAAAAACAAATCAAGGGAACTCCAGTAAAGCGAAGGTAGCCTCAACCTCCCATGACCGAGCTGCTGAGTATGATCTGTCAGATCCCCTGGAAGGTACCTCTACCATGAATACCCAGGGTTAGAGGGGTCCTGCCTCCAGCCAGTGAGAGGCACGGGAAAACTGGATTTTCTGGATGGTGTGGATCCGAAGGCCGGGCACATCAGAACCACAAAAGTACAATGCTTTAGTTGATAATGGTGCACAGTGTACCCTAATACCATTGGGACATGTGGGGGCAGAACCTATTTCCATTGCCAGGGTGACGGGGGGATCACAGCAATTGACCCTGTTAGAAGCTGAGGTGAGCCTGACTGGGAAAGAGTGGATAAAACATCCTATTGTGACTGGCCCAGAGGCCCCGTGTATTCTGGGCATAGGTTTCCTCCTGAACGGCTATTACAAAGACCAAAGGGACTCAGATGGGCTTTTGGCATAGCTGCTGTGGAGGCAGAAAACACCAAGCAGTTGAACACTTTGCCTAGACTTTCAGAAAACCCGTCTGCAGTAGGACTCCTGAAGGTGGAAGAGCAAAGACCACCAATTGCCACCTAGACAGTGCATCGCCGGCAGTATCAGATGAATCAAGATGCCATGATCCCCATCCACAAAATGATCCGTGAGCTGGAGAGCCAAGGGGTGGTCAGCAAGACCCACTCACCCTTCAACAGCCCCACTTGGCCTGTGCACAAGTCTGACAAAGAATGGAGATTGACAGTGGACTATCGTGGCTTGAATGAAGTGACTCCACCACTGAGCGCTGCTGTGCCGGACATGCTGGAACTCCAGTACGAGCTTGAGTCCAAGGCAGCAAAGTGCTTTGCCACCATTGACATTGCTAACACATTTTTCTCCATTCCTTTGGCAGCAGAATGCAGGCCTCAGTTTGCTTTCACCGTGAGGGGAGTGCAGTACACCTGGAACCGACTGCCCCAGGGGTGGAAGCACAGCCCCACCATCTGCCATGGACTGATCCAGGCTGCACTGGAAAAGGGTGAGGCTCCAGAGCACCTGCAGTACATTGATGACATCATTGTGTGGGGGAACACGGCAATGGAAGTATTTGAGAAAGGAGAGAGGATCATCAGGATTCTGCTAGAAGCCAGCTTTGCTATCAAGAAGGACAAAGTCAAGGGACGGGCCTGAGAGACCCAGTTCCTGGGAGTAAAGTGCCAAGACGGACTGCATCAGATTCCCACTGAGGTCATCAACAAAATCACCGCGATGTCTCCACCAACTAGCAAGATGGAAACACAAGCTTTCCTGGGTGCCATAGGTTTTGGAGAATGCACATTCCTGAATACAGTCAGATTGTGAGCCCTCTTTACCTGCAAGAGGAACGAGTTCCACTGGGGTCCTGAACAGCAACAAGCCTTTGCCCAGATCAAGCAGGAGATCGCTCATGTGATTGCCCTTGGCCCAGTCAGGACAGGAGCAGAGGTGAAGAACGTGCTCTACTCTGCAGCTGGGAACCATGGCTTGTCCTGGAGCCTTTGGCAGAAGGTGCCTGGGGAGACTTGAGGCCAACCACTGGGATTTTGGAGTCAAAGATACAGAGGGTCTGAAGCCAACTCCACTCCCACAGAGAAGGAAATCTTGGCTGCCTATGAAGGAGTCCAGGCTGCCTCAGAGGTGACTGGTACAGAAGCACAACTCCTCCTGGCACCCTGACTACCGGGGCTGGGGTGGATGTTCAAAGGCGAGGTTCCTTCCACCCACCACGGCACTGACACGACATGGAGTAAATGAATTGCTGTTATCACAGAGTGCTCCTGTGTTGGAAACCTGAATCGCCCTGGGATTCTGGAAATAATTACAAACTAGCCCAAAGGTGAGAACTTTTGTCTGACTGATGAAGAGGAACAAGGACCAGTGACACGTGCTGAAGAAGCTCCTCCCTAAAACCAACTGCCACAAGAGGAAACACGCTACGCTCTTTTCACTGATGGTTCCTGTCTCATCACAGGCATGAACCAGAAGTGGAAAGCAGCCGTATGGAGCCCCACCCGACAGGTTGCACAAGCTACCAAAGGAGAGGGTGGATCAAGTCAACTTGCAGAACTCAAAGCTGTTCAGCTGGCCCTGGACATTGCTGAGAGAGAGAAATGGCCAAAGCTCTACCTTTATACTGATCCATGGATGGTAGCCAATGCTCTTTGGGGCTGGTTGGAAAGGTGAAAAAAAGCCAACTGGCAGCCTAGGGGAAAACCCATCTGAGCTGCTGATGAGTGGAGAGACGTTGCCGCTCGGTTAGAGAAGCTACCTGTGAAAGTCCACCATGTGGATGCTCATGTTCCCAAGAGTCGGGCTAATGAGGAACACCGAAACAACGAGCAGGTAAATCAGGCAGCAAAGATAGAGGTGTCAAAGATAGACTTAGATTGGCAACATAAGGGGGAGTTGTTCTTAGCTCAATGGGCCCATGATGCCTCAGGTCATCAGGGTAGAGATGCCACCTATATGTGGGCACAAGACCAAGGGGTGGATCTAACCATGGACAGTATTTCTCAGGTTATCCATGACTGAGACGTGTGCTGCCATCAAGCAGGCCAAGCGAGTGAAGCTGCTCTGGTAAGGTGGGCGGTGGTCCAAGTACAAGTATGGGGAGGCCTGGCAGATTGACTCCATCACACTGCCCCAGACACGCCAGGGCAAGCGCTACGTGCTGACCATGATGCAAGCCACCACTGGATGGTTGGAAACCTACCCTGTGCTTCACGCCACTGCCTGGAACACCATCCTGGGCCTGGAAAAGCAAATCCTGTGGAGACATGTCACCCCTGAGTGAATTGAGTCAGAAAATGAGACCCATTTCAAGAATGGCCTTATCAATGCTTGGGCCAGGGTACATGGTATTGAATATATCATATTCCTTATCATGCACCAGCTGCCAGGAAAGTTGAACAGTGTAACAGACTACTTCAAACAACCCTGAAGGCACTCGGGAGGGGACTTTTAGAAATTGGGAAATGACCTCAGCAAAAGCCAGCTGGACGGTCAACACCAGAAGCTCCATAAATCAAGCTGGTCCTGCCCAGTCTGAACCCCTGCACACAGTGGATGGAAATAAAGTCCCTGTTGTACACATGAAAGGTATTTTAGGAAGGACTGTTTGGATTGATCCCATCTCAGGCAAAGACAAAACCATCCATGGAATTGTTTTTGCTCAATGACCTGTTTACACTTGGTGGGTAATGCAGAAAGATGGAGAAAGCCATTGTGTACAACATGGAGACCTAGTCTTAAGTGAGAACTGTGTGAAATTTTTTTGTTGTTGTTGTTTTTGTTTTTGTTTTTGTTTTTGCTTTTGTTTTTGTTTTTGTGGTGCAGATGGAAATAGAAAAAGGGGTGGATAATGTTGAAGATTGCATGCAAGATGTTTTCCATTAACATCTGTATGGCAGATTACCTTTGTCAAGTAGGCAGTTTGCTTTATCTTTCTCTTTGAGTGACCACATTCACACCTCCCTCGGGAGGGGACATCTGCTGATAACAGACTATTGAATGTCACTGCATGACTAATAAGAACTATAACATCCCATTGTGAGATGTTCTGCCCAGAGCGAGGAGCCAAGCATTGCTACCCAGATATAATCCAGAGGTTTTTGAGACACCGGCATGGCTTTCTCCATGGGATTCCCCAGAGGAACAGCGGCTGTCTCTTCTCCTACTGGATCTTCAGAAGAAGAATACATCCTTCTCTACAGATCCCCCTTGCTCCAACAGAACCACAAATGATACTTCAGGAAGTCTGCGGTCACATTTTCAATTGGACTGTCACCAACACTGTGACCCACAGGGCGTCAGGTTGGGTTCTGACTCTGTCAGTGTTGTTCTGGTGTACTGCATTGTTTTATTTCATCCTTTAATTTTTTTCTTTTCCCCCTTAAAGAACTGTTATTTCCTGCTCCCATATATTTGCCTGAGAGCCCCTTAATTTAAAATTGATAGCAATTCGGAGTAGTGGGGAGGGTTTACATTCTCCATTTCAGGGGAGGCTCCTGCCTTCCTTAGCACACTCCTGTCTTTCCAAACCAAGTCACCAATGAACTCCTACCAAATTCGGTGAAACAAATTCCTTGGTAAATGCCGCCTGGCTTATTGCTTGAAACCTGGCTCCCCGGTTGCAGACGGGGCAAAGAGCTCCGGAGTGGAGTGACCACCCACTCCGTTCTCGCCGTAAATGTGGCCCCAATTCAATGGCTCAAAATCCGGATTTTGTCCTTAGGGGGGCGGGGGTGGGTGGTCTGGGGGCTGCCAGTACGCCTGCCCAGGGTATCGGTGGGCACTCAGACTTAGATCCTAGCCTCCCACGAGACACTGAACCGTTTGTGCTTGGTGAGGGAAGCAGCAAAAAGGTGAGTGAAGGCACACCAGAGGCATTGCCTCCAGTGCCTGGGGAACATGGAGGGCAATCACCGGATAACATGGTGAAGGTGACTGTTGCTGACAAAAATCCACCTTGTCCCTGTTGTGTGGTACCCGGGTAAACTCTGTGTTAAGCCTGATTGAACATCTAAAGGAGTCGCACTGGAAAAGGAGGGTTTGCTTTCGGTGTGCCAAGTGTGTAAAGGAAAACATTAACTATCATAGTGTTATTTGTCATTTTGCAAAATGCAGAGGTCCAGAAACTGAAAGGGTTCCAGCTGGAGAGTGGATCTGTGAAGTATGCGTCAGAGACTTCAGAACCAAAATTGGCCTGGGACAACACAAAAGATTGGCACACCCATTGATAAGAAACCAAGAAAGGATCATTACTTCCCAACTGAAAGAAACATCAAATCCAGGAGCCCACAAAAGATGCTGGACAAAAGAGGAGGAAGAACTGCTGATAAGACTGGAGGCACAGTTCGAGGGAAACAAAAACATTAATAAACCTATCGCCGAACACGTAACAACAGAAACAGCTAAGCAAATTAGTTACAAAAGAAGATTGCTGCCTAGGAAACCAACAGATGGAGCTGACAGAGGACCTGAGGTGAGTCATCACACCAGGAGAGCAGCTGAAGGCATGGGAATGGAACCTGGGTTGAGTCAGCAATCCCAGGCAAGAACCGTGGACAATGGACCTGGGGAGAACCATCCACCAGGGAGGCCAGCTGCCAGAGAGAAAACAATGGATAAATTAAGACGACGCCCTGATAAGGACAACCACCGCCAGAAACCAGCAGAGGGCCGGGCAGCTGCAGGCTCATTACCAAAAGACAGTCAAGGAACGCTTATCAGCTGGAGCAATTAACCACTTCCCCAGAGCCTTCAAGCAATTGATGGACGGCCAGGAGATGCTGACAATGATTAATCAGGCAGTGCAGGACTGCTTTGGATGCCTAGAATCAATAAGCCAGATAAGAACTGCTACACGTGGTAAAATGGGAAGGAGACCCAGGAGAAGCAACCAAGAAAGCCATTTCAGAGGTGGATGAAGGACAGAGTGATCAAAAAAGGTAATTACCTTTGCTTTCAGCATTTATTCCATCTTGACAGGGGGAAACTAGCAAAAATTATTTTGGATGACGTAGAGTGTTTGTCCTGGGATATATCATCCAGTGAAATTTACTCGGTATTTAAAGCCAGATGGGAAACACCTGGTACTTTTGCTGGCATCAGGGACTTTGAAATTAATGGGAAGGCAGACAACAGCGCCTTCAGAGACTTAATCACGGCCAAAGAAATTGAAAGATATGTGCAGGAAATGAGCAAGGGCTCAGCTCCAGGTCCAGATAGGGTTACTCTTGAGGACATCAAAAAGATGGATCCCAGGTATTCCTGGACGGCTGAGCTCTTCAACTTATGGTTAACATCTGGGGAGATCCCAGACATGGTGAGGGGGTGCAGAACTGTTTTGATTCCCAAATCTACAAAACCGGAACATTTAAAGGACATTAATAACTGGAGGCCTATCACAATCAATTCCATCTTGTTGAGACTGTTCTCCAGGATTGTAAAAGCAAGGCTGAGCAAAGCGTGCCCCCTCAACCCAAGGCAAAGAGGCTTTATTAGAGCAGCAGGATGCTCTGAAAACCTGAAACTCCTGCAAACTATACTTCAGACTGCCTAAAGTGAACACAGACCACTGGGTGTTGTATTTGTGGATATCGCCAAGGCTTTTGACACCATAAGCCATCATCACATCATACATGCTTTGCAGCTGAGGGGAGTGGATCCCCACATCATTGGCCTGATGAACAATATGTACAAAGACATCAATATGTATGTCACCACAAAAATGAACACACACACAGACAAAATCCAGATCCGGGTTGGAGTAAAGCAGGGTGACCCGCTGTCACCCCTTTTATTTAACCTGGCAATGGACCCCCTGTTGTGCAAGCTGGAAGAGAGTGGTAAAGGATTCCACCGAGGACAGAGTAGTATAACAGCAGTGGCATTCGCTGACGATCTGGTCTTGTTGAGCGACTCCTGGGAAAACATGAAAACAAATATCAAGATATTAGAGACCTTCTGCGATTTCACCGGTCTCAAAACACAAGGGGAAAAGTGCCACGGCTTCTACATCAAGCCCACAAAAGACTCTTACACCTTCAATAACTGCACTGCATGGACCATCAACAGCGCACCCCTGAACATGATCAACCCCAGGGAATATGAGAAATACCTTGGCCTACACTTTGACCCCTGGACTGGGATAGCAAAAGCCAACCTCCCCACAAAACTAGAATTCTGGCTTGAATGAATTGATCAAGCTCCACTTAAACCTCTGCAAATACTTGATATCCTCAAAACATACACCATCCCTCGACTGACCTACCTGGCTGACCATACACAAATGAAACAGGGGCCCTTGAAGCCCTTGACCAGAAGATCCGAACAGCGGTCAAGGACTGACTGCAACTATCTCCGTGCACCTGCAGTGCCATCTTGTACTAGAGCACGAAGGACGGCGGTTTGGGCGTCACCAAGTTGGCGGGACTGATCCCCAGTGTACAGGCCCGGAGACTGCACTGGATTGCACAGTCCTCGGATGAAACAATGAAGGAGTTCCTAGAGAAAGATCAAATGGAACAACTGTATAAGAAATTGTGGATTCAAACTGGAGGGGAAAGCGAGAAGATACCCTCAATTTGGGAAGCACTACTGGCGAATGAACCATCCAACAGTGCAGACACAACCTCGGAGTGGGAAGCACCGACCCTTAAAACTAAATTTCCTAAACCTTGTGATTGACGGAGAAAAGAATTCAAGAAATGGACCAAATTAGTATCCCAAGGCCGTGGAATTAAAAGCTTTGAAGGTGATAAAATTAGTAGTGATTGGCTCCAATACTATAGATGCATTCCTCACAGGAAACTTCTCACTACACTACAACTTAGGGACAACTTCTACCCCACAAGAGAATTTCTCTCCTGGGGTAGAGAGGAAAATTACATCAAGGCCTGTAGGCACTGTGATGCGGACAACGAAACCTGCGCCCTCATCCTCGGCTACTGCCCAGTGATTCAGGACGCTCGAATCAAGAGGCACAATCATATCTGTGAAAGGCTTATTGAGGAGGCAAAGAAGAGGGACTGGGTAGTGTTCAAAGAACCACCCATAAGGGAAACCATCAAGAAGCTGTACAAACCAGATCTGATATCTGTTAAGGACGGACGTGCATTCATCGTGAAAGTGACAGTATGATACGAAGCCTCCAAAACATCTCTGGAAGAAGTGGCTGCAGAGAAAGTTAACAAGTACAAACATTTGGAAACCAAGGTGCAAAGCCTCACCAACGCAAAGGACGTTGTTTCTATGGGCTTTCCCCTTGGAGCGTGGGGGAAATGGTACAAGGGGAACTTTGATCTTTTGTGTACACTTGGCCTCTCCAAATCGAGGCAAACGATGGTTGCAAAGACTTTATCCACAGAAGCACTCCTATCGTCTGTGGAGATTGTACATATGTTCACCAGTAGGGCCAGAAGATTACAGGATTCAGGGTAGTGAATTTTTGCATTTTTTGTACTTTGTAATGTTTTGTAGATTTTTATTGCTGTTTTAATATGTTGATTTTTGTATGCAATTTTTTTTTTTTTGTATCACTTTTACATTTTAATAAACTAGAGAGTAGCTAGGTTCGTAAGGAAGCCACAAGCCAGTTAGGTAGCTCATAGTGAGTAGGGACAAAGACTTTAATTCATAACGCATCAATTACCACCCGATTCAGACCAATTTACTGTATTTGAAACAATTTACCGGATTTGTCCAAGGTGGACGGGCCACCTTTATTTAACCCGGAAAAGGAACATATATTATTTATATGTGTTTGAAAAATAGCCAAATGCCTCGTCATCTAATTAGTGACGTGCATGAATGGATGCACGGATTCCCACTGTCCCTACCTACTATCCAGCGAAACCACAGCAAAGGGAACGGGCTTGGCAGGATCAGCGGGGAAAGAAGACCCTGTTGAGCTTGACTCTAGTCTGGCACTGTGAAGAGACATGAGAGGTGTAGAATAAGTGGGAGGCCGGGCATGCGCTCGGCAGTGCGGGGTGACCCGCCCGCTGGCGTCCCAGCCGTTGGTGAAATACCACTACTCTGATTGTTTTTTCACTTACCCGGTGAGGCGGGGGGGCAAACCCTGAGGGGGGCTCTCGCTTCTGGCGCCCACCCCCAGGGTGGCTAATGGCCACTCTATTGGATAGTGAACCCCCATCTCCCAGTCGCTCTATCGACTGATCTGCCTGCAGGCACAGGAATGAGGCTGAGCACTCAGACATCTCTTAGTGGGCAGCAGAGGGCACAGCCGCACAGCAGCCAGTCCTTTCAGGAGTCTTGGCAGCCACGGCAGGGCACGGAGGGGCTGCAGGGTGCTCATTTAACACAGCCAGGCTGCTCCGGGCACCTCCACCACCGACTCCAGGGACGGCACACTCAGCTGACGGCGCCCTCCCGCCGGGGGCAGCGGCACGGCCCCAGGTGACCAGGGGACATTCTGCTGGGAAAACACCTCTGCCAAGGGTGGCAGCACAGTCCTGAGGGCAGCAGGGCACTCCCTGGGCAGGTCACTCTCACCTGGGGAGGCTCCACGGCTCTGCCTGGTGGCCTCCTGGTGGGCTGTGCCTTCTGCACTCATCCTCTTCCCTCGCTCATCCAGCACAGCGTCTGCTCTCCCTGCTGCCTCCCCCAGTGCCCTGCTTTCTCCGTTAGCCTTGGTGGAGAGCCAGTGAATGCCCCATCCTTGGAAATATTCCAGCTTGGATGGGCTCTGAGCAACATAATGGAGTGAAAGATGCCTCTGCCCCCACCCCACAGGAGGCCCTGTGGTGTCAGCTACTGGAGTGGTCAGTGTCTCTTGTAGGATGCAATTCCCCCAGAGAGCAGAGAGAACACAAACACCACAGCTGGCAGGAACACCCTCCATGGAGATAGGAATATTCTGGATCAACAGGCTCAGGCTGCTGACTTTTGCCCCCTTGTAGATGGACACAAGTGTCTGAAGTTACTGAGAGCCAGGAGGCCCCACAGTGTCTCTGAGTCCCCTTGGTTCCCTGCGATCACACAGTGTCCCAGTGTCCCTTTGGTTCCATGAGGCCCCACAATGTCACAAGAATCCAGGGACACAACAAGGTTCTGGGGGATCCCAATGGATTGTTGGTTCCAACTGGCCTCACTGAGTCACAAGGGCCTCAGGATTCCTTGAGACTCCACAGTGCTACAGTGTCCCTTTGGTTCCACAAGCGACAGCTTCACAATGGTTCCTGAGCATCTTTAGGCACCAGTGTCTCAGAGCATCCCCTCAGTTCCATGAACTCCACAGTGTCACAATGTCGCCTTTGTTCCATTTAGTTCTGCAGTGTCACAAGGATTCCTGGAAAGAATGAGGCCCTGAGGTATCACAATGGATGGTTCCATGAAGTCCCAGAGTTTCACAGTCTCCTCTTGCTTCCATGGATTCTACAAGACCCTGGAGTGTCACAGGGCCCCTACAGTCCTATGAGTCTTCACAGTGTGACAATGTCCCCAGGAGACACTGCAGTGTGACAATGTCCCCAGGAGGCAGTGCAGTGTCACAGAGGAGCAGCACTGGAGTGGGCACAGCACCAGGGGAGGTTTGGCAGTGCTTCCATGTCTGTGACACAACAGTGGTGGCAATACCAACGTTCCCATCTCTAAGATAACACAGATGTTCAAGACCGAGCATTCCCCTGTCAGTGACACCCCAGTGGTGGCAACCTCAAAGTTCCCCTGTCTATGACATGACAGCAGTGGCAATACCAATGTGCCCCTGTCTATGACACCAAAGCAATTGCAAGCCCAGTGTTCCCCTCTCTGTGACACCACAGAGGTGGCACCCGCAGCATTCTCCTCTTTATGACAGCACCACAGTGGCAAGCCCAACATTGCCCTCTCAGTGACACTGCAGGGGTGGCAGCCCCAAATGCTCCCCTGTGACACCACAGCAGTGACTCCCCCAACATTCCCCTCTCTGTGATACCACTGAGTTGGCAGTTCCAGCATTGACTTCTGCAGGACATCACAGGGGCAGCAGCCCCAAGATTACCCTGTCTTTGAGCCCACAAGGATGGCAGCCCCAACATTCCTCTCTCTATGATACCACAACAGTGGGAGCCCCAGAATTCCCCTGTCTGTGGAACCCTAGCAGTGTCAGCCCCAACATTTCCCTCTCTGTGACATCATAGTTGTGGCAGCCCCAAGTCCCCCTCTCTGTGACACCAGAGCAGTAGAAGGCCCAGAGTTCCCTGTCTGTGACACCACAGCTTTGGCAGCCCCAACATTCTCCTCTCTATGACTCCACAGCAGAGGCAGCCCCAATGTTCTCCTCTCTATGACTCCACAGCAGAGGCAGCCCCCAGCCCCCAGCATTCTCATGTGTATGATACCATTGTGGGGGCAGCCACAACGTTCCTCTCTCTGTGACGCCTCAGTGGTGGCAGCCCCAGTTGTCCCTTCTATGACACTACAGCAGCAGCCACCCCAACATTCCCCTCTCCATGACACCTGAGCTGTGGCAGCCCCAGTGTTCCCCTCTCTGTGACACCACAGCTGTGGCAGTCCCGTTGTCTCGGTTTCTGCGACACCAAAGCGGTTGCTGCCCGAACGTTCCCCTCTCTGTGACACTGCAGCTGTGGCAGCAGAACTAAAACAGAAGCAGCAGCCGTGGAAGAACAGGGGAGCAGGGGAGGAGCAGAGAAGGAGCAGTGGAACAGTGGTAAATGAGCAGTGTTGGAGCAGCAGTGGAGCAGTGGTGGAGGAGCTGAGGAACCGTGCTGAAACTGCACCACACAGCTTTTGAACAGCAGTGGAGTGAGCATGGAAAAGGAGGAACAGTGGTGGCACAGGAACTACAGCCATGAAATTGTGGTGGCACAGGAGCTACAGCCATGGAACAGTGGTGGCACAGGAACTACAGCCATGGAACAGTGGTTACACAGGAACTACAGCCATGGAACAGTGGTGGCACAGGAACTGCAGCCGTGGAAAAGTGGTGGCACAGCCCCACAGCTGTGGAGCGGTGCCTGAGATGCTGAAGCTGTGGGACACAGAGCGGCTCCCAGCGCTGTGTCCTGCAGGAGCCGGTCCCGTACACACCAGAGCGATGCCCCTCTGGCTGAGCCAGAGCTGGGGGCACAGGTAGGAATTGCTGCTGGGCTGTGCAAGGCGTGGATCGAGTGCAATTAATGGTGACCTGGGCATTTGATCCTGCTCATTGTGGCTGCTTTTGTGCAGTCAGGACCATTCCAGTTCATCTGAAGTCATGAGTCATGAACTCAGGAGAAACTTGGGACATAAGGAATCAAAGTGCCTTCTGTCCTGCTGTCTTGGTTTGAAAGACAGGTGCCTGCTAAGGAAGGCAGGAGCCTCCCATGAAATGGAGAATGTGAACCCTCCCCCTCTGAATTGCTATAATTTTAAATTAAGGGGCTCTCAGGCAAAAAATAAAAAGTATAGGAGCCGGAAATAACAGTTATTTAATAGGGAAGAAAATAAAAGGATAAAATCAACAATGCAGTACAGTCAAACAACACTGACAGAGTCAGAACACAACCTGACACCCTGTTGGTCAGGCTGTTGGTAGCAATCCAATTGGAAATGTGGCTGCAGTCCTCCTGGAGTGGCAGGTGTGGTTCTGTTGGTGCAGGGGCTCCCGTAGAAAAGGGCGTAGTCTTTCTCTGAGGATCCAGTGGAGGAACAGGCAGCTGCTATTCCACTGGGAAATCCAGTGGAGAAGTTGTGCTGCTATTCCAGAATCTCCAGATTCTATCCAGTTAGGAATGCTTGGCTCTTCCCTCTGGGCAGAGAATCTCCCAATGGGATGCTGTAATTCTTATCAGCCATGCAGTGACATTCAATAGGCTGTTATCAGCAGATGCCTTCACCCCTGGAGGGAGGAGTGGTTGTGGAAGAGATAAGGAAAACTGCCATAGAGATGGCAAATAAAATCCATTTTGCCTTGCAATCTGGGACACCTGCAGAGGAAGACATCTTGGTAGAAGTTGAATGATTTCTGATTTGGGAACCAAAGTGGGTCAATTATTGGCCTGTGGTTTGTTCTCATCCAGAAAGATGTTCCAAAGTACTGCAATTTGGAAATAAAACCAGGAACGTGCTTCTTCATCTGGATATTGCATATGGACTATAGAGCTATTTGTGGTCAATATGATAAGAAAACAACTGGAAATCTTTTCTTGATTTCACTCTTTCTTCCAGTCTCTGGGATTAGGCCTCCAACACTCCCTGCAGGTCTTCTTTCCATAATCTGCTCCTCCGGAGTTGGGATGTGACAAATCAGCAGTGGGAAGAGGGAGGACAATGGACCATTACAACTGCAAACTCCGGTTTTTATAGTCTTTGGATTTCCAGTGCTTAGAAATTGTCATGTTTTCAACTGTCTGAACAAATCCCACATTTGTCACTTTTTCCGTGGCAGAAAACCTTCCTTTGGCCTTATTTAGGAACCGACCCTGGGAAACACCTCAGTGCAGATGCTTTTTTGTTGGTTTTGCTAAGAGATGACAAGAAAATGAGCACACAGGGCACGGATGAGAGAAAGGGAAGAAACAGTTCCTTTCTTTTCTCTTCCTTGTGGAAACTCTCCTTAAGAGGTTGTGCTCCAGCCGGAGACTTCCTGGGCCAAGGGCTGAGGGAAGCAATTCAGCTGAGGCAGTTGAGGCATCTCCTCCCTAGTCTGTAGCCCTGGGGCTGTGAGGGGACATGGGTGCTCCCCTTGCAGCCCTTGCAGCCCCTGGAATGGGGAATTCCTCCTGCCTCTGCCAGGTGCTCCTGATCCTGGCACTAGCCCTGGCCTGGCTGCTCCTGCTCTGAGCTCCCTGCCATGGTCATTGCTGGTGCTGGAAGCCAGGAGGGAGGGATTCAGTGCAAACCTGGGAGGCGCCAGTGGGCTCAGAGATGGCTGGAGGTGACAGTGACAGAGTGACGGGAGGTGCAGATGGACACAGGGGCAAGACAACACCCCAAAGAAAACCTCTTGGAAATTTGGGGGACTTTGAGTGTAAAATACACATGAACACAGACACACAGACAAAGAATACTGCAAAGCATTTCCCAGCTATCTTAAGTTGGACAGTGGGGCTGTATTCTATTCCTATCTGATGGGGCAGTTATCTTATGTTAATTGGGCAGTTTTCTTTATCTCTTTCACAACCCAACCTCCCTGCCAGGAGATATCTTTTGTTAATGGGCCATTGAGTGCCACTGCATGACTGATAAAATTCCATCATCCCATTGTGAGAAGCTCCCCCCAGAGGGAGGAGCCAAGCATTCCTACCTGGATATAATCAGAGGGCTGGAAGACCAGAGTCAGTCTTTTCCACTGGATTGCCAGAGGAAGACCAGGCCCAACACCACCACCACTGGATCTTCAGAGGAAAACCCCACTGTTCTGCAGGATCCCTGCCACTGCCACTGTGACCCACAGGGTGTCAGGTCGTATTCTGAATCTGTCAGTGTTTTTTCTATGTACTATTGTGTTTATATTTTAATTTTCCTGCTAAATAGCTGTTATTCCTATTCCTATATCTGTTTCCTTAGAGCCCCATAATTTCAAAATTATAACTGTTCGGAAGGAGGTTGTTTACATTTTCCATTTCAAGGGAGGCTCTTGCCTTCCTTAGCAGACACCTGTCTATTCAAACCGAGACAATGCCCCAGGACACCCAGGCGAGTGAGGAGGAAGTCAGTGCCCCTTTCCCCCTTTCTCCTGCTCCATCTCCCAGCCCAGCACAGCCCCCAGCTGCAGGACAACCTCACTGCCAATGCCGTCTTGCCGGGGAAGCACTGGGGAGATCTCCTTCCCCTTCCTTTTGTCACAGAGGCAAATCTCATCCTCTCTTTGTCCTTCCTGCCCCAGACAAGGAGCTGAGGATGGAAACCAGGGCGGACAAATCCCCACAGCAGAACCTCGTGGAAGAGGCTGTTTTGCGCAGCTCCATGGCACAAGAATCCAATGGAGAGGAAAAGCCCTGGAGATCCCACAGGAAGAGGGGCTGCAAACCCAGCCCAGTGTGCTCTGAGGAGGAAAGACCCACCCTGGGCCAGGAAGGTGGACGGAACTTCAGCCAGAGCTCGGAGCTGGTGGTGCATGAGCAGCTTCACAATGGGGAGAATCCCTACAAGTGCTTGGAGTGTGGGAAGAGCTTCAGGCAGAGCAGCACCCTGATCCGCCATCAGGTGATCCACACCGGGCAATGGCCCTACAAGTGTGAGGAATGTAAGAAGGGCTTCAGCTGCAGCTCAGAACTCATCAGGAACCAACGCATCCACACTGGGGAGAGGCCCTACGAGTGTTCCCATTGTGGGAAGAGGTTTCGGATCAGCTCCCATCTCCTCCTGCATGAGCGGATTCACACTGAGGAGAGGCCCTTCCACTGCCCTGAGTGCGGGGAGGGATTCCAACACAACTCCCACCTCAGCATCCACCAGCGCACCCACACCGGGGAGAGGCCCTACCAATGTCCCCAGCGTGGGAAGAGCTTCTCAAACAGCTCTACCTTGTCCCGACACCAACAGAGGCACCGGTAAGGGAAGCCCTGCGTGTGCTCCAACTACAGGAGGAGCTTTGTGCACTGGTGCAGCTTCATCCCCCATGGGAGGACCCACATTGGTCAGAACACTGGTGACCCACATTCCCAGTGATCCATGTTGGGAGGAGACCTGGCTGGTTATCCTTTTGGCCCTAATTTTCTTCTGATTTGTCTTTATCACTTAAAAACACCTGAAACAGGACTAAAATGAAAGTAATTGATCAAGGATGTCTGAAGTCCCACCATTTAACAGGTATTTGAGGTGGAATTTATGGTTTGTGAACATTTGTTCTGTAGGATTTGTGGGTTCTTGGGGGATTTCAGCAAGTGTTCTCCATATCTTTGCACTCCAGAATTCCAGATAGATTGGTCTGTCACCTCAAAATGATTCAATCCCATTGAAAACACCTCAATTTTACCCCAAAATTGACCAATCCATGTCAAAATGCCTTATTCCCACCTAGGAAAAATTCAGTCCCATGACAAATCTACTTGATTCCACAGTGTCCAGGGTGAGAGGGGGTTGGAAGGAGATTGGGAGAAGTGGCATCCAAATTTGAGGGTGTGGGATTGGAATTGTGTGGGGCTGGGTGTGTGGCCTGTATTTTGATAGTAAATAAAACTTCCAGAATGACTGATTTCTGTCCCATTCATTTTTTGTCGGTTCCAGTTTGTTTTTCAGAGTGCCACCTTCGCAGCTGTTTGTGTTTGTGCCCTTCTTTCTCTCCTGCCTTTCTTTGCCTGCTCTGTTTCTCTCTCAGTGTCTCTCTTGACCCAGGGCAGCTCCCACCAAAGACCCTGCCCTGATTTATTTCCCACTCCCGGAGCTACAACAACCACAGGTGAAGCTATGAAGGCTGGTAGTGAAATGTCACTGTAAGATCGTGCTCCACTTGGAGCATCTTTTCCTGCCTGGGAATGGGAATTCCAGCCCCTGGCAGTGTGTGCCATGGATCCCAGAGGGGCATTCCCAAGGCTCCCAGGGTGCTGCTCCTGCCGTGCCTCCCAAGGAGCTCTGCAGGGCCAGTGGACAAGGTCCAGCAGCTCTGTTGGTTCTGCAGTGCCACAAGGGCCCCTGGGTCTATGAATGTCCTTACTGCCAACAGCGGTTCCTTGGTTCCCATGATGCCCTGCTGTGTCACCATGGATATTTGGTGCCATGAAGTTCTTCAGTGTCACAATGGCCTCCCTCACTCCATGAGCTTCCACAGTGTTACAATGTCTTCCTTGGATGGGCAGTGTTACCATGGGCCATTGGCTCCATGCAGGCCCGCTGGGTCACCATGGACTCCTTGGTTCCACGAGGTTCTGGGGGTGTCTCCATTGTCTCCTGGGATCCACAGTGTCACCATGGACCACTGGATCCACGTGGCCCTGCTGTGTCACCATGGCCCCTTGATTCCATGGGACCCCAGGGTCATAATTGACTCCTTGCTTCCACGTCACCTCCTCAGTGCCAAAATGGCCCCTTGGTTCCATGAGGAACAAAAAAGTTTTGTAGAAACTTTGAAAAATCAATACACCTGGGAACATCTGTTTGCATTCAAGAGAGAGGTAAAAGGTGAGGATGGCAGGAGCAGCTTCATCTGCAACAGAGATCCAGGGAAACGACAGGGACAGAGAATTCAGGTGCAAGACTCAGACAATTCTGCTCCCAGAGATCATTTCTGCTCACACTGTCCCTTGTAGAAAGGTGACATCATTCCAGGCAGTCTGGACTGAGCAGGTTGTTTCTGAGGTGGGTTTGTTTTTCAGGAAACCCACTCAGGGTTTTCCATTTGTTCTGGTTTGAAAGCAAAACCAGAGAGAGACTCGATGTCAGAAATACAATTTATTAGGAAAAAAAAATCAAAAATCATGCAATAATACATAAGAAAAAACACTGATAAAGTCAGAATATAACCTGTCACTCTCTTGGTCAGGGTGCTGATAGCAGTCCAGTTGGAATGGTGGCTGCAGTCCTCCTGGAGTGGCAGATGTGGTTATGTTGGAGCAGTGATCCTGTAGCAGGGTGTAGCCTACCTCTGAAGTTCCAGTGGAAATGGCAGCTGTTACTCTGAGGAATCCAGTGGAGAGGCAGCTTGTTTTGTCCCAAAGCCCAGATAATATCCAGGGGGGCATGCTTAGCTCTTCCTCCCTGGGTGGAGCATCTCACAATGGGCTGATATCATTCTATGAGTCATGAGGTGGGTCCATTAAACAGAAATGGCTCCTGGAGGGCATTATCTCTGAGTCATGCAGAAAGGCATTGATAGGCCTATTAACAGGAGATAAGGAATAAAACAATACCCCTCCTGTTTCAACAGCTCTTGAGGATGGGAATAGAGTACATCTTTATATTGTAACCTAGGTCATCTCTCACCAATGGAAGGGTAGGACCGAATAACTTCATATTTGGTGTCATTTTGTGCTCTGCTGGGAGTTTCCCGAGGGCTGGTAGTGCTGTTGGCTTCAGGAACAGTTTGGGTAATGGCTGTAGCACTGAGGGTTGGGTAAAAAACCAGAACAGTATTCTTGTATTTATAGTCTTTTGTTACATGTCCAGTTTTCCTGCAGTTATAACAGTTTCCACTGCCTTTATTACATTCTGTATTGTGGGGAAGCACATTTGCTGCAACCAGCATTTCAATTGCACCCTGGCTGGCGGCCTTGGCTAGGCTGGAGTCACGGTCTGAGACCGCTTGGAATATGCAAGCATCAACCATCTGAGCAATGGTAGGCTCAGGGTCAAGGGGGAGGCTGTGAAGAACCTTTCTGCAGTCAATACTGGCATTATAGAAAGCTAATTTGCTAATAAGATCATCCTGGACCTTTTGATCATCTACCTGTTTTTCCAGGGCTTTCATAAGGTGCTTTATGAACTTGATATAGTTCTCATCCGGGCCCTGGTGAATGTCAGTGAAGTCAGTGTGGGGTGTAGAATTATCAGGTGTTTGGAGGAGGGTGGACCATGCAGCGCCTTTGAGATCTTCCAGTATTGACTGGGGGAAGACTTCAGCCTGATACTGCAGTCTAGTATAGTCTCCTTCCCTGGTAATGCGGTCCATTGTGAGGTGTTGTCGCCCTTCTTCCTCAACATAACCTTTTGGTAACTCATGAACTTTTTTTATCCAAACTCCTTTCCAGAAAATAAATTCATCGGGTGACAATATAATTTTCATACACCATTTTAAATTTTGTGATACCATTGTGTGGGCAGTAAATGGCACGTCCAGCAAATTGTTAAAATAGGGAGAACCCCTCCCATAATCCTTGGCAGCCTTTACTAAGTCATTCATTTCCCTATGGAGGTAGGGAATCCAAGATTCAGGTGGCACCTGTGCAGTATAAGCAGGGGCCAAAACCTAAATGGGAATCTATTCCCTATGGATTCCCAGGGGCCAAAGCCTAAATGGGAATCTATTCCCTATGGATTCCCATTTAGGTTTTGGCCCCTGCTTATACTGCACACCACCTGAATCTTGGATATCACCTCCCAGTCCCCCTCCTTTGCAGCTTTTCTCCGCATCCTCTGCCAAGAATCCTTGGGCTCATCCTCACTCTCAGATAAGCTATCACTCTTTTCCTCTGTAGAGGAGGCAGGTCTGCTGGCAGAGGCGCAGGCCTTTCTGCTGACCGGCAATGCCTGGCGTTGAAGGCCTTTGGTAGCCCAAATGGCTTCCTTCCAGTTGGCCCCATGTCCGGTTCCAGTGATGTGGGAACTGGAAGAAGCTGGACTGGAGAAGGGGTCTGGAAGTGGAGAGGTGGAGCCTGCGCCGGGGAGGAGCTTTCTGATGACAGGGGAGGGACCCAATGCAGCGGTGGAATTCAACATTAAGGTGAGACCCGTCACAGAGGAGGCACCTGAAGCAAAGGTGGGAAATGGGGATGAAGGTGGGAGGGAATCTAAAATGGCGGTCGCTCTAACAGGAGTATTGCCGTCTTGTGATTTATAGGAAGGAGGATTAGAACTAGGGAATGAAGGAATGTGGGTGAGGGAATATGTCAAGGCAGTATGGCCACTACCACCCTGAGGAGAGGACAGAAAAGGAGGGGAGATGGCAGACAGCAGATGGCTTGTCTGTGCCAAAGGGCGGGCGCCATCTCCCATCCTGTTCTCAGGGAACCTGGGTTCAGGAACGTGAAGGGCGGGTTGAATAAACCAGGGAAAAGGGTTGGAACCATGAACTCTTTAAATGATCCTATAAATTGAATGAAACAACAGATAAAATTTCCCAACTTTTAAAACCCCTTGTGTTTGTAAAATATAAAACTTTTCCCCGACAGCATCCCAAAATGATAACTGATAGACAGAATCAACAGAGATATCAGGAAGCTCCTCAAATAACCATGAACAATCCCTTTTAAACTCCCTTCAGAAATATAACTCCCCTCTAAATTTAAAACTCTCCAAAACTTAACAAAAACATCCTTTTCAGCTTGGGAATGAGTATTTCCCGTAGCTGCCCCCAATGGAAGAGGGAATGCACACCCACAGGAACAGAAAATCAGACGCCCAAACCCCTGGGAGCTCACTGCCACTCAGTCACTCACTCTCAGTCTCACAGGCACAATCTCCAGCCAATGTGGGGCTTGTGGGGAACACCAGAGACAGCGTTCCCTTGCTTGTCCCCACCTGGCATCACTGCCTGCAGGGTTCTGTTCTAGCTGGAACCTGGGGACACTTTCTCAGTTGTGTCCCTGACAGGGATCTCTTCAAAGTACAAGAAACTTCAGGGTTTCAACAGAACTGAGTTCTTGAGGGTTCTGTGACATCACTGAGGGGATGGTGACATCACAGAGCTGGCTGTAACATCCCAGAGCTGGCTGTGACATCCCAGAGTAGGATGTGAAGCCATAGAGCAGAGTCTGCCATGAGAGAGGGTGGCTCTGTGGCATCAGGGAGTGGGTTGTGACATCACCAGGTAGCTGTGTAACATCACAGAGAAGGCTGTGACATCACAGAACAGATTGTGACATCACAGGGTGACTTTGTGACATCAGACTTCTGTGGCATCACAGCACTGCTGTATGACATCACAAGGGGACATAGAGTTGGTTCTGTGACATCACAGGGTCAGTGTGACATCACAGGGTCAGTGTGACATCACAAGGGCTGTGTGACATCACAGATGGCTGTGTGACATCACAGGGTCAGTGTGACATCACAGGGGCTGTGTGACATCACAGGGGCTGTGTGAGGTCACTGGGAAGGTCACTCTGCCCCGGCTCCCCTCACAGTTCTCCCCAGAGCAGTCCAACCCTGCTCGTGCACAGCGGGGTCCCCTGTCCCCCCGGGTCCCCCTGCCCCCGGCCCCGCAGCCTCCCCCAGAGGATGTTCCACGAGATCGACCCCCGAGCCTGACACGGGGTCGGGGGGCCGGGGCCCTGGGGGTGGCACAGGGGGAAAGGGACCCCCCGGCAGTGTCCCTGTGTCGTCCAGGGCCAGAGCCTGGACCAGGGCTCCTTCACCCTGTTATGAATGAGGGCTTGAGAGCGCTAAAAAAATCCCCAGCAAGGGAGCAGCAAAAACCAGATTTAATATTAACCAACAGCAGCACAAAGTTCCTTGGCAAGAGTCGCTCTGCTCCTGACTGGACTCTTCAGGCACACCAGGGAAACAAAGCAACAACAAAACCAAACAGAATCCAGGCAATCAAACCAGAAATTAACCCAGAACTGTCCCTCTGTGTGTGTGTGTGACACAAGGACAGTGAGGGCAAGGATCAAAGGAATATGGCCTAAAAGCTTAACAGAGCTCAAACTTAACAGGACTTAACTTATATCTTAACCTTAACTGATACTTTCAACTTCACAATTTAGCAAAAGAGCAGAGCGTAACAGCATTCAACCTAAATAAAACCTTTTGACTTTGCAATTTTACAAAGGAATAAAACTTTACAATATTTTGCTTAGTTTATAACTTACACTAAAGGTAGCAACTTAGCAAAAGAAAAACTCTTAGCAGCAATTAACTTCACTTAGGCCTTGTGATTTAACCTTCCCTACAGGCCTGACTGACTCAGCTATCCAAGGCGCTCAAACTCCTCAGAGAGCAGCATTTCTGCCACATTTCCCCAGCACAGGCACTCCTGTGTGCACACTGACACAAAGAGTCAGTGCAAGGCACCTGGGAGAAATTCCCCTGAGGGCAGGAAATGCTCCCTGTGGATCCTTTGGCATCTCCCCAGTGGGCAAAGGGTTGAGCCTGGAGGAGTGGGGGGATCGGCCCAGGCTCTGTCGTTGTTCAGGATCCCCGAGTGCAGCAAACGGGAGAGTTCCCGGCTGGGAAAGGCCCCACCCAGAGGGAGTCATGGCCCAGGAGAGCTCCAAGGGCTCCTTTTGGAGCGCTGTGTGCAGGGCCCCAAGAGAGGGGCTTCAGTCCCAGCAATGGTTCATCCTGGCCGCACTTGGCATCAACAGCTTTCTTTGGCAGTATGAGAACAGGGATGTTTTGCCACTGAGGGAACAAAAACAGTTCCCAGGGCTGCTGCTAAAGGAACCAGGAGCTGGTTGGGCAGCAGCAGTGCCTGGAGCAGATCGTGTTTGTGATGAGCTGCAGAGGAGCTGAGCCCAGGGGCTGTTGGCCAAGGCCGAGGCCCAAGGAGCATTTCTCAGCTGGCAGGGCAGCCTGAGAAGGGGAGGGGGGAATGCAGCAGCACAGGGCCATGGAATCAAGGGAGCATTGTCACACTGGGGCCCTGTGAGACCAAGGGACCATTGTGACACTGTGGGGCCCTGTGACACCAAGGGACCATTGTGACACTGTGGGGCCTCATGGAATCATGGAGAGCACTGTGACATTGCTGGGCCTCATGGATCCAAGGGGACTGTACTGACGCTGTGTGGCTCCATGGAATGTAGGGATCATTGTGACACTGAGAGGCCTCATCAAAACAAGGGGCCATTGTGACAGCGTGGGGCTGCATGGAACCATGGAGACCATTTGGACACTTTGGGGTGTTATGGAACCAAGGGGCCATGGTGACACTGAGGGGCACCATGGAAACACAGAGACCATTGTGACACTCAGGGGACTCATGGAAATATGGAGACCATTGTGACGCTGTGAGGCCTCATGGAATCAGTGAGACCATTGTGACCCTGGGAGGACCATTGTGATATTGTGGAGCCTCATGAAACCAAGAGGCCTTTGTGACACTGCAGGGCTGCATGGAACCAAAGGTCCATTGTGACACTGCAGGGCCTCCTGCCATCAGTGGTCCATTGTGACACTGGGCAACCAAAGGAGACCATTGTGACACTGCAGGGCTGCATGGAACCAAAGCTCCAGGGTGACACAGAGTGGCCTCCTGTCATCAGTGGTCCATAGTGACACTGTGGAGCCAAAGGAGACCATTGTGACACAGCAAAACCCCAGGGTCCAAAGGTCCATTGTGACATTCCAGACCTCATGGAACAGAGGAGTCACATGACATTGTGGGGCCTGGGGAGCCACAGAGACCATTGTGACACTGCAAGGGCTCATGGAATCCTTGGGACCATTGTGACACTGCAGGGCCTTATGACACCTGGGGGCCACTGTGACATTGTGGGACCCAATGGAACCTAGGGGCCAGTGTGACACTGCAAGTCTTCTTGTAATCAAGGAGACATTGTGACACTGCTGGAACCCATGGAATCAAGTCACCATTATGACACTGCGGGGCCCCATGGATCCAAGGAACCATTGTGACAATATGGAGCCCCATAAAACCAAGGGAAAACAGAACAGGTCTGGCTGCTTTGGCCTCCCATGGACTGCCTGACTGGTCCAACTGACCTTTGCATGTTGAGTGTCACTTCTCATCTGCTGCTGAAACACTGAGGCTCTGTGTTTTCCTTCCCAATGGAAAAGAACTGTCCTTCTGCTCCAGGCGCCCATGGCCAGAATTGGGATTTCACCTCCAAAGGTCCTTATATCCAGGGATTCTTCCAATAGGAATATTGCCAGGACAAGTCTGGCAGGCAGTGGTTTCACAAGGGTCACCTCTCATCCGTCCCC
This sequence comes from Melozone crissalis, assembly GCF_028551555.1. Taxonomy (NCBI): domain Eukaryota; kingdom Metazoa; phylum Chordata; class Aves; order Passeriformes; family Passerellidae; genus Melozone; species Melozone crissalis. Next base: position 1,836,666 of record NW_026535886.1, read on the forward strand.
AAAACATTGGGAAAGGCTCCATGCTCTCCTTCCTAAGGAAAGAACTGTCCTGCTTCTCCAGGTGCCCATGGCTGAGATTGGGTTTCCACCTCCAAAATTCCCTAAATCCAAACTCTGCAATTACTGACAAGTCTAGCTGGCCTTGGCCTGCTGAGGCTCTCACTTGCCTTCCAAACCTTGAGGCTCTGTGCTTTCCTTCCCATGGAAAAGAACTGTCCTTCTCAGCCAGGTGCCCATGGCCACAATTGGGATTTCACCTCCAACACTGCCTCTTGTGACAGACTGGAGGAGATCGTCTGCTCTAAACATTTTGTGTGTGGGGGGGGAGGAAGGGGCAGGTCCAGCCTTACCCTGCCCTGTAAGCACAGCCCTTCCCTGCCCTGTGACCCCAAGGGGCCTCCAGTGGGTTTATGGTTTCTACCTGAACCGCGGCACACTGAACCCCCAGCACCGCCGTTCCACTCTGGGCACTGGGGCCCTCTTGGCTCTACTCAGTGCTGCTGCTGTACTCGGGGCACCCTAAACCCCGCTAGGGACCCGTGTCCCCGCACTCCAGGGATTGTGTGCAACTCACACTGCCCTGATCCTCCACGCATCCGGAGCTCCGTTCGGGATTTGCGTGCCAATTCACCAATTCATCTGCCACCTTTACTTGAGTTTGGTGCACAGGAAAAACACCAAGCAGATATTCGTAAGAGGTCAAAATGACACAAAATTCTACTGACAAAGTGCAAAAAATCAAGAACTTTGGAAGAGGATTTAACGCAACATCAAATTACACATAAAACACTTATCATAGCAGTAACTTCATTAACTTAGCCCATTTATCCTGGAAACATTAAAACACGCAAGCTGTTAGGGTATCCAAAAATGTTCCATATAAAGAGCATTAGAAGGAGAAGAAAGAGAGAGAGACAGAAAGACAGAAGATCTATAGAAAGACACACATATGACTAACAGCTCCTAGGGTTCCAGTGTGGGTGAGACACAAACCCCAGGAGAAGGCAGAGTCCATACCAGGGGCTCACCTTGTGCTCTATGTTTTTAAGCCCCCGGGCCCTTGTGAGCCTCCCCCAGGTGGGATTTCTGATCACACAGGCAATCAGGGCTGGGTTAGCACTGTACCCACTGTGTGACTGATTGACAGCTCATCCCAGGGTGTCTCAGGACATTGATCTCATCCAGCCTCTGACAGTGACCATGGTGACACAGGGGAACCTCATGGAACCATGGGTCAGTTCTGACAATGTGGGTCCAAGGACACCACGGGAGATGTCATAGACAGGTAGAATAATGATAAAAGAAAAGCCTTTTGAAATGCAGCCTTGTTCAGCCATATCAATAGCTGGCCTATCATCTCTTCTGTGTGCAACTAAGCAGTTACAAGTTCTCATGTGAAGCTATTTTGAGAATGAGACTTTGTGACCATTCTATTCTGAGGGTGAAAAACAAATGCACCTGCAATAACAAGTAATTTGTCCCATGAGAATCAGTGAAGAGGTAAACAATACAATAGAGAGATTTGATGCACAAGTAAAATCTATTTTATTAACCAATAATCAACTAACTGATAAGAAATCTTTGAACGAACTAAAGGTGCACACAAGGTCAGTTAAACTTTGTAAAATGAGTTGTATGAATAAAGAATAAAGAGTTCTTCTCCATCTTAGCTTAGTCCTTTGGGATTTCAGTTCCCCCCTTCTTGACGGCTTTGGGTTCTCCCTTCTTTGGAGCTTTGGGTTCCGCCTTCTTTGGGTCTTTGTCTTCCTTCTTCTCTGAGATTTTGGTTTCCTTCCTCTCTGATGCTTTGGTGTCCTTCTTCTCTGATGCTTTGATTTTCTTCCCTTCTGATGCTTTGCTTTCCTTCTTCTCTGGGATTTTGATTTCCTTCCTCTCTGGGATTTTGGTTTCCTTTTTTGGGATTTTGGTTTCCTTATTCTCTCGGGTCTTGGTTTTCCCCTTTGCTGGTATTGGAGGTTGCTTGCCAACAGAGACACTCTTCTTTCCCTTCTTCTGCCTCTCTTCCTCCTTCCTCCTCTCTTCCTTCTCTAAGGCTTTTGCCTCCCCCTGCTCAAGCTTTTGAGCTGGCTGCTTCAGCTCCTTTCTGCAGACAAAACAGAAAACGTGGCTGAGAGTCCCACCAGAACCTTAGGCTCCCTAGTCCTGACTGGCCCTGCACTTCATTCCTTGACCCTGAGGCCATTTCCGTGAATTCTCCCCAACCCACAGAGGTTGGGAACATCCCAAGTGAGGGCATGGGTGGAAGGGGACCTCCAGGACCAGCCAAACCTGAGATTTGCCATCATAAGGTGTTGGCTGTGCAAGCTCCCTCTGAAGGCACAGCCAGACCCCTCCAGCCCCTGCCAAAGGCTGATCCAGCAGCTCTCTGCGCTGGTGCCTGGAAATGCCCTTTGTCTCTTGGCTTCCCAGTTTAAAGCAGAGCACAGATTGCTGACATCTGCTTAGCTCTCCTACAGTTCTTACTCAGCTCATTCAGCCCCCTTCTCCCTGGGCATAGCTGAAGCATGATTTTAAAGAGTTCAGATTTCAGCTGAGGGTTAGAAGCAATTCCCATTGATCAGGATGTAGGTTAGATAGGCAGACCATAGGTTAATGATTATGAGATGCTTAAGCTGGAGCTGATTGTTCTATTGTTTACCATTAGGAGCTTCTTTCTAGAGGGAAGTGGAGGAAGTGAACTGTTATAAGAACATCTTGAAACCAGTAGAACAATGGTTAGCACCTGGGCTTGATGTTAATCAATCACTAAGCAGGGGACCTTGGATGGTGCCAGAGGGTCACAGAGACCTGATGAAGACATTCCTGACTTCATCCCTTAAGACCACTGACCCAATTCGAGACCACCAACCCAATTCAAGGGAAGAATTGCACAGGAGTGAAGGACCAATGACCTCATTTGAATACAGAGCAGGGATGGGAGGTGCTGGGGTTGTGCAGATGTATTTTATGTAAGATCTTGGGAAATAAAGAGAGGGCAAAGAACCTTGGACAACGCGGGCACGCCTTTTAGGGACGGCTCTGGTGCCGCCCGCCGGTGTTAATAAACATCCCACTGTCTAACTTTAATTAGTTAGAGAGTCTCTGTCCGTGATCTTCGGTTTTAACGACTCCTAGCCTGCTCCTTCATGAGCACAATCCTATCAGTCAGAAAGCAAAGGCTGCAGGAACTCCTCTCCTGCAAGACAGGCTCGTGTCAGGCAGATTTCCTGCTGGAACCCAGCTGGGACCAAGCACCAAGCAAACCAGTGCTGGCTGCCATGGAAACCATTGGAAGCAGCCTCATCCGTCTCCTCCCCATGAAACCAACTTCAGTCTGGCCTGAAGAAGTCCTGATGCACAGGCTTGCTTTAAGCACCTCCACTCCCAGCTCCACACTTGTGCCTGTGTGTCCTGAGCTGGGCTGCCTTGCTGGAGCTGAGCTTCTCCTGTGCTTGCCTACGGCTGCAGCTGCAGGGGAGCCTAAAGGACAGGAGCTTTTCTGGCTGCTCTGCCACCATAAGGAGATCCCTGGCAAATCAGCAGTGCAAGGACTTCATCTGTGGCAGGAGCAGGACCTAAAGCAAGGTTTGCTCTGTGCCCCACGCCTGCCCATACCACAATCCCACTGTTCTGGTGAAGAAGGCAGATGATGAAGAAGATGCCACTCAACACCATGGACTTCAAGACACCTCTAGAGGTGGTGCCAAGGCAAGCCCAGAGCCCAGCTCTCTGCAGACAGCAGCTAAGCCAGCAGGGCTCAGAACTCAAATAGAGAAGAAGATGTTCTGTCTCAACAGAAGAAGGTCCTTCCTCTCTTGGCAGCCAGGGAGCTCAGAGTGGCCATCCCTGTGTTGCTGCTGGCCTTTGCTCTTCAGCTCCTCTGAGCTCAGAGGCCTTGGAGCAGGGAAGCCCTGCAGGGACAATAACCCCTGGCAGAGCAGGAACCCACGGAAGGCTGACTCACCTGTCCCTGAGAGGGGCCTGTGAGCCACAGTTGATCTCCTGGGGGCTCAGGGAGGAGCTGACACGTGAGGCCTCCCTGGGCACCAGCACCTCGGAGGTGGAGCCTCCCTCCATGTGGCACAGCTCCGGGACATTGCAGGTGGTGTTGAGGTTGCCAGAGAAGGTGGAGGAGACCTGCTGACTCTCTCCTGGCTGCAGCACACCTGGCAGTGGCAGGATATTGAAAGCCTGGATGGAAGACAGGAGAGATTGAGGTGTTGAGCATGGAAATGGATCCAATGGAGCATCTTGGAGCAAAGTGCAGCTGTAGCCAGAGGGGCCTATTCCCCAAACACTGCCAGAATCACCCTCACCTCATCCTGCATCCATGCCATTGACCAGTGCAGGGACCATGGGGAAAATCTTCTCCCATACTCATGGGTCAATGCATTAATTAGTACATGACATGAAAGTGAACTAGGATGGCTCCTGGCAGTAGAAATTCTCTCTGATGCACAACTAGCTTTTAAAAAGTTTTAAAACTACCTGCTTTTAGAAAAGGAGGAGACTCAGAGTGAGAGCTCTTGGAGCTGAGGGAAGGAGTCCAGCCCAGCTCATCTGACTCCTGAGGCTCTTCCCCCCTCTCTCTGATTTAAATGCTTCTTTCGCAAGGTGCTACAGCAAAAGCTCCTGCAAAAATTTCCTATGGAGCACCTGAGGAGTTCCAGGGGGAGCAGTGCCCTCCACAGGTGCCGCACAGCGTCCTTGGACAGCCCTGCAACGTGTCCTGCACGGCCTCTCCAACAAGCAGCTGCTCCAGCAGCACTTTGTGATGGGCCTGCAGGGATGGGAGGCCCCTCTGTGGCCAATGCTGAGGGCCCCCAGTGGCACTGGCAGCTCCAGCCCTGCTTGCCACACTGACAATGGGCACGGGAGACAGATTCCCTCTTGCCTTCTCCGCTCCCAGGGCAGTGTGTGCCACGTCCAGGGAGCACCTGAATCCCTCCAAGCCTCGAGGCAGGTGAGGGTGCTCAGGAGTTGGTGCTGGCACCCAAAAAACAAGCCACTTTCTATGCTGGGAGGAAGAGACAGCCCCTCTGCAAAGTCTCCCTTTGTCAGACAGCTCCAGGGCCAGCAGTGCAATAGCAGCTCTGGGTGAAAGCAGAGCCCTGCAAACAGGGAGTCTGGCTGCCTTGGGAAGAGGCTCCATGGAGATCAGGATCACCCCAGCTTGCTCTGGGAGGGAAGCTGGAGGTGTTACCATGATGATGCAGAGAAAAGCCTCATCTTACATTGGGAAGGAAACAAGGCAAAAAATCCCACACTCAGCACAGGCCTGTAGGATCTGAGTCAGCTTCTCCAAAGAAAACTCTCCTATTTCTCCCTCCCCCTCAGCCCATGTCCAGCCACTGGCCCTGCTTCCCAGCCCACTGTCAGGGCACAGCACAGCAGGGCAGCAAAAAGGGAGCTCAGCATGAGCAGGACTTGGTGCTGGCAGGCTGGGGAGGCAAAGCAAGCAGTAGGTGCACAAGAAAATCTACCTCTGCTCCTGAAGAGTGGGTAAAATCTTGCACTTCTTTCAGGGCTCTGGCTGCCTCCTCCTTTCCAGTCCTGAAGTGCCTCCATCGAGTTGCTGCACAATCCAGACTGGTTCTCCTCTCCTTCGGTGGCTGGGGTTTGAATTTAGGTGGGTGGAGCTCATCTCTGGAAAATAAATAACTATGAACAGGGACCTGCAGTGGGAGGGAGGGAGGGACACCTGCACGAGCAGCTCCTGGCCAGGATGCAGCCCCTGGCTGAGTGCTCGCACGTCGAACTGAGAAATGGTTTGATCCAGCCCTTCCCAATCCAGGCTGGGGCAGGTCTGTTCTAAAGGCAGCCCAGGGATGACACTGAGGTGCTGCAGCAGCTGCAACTGCTTGCATTGAGCAACTACAGAGGACAGGCATTTACACCTGGTGGGGATGCAAAAAGCACAGTGGGAGAGGAAAAGACAGAGAAGGCAGCAAAAAGGTGAGATTTGAGACACCGAGGGGCAGACTCAGCCAGTGCCCAGCCAGCACAGCCCCCCCAGTGCCCAAGGCCAGAAACTCGGCAGCTCCACCGGGACGTTTATCAGGAACGTTCCCCTGACAGCGCTGGGGGGTTGGTTGACATTTTCCAACACTCCCAGGTGACTCAGGTCGCATTCCCCATCCATCCATCCATCCATCCATCCATCCATCCATCCATCCATCCATCCATCCTTCCATCCATACATACATACACAGGCTGTGGTGCTGGGATCCTGCCAAGCTCTGCCAGCCTTGGGCTTGGGGAGATTTCTGCCAGCCGTCCTGAGCTCCGTAATTGTGCTCTCTGTTCCAGGAAGCAAGCAAGAAAGATTTTAAAAAACCCAAAACAAACCACAACAGACAAACCTAAAAAGCCTTCAACAGCTCAACCCTGCTCAAGTTTTTTCTTTAGGGACAGCTACCACTCTCCAGCTGAAATGCTGGGCTTTTGGGGAAAAAGAAAATTACATGTTCACCTCCAAATCAAAAAGGATTAAGGTAAGAGAACCTTTCAAACTAAAAATTATTGGCCCAAAGCTTTTATTTTTGCAAGAAATCTCTAGGTAAGACCAGCCTGACAGTTAAACAACTGGTTCTTCTGGTGGGGAGAAACCCTCCTCTTTAAGGAAAGCAGCCTGATAGTTGAAAGCAACTGTTTGGTCAAACTTCAGGCTCCCTGGCACAGCCTGCCTTGCCTTTCCTTCCTGTTCACTGATTTACAGGCAGTGCCACGATGGCCCAGGTTCAGATGTTTGGTGCCATCCAGGGAATTTGGCATTGCCATTTCCATATGTTTTAATCGAAGTTTCAGTCCTTGCAAACACTCTTCAAATGCCAGCTTTCCTTTCTTTTACAGAAAGCTCAAGGTTCCCACAAGTCTTCTGACATCCTCTTTTGAGCTCAGAGAGATGACATTTTCAAACAGATGTTTCCAAAGTTAACAGCATTTGAAAGAATAATGAACTCAAATGCCCCTGGATTCCAGCTTAGCCCAACTCCATTCTGTGTCAGACACTGGGATTCCCACCTCTAAGGCAGGAGCTGTTTGTGCCCCCATCCCTCCTGTCCTTCTCCCCAGCAGCCTGTGCCTGTTTTCCCCGGCAGAATCCCTGTCCCTGTGCACCCTGCCAGGAGCAGCTGCACACAGGCTCACATCTCCCCTTGCCCTCACCAGGGGGTTTCTCTCATCCCCGAACACGCCGATGAGAACGTTGGTGCGATGAGTGCCCAGGGCCTGCACTGCCACCACAACTGGGATCTCTGCTGTGCTCTGGGGCTGCACAATCCCACAGGGCTTGGGGCTGGAGTAGAGCACAGCAGAGTCCTCCTTGCGTTTCTGGAAGGGACACAATGAAACGCAGATTCAGAGGGAACTCTCAAGAAACTTTAGGCTCCTTAACATCCACCACAACAGACACTTACACACACCTTTAAAACTCCCCAGGACAAAGGTCAAAGGCACAAACAAGATGCAAGAATTGTAGGTTTACCGCTCCCAGGGCATCCTGCAAGGAGGCTGCCAGCACAGGCACTGGTGTCTGTGGGTGCAGCAGCTTTTCACAACCCTCTAAGATCTCCCACAGGAAAACGCCCTGAGGACTGGAACATCAACTGTTTCCTCAGGAGCTTAAACTGCCTCCTAAAGTTTACAGCTGGGTAGGATCCTGTTCTCAGCAGATCTTTAGGACTGATTAGAAACCAGCAAGGTCTTATCCAAACCCTTTTTTCCCCTAATAATCTCCTCAGGATTATTTGACAGGAGGAGGTGGATGTGATGCCAAACCTGGGGAATAAGCCCGTAGCAGCCAGGAAGGTGGCTGGGATTCCTAATGAGGATCTTCCTCTCATAGGGCACCTTCAGGTGGCACTCATCACACAGCAGCACTTGGGGGGACACTTGGAGCTCAGGAACGAGACATCTGGGCAAAGAGATGACCCCAGGACAATCAGAGATACTGAGAGAATGGAGAATGCCTACCCCCAAAGATTGTGAAATGGAGCAGAACACATTGGTCACTGTCAAATGCACATTGAAGAGCCCTACAGGGATAAATTGCCTTCTACCTCTTCCCACTCCAACATGTCTTGCCAAGGAGGGGCAAACCCTGCGAGGCAGCACCCAGAGGCTGCCAAGTGCCCCAGGCAGAGCACTTTGCCCCACAGCTGCCTCAGCCCCTCCTTTACCCAAGAAGGCTTGCAAGGACTCCTGGAAGAGTCCCAGTGACCCACGAGCTCTGGGGGAGCCTTGCCAACAAGGATCAGTGCTCCCTAAGGCTCAAGGAACACACAGCTCCAGGGTCTCAGTAAAAATGACTCCCTTCTCTGCCATGGTGCTGTTGCCCTGCCTGAGAACTCAGCTCTTTGCCCCAGCCCTGGAGGGTACGAGACAGCAGCTGCCCCACAGAGGGGCTGATCAGCCCCTGCCAGGCCCTGCAGCTCCCTGGCTCCTTCACTGCACAGCTCCAGGCACTGCCTGGCCCCAGCTCCACCTGCTGTACACAATGGCAGCCCAGGCACTGCCTGGATGGCTCTGCCTGGCACAGGGAACAGCACCAGGGAGCTGCATCCCTCTGGGCATCACACTGACACCCACAGCAGCACAGCAGCATGGAATTCTGCTGCAGCAACAACGACTTTTGCTCTCAACTCTGACAACATTAAAGGTCAAAATGGGAAGCAGAGGGAAGGACAAAAACTGGAGCTGACCTGCCACATCAAGGGCTGCTTTCCCCTTGTCAGACCTTGCCCTCCCCACTCTTGCTGGGAGCCACTTCCCCCCTGCCATGTGCCCCCACAGACAGAGCCAGAGCCTGACTCTCAGCAGCTGCTTGCTGTGGCCCAAACCAGTGCACGGTGCTCACAACCACCACAACTCCACCTCTTGCAGCCTGAAGGAGAGGAGGCCCTTGGGAAATTTGTTTCACCTCAAGCACCAAAAACAAGGCCAATCAATGATATCATTCCTGGTGCCTTTAGAAGAGGGCCCAGGACCATGCTGAGCTGTGAGCAAACGTGCTTTTCACCACGGGCTGCTGCCCAAGCACTGCTGTTCTCGTGTCCAGCTGGCACAACATGAGGGCATTCAGCAGCACTTCTCCTTGGCAGCTGCAGCCAGCACAGCCTGGGCAAGGCAGTGCCTGCGGGAGGCCAGGCAAGGGCTGGTACCTGGCTGTGATGATCAGGGCTGCCACTCCCTTGCCAATACCCTCCAGGTCCACCAGCAACCTCCGGTAGAACTCCATCACCGTGTTGGAGCACAGGGTCACCTGGTGGAAGAGAAGAACAGTCAATTCTTCCTTCCAAAAGCTCATTACCCACGGGTGATATCCTCCAGTTCCTGAGGGAGGATTTGGCCTTCATTCTTCTGCTGCTCCATGTGTAGAGCACAGTCTCAGAGTAACAAAAGCCTTCTGGCAATACCAGATTTGTTAAACACACCGTGCTATCAGGGAGCAGGTCAGCTACATTAAAACATTAGACTACAGCTCCATGCACCACTGCATTCAAATTAAGGGGCCAATTGCTCATCTGACTACAAAGACATCCATGTAGAGGAAATCTGACTTGACCACAATGAGTTCAGCTTTGCAGCAGGAGGCTGAGGGCAAAGTGTGGCCCAGCAGGTGCTGGGCAGTTCATGGCTGCCCTGGGACCCCGAGCCCGGGCTGGCTCTGAGAACTCCAGCCCCAAGCCAGGAGTGGGGAACTGCGTCAGGGTGGGCATTGACCAGAGGCAGAACCCTCAGAGCCAGAACTTCCCCAGGGTGAGCATTGACCACAGGCAGAATCCTCAGAACTGCCCCAGGGTGGGCATTGACCACAGGCAGAACCCTCAGAGCCTCTTGCTCAACACCGCAAGAGACAAGCCACCAACGGGACCAGGCAGAGGAGAAAGGAGGAGGATCTCTGTCTTGAAGTTCCACAAGAAAGGGTTTATTCCAAGCAAAAGGATCAAAGCCAAAAGAGCCCTGTACACTCCTGCACAAGGATTTTTGTACAGATACAAATCAGGGGGTGAATACAAACAGCAAGCCAAAAGAGAATCCTCAGGGGAGCACTGAGGGGATTACATCAAGTGTCTGGGGCCACTTTGGGTAGGAGGGTGGGGAGGATGGCTCACATGGGCCAATGGGGCCTCCAGGAATAGGGGAATTCCAAAGGGGCATTGCAGACAGGGATTGGCTCCAGGTTAAATTGGCAAAAAAGGTTGGGGAACAAAAGGGGCTGGGTTTGACAGGCAGGGAAAGAGCTGGAACAAGGGGCAGGGAATGGCATGAGGGACAGCTTTGAGGGAGGGTAAAACCCAGGGGTAAACCCACTCGGGGAGAACACGGGGTACAACAGAACAAACCACTTAACAAGGAATCAATACAATAAATTTGAACCGCTACACATGGCTGCAGATTTTTTTGTCTCCACTGGAGTTTCCTGCAGTGAACACAAATCTTTCTGCTCCCCAGGAGGGGGGAAATGACACAACGAAGAAAAGCTCACTGCTTGATACAATGACATCTCTCTAACAGCCACCTTCTGCCCTCATCCTTGCTCTGCCCCGTTGCAATCAAATCAATCGCTCTCAAAAACACAAGAATGGCTTCAGGCCTTGACCATAAGGTCTGTGAACTCAGGCATATGATTTTGGAAAGCAAACAGTGCTCCCTGAGGAACATCCCGAGTAAGCCAGCTAGCAGAGGCCCCCAGCAGTGCAGATCTCTCAGTGCCAGGATGCTCCAAGCTGGCACCAGAGCTAAAGCCCTCCCACTCTGCAGTGCAGCTCCAGCCCTGGTGCTGCAGCGGCTGTGGCTGGGCTCTTGCCGTACCTCGATGTCCTGGTGTCCCTGGGGGAGGATGGTGCCTTGGCTGGGATTCAGGGTGAACTCCTTGGGCTCCACATGGAAATGGATTCCCTTGCTCCAGGCCGGGTCGGTGTCCCTGCGGATCTGATCCACGCTGTCCACAGCTGGCTGTGTGCCATCGTCCGACATGCGGAGCTGGAACGTCAGGGGCACCGCGGAGCTGTTGGTGAGGCGGCAGCGCTGCGTGTAGGGAAAGCCTGGGCAAGGACACAAATATCCATTCAGGCACCCAGCAGGGCATGATCCTGGGGGCAAGATCCTGGCAGGATCAAAGTGGGATTGGAGCTGAGCTCTTTATTATCTGAACTACAGCTCACCTAGAAGCTGCATGAGGAATTAATCGTCACTTAGTTCCCTTTGACACAGATTCCAGACTGCAGCCTTGAAAATGCCCACTCCTAGCCCTGCTGAACACTGCAAGCTTCTCTCTTTGGGATGGGGAGAAGCTCCCTCACCTGCCCCAAACCAGCACCAGTTCTCTCTCAGTGATGAGTGTGCACCCAGACCCAGCATTTACTCTGAGAATTCAAGCTGTCCAATTCCCTGCTCAGCCTGCCAACACTCCCACCTTTTTCAAGACATATAAACAGTGAGTTGTCAGTGAGAAGAAGCTACAGCGAAAGAAAATGAGGATGGAATCAGGAACTAGAACGTGATGCAAAGCACCCTAATGCAGCTTCTCTCTGCAGGACCCTTAAGGCATCTCTTGCTTTGGGCCAAACAGACTGAGCACGTGACAGCTCAGAGCCCACTCAACTGGGGACACAGACAAGCCTTGCTTTGAGATTAGCAATTAGGAACCAGGTCCCACCTCAGCCCACAAACAGGGACATCACAGCCATGCTGCTCACTGAGAGTGCTGCCTGCAAGGGTTTACCCCACCTTGGCTCTGAGATTTGCTTTCCATCCTGCAAAGCCAGAGATACAGCCACTCATGGTGGGGATGTCCTGCAGAGCGCGCAGAGCAGCCACAGCCTGCTCTGCACTGCACATCTGGCTGGGCTGACCAGCTCTGTGGGGAGGAGACTTCTCCCCAGGCCTGCTCACCAAGAGTCACTGGGACACAGATGGGGAGAAAAAACAACTGCAGCTGCAGCCCAGAGCTTCTCTGTGCCCATCCAAGTGACCACTGCCAGCTCCAGCAGGGACTCCAGCAGGGAGGCAAGACAGGCACAAAAAGGACAAACCCAGATGTCAAAACCTCCAATGAGACTGAGGCCAGCACATGCAGACAACAGTCAACAGTTACAAAGAAGCAAAGATACAACAGCTGCCTTCAGCCAAAGAGCCCTTAGGAATGAAATTGGATTCAGCAGGATCTGAATCTCCTGCTTCAGACCCATATTTCCATCTCTTGCCTTTCGTGTTTCATTCCTTCCAAAGGCAACTTGACAAGCACCTCCATGGTGATGCAGGCTGGGGAAGAAGCAGCTCAAAAAAGACAATGAGTTTCCTTCAGAAGTTCATGAACTTCATTGTTCTGGGTTTAGGCTTGGCAGTGAATGTTGCCCTTGGTCTGGGAAGGGGGATAGGGGTTCTGGGGGGTTCTGGGGGGGTTTGGCCCTGGGCTGGGCTTTTCCCTTGGGGTTTTTTGGGAGTTGTGGCGTGATGCCGTGGGCGGCTGTGCAGTGGGAGCTGAGGCTGGGCAGGGAGCGGAGCTTCCCTTCCTCCCGCTCGGGGATCACAGCTCGGCCGCTGCTGCTGCGGGAGGTTTGTGCTTGGCCCGGGGCTGCCGTGGCTGCAGCTCAGCGCTGGCACCGACCCTGCCTGCCTGCCCCGCTGCTGCTGCTGCTGCTGGGCACTGCCCACATCCCCCTGCCCTCTGGGGCTGTGCAAAAGGAGCATTTCCTCCTTCCCTTCCCTTCCCGCACCGGCTGGGGGGGGATCCCTGCCCTGCCAGAGCCCACAGCTCCTCCTGCTGTGACCACAACTCCACCAAAGGGGAAAAACAGGACTTGGCATCTGGGAAATGTCTGTTCTTGTCTTGTCTGTGCTCTCCTGAGATAGTCTAGCAAAGAACTGTTATTCCTTTTCCCACAGTTTTGCCTGGGAGCCCTGTCATTTCAAAGGGATAATCATTTGGAGGGAGGGGCTCATCTTTCCATTGCAGCAAGATTCCCACCTTCCTTGGCAGACATCTGTCTTTTAAAGCAGCACAGAGACACCAGAAAATACTGCCTTTCTATTCCTTGCTTCCATTGGATCTCACAATGGCAAAATGCCCCCTGAGGCAGCAGCAGCAGCAGCAGCCCTGCAGTTCACAGCCTGAAGAGGCTGCTGGGGCAGAGCAGGAGTGAGGGATGCTTTTCTGTTGGAAGGCACAGAGCCCTGAGGCTGTGTCCCAGCCCAGGGAACACTCACCAAAGGAGATGTCCCCGAAGTCGAGCTCAGCCAGGTCGAAGTGTAAACTCGGTGCAGTGACGCTGCCCCTGGAGGCCGAGGACAGAGCAGGCAATGGCTCGGTTAAAGGCACAAGACTCTGTGCTTTGATGCTCAGGGACAGCTCATGGGAAATGTGCTTCTGCCCAGCAGCTGCTGGGCTTTGTGCCCTTCTACAGCCCCAGTGAGAAAACAAAAGTTCCTGGCCCTGGTGCTTTGTTGCTGGTCAATCTGTCACTTCCAATGTGTTCTGGGGACTTTGCTGATGAATGCATCACACACAAAAACAAAGAGAACATCTGCCAAGCTGAACTTTGTTCATGTCAGTAGTAACAGCTGATGAACTCACTTCAGGTTCTGCTCATTAAGGACCTCTTGCTGTAATTATGGGCTGACCTGTTCCCATTGCCACTGGTGAGAACATCACTGCTGGCTGATGGAGAAGCCTTGGGCCAGCAATGTTCATGTGCTGGACGTGAGACTTTGGAGGGAGGGGAGGAAAGACAAGGCCCCAGCAGCCCCAGAGCCAGATCAGTGCTCGTGCTCCTGCATCTGCCCCGGGGCTGATGCCAGCACTGCTGCAGCTCTGCTGGGGCTGGGGGGATCAGGGCCTGCTGGGGGCAAGGCACAGCATTCTGTTCTTAGTCTTTGGCCAGAAATTTCACCACAATAGAGAAGCTGCCAGTTAGGGGAATCCCTGGCCAAGCTTCAGCACTACCTTCCATTCCATTCCCTTCCCACTCCTGCCCCGTGTTACATGCTCCTGCCTTCAGGTGGCAGGATGGGAATAACATTTCCAATAACGACTTCAGGGCTTGCCTGAGAAAGAAGGTGTCTTCTTCTTTTCAAATTATCAGGAGAAGAGGATCCAGCCAAGTTCAGGACTCAGCCGTCAGCACTGAAAAACTGAGTGCAAATCAGCCCCCGCATCTCTTCAATCCCTGGGCGGTACCCACCAGACTCCTCTGTTCCTGCTGTAGCAGTCATCTCTCACACACACCTGGCTCCCCAAGACCCAAAGACACAAGCTCTACAAGTCTACAGCTAAACGTAACTCCTCTGAATTTCAGCCAACACCACTAAATTGTTCCCTGAGCCCACAGCTAGAAGAGCTGTGAAGGAGACATCCCTGACACTGTAAGAAGCAAAGGAAAATCACTGCCAAGAGATAGGCCTGGAAAGCTAAATTTTGGGCTTTTCTCTGTTAATTGTGAGCTGCTCCTTAAGACACTTCTCATCCTGTTAGATCCATCCTCTCAATGAATCACTACTGCACCTGACAGGCAGAAAAGATAAGGTATGGAGGGGTTTTAAAAGGTTGTTTTCTTCTGCTTTTATAACTAGGTCCATTGACATGTTTGTTTTCTTGTATGGCATCTAAAGACAGGTCCATGTCTCCCAATGGCACCTTGCAACCCCCAGACACTGCTCTTGCTTTGAGCAGTGTGTTTGCTCAGATGATTTCCAGAGGCCCCCTCCAGGACCATGCAAAGCCACGTGCCTGTGGCCTCCCAGAGAATGGCTCTGTTTGGCTGACAGTGCTGAGGAAGCATTTCAGAAGCTGCTTGTGCTCAGCAGGGTGCAAGCCAGCTCCCAACATGTTCCAGCAGCCTCCAGGGAATCTGGGACACAGAAAGCTCCAAGGCCACTGAAAGCAAGAGCAGATGCCTTCCATCCTGCTCACTTCCAGCAAGGCTGCAGGGCAGCAGATCCGATGCTTGGTTCCTTCTGTAGCTCTTTCCCAACTCCGCTCTCACCCAAAGGTGTTTGCACAGCGACAGATGAGCTGCCTCACCTCTGGGTGCTCAGCTGGTACCGAGCTGCCCGGGCACCGACATTGCGCACCAGCCGAGTCTGCTGGGCGCTGACCTTGACTGGACACTTGGAGAAGTCCAGCTGGGCAGGGAAGTCCAGCACAGCTCGGGCACCAATGGCCCGAATTGGCACAACGATCCTTTCCCTTGCAGTGAGGCACACCAGCTCGTGGCAATAATCCTGCAGGAAAAGAAACTGGCTCAGCACAGGACATTTAGTGCCATCCCCATGGCAGAAGAAAAACCATTTCCTATACCCCTTCAAGGCCATCAATTTACCTATTGCACCCTCAAATGAACACTAAGTTCTACTACTATGTCACATTTTAAAGGCACCAGTGCACTTTGCAAAATCTGTCTCAGTGGCATTCAGCTCTTGTGTCACTTGGCTCATAGAGATAACAGCCCTAGGCCACCATCATTCCTACTCTAAACTTTAATGATGCTAAAGAATTCCTAAGCCCCTTCTAAGCAACATGGAGCTGGGGAACACAGGACATTGCTCTTTAGGCTTCTATATTCCTACTGTCTGAGAATAGGACAAAGTGTTCAACTGACTCTAAGCAGCAAAAGGAAGAGGAGAAAATAGCTGCACCCAAAGACATCCTGCACCTCTGGCCTGGTGCAGAAACATCAGTTGGCTCACAACTCCCCTCTAACTTTGCCTGTCCAACCAAGTCAGGAGAAGAACAGTGCTAAGAGGTAGCAGGATGCTGTTGGAAAGGGCCTCTCTTTGTTTCCCTGCCAGGCTTCCTCCCTTCCATGCCATGCCCTCAACCCTTCTGTATGAACAAGCCTCCAGATCAGAACATGAACCCTCCAGATCCCCGCACTAAGATCAGACTTGCCAGGGCCTCAGCACTGCTGTTCAAACCTCCCCACAAAAGCACCTTTGGCACGGAATGGGTGCCAGCTGAAAGAGCAAGCACAGCGACAGGCATGAAGACAGAGCCCCAGCAGTGTCACTGCCACGGGCTCTGGGCCCACAGCTCTGCCTGCAGCTTGTACCTGCCCTACACCAGCTCCTTCAGGCAGGTGTTCAAGTCCCCTGCAGCTCAGCAATCTCCTGCTGACCAAGGGCACCCAGAGCCCAGTGTGCCTGTGCCAGGCCGGGCTCACAGGCACAGCACATCCTCTGCCCTGGCCCTGCAGCTGTGCCATGCTCACTTGTGCTCTGGGACAGCACAGCTGCAAGGCTGCACAACAGAGGGAGTGAAAAAGCACCGGCTTTGCTCCAGCCCAGGGGCAGGCAGGGAAGCTGTTGGCAGTCCAGGAAGGAGGAAAGCTCTCTGACCTCTTTGTTCCTCTGGTGTTTTCCATCAGAATGAAACCCCTTCCACTGCACCTAGAGATGGCCCAACATCTATCAGCAGCCCTCTGTCATTTTCATCCTGTTTCCTGTGCATCTTCCCTTGGCAATGCTCAGCAATGTGCACGGAGGGGAAGCAGAGCCTCTCAGGCCTGGCTGCAGTGCCTGCCAGCAGTGCCAAGGTGTGACTGGCTGCAGGCTGCCTGCCCACGCCTGGAGCCCAGCTCACAGCATGCAATGGGCTGGAGCCAGAGTGCAGGGAAAACAATGGCTGTGGAGATCATTGTGTACTGTGGCTCCTCCAGCCTCACCTTGTTCTTGCTGGGGGTGAAGCGGATGCGCACAGGGGCAGAGGCGCCCGGCGGCACGGCACGGTACGCATCGCTGGAGCTCACCAGCTGGAAGTAAGGTGAGCTCTCCATGGAGACCTTCACCACGTGAAGAAACTGCAGCAAAGACATGAAATTTGATTTTGCCACTTGTGGAAACAGGACGAGAGGAGACCTGTCCATGCCCTGCTACCATCCCTCCCTTGCCCCTTTTCCAAAGCACTTTCAGCTGAGCAGGCACAGGCACATCATTCACAAGGCTGAACTTGAATCTCTTCTCTCTGGCTCCAGCGTTTTGGCCAGGGGCAGTAGGGCAGTGCCTGCTGGGAAGGAAGGGCCGAGCAGGTCAGCACCAGCAGGATGGAGACACAGCATCTGAACCAAGTCACCTGCGTATTCAACAAGGCCAAAAAACCTGCTGGCTTCTGCCTGCACACAGCCATGAAGTTGTCATGTTCCAGAGGGGGAATGTGCTACCTAAAAGCAAACCAGCACATTACTGTGGGGCAAGGAAGAAATTCCCTTCCAGCAGATCAGGTTTGGGTAGGGACCTTCTGGGGATACAGTCAGGCAGGCAGAGCAGCAAGACAGGAGACCAAACACTGGGGTCTTACTGGGAATAAAAGCAAACCTGAAAAGCAAAAGAAAGAATGAACACAGCAAGACAATCCCTAAAACAAGGAGATGGCAAAGAGAACTTAAATGGGCAGTAAAGCAGCAAGGAAGAATCATAAAACCATGAGAGCAACCAGCTTGCCAAAAGTAACAGAAACACAGACAGGCGGTGTCTATTGACCATGGGGCTTCAGAGGCATTTTCTGCCTGGAGAAACAGGACCAGCACTGACTGACAGTGTGGTTCCAGTATGCAAAGCCAATCTTGGCTCTCCAGGGCTTCCTGCTGCCTGTGAAGGCAAGCTGGGCTGCTGGGCATTCCTGCCTGCAGCCAGGAGGCCAGGTTCTGCCCTCTGGGGTACCCATGCACAGCACACATGCATTTTCTAACACACTGATATCATAACCCCTGAGCACCAAAATGCTCTCCAAAAGTCTAAACCAGATGATTTGGACTCCCTCCTGTCTCCTCCCACCAGCCCACTCTTGGCACAAGCCTCACTTGAGAAAATGTTTCCCTGACTGAAATTCAAATGGTCTCAAGTTTTCCTCTTTACAGTGGAACACAACTGACATTTTTCAACTTTTCCCCTCTCAGCTCTCTTGGGAAACTGCAAAACAATCCCAATTTCTTCAGCTGAAGGTGGAAACCTCCAGGAGCACATGGCTTTGGATGTGCTGTGCTTCTGCAAAGGGAAAGCAGAGCACCGTGTTGCTTTTGGAAAAGCTGAGCAGAGCTGGATGAAGCTGAGCAGGAGCCTCAAGTGGCACCTAAAGGCCTCTCACTGCTTCTGCTCCATCACTCTGATTGCAGGGCTCTTGCAGAACACGGTTCCTGCAGGGCCAATGCCATTAATGAGAAGTGATTCCAGCATAAAGTGCAGGAGGCTCAGCCCCTGAGCTTTGCCTGTGAACTGCATCAAGGGAGCCAAACTGGTTGAGAGAGGCAGAGATTCCTACCAGGAGCCAAGATTAACCAAGGACACACAGGGTGTGCTATAGACCCAAGGCAAAGCATGAGAGCAGGTAAGAACTGTACAGCACTCAACATTCCTGTCAATCCAGAGCTTTCGAGAGAAGGAAACTCCTTTGGGATAGACACCAGCAACGCCTGGCAAAAATCTGGGCACAATTCCCAGCACAGGAAGATTTCCACCATCTTGCAGAACAAGGTGCTGAGACATTTTCTTTTGCATGTGCTGCAGCAGATAACTTGCTTTGCTGTACACTGAGGGAATGACAGCACTCTCCTCTTCCAGCACAGTGTTAAAGCTTCACGTGCCAGCACTTACCTTGTCCTTATTCATGAGAGACAGCACCATTTCAGAGACCTCCCGAGCGACGAAGTTCTGAAATACCAGCTCTGGTGGGGAAACCCCAAACCAGCTCTGTTTCGGAGCAGCTGACGGCAGCTGGAGAGGAGAGAGAGCAGGGAGAGCTTCAGCTGCTGGGAGGAAGGTTCATGCAGGAGAATCTTCCACTGATCCCCAGTGAAGTACAGACTCTGGGGGAGCACGTCTGCCCAGCCCACACTGGGCAAACAGTGGCTCCCCCACCTCTGCTCTGAGCTGATCCACAGCTGCTGGGCCACACAGAGCAGGCTCAAGCCAAGCTGCTCTTCTGGCATGGATTTCTCCAGGTTTCTTTCTCCAGAATGCCAGGCAGCACTTTCCTAAAACACAGCCCTGTGCCCACGTCGTCACAGAGCTCTGGGGCACTGACTGAGCACTCATGGAGTAAGTAAAACCCATGAATTTACAGGAGACTCCATGGGAAAGGATTTGGGATGTCTTTTACTCTGAGACAGGGAAACCGAGGCCCACACAACTGCAAATATCTTTTCTGCTCTACAACTTAGACATCAGTAAGAAGAGCACAGGACCAGAGAAGGTTTGAGAGATGAGGTGACACTTGGCTGAAGCCAAAAGGTTATTAAGCAAAAGAATGGAATTTGTTGGTTCTGTGTGTTATTTGTGGTTTGCATTTGTTCAGGTTGGTTTGTTGAGTGTCACAGTGAGAGGGACAGGGTTGAAGACCTGACCAAAAGGAAGGAGGACGAGAAGGGAGGGCACAGAAAAGTTGGTGCTCAGTAGAGAATGGAAGATCCTGAGTACCCATCCAATGGCAAAGGGCACAGGGACCGCCCCAGCCGGGTACAATGGGGATACAAAGATTGCCATTTTCTCAGAGGGTGTGTGTGTGCGCTTGGCTCTCAGGGAGGGAGACAGCCCCAGCTCAGCTGAATCCTTACTAAGAAACACTTTTCCTTTGCTTTGATGATTTTGTTCCTTTTCATTGTATTTAAAAGTTAGTGTGTTCCAAAGAGAGGAAAAGGCAAAAATAAAAAGACAAATGAGCTGAAAATAAAAAGACAAGTGAGGTGAATGCTGAATGAGGATAAGTTTCAGTTATTTTCTCAGCAACTTGGGTAAAAGTAGAGTTGGTATCTCCTTTTTCAGTGGCCTTTAAATGGGTGCTTTCTTGTCATTACTGCAATCTTATTTCATGCCATTGCAGAGGCACGTCTGGAATGACACAACAACAGCAAATGCTTCTGGAGCAGAGACATTGCTTGGAGAAAACTCTGCCCTGCTTTGTCTGCCTTCTCCAGCCACACTGCTGTCACTGCAGAGACACAAGCAGGTCTCGTCTGTGACTTCACAGCAGACACATTCTGCTGAAGGGAGTGGCTGCAGCACACTGTCCCTTAGCTGTGCCCTTCCCTGAGGTGTTCCCAAGGCTCCTCTCCAGGACAATCCTTTACCTGGATTGTGTTCCATGTCTCTTGCTTCCAATTTCCTACTCAACAGCCCACCTCAGTCACCTACCCGTTTGGACTGTGCTTTATACCAAACTAGTCCTGCCAGAAAAGCAGCTTTAAACACACCTCTGAGAAGGCACTGATCCAGACAAAGCACATCCATTCCCCTCTGCCCAGAGCCAGTCCCCTGTACATCTGGCAGCCTGCAAAATCTAACACCCGTCAGGGTCCAACACATTGTTCCAGCCCAAAGCAGAAATGCAATTTGTTGTGTTCAATCTGAAGTAATTCCTGCAGATCCTTGGCCTTCAAAGGCCAACGCTGCCACTCTGCAGCGAATCCTGTGACCCCGAGCATTTGATGGTGACCACACCAAAGCAAGAGGTGGCTCCTTCAGCAGGAGAATGGCAAAGGGCAATTTTGGGCCTCTGTGTCCCCAGCCTTCCTCCCATTGTTTTAGCAATGGCAGCTGCACTCCAGCACACCCCAGCAGCTTCAGCAGAGGGTATTTGTGTTGGCTTAGTGCAGATCAGGACTCCCAGTCCACCACTCCCAGCACTTTGCAATGACAGCAGGACCTGGACACTGAGGTATTTTGCTGGAGGCAAGCCTGTCACAAACACACACCCTCTTCAAACTTCATGTGAAACAGAAAGGAAAAGAGCAGGAAAAGGCTACCTTTGGGCGAGTCTCACTCCTGTCTAGAAATGGGCCAATTCTGGGCAGAATACTCCCCCCAGTGCTGGCCTCCTTCTTCCTGCTGAGAAACTTCTCCCTCTGGAACTTAGAGGGAAGCAGCTGAAAGGCAAAAGTAAACCAGCTAGAGCCTCAGAGTTGTGCTTGTTCAGAAAGGCTTTTCTTGAACAAGTGGCACTGCTGAATAACTTGTGATCACAGCCACTAGGACATTCCTGGAAGCCCTGGGGGTTTCCTGCTGAAATACTTAGCATCAGTGAATTAATACAATTAATAATACAGAGTGGAACACACATACTCCAGCCATATGGCTCTGTCCCATTGCCTTCTCCATGATTGGATGGGACATGGTTGGGGATTTCTGCTCTTTGGGCATTTGTTTCCTCTTACGTTTCATTGGACTGAGGCAGTGACCTTTCCAGAGAATGGGGAGGAGCTCTCAGAACTGCCTGAACTCCATCCCTGCACAACGCTCAGAACTCACAGCAAGGAGATATCGCTGCTGGATGAGTCCAAGAGATGCAAGAAGGGAACACTGTACCAAGAGTGAGGTGCACAGGAATGTGTCCAGGTTTTAGTTCTCCCTGTTAATTGTTTTCTCTGTCTGGGCTGACAGAGCCCTCCACAGAAGAAAACAGAGGCATCTCCTTGACAGAGCCTCAGCAGTGGGGCATCTTCAGCCAAGTGAGCTTTGTGGCCCTGGCTCCAGCGCTGCCTGCAGGGCTGCATCTGTGCCCACACAGGAGCTGGGAGAGAACAGCTGCTTTGGAAGCTCTTCCAGCTGGGACCAGCCGTGGCTCTCAAGGCTTTGGGCAGAGTTTGAGCTTCCCCCCACCACATGCCCAGGTGCCCAAGGGCAGGATGGTCAGAGCAGCACAGGTGAGTGCCCAGCCTGACAGAAGGAATTCCTGTGGCAAAGGGAAAGGGACAGAACACATGCTCAGGCCTTCAGCTGTGCATTGGTTTCACTTGGCTCTGCTGGCACAGCCAGGCAAGACACAGCTGAAGCATCCCACAGTGTTCCCTATTGCACCAGGACAGCCCCAGCAACAGCAGCACAGCACAAAGGGCTGGGCAGGGGCTCTGCAGCTTCACAGCACTGCTGGACAACAGGGGCAGGGAGAGCAGGGACACCAGGGCACTGCCAGCCTTAACACAGCCCCAGTGGGTACTCACAGTATGAGGCTTCAGCCCTTCCCTGGACAAAAGACGAGGTGTTGGTGTCTTCTTTGGCAATCCAGACGCCATTTCCAAGGGACGATGTCGCAGGTGAGCGACAATGCCTCAACAAAACTGGAAGGAGCAACAATGGAACTCTGAAAATCCACAACCCAATTCATGGCAGCTTCAAGGCATATTCTGGTGCTAAAAATGGTACATTACTTGAAAGTAGCTAAGTGCTTGTTTGGTGTAAGTAGCTAGTATAGTTAGGCCACTAGTTGGACTTTATTTGAACTATATGGCTACCTTGTGCAATTCAAAGTTAGATCATACTGAAACCTGGAGCTAAAAATCTGAACATTAATAACAGTTCGAAGAGACAAAACTGTAGCCTAAATATTACTCAAAAATAGCTAGAGTGGGCCTCCTCTTCTTTAGGCTAAAGCACCCTTGCTCTATCAGCTGCTCCTCACAGCTGAGAGACTAATGAGAGACTGGAATGTTATGGCTAATGGCTTAAATATCATTATAAAGGACTTTCTGTCCATTGTGACAAAACTGTATAAAGAAGCTGTGACCACCCAAGCCCACCCCTCCTGACTGGAACTTGGCACTGTGAGTTAAGCTGCCTAAGGGAACTTGAGACAAGATCAAGGTGACACTATTGTCCCATTAGCTCAGGTCTGGGGAGAAGTAAACAAGGCTGAGGAGAAAAACCTATCCACAACAAAGCCAAACCCAGCAGCTGTCCTGAAAATCAGCTCTGTCTGGGTTCAGGCTGGGGAAGTCATAGCCACAGACTCTTCTGCTGAGGCCAGGTTTGCACACAAACCTCCCAGCTAAGACCTCCACAGTGCCTCCAGACCCATTCCTGAGGCCTTGCACCAGACGACTGCAGGGCATGCAAAGCAACACAACAAATCTGAAAATCCAGAACCCAACTCATGCCAGACTCAAAGGATATATGGGTGCTAAAGATTTTATATTATTTGAAAGTAGCAAGAGACAGATTCCAACTTGCCCCACCCCTGGGAGGTACCTGGGCAAGGTATCACCTTGCCCAAATCTGCATTAACCCAGTGGAGTCTTACATTTTGCCAGACCTCACCACAGAGAAGACCAGAAGAGGATTTAATGGTAGGCCAATGGGATCCATGGAATGGTGATATTTTCTACTAAATCTCTCTCTGTCACTCTCTTTCTCCTCCCCCCCTTCCCAACCTCCATTCCACTCCCACTTTTTCTTTTCTTTCTCTCTCTTTCTCCCTCACATTTACTGTTCCATAAAATCCAGACCATTGGCTTTGGCATATGGTCTCGTCTGCACCTCAATACAGAGGCATCTCCCTAAAAATTTTAAAACCCAGATGATAAAAACCCACTGAAACTTGAACAGAACTCATTCACCTTTAAGCAGTTTAAGCAGTTACTATAGGGAAAAAATGTATAGACTACTATCTTTAGAAAATGTTGCACTTCTTCAGTAAAAAAAGCACAATCAGTAATCCATTTATTGTTCATCCTCTCAGGTGTACATGTCACTGAACTACTGCGCCAGAAGACTGGCATGATCACATTCTCTGTATCCCTTTGGCATTCTCTTTCAGAGCACAGATGAAACAAAACCAAAAAGTTCAACTTTAGTCGGTCTTTACCTTCAAATGAAATTCAGGACTCCCTAGCAGACACCAGTGTTCTGCACGCTGAGGAGCTTTTCGCAGAGGCCAATGCTCTGCACCTTTAGCAATTCTCTACGCCGACAGTTCCCCTGGCGAATGGCCCGGTGCAGCCGCCTGCAGGAGCCCAGGCTGCGCACACCCAGCCAGGGCCGCGCTCTCAGGCAACTGAGGCCGCGCCGCTGTCACAGACGCTGAGGGCCCGGGCGCGGTTACCGGGCAACCGCGGCACCGAGTGCGGGGCCGGGCGGGGCCGGGCCGGGGCCGCAGGGATTTGCAAAGGAGATTGGCACTGCAGCGACCGACTGCAGTTTGGGGCTTCCCAAGAGTCTTTCTGTAACTAATGAAAGGTTAAAATGTGGTGACGAAGGCACCTATGCCAGGTCTGTACATTGCTCTTTGCAGCACTAGTATCCGACTCTGGCTGGAACAGCAGGAGGGGCTGAGGCAGCAGGGAAGGGGGCTCAGCCTGGAGGAAAGGAGGCTCAGGGGGGACCTTCTGGCTCTGCGCGACTCCCTGACAGGAGGGGACAAGAGGCTGCTGCAAGTTCAGGCAGCGCCGGAGCCGCCTGGCTCCCCCTCTCCTCCCCCGCTCCGCCTCTTCCTCCCTCCCTCCTCCTCCTCCTCCTCTCCCGCAGCCCTCGCAGCCCCCGGGAGGGGCGGGGATGGAGCCGGGACAGGTCGGAACGCAGAGAGGCCTGGGGGGATGCCAGGACTGGGAGTGACTGGGCTGTACTGGGATCATCCTGGGAGCAGCTCCTGGGTGACTGAGTTCTACTGGGATCATCCTGGGATCACACTGGCAGTGAGGAGGAGCAGCGCGATGGCTCCAGCCCTGGGGCTGAGGGCGCTTCTGGGGGGAGTATTTTCTTTTTGGGAAAATTAATCCAGAAACACCAGAGGTTTATGTTCACAAAGGAGACAGAGGAGTCCTTTCTGGCTTTATTCCAATAAAGGGAGAGGCCATGGGGCATTCCCCTAGGATCTCTTGAAATTTTGGAGGATGCAACCTTCTTTTTATCCTAATTTCCTGGCCACATTTCCCTTCTCTCTTTCCCCTTGGCTGACGTGCTTGAGAGGTACAGATGCCCTGATACGCCTGACACCGAAGATTTCCCAAAGATTTCCCTCTAATGTATAACCCTCCCTTTTAGTTTTTAATTCTTACGGAGTTTAGGGGTTTTTCTTCCCCATTGTTTCTTTCATTTCTCAATGGCTTATTTTGTTTATCTGCAAACCTAAAGTGTATTTGTAAAAGCAAATATCTTTTTCCAATCATCAATCAGTGGAATCCTTCCCATTGTTTCTTTTATCTTCCAGAGCTGGTTTTAGCTACGAGCAGACCCACAGATTGTTAGTAAAAACAAATCCACTATTCCTCTCCTTTACAGCTTACAAGAAGATTTCAGCTCTAAAAACAAAGTGTTATGAACAAAATTCGGGTAATATTTTTTTTTTGTGAGAAAAAGTTACAAAAAGGCAGCCAGACCACGGGTAGCTGCTGAAGTTCTTCGTGTTTTGTTATTGTAATCACGAGTCGTTGTGGCTAATCGCTCCTTTTGTATCAGCAGAGCCTCGCCCGAGGCTAAGTTGTACCTTTCCCAGAAGGGTGGGAACCTTCCCGAACAGTAGAAGGTGGGGGGGGCTATGCAAAGTGACTCCAAGACCACAATGCAGCATGGGTCCCCCGGTGTACGGAGAAAACCCCAAAACAACGAGCCACCTAAGAGTTGAGAGACTGGAGTGATGTCTAGACGTGAAGAGCCGAATGCTGAACCTGCAGAGATGCAAAACACCTTCAGAGCCTCTCGCCCTGACCAAGAGAGACGACCCCGGCGGTGAGACGAGGCTGACTGAGCCGGCAAAGGTACCATCTGACAGGATCAGCAGGCCCTAAAGGCTCCCACGAGGACGTGATCCCCAGCTGTGTCCCTTGCGGACAGAGCTGCGCATATCCTCCTGCTCTGAGTCGCTTTGGGAGAGACGACGGAGACTGCAGACCCGTCGAGCCACCCAATCCTGAGCTGATCACTTTTAATAAAGGCATTGAAAAAGGAGAAGAAGTCTCCTGGCCCTTTTTGTTTATTTCAGCTGGGGGCTCTCGTCCGGAATAGCCACGCCGCAAGAAGACTCAGGACTGGCCATCTTGGATCTTCAGAGGACAGCTGGCTACTAGGACCAGAGATCGGCTCAGGACAGCGACGCAGAGGAGCACCGGAGCACCGGACTGGTGAGAAACTCGGTGGCGGGAGTGGGAGACGTGCGCAAGTGTGTGAGTGAGACGAGGGCCGGCAGCCGGACCTTCGAAGCGAGTGGGACCCCTCAGTACTGCTTTTCCGGATTTTCGCGAGAAAACCGGCCAGGAGCAGGGGGAAGCGAGTGGACTCAGTGTGAGTGAAGCCGTCTCCCAAGGGGGAATAAAGGGCCCCCCCACTCCGGGCGTGCGGAGTGAATTACTGTGTATGAGTGGCACGCACCCCAAAGTCCTGACAAAGGGAGGTCAGGCACTTTTGTAAGTCTCGAGAAGGATTCGCGTAAGATTTGTCAGTCCCGAGAAGGATTCGGGTGTTTTCGCAAACCCTGCAGGCAAAGTAAGCCCTGACAAAGGGAGTCAGGCACAAACCCCAGCGAAGGAGGCTGGGGTTTGCTTAGGAGGCTGGGGTTTGCTTTTAAGTCCTGATACGGTGAAGCCTAAAAATTGGCGAGTTAGGCAAACTAAAAATCAGGCAGTTGTTTTTCCTGACTGAGGGAGTCAGGCACACATCGTGTGTTCAAGTCCCGATAGATATAAGACCTGACGAAAGTTGGGCAATCAAGAGATTGGGCAGTTGTTTCAGTATAAAGTCCTGAGCATCAGGCAGAAATTTGAAGTTCAGTGGAGGAGGCTGAAGCTCCTCAAACAAGGTTTTTTTGAAATTACCGGTCAGTTGAGGCACCTTTGAGACTTTGTTATAGAGACCTGAAAAATGGGATGTTGTAGTAGTAAAAAGACCGGCAAGAGACTGAGAGACATACCTCCCGGTAGTCCCTTAGGAGAACTGTTAGTGAAATGGGATTCTATAGAGGCCACGGAGGGATTAGATAAAGTGAAAATGATCCATTATTGTATGGAAGTCTGGCCAGAATTAGAACTGCAAGGGGGATGGCCTTGGTGTGGGACAAAGGATAAGTGGATGTGCCAACAATTAAATAATTATCTGACAGCTCGAAGAGATACTGATCCTGAGCAATTATTGTATGTGGCTTGCTGGGTAAAGAGCGCTGTTGAGGATGAAGGGGTGCGAATTTGTAAGGTACAGAGGAAGAAAGAGGGGAACGAAGGAGGGGATGATAGAACTAGTAAAAGATGGGACCCCCTGGATTATTTGCCTCCTTCTGCCCCTCCACCTTATAATCCTCTTCTACAAGCACCTCAAATGGCAGGTCCGGTTCCTCCCCCGGCTGCCATCTCACTACCACCTGCTCAAATTCCTCCTTCTACCTCTTCAGCTTCCGCTATGGTAAACCCAGTATCTCCTCCAACCACTCCCTCACCGCCCCCTTCAGCTCCTCCAGATCCTTCTGCATCACCACAAGCGCCTACTCCACCTGCTGTATTCTCTACCCCTTCTCCAGCTTCGCTTAATACACACTCGGGCTCTTCTCCCCCTCCTATTGCTGCCCCTTTTCCTCCTCCTAGTTGGGGCACACATGCCTCCTTGCCCGATGAACAGCTATCAGCAAATACACTTGCTGATGGGCAGAAAGTTCAGGGTAACCCAGATATTCCTCAAAGTAGTTTGGCATTTGAAGATGGGCCGTACTGTAGCACCAGATCCAAGACCTCCAAGGCAGAGAGACTCTTTCCCCTCAGAGAGGTTCCTATGGGAGGAGTAGTGGGAGGTGTTGGCTTTGTGAATGCTCCCCTAACTGCTTCTGAGGTGAGAGGATTCAAGAAAGAGTTGGGGCATTTAGTGGAGGACCCAGTGGGCATAGCCAACCAAGTGGATCAATTTCTAGGTCCAAATATCTACACTTGGGGGGAGATGAATTCCATCCTGAGTATATTATTTTCCCCAGAAGAGGTCCGGATGATAAGGGCGGCTGGCATAAGAATATGGGAGAAAGATAACAGTCCAGGACCCCAGGTGCCAACAGGTGAACAGAAATTGCCACTAACGGAGCCCAGCTGGAACCCTAACCAGGAGGAGGGGAGGAAGGCCATGAGGGAATATAGGTCTTTGATGATACGGGGGATCAAAGAGTCAGTTCCCAAAGGAACTAACACCCAATTGGCGTTTGAGGGTACACAGGAGAAGGATGAAGCTCCTGCTGCCTGGCTTAATCGCCTAAGGCGGAACTTCCAGTTGTACTCTAGAATAGACCCAGACACCCCAGAAGGTCTAATGCTGTTAAAAGTCCAATTTGTTACCAAATCTTGGCCTGATATAAGGAGAAAACTGGAAAAGATGGAAGATTGGCAAGAGAAGGACATAAATGAATTGTTAAAAGAGGCATTGAAGGTGTATTTAAGGAGGGAGGAAGAAAAAGCAAAGGCCAAGGCTAAGGTCATGGTTGCTGTAGCTAGAGAAAGTGCAGGGTGGGCGGGTCCACCACCAGGAGGAGGCAAGGATAGGTCAGTACTGTCAGGTGCAAGAGGGATGGAGACACCTCAAGGCCCTTTGAGAGAGCGACATTGCTATTACTGTGGAGAGCCAGGACACGTCAGGAGGTTTTGTAGAAAGCTTAGTCTCGATGCGGCAATAGCCAGGGAACAAGATAATTTAGGGAAGATCCTTAGAGGTGACGATTAGAAGGTCAGGGGCTTTACACTATAGGGGACCCAATGCAACATCTAGAAGAGCCCTTGGTAAACTTTGAGGTGGGCCCCCTAAATGAAGAATTAGAATTTTTGAGTAGATACAGGAGCAGATAAGTCCTGTCTCAACAAAGTACTAAGAAGTATAGTATAGAATAGTGAAAAACATCTGAAGTTAGACAAAACTGGCCAGTAATACTTAACGTGTAATAAATTATGTGAAAGTAAAAGGTACCTTATTGTTGTCTTGTGTGTGTGAGAGTGAGTCACGAAGTCAGCCTCAACTTCCCGGGCAGGTGGGAAGGGGGCAGTGCAAGTGGGTGTATGTGTGACCTGCAAATCAGGCTTGTGTCCCCCGGGTGGGTGGGGGCTGTGGCCAAAGAGTGTGTGTGACCTGCAAACCAGACTAGTGCTCCCCAGGTGTGTGAGGGAGCCATAGCTGTAAGAGCGTGAGTGACACACAGACAGCCTCACAGGTGAATGTGCACCAGAGGCAACCAGAGTCAGGGCCCTTCCAAGAGGCCCAGGGATACTGAGACCTGTGGGCCAACCCCAGGGTGAGGGGGGGCTACAGGGACCCGTGATTTTCTAGCAATAATGATCCAGTTTGTGTCTTGAGGGTGTGAAGGAATGTGTGGGAGTGAATATAGACAAATTAGAATAGAGGTAATGTAGATTGTGCATTATAAGTTTTACCACATTTCCTTAAAGAGAAGTGTATTGTGTAGAAGAATAGTGTAAGAAAAAAACCCCAAAAATTTAAGTGTAAGGGGTTGAAAGAAATATTTAGGCTCTAAGTGAAAGTAAGAAACAGAAGCAAGAGATAAATAAGATCTTGAAAATAGAACAGAAAACCAGTGAATTAAATACACAGAGATATAAGAGAATAAAAATACTTTGGGAGTAAAGTTAGCTGAGAAATACAACTCCTTGCAAAATACAGAGTATGCAGAAGTTGATGAGAGAAACATGCAAGCTATGGAAAAAGAAATTAACCAATAACATTAGACAGAGAAACTGAGTTTTGATAAAATCATTAAATAGCAGACCATTAATGCCTGTGTTTGAAAGCCCGTTTCAGGTACTCTTCATTACTAATTCGACTGTGCAGACCAAAAGGAAAAAGGTTGGACTCACATCACTCTCACCCCCTGGCATTGGACCAGGATTCAACATAAGGTTTTTTCTCCCTCTGGCATTCTGGCATTGGACTGGACTGCACCCCATTCTCCTCCTGGCATTGGACCAGGATTCAACATCAGGGTTTTTTTTTCCTCTGGCATTGGGCCAGAGTCCACACCACTCACCCCCGGGCACTGGATAAGGATTCATCTGCTTCACAAGTTAAATCACCTGAGTATACTGTGGTAAAAGGACCAAAGGATTTAAAGTTGACTCTCAGAAGGAAGAGTCAAAAAGACTGAACTGTGTGGGAAAAATTGGTATCAGAGTTCTAATATTGCTTAAAATGTTTCAAAACTGTTTTGTGTAAACTATGTGGGTAAAAAGTTTAAGACTGTAAATAAGTAATTCTAGTTAAGTTCCCCAATTTATCTCAAAAAAGACTCCAGGTTAATCCTCTACAGAGCACTCCCCTGGGAGGGGAAACCAAAATTGGTAGGGAACAGACCAAGAGGGGTTTAACCAGAGAAGCGAGTAGAAGGGACTCTAAAGAGCTTGGAAGCTTTTCCTCAGTAAAATTCCCCAAGAGGCAAGGCCGGGTGGGCAGGCTCTGCAAGATGACCCATACCGGACTCTTGGGAAGGGTAGTACTGATGGCTCTGATTGCTGGTGGTGCTCTGGGAAGCCCAGCTGAGCGGTGCAGTGAATGCTACCAACTTCTCTGTGCGGAGGAAGTGAGCTCCTTGTCGAGAGTCCACATCAGTTCTGACCCTGATCGTGTTAACCCCTCCCAATTGGTCCTTTATCAGAAAAATAAGAGAATGTATTGGATAGCATACAATACTGCCACTTTTGGGCAGCCACTCCTAGGAGAGTGTACTGTAGGGGAAGCCTGGTTGTGCTTTGAATGTGATGCTGCTGAAACAAGCTCAGCAGATCTAGTAAAAAGGTAAAGAAATGGTGAAAATGGTAAGAAAAATTGTTTGTTACAAGTATTTATATAAGTGTACTGGAAAGGAGATCAACCCCTTTTGGAACACATTTCAGGGGAGCCCAAAATCCCTAAGTTTGATCTCATCTGGCAACTGCATTGCTAGAGCGATAAAACCAATTCTCTTATTACCCAAAGAAACTGGATCAAGTTTGGGAGTTACTATATATAATGATTTGGGAGAAAATAAACAGAACCGCGAAAGTGAAATAGAAATTGAGAAAATCCAAAATTGTAAAAGCCAAATTGGGATCCCAATATCTATGTTAAACAAATTAATCCAGCTCCAAGCAGTATTAAAAATAAAGAATTCAATTATTAGGAACATTTCAAATGAAATAAAAAGATTAGCATGTGTAAATAATCAAGATCAAACTCCTACACTTGATCCCAGTGGGTGGGAGAACCTGGAGATTTTCAAAAAGGATGTATGGGAAAAGGTAGTTTTTCTCACTGTGTGTGTACTTGGAGGATTGCTTTTTTTACTATGCTTATTTATCTGTTTTAGTAGAATAGTACTTGCCGTGCAGACCAACCTGAAGAAACCAAGGAAAGTAACAAGGTTTAGTAACCATGATTACCAAAGTGCACAAGAGATTTATAGTAGATTCAAAACAAAAAAAATTGTGAGTTGATGCGAGCTTGGAATTTAAGCTCGATCAAAGAAAAAGAGGGGGAACTGTTATGAACAAAATTCGGGTAATATTTTTTTTTGTGAGAAAAAGTTACAAAAAGGCAGCCAGACCACGGGTAGCTGCTGAAGTTCTTCGTGTTTTGTTATTGTAATCACGAGTCGTTGTGGCTAATCGCTCCTTTTGTATCAGCAGAGCCTCGCCCGAGGCTAAGTTGTACCTTTCCCAGAAGGGTGGGAACCTTCCCGAACAGTAGAAGGTGGGGGGGGCTATGCAAAGTGACTCCAAGACCACAATGCAGCATGGGTCCCCCGGTGTACGGAGAAAACCCCAAAACAACGAGCCACCTAAGAGTTGAGAGACTGGAGTGATGTCTAGACGTGAAGAGCCGAATGCTGAACCTGCAGAGATGCAAAACACCTTCAGAGCCTCTCGCCCTGACCAAGAGAGACGACCCCGGCGGTGAGACGAGGCTGACTGAGCCGGCAAAGGTACCATCTGACAGGATCAGCAGGCCCTAAAGGCTCCCACGAGGACGTGATCCCCAGCTGTGTCCCTTGCGGACAGAGCTGCGCATATCCTCCTGCTCTGAGTCGCTTTGGGAGAGACGACGGAGACTGCAGACCCGTCGAGCCACCCAATCCTGAGCTGATCACTTTTAATAAAGGCATTGAAAAAGGAGAAGAAGTCTCCTGGCCCTGTTTATTTCACAAAGCATCTTCTCAGCCCTCTCATCTAAGACTTAACTTCTTCTTTATTGACTTTAGTGTCTTCATGTTGTTTTTTATATACTTGCATTTTGTTCTTTTCTCTCACTCAGAAGAAGACTGAAGTACTGAAAAACTTAACATCACGCATGAGGCCTACCTAACCCACCAATTACTACTAACAGAAAGCTGTGGCTCAGTTGTGTTCAGATCAGCTTTATAGTTAGTGTTTAGTTTTCTACACCAGCCACAGAAGTCTCTGGTCTCAGCCACGCTAAGAAGAAGAAGAAGCAGCCTGACAGCGAGATCTTCACAGCCACAGCCAGCCCTGCTCTGGCTAAAGCTCCGCAGCCTCCCCTGTCTCCTTGCCCAGCAGCTGCTGAGGCCCAGCGCGGCCAAACCAGAGCCCATGGAGAGAGAAGCTAGCAAGCAGCCCAGAAAATAGAAAAGAAGCCCAGCCTGCAGCAAGACTGCCCAGCCCAGCCCAGACACAGAGCAGAAGCCAAAACCCAGCAGCTCCCTGCTGACCAACAAAGAAAAAAAGTTTCTGAATTTTTTCATCTTTACCATGTGTGTTTCACAAAAGCGTGTCTAGCTTTCAGTAGCTCAACAGACTGTCAGATACACAAAAAACTTTGCATCACTTCCCTAAATTTCCTCCCACTCCAAAGCATAACACAGGGCCGCTGGGAGCAACTGGGATCGGACTGGGAGCAACTGGGAGCAACCAGGACCATACTAGGAGCAACTGGGATCATCATGGCATCAGAGAAGGATCATATTGAGAGGGACTGGGTCTGTGCTAGAGGCAACTGGGATCACACTGGGAGGAAATGGGGACATGCTGGGGACCAAAGGGATCATACTGGGAGCAACTGGCACCACACTGAGGGTGACTGGGATCCTTCTGGAATCATACTGGAAGTGATTGGGAACAGGCTGAGGGCAACTGGGACCATGCTGGGGCAACTGGGATATACAGGAAGTGACAGGAATCATGTTGGAGGTTACTGGGAGTGGTTATGAGCAATTGGAATAATGCTAGAAACTACTGGGAGCAACTGGGAGTGAGTGGAAACACATTAAGGACAACTGGGATATACTGGGGGAGACCAGGAGTGACTGGGATCACAGAGGAAGCTTAAAGTTACTGGAATAATACTGGGAGTATCTGGGAGTGACTGGAATCATACTGGGGGCAAATGGCACTGTACTGAGAGTGACTGGGTTCGTATTGGAATCATACTGGGAAGGACTGGAACCATACTGGGAGTGCCTGGAACTATGGTAGGGGTGAATGGGAACAGCTGGGACTGTGCTGGGACCATGCTGGGATCATACTGGGATCATACTGGGAGTGACTGGGATGATACTGGGATCACACTGAGAGTAACTGGAAGTGACTGGGAGCCACAGGGCCCATGCTGGGAGTGACCTGGGGGGAACTGGGGTAACTGGCCCAGCTGGGGCTGAGGGTTGTTCTCCCCCTGGGCTGCCCTGCGTCCTGCTGCTGTCCCTGGCCTCACAGAGCCGAGGGACAGGGGACAGCTGAGGGACAGGAGACAGGGGCAGGGACGTGGAGAGGTAGAAGGGAATTCCAGGGGGTCCTTGAGCCCAGGAAATGGGAGTCCAGGGTTTCCCAAAAAGGGGGGACCAGGGTGGGAACACTCGGGATGGGATGTTCGGGAAGGGGGAGTTTAGAGGGTCTCTGTTTTTGCAGAAAGGTGGGGCTGGGGGCTGGGAAAGGCAGGAATGGGGATCCAAGGTGCTCCAGGGCATCCTAGGGTGACGCCCATGGCAAGTCTGGAGGTTGGGAGCCATGGGATGGCCAGGAAAAGGGGAGCAGGGGGTCCTGATGTCCAGAATGGGGGATTCAGGGGGTCCCTGTGCAGGATAAGAGGAGCAGGGGGGTCCCGGTGCCGGGGGTCCCACTCCCCCCTGGGGCCCAAGGAGCGCCCCCAGCCCCAGCGCTGGAGCCATCGCGCTGCTCCTCCTCACTCCCAGGATGATCCCAGTAGAACTCAGTCACCCAGGAGCTGCTCCTAGTATGATCCCAGTTGCTCCCAGTCATTCTTTATTATGATGCAATTTGCCCCTGGCACAGTTCCAGTTGGTCTCAGTTGCTCCCTCTTTGATCCAGTGTGTTCCCAGTTCTCCCAGTTGCCCCTAGTGTAGCCCCAAGTAACTCCCAGTATGATGCCAGTCTCTCCCAGCAGGGCCGCAGTCATTCACACTTGCCCCCAGTTGCCCCCAGCATGGTCCCAGTTCCCCGCAGCACGCTCCCAGTGGCTCCCAGTCGCTCCTAGTCCAGTCCCAGTCATTGCCTGCATGGTCTCAGGCACTCCCAGTATATCCCAGCTGCCCTGAACATTCTCGTAGTCATTGCCAGGCACTCCCAGTTACCTCAGCATGGTTCAGCTGCCCCCAGTTTTATCCCAGTCACTGCCAGGACATTCCAGTTGTCACTAGCATGCATCCTGTCATTCCCAGTTGCTCCCAGTTCCTCCCACTGTGTGCACAGAGAGCTCCCAGCATGGGCCTGGTAGCTCCCAGTAACCCCAGTGTCACAATCCATCCTTATGAACGGGTTTCGTGATTGTTCATGGATTGATCTCAGGGTGCAAAAAGCCGACACAGTACAGGGGGATTTGCAGTAATAATCAAAACAAATGCACCTTTATTGAATGACCACAGCAAAATGCGATAGAGGGATTAAGGGAGAGAAAAATACAGAGAAAGAGAGAGAAAAGAGAGAGAGAGAGGGGGGTATAGCTACCAAACGTAAAGATGAAGTCCTTTGGTCCAGTCCAGTTGAGGATCCGCCTGTTACGTCAGGGAGATCTCAGAGGCACAGTTCATCTGGACCCCAATTATACTCTTTTTCAATGGGGGAAGGGAGAATGAATTTTGCAACTGAATCAAAGGTAGTTTTGGGGAAAGAATGGTGTTTTGAAAGGGTACACACAGTCCATGTTCGGCAGTGGGCGTGAGCCATTGTTTTTGTGGTCCAATGCTCACACCTGCAACATCCATCTTGCTTTGGTCAGCTTGCCTCTCCCCACACACCTCCCCCGGGTTGGGGGTCTCAGTCCCAGTCCTTGGAAAGTATAAGAGGGGGCTTTCTCACATGGGGGTTTGATGTCTTGGTCTCTTGATGAAGAGGCTTCTTACATCTCAGTCTGTGTGTCACGGTGGTTGCAAACGAGTGAGAGGGGTCTTCGGCAGGGTTCCACCACTCAGGAGAAGTCCAGCCAGACCGAGAGGTGGGGCAGCTTCCAAGGCTGTTGATGCAAAAAGAGCACGGTGCCCCCTTCTTGTCATTGGGCTCAGTGTAGCATACAGCAAACAACACCTGTGGAAACAGTAGCTTAGCAATGCTCTCAGGTCTCAGGGCCTTGTGGCATATGACTTTCTCCTACAGAGGAGACGGGGGGATCTTCTCTTCAGTGGTCCTCAAATGATGATCGTGAGGCAGATGAGGGAAAATTTGGACAGACTCTTACACCTGCTCAAGGGGAGGTCTCTGTCCCTGTCACTCCCTTGCTCTCCTCCCCTTTTCTCTTTCTTTCCATCTCTCTCTCTACCTCACATTTACTGTTCAATGAAATCCACTTTGGAATTGGTCTCGTTAGCGCCTTAATTGGGGCTGAGGCATCTCTCTAACAATTTTCTTAACCAGATTGCGACATGATTTTGGCACAGTGAGTTCAGGGCACTGTTGTCTGTCCCCAAGTGCCTTTGACAACAGCATGGTTCCCGTCCTCTGAGGAGGTTGTGGTTCTCTCTGGAGGAACTCTTGGAAACTTGGATGCAGCTTCCTCTGAGCAACTTACGGGAGAACTGATGAGGAAAATGGCTGTTGTGGGTGGCCAGTGAAAAGAAAATATTTTGTTGTCCTTCCTTGAAAAGTGTGTTAAAATCATTGGAGGAAAGGGAGCAAATGTTACCAGCGAGACTGACAAGGTTCATTCACCCCACGGTGAGGAACACAAGGCTGCTGAAAGTCCTACAAGAAGCCCAGCTCAAGTACCTAAATTCCCGAATATCTCCTGAATTCCCAGGCTTGGGTTCTTTGCCAAATGTGAGAATGAATCATTTTTCTCTTGATCCCTGTTACCTTTGTGGCAGCTACACAGAACTTCCCCTTCCTTTTAATAATCTGTATTGGGCCAAATTTTCTCTTTTCTTCTATCAGAAGCTGCCAGCAGCTGAGCTGGAGCTGTGCAGGAACCAATGAAACTTGGAATTGCCACATCAATGCTTGGATTGTCGGTTTATTCATATTTGGGATTTGTTTGCATTTCCATCACAAGTTACTTGTGGGAAGAGCAAATATTCTTCAAAGTGATTTATGCAGAGTTAAGTTTGATTCCTGCCAAGTTTATTTTGTCCAGTTCCCAGGAGATGCTCAAGGGGTCTCTGTGCCTCTCGCCCTGGGAGATGCTTGGGAGGGGCTTGGGAGGGTTGTCCCTGTCCCTGTCACCCCAGGCCATTCCCCAGGGGACAATGAAACCTCACTGAAACTGTAGCAAATTTTGCAAAAGTGGCAGTTAATGGAACAGTCAGTGCTACCTTGAGAGCTCGGTAACAAATCAAGGCAGCCCAAGGTAATTATGGGGCTCTGTGGACACCTAAAGTAAAACATATAGTAAATGGCAGGGAAGAACTTGTAAATTGAAGGGAAGAACTAGTAAATTGAAGGGAAGAACTTGATCTGTCTTCCCCAACAGTCTTGGGGACATTGGCAGGAGCAATTATGTCATTGTCTTCTTTATGGACTGTCAAGCTGACATAAAACCTGACTTGGAGGAAAATGTCCAAAGGCTTCACCCACAGAGACTTTTTGCCCTGAACTCCTGAGAAGAAAGGATTCTGTGCCCCAACAACCCCATAGCTCAGCCAGGGGCTCATGCACAGGCCCCCTGGCAAAGGCTGATCCCAATGGATGCTCCAAACCAGGCTGAGGGTTTGCAGCAGTGGGGGAACTGGCTCAGATGTGACGCACATCTTAAACTGATCAAAAGAAAAACAATGCGGCTGTACTCTCCTGGGAGAACTTTGAGCACTTTATGGGAATTAAAAGGACTATAAAAGGGCTGGAGGTGGACTTTGTACAAGGGCTTGGCATGGAAATGGCGTCACAATGACAGAGGGGAGAGATAGGTGGGATATTGGGAAGAAATTCTTCCCTGTGAGCATGGTGATGCCTTAACAGAGCCTGCCCCATTCCTGGAAGTGTCCAAGAGCAGCTTAGATGGGATCTTGTCGCAACCAGGTCTAGTGGAAAATGTTCCTTTACCTGTCCCTGACAGGGGGTGAAATGAGATGATTTTTTAGGTCCCTTCCAGCCCATGCCATTCCAAGACTCCATTAATCTATGACTTCATGGGACCCACTGGCTCCCAGGAGTGGAGTGGGGTGCGTTGCCTGGCAACAGGAGTTGTGTTGAGGAGGGCCTCAGTCCTGCAAGGGATTTGGAAGGAGAAGGAGCCTGCTGGCTGCTTGTCCTTTTTATCATTGCTTTGCTTATTGCTTCTATCAACCCTTTTGTTCACCCTGTTTGTCGTCCATTTTGCTCGTCTCTGACAGACCCAACTGGGCAGAAGGCTTGTGACAAATCAGGGACAGAGTGTGTGCAGACAGGGGGAGAGGAGTGTGCTCCTACATCCTGGGGTGTGCCCCAACCTTGCTGTGGTGTCATGGGTTCCTTTCTGTGCTGAAAGATGCTGTCCCAGCCTCTGGAGAAGCTGCAGAAGGAGAAAGCAGATCAGCAGGACATGATGGCTGCCATGGACATGGTACAGTCTAAGGGGCCTCTGTGCCAGCCCAGGGCTTCCCAGGCAGGGTGACAAATGCCCCTTGTCCCTTGGGGGCTGGGTGGCAGAAATTGTCCTCTTGAGAGGGGGAATTTCCTGAGCTCATGGGGTCTCTCACCCTTCACATGGTGGGACCAAGCTCACCAGGGTGATGGGGCAAATGGGGCCACAGCAGCCTGAAAGGGGCGTGATGGCCTGGAGGAAGCACTCCTCCCTCTGCCCCTCACATGCTGGCCCTGCCTGGCATTCCTCATCCCTTTCCCCGCCGCTCTCCTGCCGTTCCCCTCTGCTAGAAGGCGGACAAAGCTGCCTTGGACAGCAAAGTCGATTGCAGCCAGTTTGAAGAGAACATAGAGGAGCTGGATGGGAGAATGCAGGAGTTGCAGAGCCAGATTTCAGGCCAGGAGCAGCACTGGAACAATATGCAGCAGCAGTTCAGCAATGCAATTGAAGACAAGGTGAGGGGTATTTCGTCCCCACCGTGAGGAACTGGCACCTTTGGGACTTGACAGCCTGCAGCAGCATCCCTCTGAGGATCCCCCTCCAGGCTTTTCCCTGGAGAGCTCCATGTCACATCCTGGAGCAGCTGGCTGAGGCTGTGCACCTGTTCACAGCTGGATCGCCTGGACCTGAAGACTTTCCGTAAACACCTGGAAGACTCCTGGAACAGGAGCATGGAGGAACTCGAGGATAGGCTGTTGCGTGAAAACGCCGCTGGGATTAAGAAGTGAGTGCAATGGAGATTCTGAGGGCTTTGGGAATGGAGATGGGAACTGCTCCTTCCAGGCAGGGCTGTCACACACTATGCCCCTGAGCTGGGCCATGCCCTGCCCTCCTGGCCGTGCACACGGGGGGACTTTGGTGCCAGAGAGGGGCTGAAAGCGCTGCAGGGGCTGCTTGAGATGGTGGCATGGGTGCCTGTGCCCTTCACCTGGCATCAGCCAGCACCTTGGGGATGGGGAGAAACAGGCTCAACAGCCCACGGTTCACCCTGCAATGGCTGTGACCCTGTGCAGTGACCTGCCCTGCAGCTGGCTGCTGCAGGGAGCTGCTGCCTGTGTGCTGCAGGCCTGTGGCCTCAGGAGCTCAGCCGGCCCTCTTCCCTCACCCTCCATAGGCAGCTGCCAGTCCCTTTCATGTGTCTGTCGTGTGACCGCATGCTCAGCGTGCAGGTTCCTGGCCAGTGAGTAGCACCAGTGCATCGAGGGCAGCAGGGCTGGCATGGGGGGAGATGGGTGCCAGCAGTGACCCACTGTGCTGGGCACAGGGGTGACAGTGTCTGCTTGGGAGGGGCTGATGTGGGGAGCCCCCTCTGCAGCCCTGCCCATCAGCAGGGCCTGTGGGGGCTCATCCCAAGGGCTACAGGCAGCGAGATGCCATGGGCTACAATCCCATGGCTTCGGGGGTGCTGCCTCCAACAGGAACAGGTTCGTTGTCCCCTGCCACACACCTGTGACCCCTGCCCTCCCCAGGTACCCCGAAAAACTCCTGTATTTGCAGCCGATGGCCCCTAGCAAGGAGCCACCGCCCAGCCAAAGGTAAGGGCTCTGAGGACACATTCCCCGTGCCTGGGGTGCAGGGTAGCCCTGACACAGCAAGGAGGGCTCTGCACCTGGGCTGGGGCAGAGGAGCCTGGGGGGACGGGGCAGGGTAGGGGAGCAGAAGGCAGCTGTGGAGGGCCAGTGCTTGCCCCAGGGCTGGGGGCTTTTGCATTCCTTGCCTTGCACTGCCCTGTCCGGCCCACCTCTCTGTCCCAAGGTTGCTGAAAGCACATCTGATGAGCTGTGTCTGTTTTCAGTCTGAGCTCAGGCTTGGTGGGGAGTTGTGTGCCTCCTGTGAAAGGAGTTCCCAAAACCAATCCCTGCAGCTGGGACAGCGCAGCTCCTGCCAGCTGGTGTCCTGTGCACAGGGACCTGCCATGGCCATGGCCAGCACACCTTGCTGTGGGGACAGAGCCAGCAGATCAAGCCTGGTGGGATGGGCTTGGGGCTCCTGCAGCAGGTGGACAGGAGCTGGCAGGGACATGCCCCTGCAAGCAGCACTGCTAGTGCCCTCCCTGGCACAGCAGGGTGATGCCCTGCATGCCACAGGGCTGGGCACTGAGCCTCCTCTGTCCCATCCCACAGGAGGCCGCTGGTCTGTGCCAGTGTCCCCCGTATGCCTCAGATCTCTGGGGACCATCAAAGCAGCAGTTTCACGATGCAGAACATCAAGACTTCCCCACATACAAGTACACAGCTGCAGCGTCTCCTGGTACACCACAACAAGGTAGGTGTGATGAAGGTAGAGACACAGAATGGTGACTGAGGCTTTAGGCATTGCTGACTATCCAGGAGGAATCTGTGCCTTCAGTCCCCAGGGAGACCTGGGTTGGGAGGATTATTGGGGGGTGCTGGATTGGGCCCTGCATTGCAGCCAGCTGCCCTCTCCTCCTCAGCCTAGTGTGACCCTGCTGCACGGTGATGGACACATCTCGAGGGGCCGTAATGACCAGCATCGCACAGTGATCAGGACACAGGATGCGTCAGATATGGCCCTGTCAGGGCGAGGGGGTCAGTGACGACAGGGGGCTGATTATCTGCAGGGTGCTAGCTGGGGGATGAGTGGGGCTCTGTGTAGTGAGCTGGGTAATGTGGCATGGGTATTTTGCGTCTGGGGTAAGAAGGAAGGTGCAGAATGGAGCAGGAGGACTGGCACATGGGGCAACTGAGCTTGGAGCTGGAGTTACGTGAGAGAATGGCCATGCCCAGTGTGGGACAAGACCTTGCGTCCTAGTGCGCTGGGGCCAGCACCTGTGGCGGCTCACCCTTGTCCTTCACCACCCAGGCCCTGCCGCCTCAGGAGAGCACCGGCCAGGCACAGCTCCTTGACAGGTCTCATGGGCCCCAGGGCTCGAGCAGCCTCTCCAGCCCCGCCAGACATCAACAGGCCCCGGCCAGCTGGAAAGGACTCAGCACCCAATGCTCGGCCTGGGACATCTTGTCCGAAGCGAGAAACACCTGTGACAACTGTCATAAGGAACTTGACTTTTTACTTGTATATAATAGCTAAGTTAGTTGTATATAGTTATTAGGTTAATAAAAACTGTTAAAATTACGGGCAGAGCCTTGTCTCACAGCCTGTCTCTCCCCGGGCTCCCTGGTGCTCCTTCAGCTCCTTCCCTCCTGCTGTGGCTCTGCCCCCGGGCTGAGCAGATCGAGCCCCGGGCCAGGCCCTGAGGCCGCTGCTGCTCCCGCGCAGCCTGCGGGGCAGCCCTGAGGCTCCAGGCCGGCTGTGGGAGCAGGAGCCGCGCTGCAGAGCCCGCGGCCCTCACGGGCTGCGAAGGCACGGGCAGATGGCCATGGGGCCCGGCTGGCACTGCCGGCGCTGCTGCTCTCGGCTGCCGCCTGCAATCCTTACAGACAGCCCTCATGCCGGCTCAGGAGACGCTCAGAGCCGTGCCCGAGGGCTGGCCCTGACCCGCGGCCCCCAAGGGCACTTGTCCCTTCATCTCTGCACTGCCACATTCCGAGCTCATTTGTCAGCTCCCTCCTCCCCTTCCTTTCTGCGGGGCAGCGTTAGGGGCCGGCCCAGCGGCTTTCCTCCCGCACAGCCGGCAGCCCCTTGCCCACAGCTCCCTGGCAGGAGCCAGAGCTGCTTTCCAGCTGGGCAGCCCCACCGTGTCCCGCAGCCCGGGCCGGCTCCTGCCCGCTGCCGGCGAGGCCCGGCGGCTGGGCCCGGCCATCCCGGGCCAGAGCAGCTACCTGGCCGGGGGAACACAGCCGGACATGGGGGGACACAAAGCAACACAAAGGGGACACACGACGGGCACCATTTCCCGTGTCCCCATTGCCGCAGAGCAGCGCCGTGTGCGGGACTGGCAGGGACCCGGGCACAGAGGAATGTCTGTGCTGTCACCGGAGAAAGGACACGGCAGGGGTGCTGCTCACAGATGAGGGTGCTTGGGGCTGGGAGGGCTCTCCAACCTTCTCACACCTGTGGAGGTCGGGGCAGTCTCTGTCCCTCTCAGCCCTGGTGTGACCCCACCCAAACATCATCGGGGTCAGAGGGACAGAGACACCCGCAAACCCCCAGAAAGGCAGAACCTGGGATTTGGTTTGGGGCTGAGGATTTAGGAAGGGGCTGGAATTGGGGCTGGGTTGGAGTTGGGGCTGAGATTTGGATTAGAGCTGGGATTGGGGTTAAGGCTAGACATGGGATTGGCTTTGGGCTGGGGTTGGGTTGTGGTCTGGGGCTAGACAAGTTTGGAATTGGGATGTGATTAAATACAGAACTGTGTGTGTGTGTAAACGTGGAGCGAGATTGAGACCAGGATCAGGGTCAGGTTTGGGACTGAGCTCATCCAGAGCGGGACAGAGGGGATGTCACTGCAGGATGTCCCTGGCATCATCCTAGCCCTCCTCAGGCACCTCCAAACATGAGGGGCAGCTGGGTGCCCCAAGATCCAGGTGCTCACACACTGCCCCTCCATACCAGGCAAGCATTCCCTGAGGGCAGCCCTGACTGTGACCCTTAGGGCTCTGGGATCAGCCCTCATATCCCTGTGGGAGAAGATGCAGCAGACAGGATGAGAGATTTTCCCCCCCTCTTCCCTGTGGAAAGAGGAAGCCCAGCTGCCCTTTCCTTCCGGTGACGACTCCTCTCCTCAGCTGAGGATGTCAAACTTCCCAGGAGCAGGAAAATCCCCATTCTCTGTTTCCTTGTGGCTGCAGCTTGGAAGACCCACTCAGAATTAAGGACTTTCTGACAGCCCTGCTGAATGACACAGAGAGGAGATTTGTGAGAAAGGGAGGAAATTGTATTTCAATAGTAAATAAAAGGTGCAAAATTATTCCTTTCTGTCACATTTGTTTTCAGTCAATTGCACTTGTGGGAAGAGAGAAGGGTGGGGCTGGGGGCTGGGAGAGGTGGGGGGTGAGGAAAAGGTTGCGTTGGTGCTCGATGAAGAGATGCAGGGGGGTCTGGGTTCTCAGGAATGGGGGTGCCAGGGGGTCTCAGGGTCATGGGTGGGGTGGGCAGGAACGTGGAGAGGTAGAAGGGAGTACCAGGGGGTCCTTGAGCCCAGGAAAGGGGAGTCCAGGGTTTCCCTAAAAGTGGGGACCAGAGTGAGGACACCCGGGATGTTCGGAAAGGGGGAGTTCAGGGGGTCTCTGTTTTTGCAGAAAGGTGTGCCTGGGAAAGGCAGGAATGGGAGACCAAGGCGCTCCAGGTTGTCCCAGAGTCAAGCCTACGCCAAGTCTGGAGCCTGGGAGCCATGGGATGCCCGGGAAAAGGGGAGCAGAGGGTCCTGATGTCCACAACAGGGGGATTCAGGGGGTCCCTGTGCAGGCTAAGGGGAGCAGGGGGGTCCCGGTGCTGGCAGTGGCGGTTCAGGGTCCCGGTGCCGGGGGTCCCACTCGCCCCTGGCCCCCCAGGAGCGCCCTCAGCCCCAGGGCTGGAGCCATCGCGCTGCTCCTCCTCACTGCCAGTGTGATCCCAGGATGATCCCAGTAGAACTCAGTCACCCAGGAGCTGCTCCCAGGATGATCCCAGTACAGCCCAGTCACTCCCAGTCCTGGCATCTCCCCAGGCCTCTCTGCGTTCCGACCTGTCCCGGCTCCATCCCCGCCCCTCCCGGGGGCTGCGAGGGCTGCGGGAGAGGAGGAGGAGGAGGAGGGAGGGAGGAAGAGGCGGAGCGGGGGAGGAGAGGGGGAGCCAGGCGGCTCCGGCGCTGCCTGAACTTGCAGCAGCCTCTTGTCCCCTCCTGTCAGGGAGTCGCGCAGAGCCAGAAGGTCCCCCCTGAGCCTCCTTTCCTCCAGGCTGAGCCCCCTTCCCTGCTGCCTCAGCCCCTCCTGCTGTTCCAGCCAGAGTCGGATACTAGTGCTGCAAAGAGCAATGTACAGACCTGGCATAGGTGCCTTCGTCACCACATTTTAACCTTTCATTAGTTACAGAAAGACTCTTGGGAAGCCCCAAACTGCAGTCGGTCGCTGCAGTGCCAATCTCCTTTGCAAATCCCTGCGGCCCCGGCCCGGCCCCGCCCGGCCCCGCACTCGGTGCCGCGGTTGCCCGGTAACCGCGCCTGGGCCCTCAGCGTCTGTGACAGCGGCGCGGCCTCAGTTGCCTGAGAGCGCGGCCCTGGCTGGGTGTGCGCAGCCTGGGCTCCTGCAGGCGGCTGCACCGGGCCATTCGCCAGGGGAACTGTCGGCGTAGAGAATTGCTAAAGGTGCAGAGCATTGGCCTCTGCGAAAAGCTCCGCAGCGTGCAGAACACTGGTGTCTGCTAGGGAGTCCTGAATTTCATTTGAAGGTAAAGACCGACTAAAGTTGAACTTTTTGGTTTTGTTTCATCTGTGCTCTGAAAGAGAATGCCAAAGGGATACAGAGAATGTGATCATGCCAGTCTTCTGGCGCAGTAGTTCAGTGACATGTACACCTGAGAGGATGAACAATAAATGGATTACTGATTGTGCTTTTTTTACTGAAGAAGTGCAACATTTTCTAAAGATAGTAGTCTATACATTTTTTCCCTATAGTAACTGCTTAAACTGCTTAAAGGTGAATGAGTTC
The DNA here is from genome assembly GCF_028551555.1 of Melozone crissalis. Classification (NCBI taxonomy): domain Eukaryota; kingdom Metazoa; phylum Chordata; class Aves; order Passeriformes; family Passerellidae; genus Melozone; species Melozone crissalis. Next base: position 1,880,870 of record NW_026535886.1, read on the forward strand.
TGTTCAAGTTTCAGTGGGTTTTTATCATCTGGGTTTTAAAATTTTTAGGGAGATGCCTCTATATTGAGGTGCAGAAGAGACCATATGCCAAAGCCAATGGTCTGGATTTTATGGAACAGTAAATGTGAGGGAGAAAGAGAGAGAAAGAAAAGAAAAAGTGGGAGTGGAATGGAGGTTGGGAAGGGGGGGAGGAGAAAGAGAGTGACAGAGAGAGATTTAGTAGAAAATATCACCATTCCATGGATCCCATTGGCCTACCATTAAATCCTCTTCTGGTCTTCTCTGTGGTGAGGTCTGGCAAAATGTAAGACTCCACTGGGTTAATGCAGATTTGGGCAAGGTGATACCTTGCCCAGGTACCTCCCAGGGGTGGGGCAAGTTGGAATCTGTCTCTTGCTACTTTCAAATAATATAAAATCTTTAGCACCCATATATCCTTTGAGTCTGGCATGAGTTGGGTTCTGGATTTTCAGATTTGTTGTGTTGCTTTGCATGCCCTGCAGTCGTCTGGTGCAAGGCCTCAGGAATGGGTCTGGAGGCACTGTGGAGGTCTTAGCTGGGAGGTTTGTGTGCAAACCTGGCCTCAGCAGAAGAGTCTGTGGCTATGACTTCCCCAGCCTGAACCCAGACAGAGCTGATTTTCAGGACAGCTGCTGGGTTTGGCTTTGTTGTGGATAGGTTTTTCTCCTCAGCCTTGTTTACTTCTCCCCAGACCTGAGCTAATGGGACAATAGTGTCACCTTGATCTTGTCTCAAGTTCCCTTAGGCAGCTTAACTCACAGTGCCAAGTTCCAGTCAGGAGGGGTGGGCTTGGGTGGTCACAGCTTCTTTATACAGTTTTGTCACAATGGACAGAAAGTCCTTTATAATGATATTTAAGCCATTAGCCATAACATTCCAGTCTCTCATTAGTCTCTCAGCTGTGAGGAGCAGCTGATAGAGCAAGGGTGCTTTAGCCTAAAGAAGAGGAGGCCCACTCTAGCTATTTTTGAGTAATATTTAGGCTACAGTTTTGTCTCTTCGAACTGTTATTAATGTTCAGATTTTTAGCTCCAGGTTTCAGTATGATCTAACTTTGAATTGCACAAGGTAGCCATATAGTTCAAATAAAGTCCAACTAGTGGCCTAACTATACTAGCTACTTACACCAAACAAGTAATGTACCATTTTTAGCACCAGAATATGCCTTGAAGCTGCCATGAATTGGGTTGTGGATTTTCAGAGTTCCATTGTTGCTCCTTCCAGTTTTGTTGAGGCATTGTCGCTCACCTGCGACATCGTCCCTTGGAAATGGCGTCTGGATTGCCAAAGAAGACACCAACACCTCGTCTTTTGTCCAGGGAAGGGCTGAAGCCTCATACTGTGAGTACCCACTGGGGCTGTGTTAAGGCTGGCAGTGCCCTGGTGTCCCTGCTCTCCCTGCCCCTGTTGTCCAGCAGTGCTGTGAAGCTGCAGAGCCCCTGCCCAGCCCTTTGTGCTGTGCTGCTGTTGCTGGGGCTGTCCTGGTGCAATAGGGAACACTGTGGGATGCTTCAGCTGTGTCTTGCCTGGCTGTGCCAGCAGAGCCAAGTGAAACCAATGCACAGCTGAAGGCCTGAGCATGTGTTCTGTCCCTTTCCCGTTGCCACAGGAATTCCTTCTGTCAGGCTGGGCACTCACCTGTGCTGCTCTGACCATCCTGCCCTTGGGCACCTGGGCATGTGGTGGGGGGAAGCTCAAACTCTGCCCAAAGCCTTGAGAGCCACGGCTGGTCCCAGCTGGAAGAGCTTCCAAAGCAGCTGTTCTCTCCCAGCTCCTGTGTGGGCACAGATGCAGCCCTGCAGGCAGCGCTGGAGCCAGGGCCACAGAGCTCACTTGGCTGAAGATGCCCCACTGCTGAGGCTCTGTCAAGGAGATGCCTCTGTTTTCTTCTGTGGAGGGCTCTGTCAGCCCAGACAGAGAAAACAATTAACAGGGAGAACTAAAACCTGGACACATTCCTGTGCACCTCACTCTTGGTACAGTGTTCCCTTCTTGCATCTCTTGGACTCATCCAGCAGCAATATCTCCTTGCTGTGAGTTCTGAGCGTTGTGCAGGGATGGAGTTCAGGCAGTTCTGAGAGCTCTCTCCCCATTCTCTGGAAAGGTCACTGCCTCAGTCCAATGAAACGTAAGAGGAAACAAATGCCCAAAGAGCAGAAATCCCCAACCATGTCCCATCCAATCATGGAGAAGGCAATGGGACAGAGCCATATGGCTGGAGTATGTGTGTTTCACTCTGTATTATTAATTGTATTAATTCACTGATGCTAAGTATTTCAGCAGGAAACCCCCAGGGCTTCCAGGAATGTCCTAGTGGCTGTGATCACAAGTTATTCAGCAGTGCCACTTGTTCAAGAAAAGCCTTTCTGAACAAGCACAACTCTGAGGCTCTAGCTGGTTTACTTTTGCCTTTCAGCTGCTTCCCTCTAAGTTCCAGAGGGAGAAGTTTCTCAGCAGGAAGAAGGAGGCCAGCACTGGGGGGAGTATTCTGCCCAGAATTGGCCCATTTCTAGACAGGAGTGAGACTCGCCCAAAGGTAGCCTTTTCCTGCTCTTTTCCTTTCTGTTTCACATGAAGTTTGAAGAGGGTGTGTGTTTGTGACAGGCTTGCCTCCAGCAAAATACCTCAGTGTCCAGGTCCTGCTGTCATTGCAAAGTGCTGGGAGTGGTGGACTGGGAGTCCTGATCTGCACTAAGCCAACACAAATACCCTCTGCTGAAGCTGCTGGGGTGTGCTGGAGTGCAGCTGCCATTGCTAAAACAATGGGTGGAAGGCTGGGGACACAGAGACCCAAAATTGCCCCTTTGCCATTCTCCTGCTGAAGGAGCCACCTCTTGCTTTGGTGTGGTCACCATCAAATGCTCGGGGTCACAGGATTCGCTGCAGAGTGGCAGCATTGGCCTTTGAAGGCCAAGGATCTGCAGGAATTACTTCAGATTGAACACAACAAATTGCATTTCTGCTTTGGGCTGGAACAATGTGTTGGACCCTGACGGGTGTTAGATTTTGCAGGCTGCCAGATGTACAGGGGACTGGCTCTGGGCAGAGGGGAATGGATGTGCTTTGTCTGGATCAGTGCCTTCTCAGAGGTGTGTTTAAAGCTGCTTTTCTGGCAGGACTAGTTTGGTATAAAGCACAGTCCAAACGGGTAGGTGACTGAGGTGGGCTGTTGAGTAGGAAATTGGAAGCAAGAGACATGGAACACAATCCAGGTAAAGGATTGTCCTGGAGAGGGGCCTTGGGAACACCTCAGGGAAGGGCACAGCTAAGGGACAGTGTGCTGCAGCCACTCCCTTCAGCAGAATGTGTCTGCTGTGAAGTCACAGACGAGACCCGCTTGTGTCTCTGCAGTGACAGCAGTGTGGCTGGAGAAGGCAGACAAAGCAGGGCAGAGTTTTCTCCAAGCAATGTCTCTGCTCCAGAAGCATTTGCTGTTGTTGTGTCATTCCAGACGTGCCTCTGCAATGGCATGAAATAAGATTGCAGTAATGACAAGAAAGCACCCATTTAAAGGCCACTGAAAAAGGAGATACCAACTCTACTTTTACCCAAGTTGCTGAGAAAATAACTGAAACTTATCCTCATTCAGCATTCACCTCACTTGTCTTTTTATTTTCAGCTCATTTGTCTTTTTATTTTTGCCTTTTCCTCTCTTTGGAACACACTAACTTTTAAATACAATGAAAAGGAACAAAATCATCAAAGCAAAGGAAAAGTGTTTCTTAGTAAGGATTCAGCTGAGCTGGGGCTGTCTCCCTCCCTGAGAGCCAAGCGCACACACACACCCTCTGAGAAAATGGCAATCTTTGTATCCCCATTGTACCCGGCTGGGGCGGTCCCTGTGCCCTTTGCCATTGGATGGGTACTCAGGATCTTCCATTCTCTACTGAGCACCAACTTTTCTGTGCCCTCCCTTCTCGTCCTCCTTCCTTTTGGTCAGGTCTTCAACCCTGTCCCTCTCACTGTGACACTCAACAAACCAACCTGAACAAATGCAAACCACAAATAACACACAGAACCAACAAATTCCATTCTTTTGCTTAATAACCTTTTGGCTTCAGCCAAGTGTCACCTCATCTCTCAAACCTCCTCTGGTCCTGTGCTCTTCTTACTGATGTCTAAGTTGTAGAGCAGAAAAGATATTTGCAGTTGTGTGGGCCTCGGTTTCCCTGTCTCAGAGTAAAAGACATCCCAAATCCTTTCCCATGGAGTCTCCTGTAAATTCATGGGTTTTACTTACTCCATGAGTGCTCAGTCAGTGCCCCAGAGCTCTGTGACGACGTGGGCACAGGGCTGTGTTTTAGGAAAGTGCTGCCTGGCATTCTGGAGAAAGAAACCTGGAGAAATCCATGCCAGAAGAGCAGCTTGGCTTGAGCCTGCTCTGTGTGGCCCAGCAGCTGTGGATCAGCTCAGAGCAGAGGTGGGTGAGCCACTGTTTGCCCAGTGTGGGCTGGGCAGACGTGCTCCTCCAGAGTCTGTACTTCACTGGGGATCAGTGGAAGATTCTCCTGCATGAACCTTCCTCCCAGCAGCTGAAGCTCTCCCTGCTCTCTCTCCTCTCCAGCTGCCGTCAGCTGCTCCGAAACAGAGCTGGTTTGGGGTTTCCCCACCAGAGCTGGTATTTCAGAACTTCGTCGCTCGGGAGGTCTCTGAAATGGTGCTGTCTCTCATGAATAAGGACAAGGTAAGGGCTGGCACGTGAAGCTTTAACACTGTGCTGGAAGAGGAGAGTGCTGTCATTCCCTCAGTGGACAGCAAAGCAAGTTATCTGCTGCAGCACATGCAGAAGAAAATGTCTCAGCACCTTGTTCTGCAAGATGGTGGAAATCTTCCTGTGCTGGGAATTGTGCCCAGATTTTTGCCAGGCGTTGCTGGTGTCTATCCCAAAGGAGTTTCCTTCTCTCGAAAGCTCTGGATTGACAGGAATGTTGAGTGCTGTACAGTTCTTACCTGCTCTCATGCTTTGCCTTGGGTCTATAGCACACCCTGTGTGTCCTTGGTTAATCTTGGCTCCTGGTAGGAATCTCTGCCTCTCTCAACCAGTTTGGCTCCCTTGATGCAGTTCACAGGCAAAGCTCAGGGGCTGAGCCTCCTGCACTTTATGCTGGAATCACTTCTCATTAATGGCATTGGCCCTGCAGGAACCGTGTTCTGCAAGAGCCCTGCAATCAGAGTGATGGAGCAGAAGCAGTGAGAGGCCTTTAGGTGCCACTTGAGGCTCCTGCTCAGCTTCATCCAGCTCTGCTCAGCTTTTCCAAAAGCAACACGGTGCTCTGCTTTCCCTTTGCAGAAGCACAGCACATCCAAAGCCATGTGCTCCTGGAGGTTTCCACCTTCAGCTGAAGAAATTGGGATTGTTTTGCAGTTTCCCAAGAGAGCTGAGAGGGGAAAAGTTGAAAAATGTCAGTTGTGTTCCACTGTAAAGAGGAAAACTTGAGACCATTTGAATTTCAGTCAGGGAAACATTTTCTCAAGTGAGGCTTGTGCCAAGAGTGGGCTGGTGGGAGGAGACAGGAGGGAGTCCAAATCATCTGGTTTAGACTTTTGGAGAGCATTTTGGTGCTCAGGGGTTATGATATCAGTGTGTTAGAAAATGCATGTGTGCTGTGCATGGGTACCCCAGAGGGCAGAACCTGGCCTCCTGGCTGCAGGCAGGAATGCCCAGCAGCCCAGCTTGCCTTCACAGGCAGCAGGAAGCCCTGGAGAGCCAAGATTGGCTTTGCATACTGGAACCACACTGTCAGTCAGTGCTGGTCCTGTTTCTCCAGGCAGAAGATGCCTCTGAAGCCCCATGGTCAATAGACACCGCCTGTCTGTGTTTCTGTTACTTTTGGCAAGCTGGTTGCTCTCATGGTTTTATGATTCTTCCTTGCTGCTTTACTGCCCATTTAAGTTCTCTTTGCCATCTCCTTGTTTTAGGGATTGTCTTGCTGTGTTCATTCTTTCTTTTGCTTTTCAGGTTTGCTTTTATTCCCAGTAAGACCCCAGTGTTTGGTCTCCTGTCTTGCTGCTCTGCCTGCCTGACTGTATCCCCAGAAGGTCCCTACCCAAACCTGATCTGCTGGAAGGGAATTTCTTCCTTGCCCCACAGTAATGTGCTGGTTTGCTTTTAGGTAGCACATTCCCCCTCTGGAACATGACAACTTCATGGCTGTGTGCAGGCAGAAGCCAGCAGGTTTTTTGGCCTTGTTGAATACGCAGGTGACTTGGTTCAGATGCTGTGTCTCCATCCTGCTGGTGCTGACCTGCTCGGCCCTTCCTTCCCAGCAGGCACTGCCCTACTGCCCCTGGCCAAAACGCTGGAGCCAGAGAGAAGAGATTCAAGTTCAGCCTTGTGAATGATGTGCCTGTGCCTGCTCAGCTGAAAGTGCTTTGGAAAAGGGGCAAGGGAGGGATGGTAGCAGGGCATGGACAGGTCTCCTCTCGTCCTGTTTCCACAAGTGGCAAAATCAAATTTCATGTCTTTGCTGCAGTTTCTTCACGTGGTGAAGGTCTCCATGGAGAGCTCACCTTACTTCCAGCTGGTGAGCTCCAGCGATGCGTACCGTGCCGTGCCGCCGGGCGCCTCTGCCCCTGTGCACATCCGCTTCACCCCCAGCAAGAACAAGGTGAGGCTGGAGGAGCCACAGTACACAATGATCTCCACAGCCATTGTTTTCCCTGCACTCTGGCTCCAGCCCATTGCATGCTGTGAGCTGGGCTCCAGGCGTGGGCAGGCAGCCTGCAGCCAGTCACACCTTGGCACTGCTGGCAGGCACTGCAGCCAGGCCTGAGAGGCTCTGCTTCCCCTCCGTGCACATTGCTGAGCATTGCCAAGGGAAGATGCACAGGAAACAGGATGAAAATGACAGAGGGCTGCTGATAGATGTTGGGCCATCTCTAGGTGCAGTGGAAGGGGTTTCATTCTGATGGAAAACACCAGAGGAACAAAGAGGTCAGAGAGCTTTCCTCCTTCCTGGACTGCCAACAGCTTCCCTGCCTGCCCCTGGGCTGGAGCAAAGCCGGTGCTTTTTCACTCCCTCTGTTGTGCAGCCTTGCAGCTGTGCTGTCCCAGAGCACAAGTGAGCATGGCACAGCTGCAGGGCCAGGGCAGAGGATGTGCTGTGCCTGTGAGCCCGGCCTGGCACAGGCACACTGGGCTCTGGGTGCCCTTGGTCAGCAGGAGATTGCTGAGCTGCAGGGGACTTGAACACCTGCCTGAAGGAGCTGGTGTAGGGCAGGTACAAGCTGCAGGCAGAGCTGTGAGCCCAGTGCCCGTGGCAGTGACACTGCTGGGGCTCTGTCTTCATGCCTGTCGCTGTGCTTGCTCTGTCAGCTGGCACCCATTCCGTGCCAAAGGTGCTTTTGTGGGGAGGTTTGAACAGCAGTGCTGAGGCCCTGGCAAGTCTGATCTCAGTGCTGGGATCTGGAGGGTTCATGTTCTGATCTGGAGGCTTGTTCATACAGAAGGGTTGAGGGCATGGCATGGAAGGGAGGAAGCCTGGCAGGGAAACAAAGAGAGGCCCTTTCCAACAGCATCCTGCTACCTCTTAGCACTGTTCTTCTCCTGACTTGGTTGGACAGGCAAAGTTAGAGGGGAGTTGTGAGCCAACTGATGTTTCTGCACCAGGCCAGAGGTGCAGGATGTCTTTGGGTGCAGCTGTTTTCTCCTCTTCCTTTTGCTGCTTAGAGTCAGTTGAACACTTTGTCCTATTCTCAGACAGTGGGAATACAGAAGCCTAAAGAGCAATGTCCTGTGTTCCCCAGCTCAATGTTGCTTAGAAGGGGCTTAGGAATTCTTTAACATCATTAAAGTTTAGAGTAGGAATGATGGTGGCCTAGGGCTGTTATCTGTATGAGCCAAGTGACACAAGAGCTGAATGCCACTGAGACAGATTTTGCAAAGTGCACTGGTGCCTTTAAAATGTGACATAGTAGTAGAACTTAGTGTTCATTTGAGGGTGCAATAGGTAAATTGATGGCCTTGAAGGGGTATAGGAAATGGTTTTTCTTCTGCCATGGGGATGGCACTAAATGTCCTGTGCTGAGCCAGTTTCTTTTCCTGCAGGATTATTGCCACGAGCTGGTGTGCCTCACTGCAAGGGAAAGGATCGTTGTGCCAATTCGGGCCATTGGTGCCCGAGCTGTGCTGGACTTCCCTGCCCAGCTGGACTTCTCCAAGTGTCCAGTCAAGGTCAGCGCCCAGCAGACTCGGCTGGTGCGCAATGTCGGTGCCCGGGCAGCTCGGTACCAGCTGAGCACCCAGAGGTGAGGCAGCTCATCTGTTGCTGTGCAAACACCTTTGGGTGAGAGCGGAGTTGGGAAAGAGCTACAGAATGAGCCAAGCGTCGAATCTGCTGCCCTGCAGCCTGGCTGGAAGTGAGCAGGATGGAAGGCATCTGCTCTTGCTTTCAGTGGCCTTGGAGCTTTCTGTGTCCCAGATTCCCTGGAGGCTGCTGGAACATGTTGGGAGCTGGCTTGCACCCTGCTGAGCACAAGCAGCTTCTGAAATGCTTCCTCAGCACTGTCAGCCAAACAGAGCCATTCTCTGGGAGGCCACAGGCACGTGGCTTTGCAGTGGTCCTGGAGGGGGCCTCTGGAAATCATCTGAGCAAACACACTGCTCAAAGCAAGAGCAGTGTCTGGGGGTTGCAAGGTGCCATTGGGAGACATGGACCTGTCTTTAGATGCCATACAAGGCAACAAACATGTCAATGGACCTAGTTATAAAAGCAGAAGAAAACAACCTTTTTAAAACCCCTCCATACCTTATCTTTTCTGCCTGTCAGGTGCAGCAGTGATTCATTGAGAGGATGGATCTAACAGGATGAGAAGTGTCTTAAGGAGCAGCTCACAATTAACAGAGAAAAGCCCAAAATTTAGCTTTCCAGGCCTATCACTTGGCAGTGATTTTCCTTTGCTTCTTACAGTGTCAGGGATGTCTCCTTCACAGCTCTTCTAGCTGTGGGCTCAGGGAACAATTTAGTGGTGTTGGCTGAAATTCAGAGGAGTTACGTTTAGCTGTAGACTTGTAGAGCTTGTGTCTTCGGGTCTTGGGGAGCCAGGTGTGTGTGAGAGATGACTGCTACAGCAGGAACAGAGGAGTCTGGTGGGTACCGCCCAGGGATTGAAGAGATGCGGGGGCTGATTTGCACTCAGTTTTTCAGTGCTGACGGCTGAGTCCTGAACTTGGCTGGATCCTCTTCTCCTGATAATTTGAAAAGAAGAAGACACCTTCTTTCTCAGGCAAGCCCTGAAGTCATCCCTGGAATGTTATTCCCATCCTGCCACCTGAAGGCAGGAGCATGTAACATGGGGCAGGAGTGGGAAGGGAATGGAATGGAAGGTAGTGCTGAAGCGTGGCCAGGGATTCCCCTAACTGGCAGCTTCTCTATTGTGGTGAAATTTCTGGCCAAAGACTAAGAACAGAATGCTGTGCCTTGCCCCTAGCAGGCCCTGATCCCCCCAGCCCCAGCAGAGCTGCAGCAGTGCTGGCATCAGCCCCGGGGCAGATGCAGGAGCACGAGCACTGATCTGGCTCTGGGGCTGCTGGGGCCTTGTCTTTCCTCCCCTCCCTCCAAAGTCTCACGTCCAGCACATGAACATTGCTGGCCCAAGGCTTCTCCATCAGCCAGCAGTGATGTTCTCACCAGTGGCAATGGGAACAGGTCAGCCCATAATTACAGCAAGAGGTCCTTAATGAGCAGAACCTGAAGTGAGTTCATCAGCTGTTACTACTGACATGAACAAAGTTCAGCTTGGCAGATGTTCTCTTTGTTTTTGTGTGTGATGCATTCATCAGCAAAGTCCCCAGAACACATTGGAAGTGACAGATTGACCAGCAACAAAGCACCAAGGCCAGGAACTTTTGTTTCCTCACTGGGGCTGTAGAAGGGCACAAAGCCCAGCAGCTGCTGGGCAGAAGCACATTTCCCATGAGCTGTCCCTGAGCATCAAAGCACAGAGTCTTGTGCCTTTAACCGAGCCATTGCCTGCTCTGTCCTCGGCCTCCAGGGGCAGCGTCACTGCACCGAGTTTACACTTCGACCTGGCTGAGCTCGACTTCGGGGACATCTCCTTTGGTGAGTGTTCCCTGGGCTGGGACACAGCCTCAGGGATGTGTGCCTTCCAACAGAAAAGCATCCCTCACTCCTGCTCTGCCCCAGCAGCCTCTTCAGGCTGTGAACTGCAGGGCTGCTGCTGCTGCTGCTGCCTCAGGGGGCATTTTGCATTGTGAGATCCAATGGAAGCAAGGAATAGAAAGGCAGTATTTTCTGGTGTCTCTGTGCTGCTTTAAAAGACAGATGTCTGCCAAGGAAGGTGGGAATCTTGCTGCAATGGAAAGATGAGCCCCTCCCTCCAAATGATTATCCCTTTGAAATGACAGGGCTCCCAGGCAAAACTGTGGGAAAAGGAATAACAGTTCTTTGCTAGACTATCTCAGGAGAGCACAGACAAGACAAGAACAGACATTTCCCAGATGCCAAGTCCTGTTTTTCCCCTTTGGTGGAGTTGTGGTCACAGCAGGAGGAGCTGTGGGCTCTGGCAGGGCAGGGATCCCCCCCCAGCCGGTGCGGGAAGGGAAGGGAAGGGAAGGAGGAAATGCTCCTTTTGCACAGCCCCAGAGGGCAGGGGGATGTGGGCAGTGCCCAGCAGCAGCAGCAGCAGCGGGGCAGGCAGGCAGGGTCGGTGCCAGCGCTGAGCTGCAGCCAGGGCAGCCCTGGGCCAAGCACAAACCTCCCGCAGCAGCAGCGGCCGAGCTGCGATCCCCGAGCAGGAGGAAGGGAAGCTCCGCTCCCTGCCCAGCCTCAGCTCCCACTGCACAGCCGCCCACGGCATCACGCCACAACTCCCAAAAAACCCCAAGGGAAAAGCCCAGCCCAGGGCTAAACCCCTCAGAACCTCCCAGAACCGCTATCCCCCTTCCCAGACCAAGGGCAACATTCACGGCCAAGCCTAAACCCAGAATAATGAAGTTCATGAACTTCTGAAGGAAACTCATTGCCTTTTTTGAGCTGCTTCTTCCCCAGCCTGCATCACCATGGAGGTGCTTGTCAAGTTGCCTTTGGAAGGAATGAAACACGAAAGGCAAGAGATGGAAATATGGGTCTGAAGCAGGAGATTCAGATCCTGCTGAATCCAATTTCATTCCTAAGGGCTCTTGGGCTGAAGGCAGCTGTTGTATCTTTGCTTCTTTGTAACTGTTGACTGTTGTCTGCATGTGCTGGCCTCAGTCTCATTGGAGGTTTTGACATCTGGGTTTGTCCTTTTTGTGCCTGTCTTGCCTCCCTGCTGGAGTCCCTGCTGGAGCTGGCAGTGGTCACTTGGATGGGCACAGAGAAGCTCTGGGCTGCAGCTGCAGTTGTTTTTTCTCCCCATCTGTGTCCCAGTGACTCTTGGTGAGCAGGCCTGGGGAGAAGTATCCCCCCCACAGAGCTGGCCAGCCCAGACAGATGTGCAGTGCAGAGCAGGCTGTGGCTGCTCTGCGCGCTCTGCAGGACATCCCCACTATGAGTGGCTGTATCTCTGGCTTTGCAGGATGGAAAGCAAATCTCAGAGCCAAGGTGGGGTAAACCCTTGCAGGCAGCACTCTCAGTGAGCATCATGGCTGTGATGTCCCTGTTTGTGGGCTGAGGTGGGACCTGGTTCCTAATTGCTAATCTCAAAGCAAGGCTTGGCTGTGCCCCCAGTTGAGTGGGCTCTGAGCTGTCACGTGCTCAGTCTGTTTGGCCCAAAGCAAGAGATGCCTTAAGGGTCCTGCAGAGAGAAGCTGCATTAGGGTGCTTTGCATCACGTTCTAGTTCCTGATTCCATCCTCATTTTCTTTCGCTGTAGCTTCTTCTCGACTGACAACTCACTGTTTATATGTCTTGAAAAAGGTGGGAGTGTTGGCAGGCTGAGCAGGGAATTGGACAGCTTGAATTCTCAGAGTAAATGCTGGGTCTGGGTGCACACTCATCACTGAGAGAGAAGTGGTGCTGGTTTGGGGCAGGTGAGGGAGCTGGTTCCCATCCCAAAGAGAGAAGCTTGCAGTGTTCAGCAGGGCTAGGAGTGGGCATTTTCAAGGCTGCAGTCTGGAATCTGTGTCAAAGGGAACTAAGTGACGATTAATTCCTCATGCAGCTTCTAGGTGAGCTGTAGTTCAGACCATAAAGAGCTCAACTCCAATCCCACTTTGATCCTGCCAGGATCTTGCCCCCAGGATCGTGCCCTGTTGGGTGCCTGAATGGATATTTGTGTCCTTGCCCAGGCTTTCCCTACACGCAGCGCTGCCGCCTCACCAACAGCTCCGCGGTGCCCCTGGCGTTCCAGCTCCGCATGTCGGACGATGGCACGCAGCCGGCTGTGGACAGCGTGGATCAGATCCGCAGGGACACCGACCCGGCCTGGAGCAAGGGAATCCATTTCCATGTGGAGCCCAAGGAGTTCACCATGAATCCCAGCCAAGGCACCATCCTCCCCAAGGGACACCAGGACATCGAGGTACGGCAAGAGCCCAGCCACAGCCGCTGCAGCACCAGGGCTGGAGCTGCACTGCAGGGTGGGAGGGCTTTAGCTCTGGTGCCAGCTTGGAGCATCCTGGCACTGAGAGATCTGCACTGCTGGGGGCCTCTGCTAGCTGGCTTACTCGGGATGTTCCTCAGGGAGCACTGTTTGCTTTCCAAAATCATATGCCTGAGTTCACAGACCTTATGGCCAAGGCCTGAAGCAATTCTTGTGTTTTTGAGAGCGATTGATTTGATTGCAATGGGGCAGAGCAAGGATGAGGGCAGAAGGTGGCTGTTAGAGAGATGTCATTGTATAAAGAAGTTAGCTTTTCTTCTGGTGTCATTTCCCCCCTCCTGGGGAGCAGAAAGATTTGTGTTCACTGCAGGAAGCTCCAGTGGAGACAAAAAAATCTGCAGCCATGTGTAGCGGTTCAAATTTATTGTATTGATTCCTTGTTAAGTGGTTTGTTCTGTTGTACCCCGTGTTCTCCCTGAGTTGGTTTACCCCTGGGTTTTACCCTCCCACAAAGCTGTCCCTCATGCCATTCCCTGCCCCTTGTTCCAGCTCTCTTCCTTCCTGTCAAACCCAGCCCCTTTTGTTCCCCAACCTTCTTTGCCAATTTAACCTGGAGCCAATCCCTGTCTGCAACACCCCTTTGGAATTCCCCTATTCCTGGAGGCCCCATTGGCCCATGTGAGCCATCCTCCCCACCCTCCTATCCAAAGTGGCCCCAGACACTTGATGTAATCCCCTCAGTGCTCTGCTGAGGATTCTCTTTTGGTTTGCTGTTTGTATCCACCCCCTGCTTTGTGTCTGTACAAAATTCCTTGCACCGGAGTGTCCAGGGCTCTTTTGGCTCTGATCCTTTTGCTTGGAATAAACCCTTCCTTGTGGAACTTCAAGACAGAGATCCTTCTCCTTTCTTCTCTGCCTGGTCCCGTTGGTGGCTTGTCTCTTGCGGTATTAAGCAAGAGGCTCTGAGGGTTCTGCCTGTGGTCAATGCCCAGCCTGGGGCAGTTCTGAGGGTTCTGCCTGTGGTCAATGCCCACCCTGGGGCAGTTCTGAGGATTCTGCCTCTGGTCAATGCCCACCCCAGCACAGTTCCCCACTCCTGGCTTGGGGCTGGAGTTCTTCGAGCCAGCCTGGGCTCGGGGTCCCAGGGCAGCCATGAACTGCCCAGCACCTGCTGGGCCACACTTTGCCCTCAGCCTCCTGCTGCAAAGCTGAACTCATTGTGGTCAAGTCAGATTTCCTCTACATGGATGTCTTTGTAGTCAGATGAGCAATTGGCCCCTTAATTTGAATGCAGTGGTGCATGGAGCTGTAGTCTAATGTTTTAATGTAGCTGTCCTGTGCCCTGACAGCACGGTGTGTTTAACAAATCTGGTATTGCCAGAAGGCTTTTGTTACTCTGAGACTGTGCTCTACACATGGAGCAGCAGAAGAATGAAGGCCAAATCCTCCCTCAGGAACTGGAGGATATCACCCGTGGGTAATGAGCTTTTGGAAGGAAGAATTGACTGTTCTTCTCTTCCACCAGGTGACCCTGTGCTCCAACACGGTGATGGAGTTCTACCGGAGGTTGCTGGTGGACCTGGAGGGTATTGGCAAGGGAGTGGCAGCCCTGATCATCACAGCCAGGTACCAGCCCTTGCCTGGCCTCCCGCAGGCACTGCCTTGCCCAGGCTGTGCTGGCTGCAGCTGCCAAGGAGAAGTGCTGCTGAATGCCCTCATGTTGTGCCAGCTGGACACGAGAACAGCAGTGCTTGGGCCGCAGCCCATGGTGAAAAGCACGTTTGCTCACAGCTCAGCATGGTCCTGGGCCCTCTTCTAAAGGCACCAGGAATGATATCATTGATTGGCCTTGTTTTTGGTGCTTGAGGTGAAACAAATTTCCCAAGGGCCTCCTCTCCTTCAGGCTGCAAGAGGTGGGGTTGTGCTGGTTGTGAGCACCGTGCACTGGTTTGGGCCACAGCAAGCAGCTGCTGAGAGTCAGGCTCTGGCTCTGTCCATGAGGGCACATGGCAGGGGGGAAGTGGCTCCCAGCAAGAGTGGGGAGGGCAAGGTCTGACAAGGGGAAAGCAGCCCTTGATGTGGCAGGTCAGCTCCAGTTTTTGTCCTTCCCTCTGCTTCCCATTTTGACCTTTAATGTTGTCAGAGTTGAGAGCAAAAGTCGTTGTTGCTGCAGCAGAATTCCATGCTGCTGTGCTGCTGTGGGTGTCAGTGTGATGCCCAGAGGGATGCAGCTCCCTGGTGCTGTTCCCTGTGCCAGGCAGAGCCATCCAGGCAGTGCCTGGGCTGCCATTGTGTACAGCAGGTGGAGCTGGGGCCAGGCAGTGCCTGGAGCTGTGCAGTGAAGGAGCCAGGGAGCTGCAGGGCCTGGCAGGGGCTGATCAGCCCCTCTGTGGGGCAGCTGCTGTCTTGTGCCCTCCAGGGCTGGGGCAAAGAGCTGAGTTCTCAGGCAGGGCAACAGCACCATGGCAGAGAAGGGAGTCATTTTTACTGAGACCCTGGAGCTGTGTGTTCCTTGAGCCTTAGGGAGCACTGATCCTTGTTGGCAAGGCTCCCCCAGAGCTCGTGGGTCACTGGGACTCTTCCAGGAGTCCTTGCAAGCCTTCTTGGGTAAAGGAGGGGCTGAGGCAGCTGTGGGGCAAAGTGCTCTGCCTGGGGCACTTGGCAGCCTCTGGGTGCTGCCTCGCAGGGTTTGCCCCTCCTTGGCAAGACATGTTGGAGTGGGAAGAGGTAGAAGGCAATTTATCCCTGTAGGGCTCTTCAATGTGCATTTGACAGTGACCAATGTGTTCTGCTCCATTTCACAATCTTTGGGGGTAGGCATTCTCCATTCTCTCAGTATCTCTGATTGTCCTGGGGTCATCTCTTTGCCCAGATGTCTCGTTCCTGAGCTCCAAGTGTCCCCCCAAGTGCTGCTGTGTGATGAGTGCCACCTGAAGGTGCCCTATGAGAGGAAGATCCTCATTAGGAATCCCAGCCACCTTCCTGGCTGCTACGGGCTTATTCCCCAGGTTTGGCATCACATCCACCTCCTCCTGTCAAATATTCCTGAGGAGATTATTGGGGGAAAAAAGGGTTTGGATAAGACCTTGCTGGTTTCTAATCAGTCCTAAAGATCTGCTGAGAACAGGATCCTACCCAGCTGTAAACTTTAGGAGGCAGTTTAAGCTCCTGAGGAAACAGTTGATGTTCCAGTCCTCAGGGCGTTTTCCTGTGGGAGATCTTAGAGGGTTGTGAAAAGCTGCTGCACCCACAGACACCAGTGCCTGTGCTGGCAGCCTCCTTGCAGGATGCCCTGGGAGCGGTAAACCTACAATTCTTGCATCTTGTTTGTGCCTTTGACCTTTGTCCTGGGGAGTTTTAAAGGTGTGTGTAAGTGTCTGTTGTGGTGGATGTTAAGGAGCCTAAAGTTTCTTGAGAGTTCCCTCTGAATCTGCGTTTCATTGTGTCCCTTCCAGAAACGCAAGGAGGACTCTGCTGTGCTCTACTCCAGCCCCAGGCCCTGTGGGATTGTGCAGCCCCAGAGCACAGCAGAGATCCCAGTTGTGGTGGCAGTGCAGGCCCTGGGCACTCATCGCACCAACGTTCTCATCGGCGTGTTCGGGGATGAGAGAAACCCCCTGGTGAGGGCAAGGGGAGATGTGAGCCTGTGTGCAGCTGCTCCTGGCAGGGTGCACAGGGACAGGGATTCTGCCGGGGAAAACAGGCACAGGCTGCTGGGGAGAAGGACAGGAGGGATGGGGGGCACAAACAGCTCCTGCCTTAGAGGTGGGAATCTCAGTGTCTGACACAGAATGGAGTTGGGCGAAGCTGGAATCCAGGGGCATTTGAGTTCATTATTCTTTCAAATGCTGTTAACTTTGGAAACATCTGTTTGAAAATGTCATCTCTCTGAGCACAAAAGAGGATGTCAAAAGTCTTCTAGGAACCTTGAGCTTTCTGTAAAAGAAAGGAAAGCTGGCATTTGAAGACTGGTTGAAAGGATTGAAACTTCGATTAAAACATATGGAAATGGCAATGCCAAATTCCTTGGATGGCACCAAACATCTGAACCTGGGCCATTGTGGCACTGCCTGTAAATCAGTGAACAGGAAGGAAAGGCAATGCAGGCTGTGCCAGGGAGCCTGAAGTTTGACCAAACAGTTGCTTTTAACTATCAGGCTGCTTCTCTTAAAGAGGAGGGTTTCTCCCCACCAGAAGAACCAGTTGTTTAACTGTCAGGCTGGTCTTACCTAGAGATTTTTTGCAAAGATTAAAGCTTTGGGCCAATAATTTTTAGTTTGAAAGGTTCTCTTACCTTAATCCTTTTTGATTTGGAGGTGAACATGTAATTTTCTTTTTCCCCAAAAGCCCAGCATTTCAGCTGGGGAGTGGTAGCTGTCCCTAAAGAAATAACTTGAGCAGGGTTGAGCTGTTGAAGGTTTTTTAGGTTTGTCTGTTGTGGTTTGTTTTGGGTTTTTTAAAATCTTTCTTGCTTGCTTCCTGGAACAGAGAGCACAATTACGGAGCTCAGGATGGCTGGCAGAAATCTCCCCAAGCCCAAGGCTGGCAGAGCTTGGCAGGATCCCAGCACCACAGCCTGTGTATGTATGGATGGAAGGATGGATGGATGGATGGGGAATGCGACCTGAGTCACCTGGGAGTGTTGGAAAATGTCAACCAACCCCCCAGCGCTGTCAGGGGAACACTCCTGATAAATCCCAGGTGGAGCTGCAGAGTTTCTGGCCTTGGGCACTGGGGGGGCTGTGCTGGCTGGGCACTGGCTGGGTCTGCCCCTCGGTGTCTCAAATCTCACCTTTTTGCTGCCTTCTCTGTCTTTTCCACTCCCACTGTGCTTTTTGCATCCCCACCAGGTGTAAATGCCTGTCCTCTCTAGTTGCTCAATGCAAGCAGTTGCAGCTGCTGCAGCACCTCAGTGTCACCCCTGGGCTGCCTTTAGAACAGACCTGCCCCAGCCTGGATTGGGAAGGTCTGGATCAAACCATTTCTCAGTTCAACGTGCCAGCACTCATCCAGGGGCTGCATCCTGGCCGGGAGCTGCTCGTGCAGGTGTCCCTCCCTCCCTCCCACTGCAGGTCCCTGTTCATAGTTATTTATTTTCCAGAGATGAGCTCCACCCACCTAAATTCAAACCCCAGCCACCGAAGGAGAGAAGAACCAGTCTGGATTGTGCAGCAACTCGATGGAGGCACTTCAGGACTGGAAAGGAGGAGGCAGCCAGAGCCTTGAAAGAAGTGCAGGATTTTAGCCAATCTTCAGGAGCAGAGGTGGATTTTCTTGTACACCTACTGCTTGCTTTGCCTCCCCAGCCTGCCAGCACCAAGTCCTGCTCATGCTGAGCTCCCTTTTTGCTGCCCTGCTGTGCTGTGCCCTGACAGTGGGCTGGGCAGCAGGGCCAGTGGCTGGACATGGGCTGAGGGAGAGGTAGAAATAGGAGAGTTTTCCTTGGAGAAGCTGGCTCAGATCCTACAGGCCTGTGCTGAGTGTGGGATTTTTTGCCTTGTTTCCTTCCCAATGTAAGATGAGGCTTTTCTCTGCATTATAATGGTAACACCTCCAGCTTCCCTCCCAGAGCAAGCTGGGTTGATCCTGATCTCCATGGAGCCTCTTCCCAAAGCAGCCAGACTCCCTGTTTGCAGGGCTCTGCTTTCACTCAGAGCTGCTATTGCACTGCTGGCCCTGGAGCTGTCTGACAAAGGGAGACTTTGCAGAGGGGCTGTCTCTTCCTCCCAGCATAGAAAGTGGCTTGTTTTTTGGGTGCCAGCACCAACTGCTGAGCACCCTCACCTCCCTCGAGGCTTGGAGGGATTCAGGTGCTCCCTGGACGTGGCGCACACTGCCCTGGGAGCAGAGAAGGCAAGAGGGAATCTGTCTCCCTTGCCCGTTGTCAGTGTGGCAAGCAGGGCTGGAGCTGCCAGTGCCACTGGGGGCCCTCAGCATTGGCCACAGAGGGGCCTCCCATCCCTGCAGGCCCATCACAAAGTGCTGCCGGAGCAGCTGCTTGTTGGAGAGGCCGTGCAGGGATGTCCAAGGACGCTGTGCGGCACCTGTGGAGGGCACTGCTCCCCCTGGAATTCCTCAGGTGCTCCATAGGAAATTTTTGCAGGAGCTTTTGCTGTAGCACCTTTAGAAAGAAGCATTTAAATCAGAGAGAGAGGGGAAGAGCCTCAGGAGTCAGATGAGCTGGGCTGGACTCCTTCCCTCAGCTCCAAGAGCTCTCACTCTGAGTCTCCTCCTTTTCTAAAAGCAGGAAGTTTTGAAACTTTTTAAAGGCAAGTTGGGCATCAGAGAGAATTTCTACTGCCAGGAGCCATCCCAGTTCACTTTCATGTCATGTACTAATTAATGCATTGACCCATGAGTATGGGAGAAGATTTTCCCCATGGTCCCTGCACTGGTCAATGGCATGGATGCAGGATGAGGTGAGGGTGATTCTGGCAGTGTTTGTGGAATAGGCCCCTCTGGCTACAGCTGCACTTTGCTCCAAGATGCTCTTCTGCCTCCATTTCCATGCTCAACACCTCAATCTCTCCTGTCTTCCGTCCAGGCTTTCAGTATCCTGCCACTGCCAGGTGTGCTGCAGCCAGGAGAGAGCCAGCAGGTCTCCTCCACCTTCTCTGGCCAGCTCAACACCACCTGCAATGTCCCGGAGCTGTACCACATGGAGGGAGGCTCCACCTCCGAGGTGCTGGTGCCCAGGGCGGCCTCATGTGTCAGCTCCTCCCTGAGCCCCCAGGAGATCAACTGTGGCTCTCAGGCCCCTCTCAGGGACAGGTGAGTCAGCCTTCCGTGGGTTCCTGCTCTGCCATGGGTTATTGTCCCTGCAGGGCTTCCCTGCTCCAAGGCCTCTGAGCTCAGAGGAGCTGCAGAGCAAAGGCCAGCAGCAACACAGGGATGGCTACTCTGAGCTCCCTGGCTGCCAAGAGAGGAAGGACCTTCTTCTGTTGAGACAGAACATCTTCTTCTCTATTTGAGTTCTGAGCCCTGCTGGCTTAGCTGCTGTCTGCAGAGAGCTGGGCTCTGGGCTTGCCTTGGCACCACCTCTAGAGGTGTCTTGAAGTCCATGGTGTTGAGTGGCATCTTCTTCATCATCTGCCTTCTTCACCAGAACAGTGGGATTGTGGTATGGGCAGGCGTGGGGCACAGAGCAAACCTTGCTTTGGGTCCTGCTCCTGCCACAGATGAAGTCCTTGCACTGCTGATCTGCCAGGGTTCTCCTTATGGTGGCGCAGCAGCCAGAAAAGCTCCTGTCCTTTAGGCTCCCCTGCAGCTGCAGCCGTAGGCAAGCACAGGAGAAGCTCAGCTCCAGCAAGGCAGCCCAGCTCAGGACACACAGGCACAAGTGTGGAGCTGGGAGTGGAGGCTGCTTAAAGCAAGCCTGTGCATCAGGACTTCTTCAGGCCAGGCTGAAGTTGGTTTCATGGGGAGGAGATGGATGAGGCTGCTTCCAATGGTTTCCATGGCAGCCAGCACTGGTTTGCTTGGTCCCAGCTGGGTTCCAGCAGGAAATCTGCCTGACAAGAGCCTGTCTTGCAGGAGAGGGGTTCCTGCAGCCTTTGCTTTCTGACTGATAGGATTGTTCTCATGAAGGAGCAGGCTAGGAGTCATTAAAACCGAAGATCACGGACAGAGACTCTAACTAATTAAAGTTAGATTATGGGATGTTTAATAACACCGGCGGGCGGCACCAGAGCCGTCCCTAAAAGGCATGACCACGCTGTCCAAGGTTCTTTGCCCTCTCTTTATTTCCCAAGATCTTACATACAATACATCTGCACAACCCCAGCACCTCCCATCCCTGCTCTGTATTCAAATGAGGTCATTTGTCCTTCACTCCTGTGCAATTCTTCCCTTGAATTCGGTTGGTGGTTTCGAATTGGGTCAGTGGTCTTAAGGGATGAAGTCAGGAATATCTTCATCAGATCTCTGTGACCCTCTGGCACTATCCAAGGTCCCCAACTTAGTGATTGATTGACATCAAGCCCAGGTGCTAACCATTGTTCTACTGGTTTCAAGATGTTCTTATAACAGTTCACTTCCTCCACTTCCTTCTAGAAAGAAGCTCCTAATGGTAAACAATAGAACAATCAGCTCCAGCTTAAGCATCTCATAATCATTAACCTATGGTCTGCCTATCTAACCTACATCCTGATCTATGGGAATTGCTTCTAACCCTCAGCTGAAATCTGAACTTTTTAAAATCATGCTTCAGCTATGCCCAGGGAGAAGGGGGCTGAATGAGCTGAGTAAGAACTGTAGGAGAGCTAAGCAGATGTCAGCAATCTGTGCTCTGCTTTAAACTGGGAAGCCAAGAGACAAAGGGCGTTTCCAGGCACCAGCGCAGAGAGCTGCTGGATCAGCCTTTGGCAGGGGCTGGAGGGGTCTGGCTGTGCCTTCAGAGGGAGCTGGCACAGTCAACACCTTATGATGACAAAGCTCAGGTTTGGCTGGTCCTGGAGGTCCCCTTCCACCCATGCCCTCACTTGGGATGTTCCCAACCTCTGTGGGTTGAGGAGAATTCATGGAAATGGCCTCAGGGTCAAGGAATGAAGTGCAGGGCCAGCCAGGAGTAGGGAGCCCAAGTTTCTGGTGGGACTCTCAGCCATGTTTTCTGTTTTGTCTGCAGAAGGGAGCTGAAGGAGCCAGCTCAAAAGGTCGAGGAGGAGGCAAAAGCCTTAGAGGAGGAAGACAGGGGGAAGGAGGAAGAGAGGCAGAAGAAGGAAAAGAAGAGTGTCTCTGTTGGGAAGCAAGCTCCAAAACCAGCGAAGGGGAAAACCAAGACCCGGGAGGAGAAAGAAGCCCATGCGAAAGCATCACAGAGGAAGGAAAGCAGAATCCCAGAGAAGAAGGAAAGCAAAATCCCAGAAAAGAAGGAAACCAAATTCCCAGAGAGGAAGGAAACCAAAATCCCAGAGAAGGAAACCAGAGCGCCAGAAAAGAAGGAAACCAAAGCCCTAAAGAAGAAGGAACCCAAAGCTCCCGAGAAGAGCGAAACCAAAGCCCTAAGAAGTGCGAAAGCAAAGCCCTAAAGAAGGGGGGAACTGCAATCCCAGAAGACCCAGCTGAGCTGGAGAACTCTTTACTCTTTATTCACAAAATTCGTTTTACACAGTTTGACAGACCTCGTGTGCAACGTTAGTTAGTTCATAGATTTCTTAGCAGTTCTTCTGTTATTGGTTAATAAATTAGATTTTACTTGTGCATCAAATCTCTCTATTGTATTGTTTACCTGTTCTCTTCACCGAGTCTCATGGGACTAATCCCTTGTTGTTGCAGGTGCATTTTTGCAGTTTTTCACCCTCAGAATAGATTGTTCACAAAGTCTCATTCTCCAAATAGCTTCACATGGGAACTTGTAACTGCTTAGCTGCACTCAGAAGAGATGACAGGCCAGCTATTAATATGGCAGAAGAAGGCCTGATTTCAAAAGGCCTTTCTTTTATCATTATTCTGCCTGTCTATGACATCTCCCCCTTTTCGTTCATTTAAAAAAGGCTCCTATGTTCTGATGTAAAAACAGCTCACTCTTGTGAGGGTATTATCACAGTTGTCACTGGTTATCTATTAGATATGGGATAAGATAGATAAATGACCAATTACAATCAACAAAACTTACCAAATTCTATCAAGTCATTGACACAGGGTTTTGCAGCATGAGAAAACCAAAGAAAAATGTCCAATGTCTCTTAGGGAAATGAAAAGAAATGACCATTGTTTCCAATTAGTTGAGAAGGATGAGAAAGTCTGTGAGCTGGAAATGCTGATCTTTGACATCACTGAATGTCCTCCTGGGCACTGGAACAGGGAATAACTGCAGAAGGTTCGTAGGAGCACTGTACCATGAGGATGCCATGAGGCTTTTGTTGGCAAATTGCCTCTGTCAGTTTCCAGCCACAGCCATGTCTTGGCAGTGCTCCTTCTGCTCCTGCTCTGGCCACAAAGGCTGCAAGGTGATGGGGTTATTTCTCCTTTCACTGGGCCTCATTTTTTCAGAACTGATCAGTATCTGATGGAATGAACAGGTGACTGCTTTGAACTGCTGATGATAAAACACAGGCACATCTTCTCCTGAAGTTAATGAATTAATTAGGCTTCACTGTGATAGAGCCTATTGGGATTTAGATGTGATGATCTTTTTTCCAAATTTCTCATGTAAATATTGCATTATTCAAAATGATTAGTTGTCCAAATTTCTCATGTACATATTGCATTACTTGAATGTTCATAAGGCGTTCATTCCTCTTCTTTTTTGTTTTTTAAGAATGAGATGCATGTCTTTTTTTATAAGTATGATGAAACATCATAGCAAAATAATACATGCAGTGAACAAGAAACTTACAGCAATTAGGAATAATTTGGATCCAACAATCAGGAATATTTCAAATAGCAGAAAAAGCTAACAACATAGGTTTCTTTCACCCACCAGAACCAAAAGAAAGTTTTCTTGGCAGTTCTCTGCTTTTAACCCCCTGTGTTCTCAGAGGCGTATCCATGTCATCAGTGGCCACACCATGTGCCAATATTCAAATCTGGGCACCTATTGGTTTAACTACAGCATCCCAAAAAACTCACTTGCTTTTCAAACCAGGACAGAGGGTCTCTTTCCCTTCTGGCTGGCAAAGAGGTAACAAGGCCGACCCGGCTCCCATCTCAGCCAGGCCGGGCTGGGCGGCTCCTGCCGTGGGGCCGGGCCCATTCCCAGGGACCCCGCCAGGCCCCATTGGCTGCTGGGCAGGGCAGGGGAGGCCGCGGGGCTGAGGCCCGGCCGGGCCATGGCTGCAGTTGTGACCATCTGGGCTCTGCTGAGCCCTGCCCCGCCGCCAGCCCGGGCTGAGCCATGATCCACCGGGCCCCAGGAGCAGCCCCGGGCCGGGCCGGCTCGGCCAAGATTCTGCCACCGTTGGGGTTCAGCCGCAAGCCCCAGGCAGGGGGAGGAGAAGCCATCGGCCCCGGCCATGCTGCTGCTGTGGTCTGGCCTGGCTGCTGAGATCCTGGCCCTCCCCACAGCGCAGCCCATCCTGACACAGCCCCAGCGCAGCTGCTGCAGAAACCTCCATCATAAAACAGCTCCGGCCACAAGCACCGAGCCCGGCTGGGGTCACAGAACCATCTGCAGGCCCCGGGTGAGATATGAACTCTTTCAGTGCTTCCATCCTCCCTCGAGGGAGAGAAAAGGACAAAGTGCAGATACATACATGAGCAGCACAAAGACATGGAGGTCAGTGAAGTGGAAGCTGAGTCCCAGATAGGAGGGATGAGAAGATGTCTTGATCTTGGAGCTGAAATCCTCTTGGAAAGCAATGGAGAAGGATGTAATTGATACATCAGACTCTCTTTTTCCCTATAAGGCATTGAAAAGCATGGGAAGATGACTTGTTCAGCAAAAACCTCCATGCTAAAGTAAGCAAACCTTGAAGTAGCTATGATCCCATGAGAAATTTGAACAGAGAAAGAGAGACTAGTGATGAGACCCTGTGCCTCATGAAGAGAAGAAGACCTCTGTTTGTAGATATGAAGATGATTTCAGAAATAGATGAAGAGAACCTTTGTTCCTAAGCAGCTCATCTTTAAACTAATACCCCATAAACTAACATGCCCATAAACACAGATGTGGCAAAAGATGTGAAAAAATGGGAGGGACTTCACGATTGCAGATTTTCTGGGAGGCTGATGTTCATGGGAATTGAGAGCCATGAGAAATATGTTTTCTTGTAAAGCTTCCATAGCATGGAAGAGAGACTCCTTTCCCTACGTGAATTGAAGAAAAACTATTCTAGAGGTGGCAAAGTGACTGAAAATTTTAGGTTTTGTCTCTTTCATTGTCAGTAAGAAAGAAAAGCTTGCAGGGAGAGGAGAAGTGTTCCAAAAGTTTTTTTTGCATTCATATTACTCTTTCTTCTAGTTACTGGTAATAAACTTTTCTTTATACCCTTTTGAAGTTTTGAGGCTACTTTACCTTTCTCCTAATCCTACCTCACAGCAGGAAATAAGTACGTATAATCTAGTGAGTGTACTGGTATATAGCCAACACTGAACCCATCACAATCATTGCTGTATTCTCCAAGAAATCTCAAATTAGTGAACAAAAACCACTACAGACAGCTTCCTGATGAGCTCCATGAGAGCAGAGGGAAATCAAGGCAGAGCCATGGTTTGTCAGGATTTGCTTGATCCTCATGCGCCTCACTGTGCATTTGGAGCTGAGCCCTTGAACCTTAGGGCCTGAGAGGAGATTGCACAAACCTTTCCAGGAGTCAAAGTCAGAAGAAAACCGCAAAGTGTCTCAAGGCATTCATGGCTCCCACTGAGGTCCATCCCCAACACAGGCTCCTCGTGGACTCCTTGGAGGACAGAATTGAAGGCCAGAATGGCACAAAAACCTCTCAGAGACTCAGCATGGAAAGGAAATTCCAAAGTACCTTAAAAACCTTGAGTATCTCAAAGTATTAATGAGCCCCACTGAGTGTCAGTACAAAGCTCCCAAGGGACTTGTTAAAGTAGATACCTGCGGCCATGATTGCACAAACCTCTCACAGAGTCTGTATCAAAACGGAAACACCAAGTACCTTAAAAGAACTGAAGTACCTTGAAGCATTAATGAGCCCCACTGAGTGTTGTTACTGACAAAGCCTCTCCAGGGACTAATTACAGCAGATAATTGGAGGCCATCATTGCACAAAGCTCTCAGAGACTCCAAGGCAAAAGCCAAACCCAAAGTCCTTTGAAAAACCTGCAATCCCTGCAGGGAGCATTCAGGAGTCCCCATTCCTGAGCAAGGCTCCCCAGGGACTCCTTCCAGCAGATCCTTGAGGCCACTGGGATGTGGGCTAGGGGGGGATGCTGAGGGCAGGACAAGGGGCTGACAGTGCCCAGCCTGGCTGGGGCTGTGCCAGGAGGCCCCAGGGCCTCAGCACAAGGTGTCTCCTCACAGCCCTTGGTGGCACAGACCCTGCTGTTCCCCAGGGCACCACGACTTGGCTTCTCTTTGTCCCCACCTGTCATCACTGCCTCCAGTTCTCTGCTCTGCCTGGGGTCTGGGGACACTTTTTCAGTCGTGTCCCTCAGTGGGACCCATTACAAGTCCAAGAAACTTTGGAGTTGGATTCTGACTTGGAGTTCTGGAGAGGTTTCTTCAGCTCCTTCTCAGGGACTGATGTTCAGGGCCTGAGCACAAAGCCCCAGAGGCTCATTACAGTCCTAGTCCTGTATCTGTGCTGCTGAGCTGAGCTGGGCTCCTGGTACAGATGCAGCTCCTGGTAACCAAGAAGAGCTTCAAAAGCACATTTCTCTTGATGAGCAGCTCTTCTGCCAGCCCAGCAGGGCTGGGGCACTGCCTGCAGCCACCCCGGGCACAGCACAGAGGCACAGAGAGCTTCAATCAGTCACGGCTGGGAAGGTGCTGAGAAGTGCCTGGGGCAGAATCACTGCCAGCCCTTGGCACAGGAGCCTCTGGCTGCAGGACAATGCAGCTGCAGCTCCTGGAGCCATCTCCTGCTGCTGGACCATTCCAATGCCTATAGACTCTGTGAGTACAACTCTGGGTATTTTTGGTGCAGGGGAGGTGAAATGCTCATGAAGCTCTGATGTACTGAGGGGTTCTGATCAGTCACAGAATATTTCCAAGACAAGGATTTTGATAAAAATGAGGAAAATTCCTAAGACTGTATTCAGTTTCCTACTATTGGAGGATGACGGGGAGGGGGTATAAATATTAAAGGATGATTATGAATTTTGACAAGTACCTGAGAAATCTGAACTGTTACTTTTAGTGATCAATAGGTTCACAGGAGATTCCTAATGTACTTTCAGCCACTCCTCTGCCCATGGACAGCACCAGCATCACCTTTGCATGACCCATCAGGCTCAGTCTGAGCTGTCCTTTCTCCAAGCTGCAAACAGAACCTGCCCCATCCAGTGCCCTGCAAACAGGCAGGGTTCTGTAGGACCAAGGAGAGTGCACAGAGATTTTTTGGGGTCTGTGAGTGCTGGCACAGAGAGATCAGGCACAGGGAAACACCTGCAGCAGGGAAATCTGCAGGAAGCAGAGAGAAGATCAGGGAATGAAAGAAAACAAAACCCAGCAATGCTGTGGCAGGGAGAGTTTAGAGATGCCCACAGGATCCCCTCCAGTGCAGCCCCTCCCTCTGAACAAGCCCCCTCCCTCCTGTGCCCCAGCCAAGCCTTTGCCCTCAGGGCCGGGGCTCCAAGGTGTGCAGCCCCTCCTGTGCAGGCAGAGCTGCAGCAGAGCCGTGGGGCAGCTCTGCAGCCCCGGGCCCAGTTCCCTCTGCAGAGCACAGGGCTGGGAGCATCTGCCCGGCCCTGGGGGCTCTGGCAGGGGGCACCGCTGGCTCAGGGTGACGCTGTCCCCAGTGCCCAGCTCTGGGCAATGCTGTCAGTGCAGCCAGGGAAGGAGCTGCATCTCCCTTCATCCAATACCATCATAAGGACACTTGGAAGTGTCCCTGAGATTTCAGTCCAAGCTGGGAGCTTCAATCCAGGGCGCAAACCTGTCCTGGAGTATCTCTGAGATATAAGATTGGTGGGGAAAGGCAGCGGTGTTGTTACACTGAAAATGCTGCTGGGTTGGTGAAATGAGCAAAGAGAGCCCTTGGCCACAAATGTGGAGCTGGGCTGTGGTGGATCCATCTGCTCTCAGCAGTACCTAAGGCATTTTTGGGAATAAACATGGGAAGTTGATCACCCTCCACCTGCTAAAGTTTAAACCCCTGACAAAATCTGAACAGATCAGAATGAAAGAACACCTCCCCTTAGTCTCCACTCATCACTTTGTCTCAGAGAAATCACTCTATTCTCCCGGGGGGCAGCAAAAATGCTGAGGGCTTATGATATCCAAGAATACCAAGACAGACATGGAGGGAGCTTAAAAAGAAAACTGCAGAACACTTGAACACAAAAGGAGGTCTGTGTCACTTACAGGGGACAGCGTATGGGAAATTGCTTTGATTTTGCTTACGGGTGTCTCCTCTATCTCTACACTGTCTTTTTCTCCATGAACAGGTCCACATGCCAAGGATCAGCAAATGTCCAACAGCAGCTCCATCAGGCACTTCCTCCTGCTGGCATTGGCAGACACGCGGCTGCTGCAGCTCCTGCACTTCTGCCTCTTGCTGGGCATCTCCCTGGCTGCCCTCCTGGGCAACGGCCTCATCATCAGCGCCGTAGCCTGCAGCCACCACCTGCACACGCCCATGTTCTTCTTCCTGCTCAACCTGGCCCTCAGCGACCTGGGCTCCATCTGCACCACTGTCCCCAAAGCCATGCACAATTCCCTCTGGGACACCAGGGACATCTCCTACACAGGATGTGCTGCTCAGCTCTTTTTCTTTCTCTTCTTTATCATAGCAGAGTTTTCTCTCCTGACCATCATGTGCTACGACCGCTACGTGTCCATCTGCAAACCCCTGCACTACGGGACCCTCCTGGGCAGCAGAGCTTGTGCCCACATGGCAGCAGCTGCCTGGGCCAGTGCCTTTCTAACTGCTCTCATGCACACGGCCAATACATTTTCCCTGCCCCTGTGCCATGGCAATGCCCTGGGCCAGTTCTTCTGTGAAATCCCCCAGATCCTCAAGCTCTCCTGCTCCAAACCCTACATCAGGGAACTTGGAGTTTCTGTTTTCACTGCCTCCTTAGCTTTTGGTTGTTTTGTGTTCGTTGTTTTCTCCTATGTGCAGATCTTGAGGGCTGTGCTGAGGATCCCCTCTGAGCAGGGACGGCACAAAGCCTTTTCCACCTGTCTCCCTCACCTGGTTGTGGTCTCCCTGTTTATCAGCACTGATATATTTTCCTATCTAAAGCCCCCCTCCATGTCCTCTCCATCCCTGGATCTGACCCTGTCAGTTCTGTACTCGGTAGTGACTCCAGCCCTGAACCCCCTCATCTACAGCCTGAGGAACCAGGAGCTCAAGGCTGCCGTGTGGAGACTGATGGCTGGATGCATTCAGAAAGACTAAATTAGATGACAGTTTTTGCAAATCACTTGTAATAAAAGTCATCTTAGATAGCTCTTGTTGGTTTTCTTGCTGGTGGTTTTTTTTCCCTTGATTGTAGTTTTTCCATATTTTCCAAAAGAAAAGCCACAGTTCATTCCATTTCACATTTTGTGTATCTCAAGAGTTCCTGTGGCCACAGACTGTGTCAAGGAGGGGCTGCAGTCTTGGTGGCTTTAAAGGAACTAAAGGATCTCCCAGCCAAGTTTTCTGCAGAGATGCCTTTTGTTGCCTTCTCTGGAGGTGCAGCACCAATGTCTGTGTGCAGAGCTGGGGGCAGATCAGTGCTGGCCCAGCAGCTGTGCCCAGCAGCAGCAGCCGCACTTGGTGTTGCCAGTGCTGCTGCCGTGGCCCTGCCCCGCTGCCCTGGCGGCCCTGGTGTTGCTGCAGGGCCTGAGTGCTCTTGGGGCCGGGCACAGCCCTGGGGGTGGCACTGCCGGGGCTGCAGCAGGGACAGGCCATGGGCACTGCTGGGGCAGCGCTGACGCCTCAGCCCAGGGCCTGGGGGCTCCAGGCTCCTTGCCCAGGCTCTCTCAAGAACATGGCCAGGCCAATGCTCAGCACAGAAACCCCCGTGAGCAGCCCCAGGCTGGCCGTGGGCAGGCTGGGGGCAAACAGCATGGCTGGGGCTCTGCAAGGGCCCTGGGGGAGATGGGAAGGAGCAGCAGAGCAGGGGCTGATCCATCCCCAGTGCGCTGCACAGCTCAGGGCAGCGTCCCAGAGCGTCCTTATGGAGCTGCCAATGACATCCCCCCTCTGCAGCCCCGGCCTCTCCCCCAGCTCACACAGGTGCCCCATCCTTGCAGGCACAGACACGGCAGCACTGGCTCAGCAGCCCCTGTTTGCATTGCACACAGCAGGGGGAGCACCCCCATGCTCTTGGTGTGGGGACATGAACCTGAGGGAGCACAAATGCCATCAGCCCCATGGGCCAGCAAGGGCTGGGGGACACCGGGGAAACCACTCAGTTTTTTCTTGGCCTCTGCAGTCAGGCAGAGAGTTTGTTCCCATCCGCTGAGAGTTCCCTGTCCCAGTGCAGACGCTGTTGCTCAGAGCCAGGGCTGCCTAGCAGCCACCCCCAAAATGCCTTCAGCATTTCCTTGACTTCACCTTTGCTTTTTTCACTCTTCCTGCTGCAAGTTTCTTCCTATTGCCCAGCCCTGTCCCCTCCCCTGCAAACAGCCCATCCCTGTTTCCCCTTTCCTCTCTGGCCCCACTCCCCATTGCAGTTCCTGACTTGGCCCCATGGGAACGTCCCTTGGGCAGCAGGATCATCCTACAAGTGCTGCAGGAATTGTCTGCAGGCTCCTGCAGTGCCTGGTGCTGCTCCCTTGCCAGAGGCACCCCAGGCCAGGGGGGCACATCTGGGCTGCTGTGTCTGCCTCTGGGGCTCCCTGTTCTGGGCAGTGAGGAGGAGCTGCAGAGGCTCTGCAGGACTGACAGGATGGGCTTTGGGGCTGGCAGGAGAAGCTGAGGGACCTGGGCTGCTGGAGCTCCTGAAGAGGAGGCCCAGGGCTCATCCTGCAACTGCTCCAAGGGTGGTTCCAGAGAATCCCAGAATCAGCAAGGCTGGAACAGGCCATGGAGATCATCAAGTCCAGCCTCTGCCCTGACACCGCCTTGTCTCCCCTGAGCCTCCTCTTCTCCAGGATAAACAACCTCAGCTTCCTCAGCAACTCCTTACAGCACTTGTGCTCCTGACCCCTCCCCAGCCTTGTTGCCCTTCTCTGGACACGCTCCAGCCCCTCCATGTTCTTCCTAAATTGGGGGCTCCAGAACTGCAAACAGCACTTGAGGTGCTGCCCAAGCATTGCTGAGCACAGGGGAAGAATCCCTGCCCTGCTCCTGCTGGCCACACCATTCCTGATCCAGGCCAGGAGCCATTGGCCTTCTTGGCCACCTGGGCACACTGCTGCCTCATGCCCAGCCTGCTGTCCATCAGTCCCTGCAGGTCCCTTTCTGCCTGGCTGCTGTCTGGCCCCTCTCGCACCTTGTGGAGGAAGGGAAGGGAAGGGAAGGGAAGGGAAGGGAAGGGAAGGGAAGGGAAGGGAAGGGAAGGGAAGGGAAGGGTCCAGATCCAATCTTTCCTGAAATGTGGGGTTTGCTGCCACTGCCAGTGCCTTGACCTGAAAATTTCCCTATTCTGGCACAGCTCAAGTGCAGCAATTTGCTGGCACAGAAATCCAAAACCCGGCAACTTCCTGCTACTGGGTCTGGCACCTCCCATATCTTGTGTTTGCTTCCCCAGTACCCAGATTTGGAAATTTCCTGGTGCCCGCACAGCCCAAGTCCAGTGATTTGCTGGCACAGAAATCTAAAGTTTGGAAATTTCAAGGTTCTGACTCCAGCACCATCCAGATCTAGTGTTTGCCTAGACTGCCAGTGCACAGATTTGGAAATTTCCCGATGCCTTCACAGCCCAGGTCTAGCAATTTGGTTTTAGCTAGCTTAGGAAGAGAAGTTCCTCGGACTGTGACTTTCCTTTTTCTTGGAACTGTTTAAACCTGCTCTGGACTGAAAACCCAGACAAACACCTGCAGCTCACACCTGTGGCCCCCCGAGCTCTGGGACGCTGCATTCCAGCACCAGAGGGACTTAGAAGAGACCGAGTGAGCCAACTACAACCCACAACAAGGACTTTCTGAATTTTCCATCTCTTCAGCACTGTCCGAGGTTTTATTTAATATTATTCATTTTTCATGCTTGTGAATACTTTACTTGTTTAATAAACTGAGGTTTTTTTCACTTTTCTCGAGGGAAGTCTTTTCCTGAACTAGTAGGGGTAGGGGCTGCTTGAACTTTCTTTCTAGATGTATTCCTTTTGGAGATTTCCTCCCAAAATTTGCCCTAAGCCAGCACAAACAGTCACAATGAAAACTTCACCAGTGGCATAATTTCCTGGTGGCAAATCTTGTGACAGAAGCTTGACCTTGTTCTCCATGA
Organism: Melozone crissalis; assembly: GCF_028551555.1. Classification (NCBI taxonomy): domain Eukaryota; kingdom Metazoa; phylum Chordata; class Aves; order Passeriformes; family Passerellidae; genus Melozone; species Melozone crissalis. Next base: position 1,912,324 of record NW_026535886.1, read on the forward strand.
GAAATTCTTGGGAAGAGCAGACAGGAGAAGATTCCTGTAAAACTGAAACAGCTTTCCAAAAGTGAAATGAAAATGGAAGAAACAATCCAAGATGTTTTCCTCTATTTATTTCTATGCTCCCCTTTTCCATGCTGCATCCCAGTAATTCCAGATGTACCTCACCTCTAAGATCAGTGACTTAGGGATTTTTAGGCGTTCTAAAATACCATGAGCCACACACAGTTTTCCTTCTCCTGTTTTTACTGGAAAGCAACACTGGACATGTAAGTGCAGTGCTGGGCTCAGGTAGGAATCCTACCCCAAGGGAAGGTGGCCCGACAGTGTTTGACCCTCAGCAAGGACAATGCACAGCAGCAGGCGAGGGGATCGCTGTGCCAGTGCGCAGGAGTCAGGGCTCTGCATCCGGGCTCAGCGCTGGAAGGTTCCCGTGTTTGGACAGACGGAGGGGCTGTCCCCGGGGCGCGCGGGGCTCGAACGTGGGGCTCGTGGGGCGAGCGGGGAACGGACACGGGGACGAACGGCCCCGGTGCCTCAGTTGCAGCGGCGGCAGCGGCGGCAGCAGCGGCAGCAGGAGCAAGAGCGTCGGCAGAAAAAAGACCACAGACCCTAAACACTGCTTCTCATTCTCATTCTCATTCTCATTCTCATTCTCATTCTCATTCTCATTCTCACTCTCATTCTCATTGTTCTCTCTCTCTCCCGCTGTCGGGCACCCTTCTGTCGGGGTCCCTTGCCCGGCGTCCCTCTCCTCTCCCCGCCTCCCTCTCCCCTGCCGGGCCAGGCCATGCCCCCGGCCCGCCCCCGGCCCCGGGCGGGGCTGCCCCGAGCCCGGCCCCGGCCGTCCCGCCGCGGTCTCGCCTCCGCCTGGCTCTGGCCGTACTGGCGGTGGCGCTGCTGGGCGGGCATCAGTGCCTGGTGCGGGGGCGGCATCGCCGCCCTTCGGCTCCGCCTGGCCCGAGACCGGCCCCGGACCCGAGGCAGGGTCCAGTCCCGACCCCGGCCCCGGCTCCTCCCGGGGCCCGCGGAGGACACAGGCGGCGCGGCCGCTCCCGCCGCTTCCGCTGCGGCTTCCCCGGCCCGAGCTCCGCCGCTCGGCAGCGCGGCCGCCAGCCCCGAGCCTCCCGTGCCGCGTTCCCGGGAGCGAACGCCTGGGCATGGCCGGCCCGGGGCGCTTGAGAGGCGCTCGGGGGCCGTTGCTGGCCCCGGGCCGAGCGCTGACCGCCGCGTCCCGCCCGCAGGGCAGACTCAGCAGGCCCTGCAGGAGCAGTACAGGCTGGGTTCGCTGCTGGGGCGCGGCGGCTTCGGCAGCGTCTTCGCGGCCACGCGGCTCTCGGACGGCGCCCCGGTGAGCGGCGGACGAGGGGAGGGGGCGGAGGAGGAGGAGGAGGAGGGCAGAGAATGGGGCTGGGCAGGGAAGGCGGTGAGCTGAGCCCTCTGCTCCCCTTGACTTGCAGGTGGCCATCAAAAGGGTGCCACGGAACCGCGTCCTGCACTGGGGCAAGCTGGTGAGTGAGCAGGGCCAGCGGCAGCAGCCGGACCGTGCCGGGCGGGACTGAGCCGAGGCCCGGCACGGTGGGAGCCGCCAGGGCGCCCCGAGGGAGAGCGGGCGTGGGGCCAGCGCAGGGCGCAGAGCATCCCGGGCTGGCTGAGGGCTTCACGAGCCCCGGCACGGCATCGGCTCCACTGACGGCATTGTGCTCCTCCCGCAGCCCGATGGCACCAGCGCACCCCTGGAGATTGTGCTGCTGGCCAAGGTGTCCACTGGCTTCCCCGGTGTGGTCCAGATGCTGGAGTGGCTTGAGTTCCCCAAGGACATCTTGATGGTGCTGGAGCGGCCAGAGCGGTGTCAGGACCTGCATCGTTTCATTCGGGCACGGCGGTTCCTGCCCGAGGAGGAGGCGCGGGAGCTGTTCCGCCAGGTGCTGGAGGCCGTGCAGCACTGCACCAGCTGCGGGGTCCTGCACCGCGACATCAAACCAGGGAACATCCTGGTTGATCTGGCCACCGGGCAGGCCAAATTGATTGACTTTGGCTGTGGCACCTACCTGCAGGACACAGCCTACACGCACTTTGCAGGTGAGCCCACGCAGGGCTCCTGGGCCCAGCATCTCATGACCCAACATCTCCCAGCCCAAGCTGACTGTGGCAGCAGGGATTCTCTCTTTTGCGGCCCTTCATGTCACTGAGTCTTCAGCGAGTTTCTTTTGAAACTCAGGGCTGAGTGGGTAGCCATCTTCCAGCCCTGCTGGCAGCCTTTGCCCCCCACTCTGCCCAGAACTGGTGCTGGGGCAGCCAGCCCAACAAAAATACCCGTGGGTGGGGGTAGCAGAGAGGGAGAACCAGAACCTGTGCCCAGCCGGTTTGGTGTGCAGGTGAGAAAGGGCTTGGACTGCTCCACTCACCTGGTCTGTTGGGGTTCATAATGGTTTTTGGGGCAATGCAGGCCGGGAGGATGAGAGCATGGTTTTTCCCAGCACTGGGTGGGTTCTTCCTTGTTATGGTCAGGCCTTGCCAGGGCTTCCACTGACCTCTTGAAACACCAGTGGCTTCTTTTCCAACCCCAAGTCTGTACACAAGTCCCAGGTGCTGGTGAGAGGGCAATGCTCACCCTGTGTGCCACTGGGGCAGCCCCCACATGCCTAGGGATGCTGGGGCCAGGCTCTGGGAACAGCCTCATCCCCCTGATGAACTCCATCTGTATTCCATAGGAACACGGTCATACAGCCCCCCGGAATGGACCCACTTTGGCTGGTACTATGGCAAGCCAGCTACCATCTGGTCCCTGGGCATCCTGCTGCACCAGATGGTCTGTGGGGAGCACCCTTTCAGGAGGTGCCAGAACATCAGCTGGGACCATCAGCTCTCGCTGCCAGAACGGCTCTCTCAAGGTGGATCCTCATCTCTGGGCACGGGGGGAATCCCAGTGCTGGGAGACAGCAGCAGGCTCGTGGGCATCCTGCTCTGGCAGCTGCTGAGGAGGTGGCAAATGTCCTGCTCTCCTCCAAAACAGGGAATGGATGGGAAAGTTTAGGCCCAGCTTTGAGCACATCCAGCATGGCCTGTGCATGGGAATGGTGGGGCAAAGCCAATAGGAGCCTTCTCCAACTAAGTGGTGGTTTCTGGTTTCTCTGCCCAGAGTGCCAAGATCTGATCAGGCGGTGTTTATCCATGCTGGACTTGGAAAGGCCCTCATTAGAAGAGCTGTTCTGTCATCCTTGGATGCAGGATATTCATCTTCCCTAGAAGAAGGGAGAGAGCCACAGGCATACTTTGATCCAGGGCCCTGGTAAGTTCCAGCTCCACACGTGCCTTGGTAATGAGAAGCAAAGGAACCCAGCCCTTTTTGTGCTGCCAGTGTCACTGCACCGGGGTCATGGGATGGGAACACGCAGCCCTTGGGCTGAAGCTGAGCTGCTCTGCCCAGCACTGGTGGCCGCCATCCAAGCTGGTTTTGCTTGTCCTGGTTCCCTGACAGCTGGGGCCCTGGGCAGAGCCCTGAGAGCCTGGTCTGCCCCCAGGGAAGGAGAAGGAGCCCCTGGAGAAGCTGTACCGGGTGGGGATGCTGCTGCTGGAGAGAGTGAGGAGGACACCAAGGATGACAAGCTCTTCCTCAGCCTGGCCAGCTGAAGATGATGGACTTTGATTCTGGCACCTTCTTCAAAGCCAGGCTCCACAGTGAATTTGCAGATGAGTCCACATGCAGGGGGATGCTCTCAGATTTGGGCATTGCCCAGTCTGGCTGGGAACCAAAGGTTCCCCCTTTGCTGGGGCAGATGCAACTCATTCTTCAGTGGCTGCCCAGCTGCTTTTGGCAGGGCTGGGGCATGGGCTGGGGTGGGTATGAAATGGGAGTGGGCTCCTGGCCCTCCCAAAAGCCCCCAGCACCCACCGTGCCCCGGGCTGGGGCTGGGGCTGGGGCAGCCAGGCCAACACAAACAAACCCCCATGGTGGGAGCAGAGGTGGGACTCCAGAACCTGAGCACAGCTGCTTTGCTGTGCAGGCAAGGAAGGGCTTGGGCTGCTTCACTGCCCTTGTTTGCTTTGGGGTCACTGTGATTTTTGGCGGCAGTGCAGGGGGGAAGAGAGAAAGTGTGGGCTTCCCTCACCCATGGCTGGGTTTTTCCCTGGCATGTGGGGGTTGGGCCTTCCTCAAGGCCCTGACACAGATAAGAGTTTTTACCGTTTTTCTTGTTTTCCCTTTTTGCATCTAATATCTTTTCAAGAATGTGTTGTTTATTTTTCCAGAGGAAGCATTCAAGGTGGTCCAGTGTGGATGGGGAAGTGCTTGGGAGCAGCTGTGGTGTGGATGGGCCATGCCCTTGGAGAAGGCTGAGGCCGTGGTTTGGGAGCAGCTTTTCTTGCAGCCGTGGTTGGCGTGAGGTGGGTCCCTGTGTGCTTGGCAGGGTGGGATCAGAGCTTTTGGGAGCTGGCAGCGAGCACAGGAGCATCCTGCTCTGGGCAGCTGCTGAGGGCTGGATGTGCCGTGGCTGGCTGCAGGCTGGGCACATGTGCTGCCCTCCTGCTCTGCTGCCAAAGGCAGCAGGGATGGGCAGCTCTGGGCACAGCTCTGGGCACAGCCAGCATGGCCTGGGCACCGCAGGCCTTGGCACAAGGGCACAGGAGCCCTCAGCTGACAAGGGGTTTCTGCTTTCTCTCCTTGCAGCCGGGCTCTGCGGGTGCTGAGGCTGCTCTGGGCTCTGCCAGGGCTCTGCTGGGCTCAGCCCTGGGCCCAGCTGGGCTGGCTCTGCCCTCACATTGCTCTGACAGCTCTGCATCAGACGAGCCCGTTGCGAGCACAGTGCCTGAGCTTTCTGCTTTGGCGGGTGAGTGAGACTCTGCTGCAGGCCCAGAGATTGCAGCTGGGGACACACATCCAACTGGCAAGGACCCAAACTCTCCACAGTCCCAGCTGAACGCCTGGATCTGCACAGGGTGTTTTGTCTGTCCCATTCTTCCTTCTTGATTGGCTGGAATTGTGCAATTGCACTTTCTTCCTCCTCTAGAAGTGCCACAAGTGGGCCAAAGCTGGCGAGTGGGCCGTGTTCCTGAGGCAGTGCAGTCTGGAGCTGGTGGATGGAGAATTGCCCTTCTGCACTTCCAAACCAGAGCAAAAAGCCGTAAGTGGGACTTTGTTTCTCTAAGAAATCCCTGACAGTTTCAAAGGGAATGTGCAGCTCATTCCCAGGCTGAGAAGGAAGGTCATCTTCTGAAGGATTTGGGGTTTGACAGAGTTTCCATTCCCAGTCCTGCTTGGAGCTGGAAGGGCACAAAGCAATTTCTTCTTGCTTCGAGCACAATTTAAAATACAAATTTCGAATGTTTGGAAACAAAGCCCAAAATCTTTTAAAAGGCTGCTGAGGTCAGTAAAATGGATGCATGCCATCAGCACATTTACAATGTAAATACCTGAGTTCTCTTTTTAAAAAGATCATTTACCTCTTAATGCAAAGAATTTAACTTTGCCTTTATGTTTTGTTTTTTCACTAACACCTGGATTTTATTCCTATCTTTTACAATTTACCTATTTTTTTTCCTTTTTCCTTTTTTTTCCTTTAAATAGAAAACATGTCCTATCAAAGGAATGTCCTTTGCTCCTGGTTCCCGTGTGGAGCAGCTCCCTTCCTGCTGGCTGAGCTGGTCAGGCAGAGCCCGGCTTTTCCCCGTTGCTGGGCACAGACTGATGGAGCAGCACTGCTGAACATGGGCACACAGAGGGACCAGCAGCAGCTGCCTTTGGCCACCTGAGGCTCCAAGGCCCAAACTCTGAGCAGCCAGGGCTGGAAGAGACTGGCAGGATCTGATCCCTGACTCTGGGCTGGGGCTGCACAAATGACCCCACAGAAGCAGCACCAGCAGCAGCAGCAGCAGCAGCAGCAGCAGCAGCAGATGGAGCTGACTTTGAGCACAGCCCCTGCCCCTCTTCCCTCCCGTGTGCAGCAGTGTCACAGCAGCCTGAGGCACCTGGGAGCCCCCAGTGCCAGCAGGGACTGGAGATGGCAGCCCTGGGCTCCTGGAGGCTGTGCAGGGAACAGAGCTGGGCACTCCCTGTCCATGGGGAGCTTCCAGATGGAAAAGGCTGCTGTGCCCAGGCAGCTCCAAGGGCACAGAAAGGAGGCTCTGGAGCACTGGATCTGTGCCAGTGCCACAGTCCTGGGCAGCAGCCAGCGAGCACTGGGGAAACAGAGGGCACAGCAAGAGGGACAGAACCAGGCAAGGGCAGAGACTGGAGAGAGCCAGGCCTGGGAGCAGGAACAGCTGCTCCATTGCACTCTTGGAGAAAGCTCTTGGCTGGTTCAAAACGCTGAAAGGCGTGAAGGGCAGAGAGGAGGCCACACCAAACAATGCTCCTGTTTGCACAGCCTCCCCTCTCCATGTCCCAGAAGGAATTGCATGGACTGTGTTCTTCTCTCTGATTTGTCTTGTTCAGCATGAGCAGCTCAGCACCAGGAGCTGAAGGAGCTGAAGCCTCAGGCCACAGGAGCTGGGCAAGAGGGAACTTTTGGAGCCAAGTAATGCTGCTAAAATAGCCCCAGCTCAATGCAATGGATAGAATCATGGAATCACAGAATCCTTTTTGTTGGAAAAGCCCTCTGAGCTCACCCAGTGCAGCCGCTCACCGGGCAGTGCCAAGCCCAGCACTAAAACACGTCCCTGTAGTGCCAAGGCCTGGACACCAGCCCTGAGTGAGGCCTGGACAGCAGGCCCTGAGCCAAAGGTGGCCTCTGGATGAACCTTCCAACCAAACGTTATCTTTGTATCTGCTCCCTAATGAAATGTGCATGATCATTAGCACTGAGATAGATGTAGCCACTCATTAGTGAAACATGTATTGACCTTTGTGTATTCAGAAGCCAGACAAGGCCATGAAATCTGACATCTGGCCTTGTTTGGGGCTGAAGGATCAATGTCACCTCCCTTGGTTCCTCCTTGATCCCTGGCCAGGCTTTGGGAGGGACCCAAGAGGAGGATGAAAGCAGATGTTGCCACACTAGCAGTGCTGTCAGTTTGTTCATTCAGCACTGTCAGAGCTGGGCCCTCTCCCAGCGGGGTTGGAGCCTCACCTGGGGCTGGAGGCACCTGCAGGAATTCCCAGTGCCCAGGAGTGGCTCTGCAGCCCTTGGCTGTGACAGCTTCCCCAGCTGCTGTGTGGGTCTGGGGGATGGTAAAGGCTGAGGGTAAATGCTGCTGGATCTTTGTTAATCACTGCAGGTAGTCTTTGGTGGGGATGGTTGGGTGCGTTGCTGAGCTGCTCCTTTTGTGATTCTTTGCTGCTCTGAACTGCAGGGAATGACACTGATTCCTTCAATTGGAGTCTGTGTCTTTGGTGCTGACCCTGCCCACTGGTAAAACAAAACTGGCACAGTCTGGCCAGATGACAACAAAATGTTACTTGTTCAATATTAATGTGAGGAATCAGTCCCATCAGAAATTCCCAGCTGGGAAGCCCTTCCCTGGAGTTCTCTGGCTCTGGAGTGGGCTGAGGTCAGAGCCCTGTGGGAGCAGTGGGGCAGTCGGGTAAAAGAGGTTGAACCCCTGGATGTCTTCAAATGCATCCAAAAATTGCACATGAAAAAGAAAAAGACCTTGTGGATTTGGGCAGACGAGGGTGAATTTGTTGAGAGTACATAGGAAACAGCACCTTCAGAAGGAACAATGATTGTTGGAATGCTCCCACATGGAGCAACAGAAGAAGGTTTTAATCTTATGCTCAGATGGACTTGAGCAAGTGAAATATCAATATAATAAATAACTATATACAGATTTATAGTATGATAAGACCTTAATATATGTTTATATATTTATATATATGGCTATATCTACATATCTATATCTATATTTCTATATCAATATGTACATATAAAACAATAATAATGTGAAATAGTTCTGACAATGCTAATTTGGTAGCTTTGGCTGCTCAGGGATGTAACACTAAATACCCTACAGAAGAGGACTGGCCATGACCTTAAAGTCAGTGGTCAACTTTGTGAGATTGTATACAATGGAAAAAGGAGGAAGGGAGGAAATTGGTGATTTTTACAGGGTTTGCTGATACTGTGATGCAGAGTGCTTTGTCTGTTGCTGTGAAAAATACTGTGATTTTGCCTGCAGGGTTTTTCATGTACCAGACTATCCACAAGCTGCCGGATTGGTTTCATGGGTGAAGGGGTTGTTAAAAGAGCAGTTGAAAAAATGAGGAGATGGGAACCACGGAGAACCCATCTGCCAGATGTGCTCCATGCCCTTCACAATGGCCCACGGGGGAAATGGAAACCCCCTGGCTGTGCACGGCTGCCCCCAATTTGCAAATCCAACCATTGGCAGTGAGACTTGGGCTGCCTGGGAAATTGTTCTGGCTGTGATGGCCCCTGGCAGGGCCAGCCCAGAGGCTGCAGGGCTGGGCCTTCATGCATTGGAATTAATGAGGATAAATTCAAAGCAAATGAGAGCTATCAGTACTGAAACAGGAATTCAGATTCCTCCAGGACACTTTGCTTTGGTAACTGCTCCCTTGGAGCTTGGCCTTGCAAAGTGTTCCTGTCATGGCAGGAGGAATTGATGCAGAATATCAAGGAGAAATTACAGTAATTGTGTTAAACAATAGTGACCAGGATTGGATTATTCAACCCCATGACAGGGTAGCACGATTATCGATATTGCAGTTTTAAGAACAATTGTGAAAAAAGGAGATCCAGCTCCAGTCACCACCATTTGTGGAGATAAAGGGTTTGGATCCAGCAGCCCTAATAATGGAGCCAGAGTGTGGGTCCAGAGGCCAAATGGCCCTCCCGAGGCAGCTGAAGGAGCAGCTCCTAGGAAAGACAACTCTGAGTCCTGAACCCTGGGCAGGAACAATGGGAATGTGTCCCTGCAGCCAAGGATTCTGTGTGAGAACAAGGACATCTGCCAGGATATTGTTTTACACATCCTGCCAAACCAGATCTCCCTGTTTGCCCCAAGGGACCCTTTGGGAAATGCTCTGATCCATGGGGCTCCCTGTGAAGGCTGCTGTGACACTGAGGGACTTGCACAGGAATTCCATCCAGGAGGCTGGGTGCCCCTCAGGGACTGGGACCCAGCCCCTTCCAGCCAGAGGGGAAAGGGCCCCCCAAGCCTTGTTAGCCACAGACAGCATGGTAAAGCTGAACAGCAAAGGGCCTGGGGGCATTATTCTGGAATTAAAAAGGTGCCAGCTCCATGGGCAACAGAATTCTTGTTCCTAACTCGAATGAGATTGAGAAAAAAGAATGAAGAACGGTGTCACTAAAGTACTGCTGATGTCTGTAAGGTGTACCTTGATAGTCAGCCAGAATCTTTGTCTGCCACAAACACCTCTGGTGTTTCACCAATGGATTGGTCATCAAAATGTAATGATGGCTTATGATGGATTGCTGAGCTTCTTTTGTAATTCATTGCTAATGATGATGTGCTTTGTTGAGCTTATCCTTTTGTAAATCTTTGCATCTGTGGATGATATAAATGACACAATTCCTTCAGTTGGTGTCTGTGTCTTTGGTCGTGACCCTGCCCACTGGTGAAACAGGGCTCCCTCTTGCCTGTGTTCCCTGGAAAGGCAAAAGCCCTCACTCCCAAATTCCCCCCTTCCTCCCTGTTCCCCCCTTCATACCCTGAGCATGATGTGCTCTGGTCTGGGTACCCCGGGGTCAGTTGGGCTCCCCTGTCCTGGCTGTGTCCCTGCCCAGCTCCCCCACAGCCCCAGCCCCTCCCCAGCGTGGCTGGACGAGGGGCAGGACAGGCCTTGGCTGTGCTGCAGCTCAGCAAGAACAAAACCATCTCTGCGTGCTCAGCGCTGTGCTCAGCACCCGGCCCAGCAGTGTCTCAGTGCCAGGGGCTGTGCCCTCAGTCCCTGCCAGGGGTTTCCATGGCAACTGCCAGGCCAGGTGACCCAGGTGTCCCCCCCAGTGCCAGTTGCCATGGCAACAGTGCCCAGCCCCGCCCCTTTCTGTCTGGCTGAGCTGGCCTTTGTCCCTGGCAGTGCGGTCGGCACAGGGCAGGTGGCCATGGCACAGCCCCCAGCAAGGGATCCCCTCTGGCTCTGGGCACTGACACCAGCCCTGAGCAAGGGGTCAGGGCAGCTTTCCATGGCCACCAACATCACAACGGCTCCAGGCATCGGCTGCTACGGCACCAAACCAAGGAACGGGTCCCCGTGGCCATTGCCATGGCACCTGGTGGCACCAATGAGCGTCACTGCAATTGTACCTGGAACAGCCCTGGCACCGCTTTGTCCCAGGGTTGCCATGGCAGCCGAGGACAGCAACAGCTCTGCAGGCAAGGGGCCATGGAACCTGGCTTCAAAAATGGCTCCTTGGGCTGGTTTCCAAGGAAACCTGAACTGATGGGGGTTGCCATGGCACCCAAACCCAGCAGTGGGGGTCATTGCAGTGTCCATGGCAACAGTCCCTTGCAATGGCACCACTGCATGTTGGGATGATGATCCACCCTCACAGCTGGCCCAGGGCAGGTCTGGAGTGCTCCTGGTGGCAGCTTGGGCTTGGCACACACTTTAGGAGGATGTCTGTTTGCAATGGGGAAACTCAGGAGTTTTAGATTGCTTCAAAAATCAAAGAAGGAAAATCCCTCTTTGGCTGTGTGCAGCCACTTCTCCAAGCAAAGCAGGTTCCAGGTGAGTGAGGAGAGACACGATGGGCTTGGGGAATGTGGAGCAAGGTTGTCTACACTGGCTCAGAGCTCAAGGCACAGCTTCTCTGAGCAGGCCAGGGCTCCTTAGGAGAGTCCCTGGATCAATATCAGTCACTGAATGCTGCAATCATCTCTTGTGTAATAGGAACAGCAATAAAAGACACCCTTTAAAATAGGACTACATATTTCCTGGAAGGTCTTGGAACTATTTCTCCATAACTGTCAAAGGAAAACCTCCTAATGAACTACACTGGAGCAGAGGGAAATCAAGGCAGAGCCAGGGTTTGTCAGGACTTGCTTGATCCTCATGAGCCTCACTGTGCATTTGGAGCTGAGCCCTTGAACCTCAGGGCCTGGGAGGAGATTGCACAAACCTTGCCAGGAGTCAAAGGCAGAGGAAACACCCCAAGTGTCTCCAGGCATTCATGGCTCCCACTGAGGTCCCTCTCCAACACAGGCTCCTCATGGACTCCTTGGAGGACAAAATTGGTGGCCAGGATGGCACAAAACCCTCTCAGACAGTGTGGAAAGGAAAACCCAAAGTACCTTCAACACCTTGAGTCTCAAAGCAATAATGAGCCCCATTTCGTGTCAGTACAAAGCTCTCCAGGGACTAATTAACACAGATAATTGGGGCCATGATTTCACAAACCTCTCCCAGAGTCTGTATCCAAAGGGAAACACCAAGTACCTTAAAAGAACTGAAGTACCTTGAAGCATTAATGTGCCCCACTGAGTGGTGTTACTGAGAAAGCCTCTGCAGGGACTAATTACAACACATAATTGGAGGCCATGACTGCACAAAGCTCTCAGAGACGCCAAGGCAAAAGCAAAACCCAAAGTCCTTTGAAACACCTGCAGTCCCTGCAGGGAGCATTCAGGAGCCCCCAGGGCCATTGCTGAGCAAGGCTCCCCAGGGACTCCTTCCAGCAGATCCTTGAGGCCACTGGGATGTGGGCTAGGGGGGGATGCTGAGGGCAGGACAAGGGGCTGACAGTGACCAGCCTGGCTGGGGCTGTGCCAGGAGGCCCCAAGGCCTCAGGACAAGGTGTCTCCTCACAGCCCTTGGTGGCACAGACCCTGCTGTGCTCCAGGGCACCAAGACTTGGCTTCTCTTTGTCCACAGCTGCCATCAGTGCCTGCAGTTCTCTGCTCTGCCTGGGGCCTGGGGACACTTTCTCAGTCATGTCCCTCAGTGGGATCTCTTCAAAGTACAAGAAACTTCAGTGTTTCAATAGAACTGAGTTCTTAAGGGTTCTGTGACATCACAGAGCTGGCCGTGACATCACAGAGCAGGGTGTGAGGCCATAGAGCAGTGTCTGCCATCATAGAGGGTGGCTCTGAGGCATCAGAGAGTGGGTTGTGACATCACCTGGTGGCTGTGTAACATCATAGAGGAGGCTATGACATCACAGACCAGATTGTGACATCACAGGGTGACTTTGTGACATCAGTCTTCTGCGATGTCACAGCACTGCTCTATGAAATCACAGGTTGACATAGAGTTGGCTCTGTGACATCACAGGGTCAGTGTGATATCACAGGGTCAGTGTGACTTTAGAGGGGCTGAGTGACATCACAGGTGGCTGTGTGACATCACGGGGGCTGTGTGACATCACAGGGGCTGTGTGACATCACAGGGGCTGTGTGAGGTCACTGGGGAGGTCACTCTACCCCGGCCCCCCTCACAGCTCTCCCCAGAGCAGTTCAACCCTGCTCATGCACAGCAGGGTCCCCTGTCCCCCCAGGTCCCCCCGCCCCCGGCCCCGCAGCCTCCCCCAGAGGATGTTCCACGAGATCGACCCCAGAGCCTGACACGGGGATGGGGGCCGGGGCCCTGGGGGTGGGACAGGGGGACAGGGACCCCCTGGCAGCATCCCCGTGTCCCCTAGGGCCAGAGCCTGGGCCAGGGCTCCTTCACCCTGTTACGAACGAGGGCTTGAGAGCACTGAAAAGTGCTCTCCAGTAAGGGATCGGCAAAAACCAGATTGAATATTAAGGGACAGCAGCACAAAGTTCCTTGGCAAGAGTCACTTTGCTCTTGACTGGGCACTTCAGGCACACCAAGGAAACAAAGCAACAACAAAACCAAACAGAATCCAGGCAATCAAACCAGAAATGAACCTAGAACTGTCCCTCTGTGTGTGTGTGTGACACAAGGACAGCAAGGGCAAGGATAAAAGGAACATGGCCTGAAAGCTTAACAGAGCTCAAACTTAACAGGACTTTACTAATACATTAACCTTAACTGATACTTTCAACCTCACAGTTTAGCAAAAGAGCAGAGTATAACAGCATGTAACCTAACTTAAACCTATGACTACGCAATTTAACAGAGGAATAACACTTAACAATACTGAACTTAACATATAACTTATACTAAAGGTAACCGCTTAGCAAAAGAAAACCTCTCAGCAGCATTTAACTTCATTTAGGCCTTGTGATTTAACCTTCCCTACAGGCCTGACTGACTCAGCTATCCAAGGCACAACAACCCCTCAGACAGCAGCATTTCTGCCACATTTCCCCAGCACAGGCACTCCTGTGTGCACACAGACACCAAGAGTCAGTGCAAGGCACCTGTGAGAAATTCCCCTGAGGGCAGGAAATGCTCACTGTGGATCCTTTGGCACCTCCCCAGTGGGTGAAGGGTTGAGCCTGGAGGAGTGGGGGGATCGGCCCAGGCTCCATTATTGTTTGAGATCCCCGAGTGCAGCAAACGGGAGAGTTCCCGGCTGGGAGAGGCCCCACTCAGAGGGAGTCGCTGGCTCAGGAGAGCTCCAAGGGCTCCTTTTGTAGCACTGTTTGTAGGGCCCCAAGAGAGGGGCTTCAGTCCCAGCAATGGTTCATCCTGGCCACACTTGGCATCAACAGCTTTCTTTGGCAGTGTGAGAACAGGGATGTTGTGTCGCTGAGGGAACAAAAACAGCTCCCAGGGCTGCTCCTACAGGAACCAGGAGCTGGCTGGGCAGCAGCAGTGCCTGGAGCAGAGAGTGTTTGTGATGAGCTGCAGAGGAGCTGAGCCCAGGGGCTGTTGGCCAAGGCCCAGGCCCAAGGAGCATTTCTCAGCTGGCAGGGCGGCCTGAGAAGGGGAGGGGGGAATGCAGCAGTACAGGGCCCATGGAACCAAGGGACAACTGTGACACTGTGGGGCCTTGTGAGACCAAGGGACCACTGTGACACTGTGGGACCTCATGCAATCATGGAGACCACTGTGACATTGCTGAGCCTCATGGAACCAAGGGGACTGTCCTGACACTGTGTGGCTCCATGAAATGTAGGGATCATTGTGACACTGAGAGGCGCCATCAAACCAAGGGTGCATTGTGACACTGCCAGGAGTCCTCAAACTGTGGAGACCATTATGACACTTTGGGGAGTCATGGAACCAAGGGGCCATTGTGACACTGCAAGACTCCATGGAGCCAAGGGTCCAAACTGTGACATTGCAGGGCCTCATCGAACTGTGGAGAGACCATTAGGACACTTCACAGCCTCATGGAATGAAGGAGACCATTGTGACACTGAGGGGCACCATGGAATCATGGAGACCATTGTGACATTACGAGGCCCCATGGAATAACCAAAGCATTATGTCACTGTGAGGCCTCATGGAACCAGTGAGACCACTGGGACCCTGGAGGTCCCCACAGAAACCAAGAGGACCATTGTGATACTGTAAGGCCTCGTGAAACCAAGAGGCCTTTGTGACATTGCAGGGCTGCCTGGAACCAAAGGTCCAGTGTGACATTGCAGGCCCTCATGTCATCAATGGTCCATTGTGACACTGTGGAGCCAAAGGAGACCATTGTGGCACGGCAAACCCTCAGGGTCCTAAGGTCCATTGTGACATTGCAGACCTCGTGGAACAGAGGAGTCACGTGACATTGTGGGGCCTGGGGAACCATGGAGACCACTGTGACACTGCAAGGCCTCATGGAATCAGTGGGACCATTGTGAGACTTCAGGGCCTTGTGGAGCCGAGGGGACATTGTGACACTGCTGGACCCCATGGAAACAAGACACCAATATGTCACTGATATTTTTTCATAAAAATCCTTTCTTTGGGATTTTTCCTCTTCTGGGAAGCTGAGGCCCCAGAAGAAGAATGTAAACAATTGTTATCTGCTGCTGTGGAATGTAGCAGGTGCACCTATGATTGGCCCATTATCCATGTTTACAATTAAGGGCCAATCAGGACCAAGCTCTCTGGGACAGGTTCACAGAGAGCTCTCTTGTTTATTGCTATTCCTATTCTTTTCTTAGCTTAGCAGCTTCTGAAGTTTTCTCTCTATTCCTTTTAGTATAGTCATAATGTATTATATATAATGAATTAATAAATCCAGCCTTCTGATCATGAAGCCAAGATTCTCATCTATCTCTTTACCCCTGAGGAACCCTTGCAAAGCCATGTAACACCATTATGGCACTGTGGGGCCTTATGGATCCAAGGCACCATTGTGACACTATGGGGCCCCACAAAACCAAGGGAAGATGGAACAGGTCTTGCTGGTTTGGCCTCCCAGGGGCCACCTGACTGGTCCAGCTGACCTTGGAACATTAAGACTCTCTTGTCATCTGCTTCTGAAACACTGGTCCTCTGTGCTTTCCTTCCCAATGGAAAAGAACTGTTCTTTTCCGCCAGGCACCCATGGCCAGAATTGGGATTTCACCTCCAAATTTCCCTATATCCAGAGATTGTTCCAGTAGGAATATTGCCAGGACAAGTCTAGTTGCCAGTGGTTTCATGAGGGTCACTTCCCATCTGTCCCCAAAATACTGGGGAAGGCTCCATGCTTTCCTTCCTGTGGAAAGAACTGTCCTGCTTTTCCAGGTGCCCATGGCCAAGACTGGCCTTCCACCTCCAAAATTCCTTCAGTTCAAAAATGCTCCCAGACAAAATCTGCCCTTATTGACAAGTCTGCCAGGCCTTGGCCTTGTGAGGCTCTCAGCTGCCTTCCAAACACTGGAGCCCTGTGTTTTCCTTCCTGTGGAATAGAACTGTCCTTCTCCTCCAGGCACCCATGGACAGAATTGGGATTTCACCTCCAACATTCCCTGTTGTGAGAGACTGGAGGAGATTGTTGGCTCAAAACATTTTTGCACAGGGGAGGAAGGGGCAGGTCCAGCCTTGCCCTGCCCTGGAACTCCAATGCTGCTGTGCCCTGGAACCCCAATCCCCCCAGAGCCTCTATGCCAGCCCAGCAGTGTCTGCCAGTCCCTGGCACAGCACAGGCAATGCTCCACAGCCACCTCCACAGCCCCCAGCCCAGCTCCTGAGGGACCAAATGAGCCCAAGTCCCACCTGGGGGAAGGGCCCAGGGAAACCAAGCTGACCACAAGGCAAGCACACATCTTGACCCTACCTCCACTTGGAATTTCCATCTGAACACTCCTGGAATCCAGGACTTGGTAGCTGTGTGGGTGCTTCTGTACATGTTTTTTGTTTTTCTCTTTCTGTGTATATTTCTTCCATTTCTCTTCTCTTGCAAATCTTGAGTAACTTAAAACTGCACAGGCTTAGAGTTTGTGAAGGTGAGTGGTCCAATTTAAAGCTTTGATAAGTGGGGTTTTTTATTTCATTGAATGTCATATTAAACCATTTGCCAAGTTTCCATAATTTTCTAATATAACTAGTAAAAGCTGTCTTGTTCTTTCGAGCTCCTGATGATCTCTTGTCAGAATTTCTGCACTGCGTCCAACTCAGAGGAAACAAACAATTGTAATTTCTTTTAAATCTCTCATTGAGAAAGTTTTTTAGTGGATGGGAGTCAGGGCTTGTCTGTCCTGCTGGGCACAGCCCAGGCAGGGCTTTCCCAGCCACATTCCACACTCCATTTCCCAGCTGGAGCCCCTGGTGCCTCTGAGTTGTGCTGCCCCAGCCCCAGGGACGCTCTCCTTGTCTGCCCATTCCCCCACGGTCTCTGGGCAGGGATGGCCTCAGTGGGGGCTGCTGACATCCTCAGCAACTTGGAGGCTGCTGCTGAATTTTCCTGTTCCAGAAGCTTGTTCAGCCTTGAGCTCTTCAGTGCAGGAATTCAGTGTCCCAGGGCTCATTGACATTGAGAACACCTTAACAAGCCAAGCCTCAGGGAATAATTTGATTTCAGTTTTCAAATCATCTGTGGTTAACTTGACCGATTTCAGTAGTGTGTTCAAACGGAATATATTCTATTTACAAAGATAATGAGAAAACTTTTTTTAGGTCCTTCTTCAGTTTTTTCCTGTTCATAAATCAGTCTGTGCAGTCTCCAATTGACATTGAATCCAAGTACCTCCTCATGCAATTTGAATAAAGATGAAAATCAAGACCCTTCATGGCTGACAATCAATCAGACTCTGTCACTACCCCCACCCCACCATTTCCCCCATCCAAGCCCTGGCACTCAGAGCAGCCTTGTGCAAATCTGAGCTCCCTCCAGCCCAGGCTGCACCTGCAGCTTTCAGCTCCTT
This sequence comes from Melozone crissalis, assembly GCF_028551555.1. Classification (NCBI taxonomy): domain Eukaryota; kingdom Metazoa; phylum Chordata; class Aves; order Passeriformes; family Passerellidae; genus Melozone; species Melozone crissalis. The sequence goes on from NW_026535886.1 coordinate 1,929,439, forward strand.
GGCTCCAACTCCCACCTGCTTTTCTCGGAGAAGGAGCTGCCTGAGACACAGAGGGATGTTCATTTCTTGTCAGCCAACAAAGCCAAGGGAAGGCACAGCTCCATCAAATGCAAAAGTCATTCCTCTGCTGGATATTGAATCCACTTTCCACAGCAGACAGTCTCAGAGCAATGGAAAACACCTTCTGTGCACAGCACAGATCTCAACAGATCCTCCCGTGCAAACCCTCCATACTCTGATTCTGCCCAGATTTGCTCTTTGCACACAGCAGTCATACACTGAAGTCAGGAGCTCCCTCCATGACCAGAGGGAGGAACATAGGGAAAGGGGATGAAGAGCTCTCCTGTGCAGAGCCAAGGTCCAAGTGCAGCCCCTGCAGTGGGAACCACAACTCATCAGGTTTGTGTCCTTTGTGGTCAGGGACTGGTGGCATCCAGAGGCACAGAAAGGTTTCTTGCCAACAAACACAAGTTGAACATTTGAACAGGTTAAGAACCATCACAGCTCTTCCCTCAGCTCTCTGGGATGTCCCAGAAGCATCTGACATACCCCCAATCCCCAAGGGATTTCTGTACAGGAAGAATTCTAAAAAAAGGACATAAGAAAACACAATACTGTGATAAATATAAACAGAAATGAGATGATGTTTAATTATATATTTATTTGAACTTCAGAAATATTGGGCAAATTCTTGCAGATCAAAGTATGAAATCAGTCCTTTGAGAGGTACTTCAATGACCAGAGAGGACCTAGAGGAGTAAATCTGGGGGCAGCAGGAAGTACATAGATCCACCTGCTTTAAAAGAAGAGATGTCCTTAGACATGGCCATTTAACCAGGAGGGCTGGAAACACCTGATGGAAAAGAAAGATTAAATCATAGAATGAATATTGCGGACACAAGCAGAGGGGAAGATCAGTATTTTTTCTCCTTCTGCCATCAATATGCTTCCAGGAAATCCCTGTTTTTGATGGGAAAACTTTGCTATAACTTCAAAGTACTCAGATTACCCAGATAATAAAGATTTGTTTGTATATTAGAAACTAACAAGTATTTAAACCTGTGCCCCTATCCAGGCAGACATCAGTTGTGTGCCCATGAACAGGCAGTGCCACTTGTGCCCTGAGGTGCCCAGCTGGGATTGGATCTCTCTGAGAGCACCTGAGAGAGAGTAGGGCACCTTGCAAGCTGCAGGTCCCTGACAGCCCCACAGGGCTCCTGGCCCATCAACATCTGCTCTGCTCCAGTCTGAAACAGGGCCCAGCATGGTGCCAGGATCATCAGAGAGCTGAGGTGTGTGCTGGAATTCAATGCCCTCCCCATCCCTCAGCAGCCCTGCATTTCCCTCCTGCAGCCTTGGTCTCCAGCACAGCCATGGAGGCTCTTTGGGCTCTGCACTGTTCCTGCAGCCCCAAGGGCAGCTGAGCTCTGCCTTTGGCACAGTCAGGCCTGGCCAGCGCAGGCCATGCTCAGCAATTGCTTGTGTGTGCCTGGCCTTGCTGTCAGCCCTGGCAGCGGCTGCGTGGCCCCTTTGTGGCCCTGTGCCGGCCCAGCCATGGTGGCCCAGCCCCTGTGCAGGCCCAGCCCAGGCCAGGAGCATTGCGACTGGGAACGGCCCCTGTGCCGTGGTGCCCACAGCAGCCTTGGGGCTCTGTGCCCCATGGCCTCCCTGCTGGGCAGCCTCTGCCAGCTCCTGCAGAGCCCCTGGCACCTGTGAGGCTGCACAGAGAGCCCTGCCCCGGGCTCTGCCGGCCTCTGGGCCAGCAGAGAGGCAGCCAGGGCTGGCCATGGCTGTGAATAGGCCCTGAGCCCCGCAGGAGGATGGAGCTGGGCCACAGCCAAACTCAGCCCAGGCCAAAGCTGGCCTCAGCAGCCAGGGCTGCCAACACACGGGCACAGAGGCTGGCACTGACAAATGTCCTGGGCCCCCTCCCTGCTCTGTCCATGCCACCAAGGGCACAGAGCAGCCTCCTCTCTGGGCCACTTGCCTGTTTTCAATGCCTTGCACAGGCGCTGGCCCTTCCCCACAAGGCCTGGCCAGAGTCCTGTCCCTGCATGCTCAGCCAGGCTGAGATGGACACTGATGGTTTCTGGGCCAGGCTGTCTGAGCCCAGCCCAGCTCCCTGCAAGCTCTGCCAGCTGCCCTGAGCTCTGGGCAGCACCAAGGGCCTCTCCCCAGCCCAGCCCAGCCGGCTCTGGCCCCACAGCTCTGCTCAAGCCAGGCTGCTCTGGGCACTGCCCCACGGCCTCAGCCCCTGGCAAGGGCACAGCAGCAGCTGCAGCTGCCACAGGACTCAGCCCCAGCCATGGGGGGAAGGTGCTTGGCCAAGGCCAAAGGAGGCTCCCTGGCTTCCCTGCTCCCCTTGGGCTGAGGTGCTGAGAGCTCTGCAGCCCCTGCTGCCATCCCATCTGCCCAGGGCAGCACAAGAGCCCCAGCCTTGGGGCCCTCAAGAGTTGCTCCTGCTCCAGGCCCAGGGCCCATGCCAAAGCTGGGGCAGCCACAAAGCTGTGCCCATTTCTGTTCATTGTTGCTCTGATGGGGATGGATCTGCTGGCACTTGGAGGTTGCTGATGAATTTTACTACTCCAGAGGCCTCTTCTTTCTTGAGCTCTTCAGTTCAGGAATTCACTGGAAAAGGCTGTTAAACATTTCTTCAAATCACCCAAACAAGACAAGCCCTTGGGAATAATATAAGTTTTCAGTTCTTCTGTGATTAATTACACACATTTCAGAAATGTATTCAAAGTGAATATACTGTACTGAAAAAAATGCAGAGAGAACTGTTTTGTCCTATTTTTTTCCTGTTTATAGATTGATATCAGCAATGCAGTGTCCAGTTGATATTGACCCCCAGCAGCTCCTAATGCAGCATGAATACGTATGAAAATCAAGACCCTTTATGGCTGACAATCAATCAATCAATCACAATTTCTCCCCACCATTTCCCTTATCCAACCCCTGGCACTCCTATGGATCAGGAATTGTGTGCCCAGCAGGAGCAGGGCAGTGATTCTTCCCCTGTGCTCAGTACTGGTTGGGCAGCACACTGTTAGGTCACAGGAACTGGCTGCCCAGGGCAGTGGGTGAGTCACTGTCCCTGGAAATGTTTATGGAAAGACTGGATGTGGCACTCAGTGCATGGTCTGGGTGACAAGGTGGTGTTGGGTTCCAGGTTGGACCTGATGCTCTCCAAGGTCTTTTCCAGCCTGGTTGATTCTCTGATGATTGTGACACTGCAGGGCCCTGGGGAAGCAAGGGGCCATTGTGACACTGCGGGGCCTGGTGACACTAAGAGAACCATGGTGACATTGTGTACGACATGGCAGCACAGAGCCAAGAGGCCATTGTGACACTGTGGGACTGAATGGAAGCAAGGGGTCCATTGTAACAGTCTGGGTCCTGGTGGAACCACAGAGGTCACTGTGACACTGCAGGACCTTGTGGAACCAAGGGGCCATTGTGCCATTGCAGAACCAAGGAGACCGTTGGGAGAGCATGGGCACAATGGAATCAAGGGGCCATTGCTCCATTGCAAGGACTCTGGGAACTGAGGGAACAATTGTGACCCTGTGGTGCCCCATGGAACCAAGGGTCCCTGGTGACACTGCAGGATCTTGTGTCACCAGGGCTCCATTGTGACACTGCAGCACCAAGGAATTCATGGTGGCCCTCTGAGGCCACAGGGAACCAAGAGGCCACTGTGACCCTGCAGGGCCTTGTGGAACCATGCAGGGCATTGTGACAGAGCAGGACCTGGTGTCATGATGGGGCCATTGTGACACTGCAGGGCCCCATGGAACCAAGGGGACAGTGCTGCTCCTCAGTGTCACATATTTTATGTGGACATATTTTATGAAAAATCCTTTTGCTAGGTATTTTTCTCCTGAGAAGCAGAGACGCCTCAGAAATGAAATGTAAGCAATAATTATCTGCTGCTTTGGAATGCAAAGGGGGACCTTGATTGGTCTCATGTGGTGGTTTTTAATGTCCAATCACAGTTTGGCTTTCTCGGACTCTCTGGTCAGTCACAAGATTTTATTATCATTCCATTCTTTTCTATTGCTTGCTAGCCTTCTGATGAAATCCCTTCTTCTATTCTTTTACGATAGTTTTAGTATATAATTTTATTTTAATATATATAATATATATCATAAATTTATAAATCAGCTTTCTGAAACATGGATTCAAGTTTCTTGTCTCTTCCTTTGTTCTGTGACCCCTGTGAAAACCACCACACCTCAGGTACTCCTGGAATAAAGGAAACATGTTTGACAAGGTGGTGGCCCTTGGGACCAAGAGACCATTGTGACACTGTGGAACCAAGGAGAGCATTGCTGCACTGCCAGACCTCATGGAACCAAGAATACACTGTGACACGGAAGGCCTTGGGGGCCAAGGATCCATTGTGACACTGCAGGGCGCAAGGATCCAAGTGAATTTGTGACATCAAGGGGTCCCTTGAAACCAAAGGGACATTGTGACACTGGGTGGCCTCATGGAATCATGGAGAGCATTGGGACACTCGGGGGCCTCATGGAACTCTGGTGACACCAAGTTGTCTGGGAATGTTGATCTGCTGCAGGGTAGGAGGGCTCTGCACAGGGCCCTGGACAGGCTGGATCCAGGGCCCAGATCCAAGAAGGTGACGTTTCACAAGTCCAAGTACCGGGTCCTGCACTTTGGCCACAACAACCCCTGCAGCACTACAAGCTGGGGACAGAGTGGCTGGAGAGCAGCCAGGCAGAAAGGGACCTGCAGGGACTGATGGAGAGCTGGCTGGGCATGAGGCAGCAGTGTGCCCAAGTGGCCAAGAAGGCCAATGGCTCCTGGCCTGGCTCAGGAATGGTGTGGCCAGCAGGAGCAGGGCAGGGATTCTTCCCCTGTGCTCAGCACTGTTTGGGCAGAACCTCAAGTGCTGTTTGCAGTTCTGGGTCCCCCATATTTAGGAAGAACATGGAGGGGCTGGAGCATGTCCAGAGAAGGGTAGCAAGGCTGGGGAGGGAGCACAAGTCCTGTGAGGAGCAGCTGAGGTAGCTGGGGTTGTTTATCCTGGAGAAGTGGAGGCTCAGGGCAGACAAGGCGGTGTCAGGGCACAGGGTGGTTTTCATGTTCTCCATGGCCTGTTCCAGCCTTGCTGATTCTGGGATTCTCTGGAACCACCCTTGGAGCAGTTGCAGGATGAGCCCTGGGCCTCCTCTTCAGGAGCTCCAGCAGCCCAGGTCCCTCAGCTTCTCCTGCCAGCCCCAAAGCCCATCCTGTCAGTCCTGCAGAGCCTCTGCAGCTCCTCCTCCACTGCCCAGAACAGGGAGCCCCAGAGCCAGACACAGCAGCCCAGATGTGCCTCTCTGGCCTGGGGTGCCTCTGGCAAGGGAGCAGCACCAGGCACTGCAGGAGCCTGCAGACAATTCCTGCAGCACTTGTAGGATGATCCTGCTGCCCAAGGGACGTTCCCATGGGGCCAAGTCAGGAACTGCAATGGGGAGTGGGGCCAGAGAGAAAAGGGGAAAAAGGGATGGGCTGTTTGCAGGGGAGGGAAGAGGGGTGGGCAATAGGAAGAAATTTGCAGCAGGAAGAGGAAAGAAAGCAAAGGTGAAGCCAAGGAAATGCTCAGGGCAGTTTGGGGGTGGCTGCCAGGCAGCCCTGGCTCTGAGCAACAGCGTCTGCACTGGGACAGGAAACTCCCAGCTGATGGGAACAAACTTTCTGGCTGACTGCAGAGGCCAGGACAAAGCTGAGTGGTTTCCCTGGTGTCCCCCAGCCCTTGCTGGCCCCAGGGGCTGATGGCATTTGTGCTCCCTCAGGGTCCTGTCCCCACAGCATCAGCATGGGGGTGCTCCCCCTGCTGTGTGCAATGCAAAGAGGGGCTGCTGAGCCAGTGCTGCCGTGTCTGTGCCTGCAAGGATGGGGCACCTGTGTGAGCTGGGGGAGAGGCCAGGGCTGCAGAGGGGGGATGTTGTTGGCAGCTGCATGAGGATGCTCTGGGACGCTGCCCTGGGCTGTGCAGCGCACTGGGGATGGATCAGCCCCTGCTCTGCTGCTCCTTCCCATCTGCCCCAGGGCCCTTGCAGAGCCCCAGCCATGCTGTTTGCCCCCAGCCTGCCCACGGCCAGCCGGGGGCTGCTCACGGGGGTTTCTGTGCAGAGCATTGGCCTGGCCGTGTTCTTGAGAGAGCCTGGGCAAGGAGCCTGGAGCCCCCAGGCCCTGGGCTGAGGCGTCAGCGCTGCCCCAGCAGTGCCCATGGCCTGTCCCTGCTGCAGCCCCGGCACTGCCACACCCAGGGCTGTGCCTGACCCCGAGAGCACTCAGGCCCTGCAGCAACATCAGGGCAACACCAAGTGCTGCTGGTGCTGGGCACAGCTGCTGGGCCAGCACTGATCTGCCCCCAGCTCTGCACACAGACATTGCTGCTGCACCTCCAGACAAGGCAACAGAAGGGGAATCTGTAGTTAAAACTTTGCTGGGAGAGCCTTTAGTTCATTTACAGCCACTAAAAGCACAGCTCCTCCTTGACAAGTCTGGGGCCACAGGACAATTTAAGAGAAAGAAAATGAGAAATGGAATAAAGAAAAGCCTAGATTTCGAGACAATAATACAAACTAAAACAGAGGGGAAAAAACCCCAAATCAACAGAACTATCCAAGATGACTTTTATTATAGATTATTTGCAGAAACTGGCCAGCCGTTTAATGTTTCTGAAACCATCCAGTTGTCAGTCTCCACACTGTAGCCTTGAGCTCCTGGTTCCTCAGGCTGTAGATGAGGGGGTTCAAAACTGGAGGAACCACCAAGTACAGAACTGAAACCACCAGATCCAGGGATGGGGAGGACATGGAGGGGGGCTTCAAGTAGGCAAAAAAGCCAGTGCTGATGAACAGGGAGACCACAGCCAGGTGAGGGAGGCAGGTGGAAAAGGCTTTGTGCCGTCCCTGCTCAGAGGGGATCCTCAGCACAGCCCTGAAGATCTGCACATAGGAGAAAGCAATGAAAACAAAACAACCAAAAGCTATAGAGATAGAGAAAAGAGAAACCTCAATTTCCCTGAGGTAGGATTTGGAGAAGGAGAGCTTGAGGATCTGAGGCATTTCACAGAAGAACTGGCCCAGGGCACTGCCATGGCACAGGGGCAGGGAAAATGTATTGGCCGTGTGCATGACAGCACTGAGAAAGGCACTGGCCCAGGCAGCTGCTGCCATGTGGGCACAAGCTCTGCTGCCCAGGAGGGTCCTGTAGTGCAGGGGTTTGCAGATGGACACGTAGCGGTCGTAGCACCTGATGGTCAGGAGGAAATACTGTGCTGAGAGGAAGAACATTATGAAAAAGAGCTGTGCAGCACATCCTGAGTAGGAGATGGTGCTGGTGTTCCAGAGGGAATTGTGCATGGCTTTGGGGACAGTGGTGCAGATGGAGCCCAGGTCGCTGAGGGCCAGGTTGAGCAGGAAGAAGAACATGGGCGTGTGCAGGTGGTGGCTGCAGGCTACGGCGCTGATGATGAGGCCGTTGCCCAGGAGGGCAGCCAGGGAGATGCCCAGCAAGAGGCAGAAGTGCAGGAGCTGCAGCTGCCGCGTGTCTGCCAATGCCAGCAGGAGGAAGTGCCTGATGGAGCTGCTGTTGGACATTTTTTCACTCTGGCCATGGTGGACTGTTGAAAGAAGACATTGACAAGCGCTTTGAGTCAATCCTATGAGGTTATTTTAGGAATTCCCTCAAAACTACTTTTCTATCTGTGGGGGAATTTCACTAAGCTTTTTTTATTTTTGATTGGGTTTATGCTTTTGAGTCCCTTCCTCATCTTCAGCATTGCTCTCAGCCTGAACCCCAGGGAAGCCCAAAAGGGAAAACAGGGCTCCCTGTGCCCCAGAACAGTCAGACCTGCTGTTCCCACAAAGGTGCCCTATGCCTATTACATCTCCTCTTATTTCAGGGTGATGAAATTTTAAACATGTTTAAAAACAAAAGTGGAGTTTCTAAAGACTCCAGTTTAAAAGTCAATTTCTCTAAGCCCGTCTCTCTTTCCCAGTGCACCTGAACAGAAAGGGATACCAAGGATGGGTCTGGCTCTCTGCTGCCTGTAACTTTGCCTACTAGGAACTGTTCCTCTCTATCCAAGCCTTGTCCCTGCCAGTGCTGCCAGAGCCCAGCCAAGCCCTGGGGGCTCAGCTGTGCCCTGCAGACACCTCCCAGCACAGGGCACTTCCCAGGGGCATCTCCATGGCAGCAGGGCCTTAAGGGCAGGCCAGACAGAGATGCTGCAATCCAAGGTGCTGCTGCTGCTCTCTGTAGGGAGAGGAGGCTAAGGAGGCTTTCTGAGGGAGATCTGGGGCCCATCTGCTGATGCCCAGGCTGACAGTGCAGGAGTCTCAGTGACACAGCCAAAGCTGACAGCCCCTTTCCCTTCCCTTCAGGAGAAAGCTGAGAGCAGCCCTGGCCATGCAGCACCATCTCCAGAGCAGGAGAAATCTGCTCTGATGGGGGTGGCTCCTTCCACCTCCAACTTCTCCCCAGCAGCATCCATTGGCAGCTGCCAGGCAGGCTGAGAGCTGCCCCTGGCAGGTGGCACATGCCCTGGGCTGGCCAAGAGCCCTGAGGGCTGCAGGAGCTGCTCTGCAGGACAACCCTGGCTGCACATGCAGTGCATGTTCATGTCCCAGTCATGCTGTGCTATGGCTGCTTTTCAAGTCTGCTTTGAGCCAAATAAATAGGAGCGATAATATCAGGAAGGGGAAATTCTGAGCTGGCCCTGTTGTGCCTTCTCCTCCTGCTGCCTTTGCTGATCCAAGTCTTGGCCAGCCCCCTGGCCTGTTGGCTCAAGATGCTGATCCCCTGGAAAACCTTTTTGTTCCAATGGGCTTCCAACACAGCCAGAGCTCTGAGCCACGTCCTGGCAGGGCCATGTGCAGGCAGGACCTGGGGGCTGCAGCTGTTTGTTCCATCCCTTACCTGCTTGACTACCTGAGCAGAGTTAAGGACAGTGCAAATCTGGAGAAGATCTGGGTATTTCTGAGAGCTGAAAAGTTCTGGATGTGTCCCAGGCATGTCTGGAATCACTCTGTCTCCAGTGGTTTCCTCCTGTGTTAAACACTTGTCTACAGTCAAGGCCAAACTCCCTCTTCCAGACTGAGCTGTGCCAGGAGTTACTGACCTCCTGTGCCAGGCTCTGGAGCTGCTCTCATCATGCCCAGATTTCCCTCTGGGAATGTTTGCCTGGCTTGAAACCACTGGCCTGAGCCAGCCTGGCTGAAGAGACCTGGGAGGTGGCCACAGACCCATTTGGTGAGCAGCAGACCATTGCCTCTTCCCAGGCTCAGCATCCAGCAGAGGATCTGACACCAGCCCCAGGCACACATGCACAGAGCAGATCGTGTCCCTGCAGCCCAGCGAGCTGTGATACCTCTGGGAATTTACTGGAAATCCCTACCACCTCTCTAAGGCTCTCAGGAACAACCATGAGGGAAGGAAATAAAAAACAAGCCCTCAGAAAAACACAAAATGCTGTGTGAAGTACCTGAAATGCCCCCAACAGTTTAACTAGAGCATGGAGTAAGCTGAGAAAATGTATGAACAAATGAATTAAACAAGTGAGCACACAGCAGACAAGTTGGCATGTAGGTGTCTACTGAGAAAGCTTAAGCACAGCAAGGGGAGAAAAAGCAAACTCAAACCAAGGCATAATATCCCTCACATTTTGGAGCAGAGCTCTCACACCATGTATCATCCAAACCACTCCAAATTACCATCTGCCAGAATGTCCTTCAAAGAAAAAAGGTCCACAAGTTTGCAAAGCAGCAGTTTAATGTTGTCCTATCAGATGAGAGGCTCTCTCCAAAGAAGATTTTTGCACTTGAGTAAGAAACACTACACAAAAGTGTGACTCTCGTGGCCACTGCTACACTGTCAGGTACCATGAGACAATGAATTTTTGGAGTCCTGGCCATGTCATGGCAGGTACATCTGGAAAGAAGCTCTTTAGCAGCCCCTGTCATTTCATAAGTTACCTGCAAATGTTTCCAGATCCTCTGCATGATCTTCTCTGTATGCAGAAAGAGTCTACATAAAGAACCTGAGCAAACCACTCTGGTATTGTTTCAGAGACAAAGATACACCAGAATATGAAGAGCAGGTTTTGTTTCTCATGTATCTTCCTGTCATCCCTAAATCAGGCTCTGTTTCAGACTAGAAGCTGGATCCTTCCCTGGTATAAACCTGGGTACCTGCTCCTGTCCATGAGGCCCATCACTCCACACACGCTGAGGGCCAACGGCATTGCGTATGAGATTGCCAAGTAAATGCAGGTCTGTGCATGCACCATGTGTTAGACTAGGCCATAAATAATTTATGATGCTGGAGAAGGTGGCTGTATTTTTAGGTGTAGAAATATGCAGATAAAACAGTCCTGACCTTCAATTTTCACTCTGCACTTCTGATCCTGAATTTGAGTCTATCCAATGCATTTCTAAAGCCTCTGCACCTCTGAATGAGCAACACATCCCCTGCAAAGCCCCAAAACCCATAAATCAAAAAAGGGGCACCAGGAAAACCCATGGAGCCCACAGGATACCTCCTGTAGCCAGCGCTACACAGGATGCCCCAGCATAAGGAAGAGCAGGCTCCTTCCCCTGAACCTCAAATATTCTGCAGGTCAGTCTCCTCTGGATTCTGGCTGCTGACCCTTATTCCTGACCCCACATCTAATCAACACGCCTTTGATGTCAGAGGCACGTGTTCATGGGGCCCAAATCTCTCTCTAAAGACCACGGGAGCTGCTCAAATCAGCACCTTGCCATCCTGAGGCAGCCCAGGAGCAAGGATGAGGAAGGACAAAGGTGCTCACTGGGGTGCTTGTAACTGTACCCTCTGTTACATCTTCCCCCAGAGAGAGCTGTCAGTGGGACAGAAGGAGAATTATTCCTTCCTTGGACTTTGTAGAAACAGGGAGCCCAGGGAAACCAAGAAACAATCATAGATTTGACACCACATTACTTCTGGATGTGTCCAATGAGCAAGATAAGGACACACTGAGGAGAAGGGGAAACAGATGTTGCAAGGGCAAGGAAGGGGACAAGACAGTTTTGTGGTGTGTCACAACACAGCTTTTGGTCTCTGCTATCAGAAATAAACCAAGGGAGGTGGAGAGAGGCACAGAGCCCAGGTGAGGGCAGGTCTCACCTTGACAGGGCAGCTCCCAGGACAAAGGCAGTGTGTTCCTTCAGCGAGGCCTCGCTGCTGTTCAGCCCCTTGATCACCAGCCGGAGCCCACCCATGGACAGGAAATCCTTGGCATTGTCCACCTGGGAGAGAGCAGCTTCCATCAGCACAAAGCCCCAGCCCCTGGAGAGCACCTCCCTTCACATCCACAGCATCCCTTCCCTCCTGCTTTGACCAGCAGGGAGTTTTATAAGGGATTAAAAATTCCGAGGGAATGGCTGTGGCTGAGCTTAGCACAGCCCTGCCCATGAGCAGAGATGTCACAGCTGCCCAGGCACAGTGTCCTTGTGTGAGGACATTGTCACACTCAGAAGGCATCACTGGAAACTCAAATACTTTGATTATAGCTATCAAAACTGCTCTTGACATGTACTTTGGCAATTCAGGTGGTGTCAAAAACTCAATATATCTGCTGATGTCAAAAAACTCCAGCTCTTTGCTCTCCCCTGAGCAAGCCTTTACTAGGGATCCAGGGAATTGCATGTTTTGCAAATGAAGTTAATTAATTGATGCTGTAATTGTAGCACCAGGAGTCAGAGATGTTTAGGAGCCTGTCAGCACCAACAGGGTGCAAAGGGGGCATGGGAGCGAGTAGCATGGGCAGTTCTGGGAGTTCTCCATGAGTTCCATCAACAACTTCCCATGGACAAGGAAGGAAAAAGCCAGTCCCAGCTTGGAGGGGTCATCCAGGAGCTTCCCCAGGGAGCAGCCCCACAATGACTTTTCTAAGCAAACAATAATGGATTAACTGCCAGTAGGGAAAACTTTGCACATTAGTGGGAATTCATCAGCCTCTGGCTCTAAGTGGATCAGGGGCTAGCCAGGCACAGTCCCAGCGGGCATCTGCTCTTGGAGAGGAGACCAGAAAAGGCTCTGGATGCTCATAGACAAAATTTAGAGAAACAGCACAAACTACTTCAAGTACAAAATTCAGTCCAAAGTCAAATTCAATGCATTTTGGTATTCAATGATTTTTTTTTCAGTTTAAAAGAGGATCTGATGAATGCTCAGAACTGCCTGCACAGAAAAATCAGTTTCTGCCTGCACAGAAAAATCAGGTTTAGAAATTCAACATATCTCTCTGAAAGACAGGGACACAACAGCAATCGTTGGCTGATGGAAACAGAATATAAAAATGAGTTATCAGCAGGGCAAGCCGACCCCCTGATGAGGAGGAACAGGACCACAAGCCATGCAGGGCATGTGGGACCCTCTTCTAGTCAATGACTTCATGCTCAGTGTTATATGTATCTCAACCATGTACCTTCATCAAAATTGGCCCTAAGTCAGATATTTCAGGTACCCAGGAGAAGAAGCTTTGTGTCCTACAGGTCTGTCGTTACCAACCAAAGCAGGACCTGGGGAGCTCCAGCTCATCTCTGCTCCCCAGTGGGACAATACCCACCTGTCCCTCTGCAAAGCTGCTCTCTGCAGGTCTGCTGGGGCTGATTCAGGATTTGCAGCAGCTTTTGTATCCTTTCAGATGCTGTTCTTTTAACTGTCCCTATAAACCAGGCCTGCCAGAGCTCTCACTTTTCTGCAGACCCATCTTTATCTACAAAGAAATCTATGCAGCAAGGCAATTTCAGCTGCTAGTGGGTCCTTTTATTACTCAGCCTCTGTAAAAACTGGTTTAGTGCTGGAATCAGACATTGACTTCTGCATGAGAGGGAATATATGGACAGGCAGGAATTTGCATCCAGCAGCTGGAGTGGTAAAACCATCCCCTGCTGTAACCTCAGCAGCACCAGAGTCCTTTGTGCTGCCCCAGCGTCAGTGAGACACCACAACAGCAGAATGTAAAGTGTGCTGTTGTGCTGTAAAGCTTATTCTGAAGATGTGTTTATCTTTTTTAACCAGAGTCTGTTGTGAGAGCTCCAGTTCTAAAACTAACAAAATCCCCAAACTTAACAACTTGAAGGTATTAACCTCTCTGGGGAGCAGTGGATGCTGCAAGGCAGCAGCTTCTACCTCACTTCAGTCCACTGAAATCAGCACAGAAGAAAAACCAAAGATCAAAAGAGCTCTTGAGTAAAGTGCACAGCCAAAGCAGGCGAGGGGAGGGATGGGAGAAGAGCAAATATGACAGCAGTTATTCAGGGAGCAGGTTTGAATTGGAGGAGAAAGAAAATAGGGAGGGAAGGTGAGAGAGAAAATGTTAGAAAAGAAGAGCGAGGGAAAGCAGCATGTCAACTGCACACGATGGAGAGGAAATTAGCAGAGAGAGATGGTGTAGCATGTCAGAGCAGAGGAGAGGGGAAGATAAGCAGAGTAAATAATTGAGAGGAAGAGCCTGCAATGCCTGAGAATGGGCCTTGGCTCCACACACTGCTGTGCAAGCACCGTGAATGCTGTTTATGAGTTACGCTCTTCCCTCTTCACATTTGCATTTGGGTTTTATGCGTTACAGATAACCCAGCAAGCCAAACCTTCCTACTCCTTCTCCAAGACGGGCTCCCGAACATGCCAAGCTGAATCATGGCTGAGGAGAAGCAAACTAGAGCTGGCAACCAAAAGCTGAGCAAAGGCAGAGCCCTTGGGCTGACTCTTCAAAGGCAGGAGAGAGCATCTCCCCGGGCTGGGCACCAGCCATGGCTCCCACGGCACGCTCCGAGGCACGAGCTGCCCCGCACCCACTGCTCCAGGGTGACCACGGCACAGAGCAGGGAGCAGCCTTTGCTTGCACGTCCTCCAGGGCATGGCATTTGCCACTCCACAGGGCATCCTGTGTCCCGGAGACAGCAGCAGGATGGCCGGGAGCTGAACAGTTCGGAAAAGCCACGGCACGGCATGGTACTGCTCAGATGGAGGCTGGGGAAGGTGGGACTTGCAAAGTGGCCCTACACAAGTCCTTGGCCACCCACATCTGCAAGGATCCCCTGCTCCCACAGCAGGGCTGTGACTCGCTGCAGAGGAGTCCTGGCAGTTCAGCCCTTCCAGAGTTATGCAGCACCAGCGTCCTTTGGCTGCTGTTCAGTAATTACATTAAGCCACTGCTGCTAAAGTCAGTCCCAAGCAGAGATAATGCTCTGGACGCATTCAACTGACTGGAAGAAGAAAGAGGAGGAAAAGCCATGCTGGCTTAGAGACAAGTCATATTTCTTCTCAGCTTCCTGCCTGACGAGAAGGTGCTGCCCAGCCATCTGCCCCGACAGCGCGGGCACAGAGCAGCGCTGTGATCGGCGCACAAAGGAGCCCCTGTGCTCCTGCCAGCCTCCTGCCATTCCCCCTCTCTGACCCCTTTGATGCTGCATGTGCTTCCCTTTGATGCTCCAGTCCCTGCTCCTCTGCCATTCTGAAATTGTTTGCCCCATCCTGTGCTGCAGGGATTTTCTGCTGGAATAGTCCAGATCGCTATGCTGGAATTCAAGGCATGCCAGGGCATTTGGGGGTTGCTTTTTAGCACAATGGCCTGATGCTCTGGCACCCTTAATCAGGCAAGATTAGCCCTGAGTACAAATATGAAGCTCTTTGGGTGCCCATTGTTCACAGTTATTCTCTGAGTCACACAGATGCTGTCAGTGACACAAAAGCAGGGAGAACAAACAGCAAGGAAGCCTCTGCATGCCCACAATGACAATTCAGAGTGGAAATTCAAGACAAAGAGCCCTGGAAATAACACTTGTATCAGCTGGCACATGGACTCTCTCTCTCACAGCAGCAACACTTCAGCTACCTGCCTCCAAATACCACATTTGGTTCAACAAGTGCTGTTCCAGTGAAAGGGCTTGCACTGGCACCTCCCAAGAGTTGTCCTATTCACCCTCTGAAATGACAAAGTGCCATTGGAAACTCTCCCAGTGCACTCCAGACTCTCCCCAGTCACTGGGGAGGGAGAAGCCAAGTCCCTTCCCACACGGCAGAGCAGAGGCTGGATGCCCAGACACCCTCCCAGGGGTGGCACCAAGGCAGGCACCAAGCCCAGGGCAGCAGAGCTCTGTGCCTGCAGCTGCATCCAAGGGGAGGTAGGAATGTGTGAGCTGAAAGCAGAGCAAGAGAGATCAGAGAGAGGGGGGAAAAGTGTGAGCACAAACCCCAGGAAGCGAGATGCCAGGAAATATGTTCACCCTCACACAGAGCTAATTAGCACAGCGAGGCTCTGCTTGCCACTGCTTACTCACACCAAGACAAAATAGGGGGTTTGGGGTGGCTGTCACCTTTCCTGGTACAAAGACGTTTTCTGTGAACTGATATAAAGGCACCTACCATCAACCACGGCAGCTTTCCATGGAAGCAGAGAGAAAATAATTATTTTCTGAGCAACCACCACTCTACTTACCCAAAAATGGCAGCTAAAACCCCATTTTGTAACATTAAGGAGATAAAAAAGGAAAAAGAGAGGATAAGAAAACCAGCCTGAGAACAGACAACAAATCAGGCAACCACCAGGATACTGCTGGCTCCTGGCACAAGCGATGATTAATTCCAACCTGGATATAAAATAAGCCTGCACTAGTCCTCTGCTGTCTGTTATTGTCCCAGGATTATGGTAATTAAGCAATTTGTATTACCTGATACTGATAAGAAAAATAAAGCCCCGTTTATGACACCGTATCCCCTGGATTTTACAAGGTAGTTACTGAGGCATTCTTGTTACCTGGTGAACATAATATTCGAGATCATAAAGCGCCGCGACTTTCTCATCCAGCGTGGAGGCAGAGCTGTTGAATTTGCTGATTAATTTAACCATAATTTCATAATCTGTTTCTATCTTCATGTTCAGCTTTTCAAACTCCTCCTTCAGCTGCTCTATGGGCCGGAACTTCTTCCTCACCTCTTCCTCTCGGGCCTTGGAAACAAAAGGAGGAAAAACCAGATGTGAGATAACAAGATAGGAGATGAAGAGAGACAAGACAGACACAGAAAGGAATGCCAGCCCCAAAATTCACAAAGGGAACCTGGCTGTCTGTGCCAATGGATTTATTGCTCTACATCAGAAGTGCAGGGGCAGGTTCCTTCTGAGAAGCCCAGGAACCCAGTTAGCTGTGATATACCCACAATATGAGTGAACAGTAGAGCTCTGTGCACCACTTCTACATCTCTACAGCATTTGTGCACTATTTCTACATCCCATTTCCATCCAATTCAACATCAAGCCCACAGGCAGCAGTACTGCTGTTCTCTGCTTGCCTGCAAGTGGATCTTCTCAAAACCTGGCTGCAAAAAGCCCTGAGGCACCTCCCTGATCTTACAGCTGAACCTCTCTGGAACCGGACATGAGGCTGGAGAGCTCCAGAGGTCCCATCCAGCCCAAAGTGCCCAGTGACTCCAACGAGTTCTCAGACACAGACAAAGATGCTTTTGCCTTTCCAAGTGTTGAGCAAATTCCTGGAAGGGTCTATCTCCTAGGGAGAGGTGTGAGGACAGAAGCTGTCAGAAATGGAGGCAGAAGGAGCAGTGATAAGCTGGGGGCAGCTGACGTGCTGTGCCATGGGGCTTGGCCAGCACACAGCCTGTCCTGAGCTCATCTCCCTCGCAGTAACAGCACCCCAAGGGCTGCCCTGAACAGACATGCTGGAGCTGGGCTGCCCCAAGGACAGGAGAAAGGCAGAAAGCCCCTTTTGGAAGGCATTTGTCACAAATGCCAAGATGTGTTTGTATGCGGAGTGAGCCTCAGCTGGAGGGTTTGCACTGTCCTGCTCCCCATGAGGGATCAGAGAGGGCTGGAGGAAAAACAAGTGAGCAACGGAGGTGAAAGCTGTGTCAATGGAATGATAAATTACCAGAGGTACCACACCAAACCCATCCCTCCCCGAGCTGCCTCTGCCGGAGCACAGAGAGGCTCGGTGTAACTCCATTTCCTCTGACACTGAGCCTTCAGGGATGGATTTGCTCTCTGCAGGAGTGACTGCAAATGGAATACTTTAGGTCCATTAGATGTAGCTGCTTTTAGCCCAGTTGCTGGGACAAAAGCTATTCTAACAGGGGGTTTTAAAATATGGCTTATTTTCACCTAATAGAGTATCACTAATTTTTGCATTTCAATGATCCTCATTTCCAGCAGCCCTTTTCAGCAGTCCTGCAATCAATCAGCAATGCTGCTATGGAAATAATCTCCAGCAAATGAAATCATGCCGTGCTGCCACATAAGGGAAGAAAAAGCCTTTCTGTGACGCCAGAACTTTAGAGCCTTGACTCCTCTCAGTTTTTGTTTGAGTGAGCCAAGACCAAGGCAGCAGGAGGAGCGAGGGTTAAAGAAATACTGCTGAGGGGGAGAAGGGAAAGAGGCTCTGATGTACCTGATGAGTCACACATCTTCCCACCTATTTACTTCGGGTTGTGGGTTGTTTTGTAACTAAATGGACAACTTGGAGCTTGTGTAAG
This sequence comes from Melozone crissalis, assembly GCF_028551555.1. Taxonomy (NCBI): domain Eukaryota; kingdom Metazoa; phylum Chordata; class Aves; order Passeriformes; family Passerellidae; genus Melozone; species Melozone crissalis. Next base: position 1,946,965 of record NW_026535886.1, read on the forward strand.
GAAATGTCAGCCCCTGCTTCCCCATGGCCACTTGGGTTTTGCTATCCAGAGCACAAGGTTGGAAAGCCAAAGCAAGGAGAGTAAAGGGAAATACCCTCTGTTAATACCGTCAGCTGCAATCCAGTTCCCTTTGGGGTCTGCAGACATTTTTGTGAATTGAGCTGCAGTGAAACAGATAAATTACATTGTTCAGAGCAGCTGTGGCTGCCCCTGGATCCCTGGAAATGTCAAAGGCCAGCTTGAATGGGGCTTGGAGCAACCTGAGATAGTGGAAGGTGTCCCTGCCCATGGCAGGGGTGGGACTGGATCAGCTTTAAGGTCATATCCAACCCAAACCACTCACAGAATCTTCGAGTCGTACAGAAAAGTCAGGGAACAATATCACTAACAGGTTAATAAAGGTATTTCAGGTCCATATTCACCACAAAATTAGTTTGCACAGTGTTTTCCAAGCAATCATTTTAACCATTGTGTTTCAGCAGAGTGTAACAGGGTGTTTTCAGATCCCTGCAATGTGCATTGCTTTAGAAATGGGAAACTCACCTTCCTTTCTGCCTTCTCACTTTCCTTCATTTTAGCCAAGGCCTTTTTAAGCTCCTCAGATGTGAATGAATTTGCATCGAGATCAACCTTGCCCAGCCTTGCAGAAGAAACAAAACAAACAAGAACATGTAATGAGTGAAAAATGGCCTCAATTCTATTTTCACTGTGACATTCTAGCAATGGCTAAGGGCAGGAGGAAAGGAATGAAAAAAGCTACCACACTCAAGAAAAGATTAGTCTGAGTGCTGGATTCTGTGTCAGGCTCACAGACAGCTCCCCCTGGCAATATAGGGCTCTGCTGACCAAAATTTTCAGATCCCACCACAATAAAAACAGCTGATGAATTGATACCTCAGAATTTCGTGTTGCAATTGAGGAACCACCCCAGTGCCACTATATAACTGCAGAGGGCCTACAAGCTTCAACTTGCAGATTTCATCTTATGAGCATTGTACAGAGAGTCATAGGAGACCTCAGCAACTTTCCAATGAGGGAAGGGACTACAGAGAAGTGGGAGAGGACTCTTGGTCAGGAACTTTAGTGACGGGACAATGAGGAATGGGATCAAACTGCAAGAGGTGGAAGAGATTTGATGATGGGAAGAAGTTCTTTACTCTCAGGGTGCTTGTCCCTGACACAGGGACCAGTGCAGAGAGGCTGTGGATGCCCCATCCCCAGCAACATCCAAGGCCAGGTGGGACAGGGGCCACAGCAACCTAGCGTGCTGGGAGCTTGCTCAGCTTGGAACCACATCATCTTTAGTGTCCCTTCCAAGCCAAACCATTCAAGGATTTGATCATTCTGCCATCCCCATCTCCCACTGCACAGCAGCCCTGAAACTTCAGTGACATCACAGCGCCCAGAGGGTTCCAGGTGGAATATCCAGGACCTGGAAACGAGCACAGCAGACACTTCAGCGGCTGCCAAGGGTCAGTTGCTGCTCACCCTGCACTCTGACCCTCAGCACAGACCTGCTGCTGCTGCCTGGGCTTTTCCTGCCGCCAGCTCTGGAGCGCCAATCTCAGCACAATGTGCTCACCTGTGCCAATGGAGGTACAGTGCCATGCTAGGCAGGGGGCATCCGGCTTGGGCAGGGTGCAGCCATGTGGGAATGGATGGTGTGGGACAGGAAGCCCACTGGGAGATTGTGCTGCCCCTTGCAGACTGACAGAGACATTGAGGAGGCAATGGATGTGGACCTGGGCCTGGATGACGAAGAGATGATGGAGGTAGACTCCTCCTCTACTTCCATGTCCTCCCCTGTTGAGGACATGGAAGTAGAGGAGGAGGAGACCATCGAGGAGATGGAGGTGGTTGAGGAGGACAACATCGAGGACACGGAAGTGGGCGAGAAGGATGAGGAGGAGCCCATGGTCCTTGGATGAAGATGGAGCCCCACAGGTAAGACAGGCAGATGCTTCCCACGCCCTGCCCACACACACACTGGGTCCCCTGATGCCAGGCTGGGGCTGGGCTGGATGGCCCCGCTCAGGGACACGGTGCCCGCAGGGGGCCTGGATTGTGCTGCCACAAGCACCAGCCCCGGCCTGCCCTGCGCTTGCCTGGGGCCACGCCAGCCCTGCCAGCCCCGGCCCAGCCCCTGGGGCCCAGCTCCCAGCCCTGCTGGGCCCAGTGCTGCCAGCTGAGTCCAGCTCTGCTGCTTCCTTTCTTCCAGGACTCAGGCTCAAGATGGCACTGATGCCCACCTTTGTAAATACGTTTGAAGTTCAGAAGTTCCTTGTAAATATGTTTGCTACGTTGGAAGTTTTTTGTAAATACGTTTTGAAGATTGTTAGCCCATCGGATCCCATGTAAATATGTTCTGTACATTGTTGTTGTTGTTGTTATAACAATTGTTATAATGACATATGTTCTGTAAATCCTAGATTTGCCAATCTTCGGCAAAAAAATACTGTTTCTCTTTAAAACCTGACTTCTCCTGGCCATTCCTTTGGGAACAGGCAGCCTTTGCACACTTGTGGGTTCCACTTGTTCCGCGTTCCCTGGACTGGAGGTCCCTGGGGGTGCTGGCACGGCCACCCCGGGGCTGGGGGTTCCTGTGCACAGGGGCTCCCACTGAAACCACTCCGGGCACTGGGCACTGCTGCTCTTCCTGGCCTGGGGCACAGCGCTGTCCCCAAGAGCTCAGCTCTCACCACCTCTCACACAGGGGGCTCTCACAGCACTGGCCCTGCAGCCATGCCACCAAAGCAGCCAGCAAACCTTCAGCCACCCTTCCTGCTGCAGCCATAGGCACTCCTGGGCCCAGAGCCGCCAGCAGGCCACAGCCATGCAAAATCCACCTGCACACTCTCACGGCCACCACAGCCTTGGCAACTGGGCCACCTGCATCTGGGCTACGGCAGGAGCTGATCTTTAAGCCTTGGCGCCTCCATAGGCCCTGGGCTCTGCTTCCCAGCCTGGTCTGCACTGCCCTGAGCCCGCATTGTTCCAGAGACAAAAGCCAAGCCAGGGCATCTCACCCTGCCCGCATTCCTGCTGCTGCCAGTGGCCACTGGGCCCTGGGCCCCACTCGGGTGACAGCTGCAGGGACAGGGCAGCCTGTGCTGGGCAGGGGGCACGGGGCTTTGGGCCCCGGGGCGGCTGCTGCTGCTGCTGCAGATGCTGCTGCTGCTGCTGCTGCTGGGGGCCATGGCCCCAACAGGGCCCCGAGCTCAGCCCCTGCCCGGGCAGTTGCCCACAAAGCCCCACACTCCCCGAGCATCCCCATCACACCTGCCAGGGCGAAATCCCACGGGATTCAGGAAAGAAATTCCCCATAGTGACTAAACCAAGGTGTCCAAGGGGAAAGTCAGCACCAGCTGACGTTTACAGCCACTTGACAAAGGTGGATGCAGGGCAGGTGAGATCTCCAGGGCCTCTGGCAGTGCCTGCTCTTCACGTGAGCCTGTGCGGCTGCTCCCAGTGGGACACAGCACCGGGCTCAGGCCAGCCCTCAGCCCCTTACAGCTGATCCCAACCAGCAGGCTCAGAAAGCATTTCCAGACCACTTCCTGTAGATATTTCGAAAGATTGAATGTCATTCAAAGAAGCCACTTTGCACATTTAGTTTTGGTGTCGCGGCATGAGAAGCCACGAAGGTGCCTCTGAATGTGCACTCAGGGCGCTTCCACTGCCATCCCAAAGGGAACACAAAGGACAGGCCTCCGCTTTCAGCACTGCTGAGCTCCTCACTAGCAATGATATCTCAGGAGGACGCAGGGTTGTGCAGACCCAGGGGCCTAGTAGTGGAACTATAATACCTCACAACAAAAATGACAAATTAAAGTAAAGTGTGGCAGCCCTCTAAATGCAATGTTTTACCAGTTTTATCAGGGCTTGCTGAATGCCGCGCCAGCACCCAGCAGCAGCATGAGGGATGAGGGCTGGCTCAGCGGGTGAAGCTCAGGGGATATTTTTAAACCTCTGCATCCAGAGCCACCAGAGCAATGAATGGGGAGACAGCCACCTGTCGGATTTTGGGTGCTGTTTAGATGGTCTGGGAAAAGCCCAAAGATGGCCTTGGGCCCCCGGGTTCGAAAGGACGAGAGGAAGCTTCAGATTTGTTCTCGGTCTCGGTGTTTATTAATTGCTTATCTAAAAGATTTTCTCTTGGCCTGACAGAGTTCTGCTCAGCAGTCAGCCATGGGCACACACTGAGAGCCCCTGGGGCGGCCACCTATCTTTATACCCGGAGTTACGTATACAATATTTATCATTTTTCTCCAATACCTTCTACCCTTATTAACCAGTGTTCCCCTAGTAAGGTCCAATCCTGGAGTGCCAACATCACCACAGAAGATGGAGGCCTAGAGGAAGAAGAAGAAGGAGAAGGGCACGCTCCAATTCCTCCATCTTACCTCTCTAGACCCCCCTGTACAGGGATCTTAAACCCTGTATCTCACACTCCAATTAACTTGTCCCTTCACCATTCACCCCAGTGAAATCCTCCCGTCCTCATACTGATGTCATCTCCCATGTGGGATCAAAGTCCAGCCACCAGACATTTCTGGCAACATTCCAGGACTCCCGAGCCCCCCAGGGGGGGTCTCGTTCACCCTGCACCCCAGTTCTGAGAGACTGAGATCCCACAGCCACCTGCAGTGCAGGATCCTTGGGTGATATTTTAGTCCTGTGGGTGGGCCACCCTTTACATCAGGGGCAGCTCTGGGTAGCAAATTATCCAGAGTTGTTAGGGACATATATGTTCCTACTAGGGAGGTTCTCCTTTCATGGGGGAAGACTTGTATTAAGGGAGGCTGGAAGTCATTTGTTCATTGGCTTTTAAAGGAGTTCCCAGATATTTCTGTTGATTCAATTTGTCATGTAGCATTTTGGGACTCAGTTCGGGAAAGATTCTTTCTTTTGAAAACTCAGAGAGGGATAAGAGTCGCAAAATTTTACCCAATTTTTCATATGATTTATGGAGTTTTCTCAAGGGTTCAATGCTCTAATACTCAAATAATTTTTTGAGTTCTGCCCCTGGCATTCCTGAACCCACTGATACCAAGATAAGGGTGAGAGACAGGAACTGCTGTAAAGCACAAACAAGCCACCTGCTGTCTGACATCTTCCCTCCTTCTCCACCCCCTGCCCAGGTAACACCGGCCTGGATTCTACCCTAACCCATTCTCCAGTACCTCTCCTCCCTGGATCCCCCTCAGATAGCTCACAAAATGGAGTCCCTCCTCTGGAGGGGGTTGTCAATGTCAAACTCCCTCCCACCCCCAGCTCTCTCATCGGGTCCTCCCCCTGTGTTGGGTCCCAGCTCTGTGTCAGGTACCACCCCTGCATTGGGATCCAGCGCTTCCTTGCCTACTCCCGCTGCCCTAGCCCCTCCAACTCAGCCCCTTGTGGACCCCACACTGTCAGAGCCGGAAGTGTGAGGGGCGGTAACCGGAAGGCCGCCATCTTGGCTACCAAAGGCCCACAACACCGGGCCTGGCCAGTCACACCAAGGCCCCGCTCCTCTGCCAAAGAACAAGTTCCCTCTTCTGGCGAGGAGAGGGAAGGTTCATCCCATCTTCAGCATGAGCCTGAGGATTCTTGGACAAGGATGTGGAAGCTGGTGGCAGAAGAGGGGGATTGGGAATTGGTGGCTAAAATACAAGCAGCACCGGTGCAGTACCAGTGTGGGGCTAACCCCTGATGAGAAGCTGTCACACACGGGAGATGAAAGACCTTTGTAAAGCAGTGAAAGACCATGGGAGGAGGTCACCATATTTTAAAAATTTGTTAAATGCCACCTTCACTGCACATGTTATGGTGCCTCACGATCTGCTCCATTTTATGCACATCCTACTTTCTCCCACTGAAATTATTCTGTGGGAAGGAATGGAGAAAAATCTAATAAAACAATTATTAGAAGACTATACTAGGGAAGACAGGTGGGCACACCTACCACTAGTCCATCTAGCCCGTGAGGAAGATTTCACAAAACCTCATTCAATAGACCTTCCCAGAGCTCTGTTAGAAGAGATAAAAGTGCTGCAAAGACAGCTCTCAAGCAGACACCCAATGGAACAACACCTACTCTAGATTTCCCAGACATTCTGCAGGGACCTGGGCAATCCTTTCTAAAATTTATTGACCACCTTCCACAAGCAATAGAGAAGCAAGGTGAACATCCAAAAGCCAGGAAGGAACTTCTTAATAAACTTGCTGAAACAAATGCTAACAACACCTTTAAAGACATTTTTCCTTCGCTACCAGTCAACACAAAGCCTAGCATTGCACAAATGGTCGAGGCATGCACACTTAGGGCATCCCAACACTGTCATGCCAGCCAAGCTAAGGCTACCAGTAAGGGTGTGGTAGAGGTGCTAGTAGCCTCCCAAGTTATTCCCTGACATACACATGAAAAAGGACCTGGCTTTAAGTGTAGGGAGATGGGGCATTTTCAACAGAATTGTAAAAATAAAGGCTATTACCAGGGACCTTCTAGCTGTCACAGCCACTGTCCTCACTTCCCCCCTCATCCACACGCTTTCCAACACCAGCAAAACTGGTGGCCTGCGGGAAACCCCATAAAGACACAGAAAGGCCCTGCGTGATGACACCAAACGCGAGGCCGTTCCGCCCCACTCTCCCCAACATCGTGGAGAAACAGCACAGAGACTTTCTCAATTCAATTCAATTCAATTCAATTCAATTCAATTCAATTCAATACTTTTTTGATGCCCTCATGCATCCAAATGACACCCCCCCGGTTTGCCTTTTCCGCCCCTAAACTGAAAAACACCTTCACAGAGGTACCAGTGGACTGCATTGCCTCAAAGCGAGAAGACTAGCTCAACTATTTGTCAATGGCTTTGAGCCCAAAATCTCTCGCCCAGACAGAAAAGACATCCTAATGCTATCATTTTTCATTACATGGACGATACAGTAATTTGTGCAGAAGGCCAAATCATTTTGGACGTTGCAGTACAAGATGACATCACTGTGGTACAACAGAAAGGTTTTTGAGATTGCAGCAGATAAAGTTCAAAAGACAGTCGCTTGGAAGTACCTTGGGCTAAAGAGCGCAGATAAAACCATCACACCCCAAACACTGCACATCAAGGACAAACCAAAGACTCGGTCAGAACTGCAAACGCTCTGTGGAATGATCAGTGGGGTACGTTCATTGCTGGGAATCACCACAGAAGATCTCACGCCACTGTTTCCGCTCCTTAAAGGCAGAGAAGTACTCGATTCCCGTGATCACTGACACCGGAGGCTGAAGCAGCCGTACAAAAGGTCTCCTGGGGGATTCAAACTAAACAGGCACACAGATACCACACTACTTTTCCTTTCTCCCTGGCAATGCTTGGTGTAAGTCCAATATTCCATACATTATTTTTTCGGGGGCACTCAACTATTGCAGGTCCCCTCAAAGACATTGAATGCGTTTTCAGAGCACACCAACCTACTAAAATGATAACAACCCAACAGAAAGTTATTACACAACTAATCAGGAAAGCTAGAGAGCGTCTGTGCTCCCTTGCAGGAACAGACCTTGTGAATATATACTTACTTCTCACTCCAGAGCACCTCAATTGCCTACTTCAAACATCTGAAACACTGCAATACGCCTTAGACAGTCTTTATACAGGCAAATATCGGCCACCTATTCTAACACCAAAACATTCCTGTGCTGCTCAGGATGTTCAAAATTACACCAGACCAGGAAGATCCATTGTAGCCACCTGCCCAAATTGTCAGGAACATGGCCTTGCTTCTCTCAGAGCTGCAGTCAGTCCAAGAGGACTAGAGAGTCTCCACATCTGGCAATCAGACATCACACACTAAGCTCCTTTGGACAGACTAAAATACATCCATGTCTCAATCGACGCCTTTACAAGTGTGTTTTTTGGCTCTGTCCATGCTGGTGAAAAATCAGAAGATGCTATAAAACATTACGTTTTCGTTTTTTCCACCTTAGCAATTCCACCGGAAATTAAAACTGATAATGCTCTTGCTTATATCTTGCACTGATTCCAACAAGTTTCCGACCATTGGGGTATAAAACATGTCACAGGCATACCACACTCCACCACAGGACAGTCCATAGCCGAGAGGCCCAATTGAGCCATCAAAAGGATCCTTGATCAACTGAGAGGGGGAAACCAGATATTATCTTCCATTGAGAGACTGGACAAGGCCTTTAATGTATTCAACTTTTTGAACAATTCATTTATGGAGACAACTCCCCCAGTCATCAGGCATTTTACTAATTCAACTGCAGCCCAATTAAAAGAACAGCCACCTGTGTTGCTCAAAGAACCTGAATCTAAACAATTTATGGGCACCTACCCATTAATTACTTGGAAAGCGAAGATGCCCATGTCTCTTGAGCAACACTCCTAAGATTGATCCCAGCAAAATACATTAAAACTCTTTCTGGGAACGGTGAGGCAAACACCAGAGCTACCACCAGAAGAACAGAATGGAAGCCTAAGAGGGACAGCAGCAGCCTGGAAAAGAAGAAGGAGAAGGACAGAAGAAGATCTCCTAAGCAGCGTTGACCACACACACCAAGACCAAGATAGCTCAGACACCACTAACCAGGATCTATGTCTTAACATTTGTAAAAATTATATTTTAGCATTGATATATGATTCTTCTAATAAGCTGTGTTCACACCCTTGGCTTACAGAAGAGAAAGTTTAGTGGGAACACAACTTAAGTTTCATCTTCTAATCTCTTTATGTGTTTGCTTTTAGGCAACCCAAGCCTCAAGATACTAAATTAGCTAAAGTCACAGGATGTTGCCATTGGTTGCTACTGAACAGGAATCTGGATGCTCCTCACTGAGCCACATGCCTTCAGCTGGGCGCTTCCACAGACAAGCCACAATTTCTTGTCCATGGCCATGCCTGTCAGGCATTTGAAGGCAGGTGTTTTTTCTACCTGTTGTCACATAGAGAGTCAGTATACCAGGGCATCCAGCTGCTGAAAGATCAAGGAAACAAGATCCAGATGGAAGGCAACAACGACTGGTTCACTGGACTTTTCAAACATGGCGGGATGAAAAGCTGGTTTACATCTTTAGTTAAGACTGTTGTGTGGACAATGTTGATTGTATTCATTGTGTTGTTTATTTTATCCTATTTTACTAAATGCCTGCAAAAATCTAGGGCAGAAGCCTTCTTTAAAGGCAACAAAAAGGGGGAAGTTCTTGGGGCCCAGGGGCCGACCACTGGAACTGTAATACCTCAGGGCAAAGTGACCAAGGGAAAAAAAAGTCACCGCTCTGAATGCAATGGTGTCGCCCAAGGGCATTTGCAGGCTCATGGTGATGCAGCACGTTTTGCTGGCATCACCCAGTTCAACTGCTGTATTTTCCTATATGTACACCCCCTAGAAGGTTCTCCCCTCTGTTTTACCTTTTTGGTCCTGGCTCACTGCAATGCTACCCTGATTTTTCCCACCATTTTCCATCTGTGTGCCCAGCCCCATTTTGTCTCCCTTCCTGGACCCTCTTCAGTGCAATCCATAGTGTTTGGAGCTCCACACAAAGATCCCTCACTCGCCTCGTTCACCAGCAGTTAAAGCAAGTGTGCTCCCAGCTCTGGGAGTACAGGTCCCTCAAAGAGGCTGGCTGTGGGCAGGCTGCAACACAGGAACTGAGTGCAACAGGGAACCTAACCTCTAAGAAAACGCATGAATCCGGTTGCCCACCCAAACCAATGCCTTGCATGTCCTTGCATTTTCCTTATTCTCTCAGTTCTCATGCCACATTCTGCATTGTCTGTGACTGGGTACTTGGCTTCTCTATCTCCTGTCTGAAGGTCAGGCCACATATGAGACCCTGCAGGAACAGCCTGACCCACAGGAAAGTGCGAGAGGGCTCTTGGTCAGGAACTGTAGTGACAAGACAAGGAGGAATGGGATCAAACTGCAAGAGTTGGAAGAGATTTGATGATGGGAAGAAGTTCTTTACTCGCAGGGTGCTTGTCCCTGACACAGGGATCAGTGCAGAGAGGCTGTGGATGCCCCATCCCCAGCAACATCCAAGGCCAGGTGGGACAGGGGCCGCAGCAACCTGCTCTGCTAAGAGGTCGCTCAGCTTGGAACCAGATCATCTTTAGGAACTCTTCCAAGCCAAACCATTCAAGGATTTGATCATTCTGCCATCCCCATCTCCCACTGCACAGCGCCCCTGAAACTTCAGTGACATCACAGCGCCCAGAGGGTTCCAGGTGGAACCTCCAGGACCTGGAAACGAGCACAGCAGACACTTCGCCGGCTGCCGAGGGTCAGTTGCTGCTCACCCTGCACTCTGACCCTCAGCGCTGAGGTGCTGCTGCTGCCTGGGCTTTTCCTGCCGCCTGCTCTGGAGTGCCAATCCCAGCAGGATGTGCTCTGCTGTGCCAATGGAGGTACAGTGCCATGCCAGGCAGGGGGCACCCGGCTTGGGCAGGCTGCAGCCATGTGGGAATGGATGGTGTGGGACAGGAAGCCCACTGGGAGATTGTGCTGCCCCTTGCAGACTGACAGAGACACTGTGGAGGACATGGAAGTGGACCTGGGCCTGGATGACGAAGAGATGATGGAGGTGGACTCCTCCTCTACTTCCATGTCCTCCCCTGTTGAGGACATGGAAGTAGATGAGGAGGACAACATCGAGGAGATGGAGGTGGATGCGGAGGATGACATCGAGGACATGGAGGTGGATGAGAATGAGGAGGAGCCCATGGTCCTTGGATGAAGATGGAGCCCCACAGGTAAGACAGGCAGATGCTTCCCACGCCCTGCCCACACACACACTGGGTCCCCTGATGCCAGGCTGGGGCTGGGCTGGATGGCCCCGCTCAGGGACACGGTGCCCGCAGGGGGCCTGGATTGTGCTGCCACAAGCACCAGCCCCGGCCTGCCCTGTGCTTGCCTGGGGCCACGCCAGCCCTACCAGCCCCGGCCCAGCCCCTGGGGCCCAGCATCCAGCCCTGCTGGGCCCAGTGCTGCCAGCTGAGTCCAGCTCTGCTGCTTTCTTTTCTTCCAGGACTCATGCACATGATGGCACTGATGCCCACCTTTGTAAATACGTTTGAAGTTCAGAAGTTCCTTGTAAATATGTTTGCTACGTTGGAAGTTTTTTGTAAATACGTTTTGAAGATTGTTAGCCCATCAGATCCCATTTAAATATGTTCTGTACATCGTTGTTCTTGTTGTTATACCAATTGTTATGACAAATGTCCTGTAAATCCTAGATTTGCCAATCTTCGGCAAATAAATACTGTTTCTCTTTAAAACCTGACTTCTCTTGGCCATTCCTTTGGGAACAGGCAGCCTTTGCACATTTGTGGGTTCCACTTTTGCCACGTTCCCGGGGCTGGGGGTCCCTGGGGGTGCTGGCACGGCGACCCCGGGGCTGGGGGTCCCTGTGCACAGGGGCTCCCACTGACACCACTCCTGCCACTGGGCACTGCTGCTCTTCCTGGCCTGGGGCACAGCGCTGTCCCCAAGAGCTCAGCTCTCACCACCTCTCACACAGGGGGCTCTCACAGCACTGGCCCCTGCAGCCATGCCACCAAAGCAGCCAGCAAACCTTCAGCCACCCTTCCTGCTGCAGCCACAGGCACTCCTGGGCCCAGAGCCGCCAGCAGGTCACAGCCATTCAAAATCAACCTGCACACTCTCAAGGCCACCACAGCCTTGGCAACTGGGCCACCTGCATCTGGGCTGCTGCAGGGGCTGATCTTTAGGCATTGATGCCTCCATAGGCCTTGGGCTCTGCTTCCCAGCCTGCTCTGAACTGCCCTGAGCCCACTTTGTTCCAGAGACAAAAGCCAAGCCAGGGCATCCTCACCCTGCCCGCATTCCTGCTGCTGCCAGCGGCCACTGGCCCCTGGGCCCCACTCGGGTGACAGCTGCAGGGACAGGGCAGCCTGTGCTGGGCAGGGGGCACAGGGCTTTCGGCCCTGGGGCTGCTGCTGCTGCTGCTGCTGCTGCTGCTGCTGCTGGGGGCCATGGGCCCAACAGGGGCCCCAGCTCAGTCCCTGCCCGGGCAGCTGCCCCCAAAGCCCCACACTCCCCCAGCATCCCCATCACACCTGCCAGGGGGAAATACCACAGGATTCAGGAAAGAAATTCCCCATAGTGACTAAACCAAGGGGTCCAAGGGGAAAGTCAGCACCAGCTGAGGTTTACAGCACCTTGACAGTGGTGGCTGCAGGGCAAGTGAGATCTCCAGAGCGTCTGGCAGTGCCTGCTCTTCACGAGAGGCTGTCGGGCTGCTCCCAGTGGGACACAGCACCGGGCTCAGGCCAGCCCTCAGGCCCTCACAGCTGATCCCAAGGAGCAGGCTCAGAAAGCAGTTTTAGACCACTGCCTGCAGATATTTCAAAGGACTAAATGGCATTCAAAGAAGCCACCTTGCACATTTAGTTTTGGTGTCGTGGCATGAGGAGCCATGAAGGTCCGTCTCAATGTGCACTCAGGGCACTTCCCCTGCCATCCCAAAGGGATCACAAAGGACAGGCCTCAGCTTTCAGCACTGCTCAACTCCTCACCCAGCAATGAAATCTCAGGAAGATGTAGGAATTACGTGCACCAGGGCACTTGGCCTCAAATAACAGTCATAAATCCCTCAGACCACTAAACCCAATGACTTGCATGTCTGTACTATTTTTGTCCTTCTCTCATCCTTCATGTCACTTTTACCAAAACCTGCCCTTTCACAAATGGTCAAGGCATGCACCATTAGGTCATCTGTACACCATGATGCCAGCCTAGATAAGGCTACCAGTCAGGGTGTAGTAGAAGTGCTAATACCCTTTAAGTTTCTCACCCACAAACATATGAAAAAGGACCTTCCTTTTTATGTGGAGAGATGGGGCATTTTTAACAGAATTGCAAAACTAAAGGCTATTACTGGAGAGCTTCTAGGCGTCACAACCACTGTCCTCACTGCCCCCCTCGTCCACATGCTTTCCAACACCAGCAAAACCGGTGGCCTGCGGGAAACCCCACACAGACACAGAAAGGCCACGCACGATGACACAAAATGCGAGGCTGTTCCGCCATACTCTCCCCAACATCATGGAGAACCAGCACAGCGACCTTCTCAGATCTATCAGGACAGCTCGATCGCTGCAGAAAATAGAAGACAGCTCTGCCCTGGAACCTAAAGGCAGCTAGTAGGGGCCTTTTCAATTCCAATCCATTAAATTTATGTTCACCATATTCCAACAGGCAAATACGGGCCTGAAGAATGGCCTAGAGGCATTTTGATTTTAACCAACACCAGGGAAGAGATGGAGACACTCACTACATTACCTGAGGTGCTCGCCTTGACATCTTTGCAGGAGATAACTGTCCAGGCTCTATGCTTAGACCCTCCCCTTTTCATTCTAAAAGGAACAGTTAGAGCCAGAGCCATCCTCCTACTGGACATGATCACCACACCAGTTGATCCAATGGTGATGTGGGCACAGACAACAGGCAGAAATAGACCCATTCTAAAGTGCGCTTTGTCATGTAAAGGGAGAAGGAGATGTCATTCAGGACTATTAGATACAAGACCTGATGTCACTATAATTTACTGCTCTGATTGGCTAAAGAATGGCCCCTGGTTCCAACTGCTCTGGTAAGTATTAGCTACCAGGGGAGCCACTACCAGCTTCTGGAGTCACAGTAACATCTGCAGGGAAGGTCCTGAGGGCACAGTTTCGACAGTAAGATCCTTTGTCACCCAGGCACCAATAACAATTTGAGGAAAACGACCTCTTGTCCCAAAGGGGGACAGGGCCAGAGACCCTATCAACACCTCAGGATTTCTAGATGGGGCCACAGAGCAGCGCGCCACACTTCAGTCAACCTGGAAGACCAACAACCCCGTATGGGTGGATCAGTGGCCCCTCCCAGGCAGAAAGTTAAAGGCCCTGCAGTCCCTCCTGCAGAGGCAGCTGACTGTGGGCCACATTGTACCATCTACTAGCCCCTGCAATGCACCTGTCATTATCATATGAAAGCCTGGCAAGGACAAGAGGCGGCTCCTGCAGGACCTCAGGAAAATCAATGAGGTCATCGACGACATGGGTGCCTTCCAGTCCAGACTGCCCTCAGCCTCCATGGTACCTCGAGATTGCCGATGGTGCACCATGCCGTAGTTGTGGGTAGCAGTTTTTGTAGTCCTCCTATTTTTCGGATATCTTGTTCGATATTTAGGCTGTGATTGATGGAGCCTGAGCATAGGAAGAGCATTGCTTTGAACATTGCATGGGTTGAGAATTGAAGGAAGGCTAGTTCAGGGAGGTTTAGTCCAATTGTACCTATGATTACACTGTTATTGGCAGATGGTTGATATATATCTTAATGAATACTTTTTGACACCCAAATGCAGCCAAATGACACCCTCCAGGGTTGCCTTTTCCGTCACTAAATCGACAAGCACCTTTAAAGAGGTACCAGTGGACTGTATTGCCTCAACGACTGAAGAGTAGACAAAATATTTGTCAATGGCTTGATGTTCAAATTCTCAAGCCCTAATGCTAATCGCTTTTCGTTATATGGACCAGTAAATGAACATCCTAATACTATCATTTTTCATTACATGGACGACACAGTCGTTTGTGGAGGGGCTCAAATCATTTTGGATGTTGCAGTACAAGATGTCATCGCTGTGGTACAGGAGAAAGGTTTTAAGATTGCAGCAGATAAAAGTTCAAAGGACAGCACCTTGGAAGTGTCTCGGCCTAAAAACTGCAGAGAGAACCATCACACCACAAACACTGCACATCAAGGACAACCCAAAGACTCTGCCAGAACCCCAAATTCTCTGTGGAAGCATCAGCTGGGTACATCCACTGCTGGGAATCACCACAGAAGATCTCACGCCACTGTTCCTGCTGCTCCTTAAAGGCAGTGAAGGACTCGATTCCCGTCATCACTGACACCGGAGGCTTAAGCAACTGTACAAAAGGCATCCTGGGTGATTCAAACTAAACAGGCACACAGATACCACACTACTTTTCCTTTCTCCCTGGCAATCCTTGGTGTAAGTCCAATATTCCATGCATTATTCTTTCAGGGGGACTCAACTATCTCAGATCCCCTCATAGAAATTGAATGCGTTTTCAGAGCACACCAACCTACTAAAATGATAACAACCCAACAGAAAGTTATTGCACAACTTATCAGGAAAGCTAGAGAGCATCTGTGCTCCCTTGCAGGAACAGACCGTGTCAATATATACTTACTTCTCACTCAAGAGCCCCTCAATTGCCTACTTCAAACATCTGAACCACTGCAATATGCCTTAGATCGGTTTTACACAGGCTAGGATCAGCCACCAATTCTACCATCAAAACATTCCTGCGCTGCTCAGGATGTTCAAAAACACCCGAGACCCTGCAAGATCCCTTGTAGCCACCTGCCCAAATTGTCAGGAACATGGCCTTGCTTCTGCCAGAGCTGCAGTCCATCCAAGAGGAATAGAGAGTCTCCACATCTGGCAATCAGACATCCCCCACTAAGTCCCTTTCAGCAGACTAAAATACATCCAGGTCTCAATCGATGCCTTTTCCACTGTGGTTTTCACCTCTGCCCATGCTGGTGAAAAATCAGAAGATGCTATAAAACATTACGTTTTCGTTTTTTCCACCTTAGCAGTTCTACAGGAAATTAAATTTAATAATGCTCTTGCTTATACCTTGCACTGATTCCAACAAGTTTCTGTCCACTGGTGTATAAAACATGTCACAGGCATACGACACTTCACCACAGGACAGTCCATAGCTGAGAGGGCCCACTGATCCACCAAAAGGATCCTTGATCAACTGAGAGGGGTAATCCAGATATTATCTTCCACTGACAGACTGGCCAAGGCCTTTAATGTATTCAACTTTTTGAACAATTCATTTATGGAGGCAACTCCCCCAGTCATCAGGCATTTTACTAATTCAACTGCAGCCCAATTAAAAAAACAGCCACCTGTGTTGACCAAAGACCCTGAATCTAAACAAATTATGGGCCCTTTTCCATTAAATACTTGGGGAAGAGAAGATGCCCTTGTCTTTACAGCAACACTCCTAAGATCGATCCCAGCAAAATACATAAAAACTCTTTCTGGGAATGGTGAGGCAAACACCAGAGCCACCATAGGAAGAACAGAATGAAAGCCTAAGAGGGGCAGCAACAGCCTGGAAAAGAAGAAGGAGAAGGACAGAAGAAGATCTCCTACGCAGCGTTGACCACACACACCAAGACCAAGGTAGCTCAGACACCACTAACCAGGATCTATGTCTTAACATTTGTAAAAATTATATTTTAGCATTGATACATGATTCTTCTAATAAGCTGTGTTCACACCCTGGCCTTACAGAAGAGAAAGTTTAGTGGGAACACAACTTAAGTTTCATCTTCTAATCTCTTTATGTGTTTACTTTTAGGACACCCAAGCCTCCAGATAATAAATTAGCCTACGTCAGAGGATTCTGACATTTGTAGCCGCTGCAGCAGACAACTGGATGTTCCTCACTGAGCCGCATGCCTCCAGCTGGGCGCTTCCACAGACAAGCCACAATTTCTTGTCCATGGCCATGCCTGTCAGGCACTACAAGGCATGTGTTTTTTCTACCTGCTGTCACATAGGGAGTCAGTATACCAGGGCATCCAGCTGCTAAAAGATCAAGGAAACAAGATCCAGATGGAAGGCAACAACAACTGGTTCACTGGACTTTCCAAACACAGGGGTTTGCGAGGCTGGCTTTCATCTTTAGTTAAGACTGTTGTGTGGGTTTTGTTTTTTGTATTCATTGTGTTGGTTATTTTATCCTTTTTTGCTAAATACCTCCAAAAGTCTATGGCAGAAACCTTCTTGATAGATAACAAAAAGGGGGAGATGTGAGGGCCCAGGGGCCGACCACTGGAACTGTAATACCTCAGGGCAAAGCGACCAAGGTAAAAAAAGTCACCGCTCTGAATGCAATGGTGTCGCCCATGGGCATTTGCAGGCTCATGGTGATGCAGCACGTTTTGCTGGCATCACCCAGTTCAACTGCTGCACTTTCCTTATATGTACTCCCCCGGAATGTTCCAACTCTCTTGTATCAATTTGGTCCTGGCTTACTGTAATGATCCTGCGCTGTTCACCCCCATATTGTGTGCCCAGCCCCATTTTGTCTCCATTTCTGGACCCTCTTCAGCGCAATCCACATTATTTGGATTCCCACACAACGATCCCTCTCTTGCCTCATCCATCAGCCATCCAAGCAAGCAGGCTCCCACCTCTGCGAGTGCAGGTCCATCGCAGAGGTTGCTGTGGGCAGGCTGCAACACAAGAACTGAGTGCACCAGGGACTGGACCTCTAATAAAAGGCAGGAATCCCACAGCCCACGCAACCCAAAGACTTCCTTGTCTTTTCTTTTTCCTTATTCTCTCAGTTCTCAAGCCACATTCCGCATTTTTTCTGACTGGGAACTTGGCTTGTCTCTCTCCTGTCTGCAGGTTAAGTCACACGTGTAACCCTGTAGGAACAGTCTGAAACACAGGGAAGTGGGAGAACACATTTTCTCAGGAACTGTAGTGACAGGACACGGAGGAATGGGATCAGACTGCAAGAGGTGGAAGAGATTTGATGATGGGAAGAAGTTCTTTACTCTCAGGGTGCTTGTCCCTGACACAGGGACCAGTGCAGAGAGGCTGTGGATGCCCCATCCCCAGAAACATCCAAGGCCAGGTGGGACAGGGGCAACATCCACCTGGTGTGCTGGGAGCTTGCTCAGCTTGGAACCACATCATCTTTAGTGTCCCTTCCAAGCCAAACCATTCAAGGATTTGATCATTCTGCCATCCCCATCTCCCACTGCACAGCGCCCCTGAAACTTCAGTGACATCACAGCGCCCAGAGGGTTCCAGGTGGAACCTCCAGGACCTGGAAACGAGCACAGCAGACACTTCGCCGGCTGCCGAGGGTCAGTTGCTGCTCACCCAGCACTCTGACCCTCAGCACAGACCTGCTGCTGCTGCTGCCTGGGCTTTTCCTGCCGCCTGCTCTGGAGCGCCAATCCCAGCACAATGTGCTCTGCTGTGCCAATGGAGGTACAGTGCCATGCCAGGCAGGGGGCACCCGGCCTGGGCAGGCTGCAGCCATGTGGGAATGGATGTTGTGGGACAGGAAGCCCACTGGGAGATTGTGCTGCCCCTTGCAGACTGACAGAGACACTGTGGAGGACATGGAAGTGGACCTGGGCATGGATGACGAAGAGATGATGGAGGTGGACTCCTCCTCTACTTCCATGTCCTCCCCTGTTGAGAACATGGAAGTAGATGAGGAGGACAACTACGAAGAGATGGAGGTGGATGAGGAGGATAACATGGAAGATATGGAAGTGGACGAGAAGGATGAGGAGGAGCCCATGGTCCTTGGATGAAGATGCAGCCCCACAGGTAAGACAGGCAGATGCTTCCCACACCCTGCCCACACACACACTGGGTCCCCTGACGGCAGGCTGGGGCTGGGCTGGATGGCCCCGCTCAGGGACACGGTGCCCGCAGGGGGCCTGGATTGTGCTGCCACAAGCACCAGCCCCGGCCTGCCCTGCGCTTGCCTGGGGCCACGCCAGCCCTGCCAGCCCCGGCCCAGCCCCTGGGGCCCAGCTCCCAGCCCTGCTGGGCCCAGTGCTGCCAGCTGAGTCCAGCTCTGCTGCTTCCTTTCTTCCAGGACTCATGCACATCATGGCGCAGATGCCACGCCTTTGTAAATACGTTTGAGAGTTTAGAAGTTCCTGTAAATACGTTGACTACGTTAGAAGTTTTCTGTAAATACGTTTTGAAGATTGTTAGCCCATCGGATCCCATGTCAATATGTTCTGTACATTGTTGTTGTTGTTGTTGTTATAACAATTGTTATAATGACACATGTTCTGTAAATCCTAGATTTGCCAATCTTCGGCAAATAAATACTGTTTCTCTTTAAAACCTGACTTCTCCTGGCCATTCCTTTGGGAACAGGCAGCCTTTGCACACTTGTGGGTTCCACTTGTTCCACGTTCCCTGGGCTGGAGGTCCCTGGGGGTGCTGGCACGGCCACCCCGGGGCTGGGGGTCCCTGTGCACAGGGGCTCCCACTGACACCACTCCTGCCACTGGGCACTGCTGCTCTTCCTGGCCTGGGGCACAGCGCTGTCCCCAAGAGCTCAGCTCTCACCACCTCTCACACAGGGGGCTCTCACAGCACTGGCCCTGCAGCCATGCCACCAAAGCAGGCAGCAAACCTTCAGCCACCCTTCCTGCTGCAGCCACAGGCACTCCTGGGCCTAGAGCCGCCAGCAGGCCACAGCCATGCAAAATCCACCTGCACGCTCTCAAGGTCACCACAGCCTTGGCAACTGGGCCACCTGCATCTGGGCTGCTGCAGGGGCTGATCTTTAAGCCTTGCAGCCTCCAAAGGCCCTGGGCTCTGCTTCCCAGCCTGCTCAGCACTGCCCTGAGCCCGCTTTGTTCCAGAGACAAAAGTCAAGCCAGGGTATCCTCACCCTGCCCGAATTCCTGCTGCTGCCAGCGGCCACTGGCCCTTGGGCCCCACTCGGGTGACAGCTGCAGGGACAGGGCAGCCTGTGCTGGGCAGGGGGCACGGGGCTTTTGGCCGGGGGCTGGTGTTGCTGCTGCTGCTGCTGCTGCTGCTGCTGCTGCTGCTGCTGGGGGCCATGGGCCCAACAGGGCCCCGAGCTCAGCCCCTGCCCGGGCAGCATTCCCCCAAAGCCCCACACTCCCCGAGCATCCCCATCACACCTGCCAGGGGGAAATCCCACGGGATTCAGGAAAGAAATTCCCCATAGTGACTAAACCAAGGGGTCCAAGGGGATAGTCAGCACCAGCTGATGTCTACAGCACCTTGACAGTGGTGGCTGCAGGGCAGGTGAGATCTCCAGGGCCTCTGGCAGTGCCTGCTCTGCACGTGAGCCTGTGCGGCTGCTCCCAGTGGGACACAGCACCGGGCTCAGGCCAGCCCTCAGGCCCTCACAGCTGATCCCAAGGAGCAGGCTCAGAAAGCAGTTTCAGACCACTGCCTGCAGATATTTCAGAGGACTACATGTCATTCTAGGAAGCCACTTTGCACATTTGCTTTTGGTGTCATGGCATGAGAAGCCATGAAGGTGCCTCTGATTGTGCACTAAGGGCACTTCCACTGCCATCCCAAAGGGATCACAAAGGACAGGCCTCTGCTTTCAGCACTGCTGAGCTCCTCACCCAGCAATGAAATTTTAGGAAGAGGCAGGAATTATGTGCTCCAGAGATTCTGGACTCCAATCAATGGCATAAATTCCACAGGCTATTTAACCCAATGACCTGCATGTCTCTTTTTCCTCTTTCTCTCATCCCTCATGTCACTTTCCCCAAAACCTACCATTGCACAAATGGCCGAAGCATCAACCATTAGGATATCCTTACACCATGATGCCAGCCTAGCTAAGGCAACATTAGTTTGAGCAGAAGCTCAAATCATTTTGGATGTTGCAGTACATGATGTCATCACTGTGGTACAGGAGAAAAGTTTTAAGATTGCAGCAGATAAAGTTCAAAGGACAGCCCCTTGCAAGTGTCTCGGCCTAAAAACTGCAGAGAGAACCATCACGCCACAAACACTGCACATCAAGGACAACCCAAAGACTCTGCCAGAACCCCAAATTCTCTGTGGAAGCATCAGTTGGGTACATCCACTGCTGGGAATCACCACAGAAGATCTCACGCCACTGTTCCTGCTGCTCCTTAAAGGCAGTGAAGGACTCAATTCCCGTCATCACTGACACCGGAGGCTTAAGCAACTGTACAAAAGGCATCCTGGGTGATTCAAACTAAACAGGCACACAGATACCACACTACATTTCCTTTCTCCCTGGCAATCCTTGGTGTAAGTCCAATATTCCATGCATTATTCTTTCAGGGGGACTCAACTATCTCAGATCCCCTCATAGAAATTGAATGTGTTTTCAGAGCACACCAACCTACTAAAATGATAACAACCCAACAGAAAGTTATTGCACAACTTATCAGGAAAGCTAGAGAGCATCTGTGCTCCCTTGCAGGAACAGACCGTGTCAATATATACTTACTTCTCACTCAAGAGCCCCTCAATTGCCTACTTCAAACATCTGAACCACTGCAATATGCCTTAGATCGGTTTTACACAGGCTAGGATCAGCCACCAATTCTACCATCAAAACATTCCTGCGATGCTCAGGATGTTCAAAAACACCCGAGACCCGGCAAGATCCCTTGTAGCCACCTGCCCAAATTGTCAGGAACATGGCCTTGCTTCTGCCAGAGCTGCAGTCCATCCAAGAGGAATAGAGAGTCTCCACATCTGGCAATCAGACATCCCACACTAAGTCCTTTTCAGCAGACTAAAATACATCCAGGTCTCAATCGATGCCTTTTCCACTGCGGTTTTCACCTCTGCCCATGCTGGTGAAAAATCAGAAGATGCTATAAAACATTACGTTTTCGTTTTTTCCACCTTAGCAGTTCTACAGGAAATTAAATTTAATAATGCTCTTGCTTATACCTTGCACTGATTCCAACAAGTTTCTGTCCACTGGTGTATAAAACATGTCACAGGCATACGACACTTCACCACAGGACAGTCCATAGCTGAGAGGGCCCACTGATCCACCAAAAGGATCCTTGATCAACTGAGAGGGGTAATCCAGATATTATCTTCCACTGACAGACTGGCCAAGGCCTTTAATGTATTCAACTTTTTGAACAATTCATTTATGGAGGCAACTCCCCCAGTCATCAGGCATTTTACTAATTCAACTGCAGCCCAATTAAAAAAACAGCCACCTGTGTTGACCAAAGACCCTGAATCTAAACAAATTATGGGCCCTTTTCCATTAAATACTTGGGGAAGAGAAGATGCTCTTGTCTTTACAGCAACACTCCTAAGATCGATCCCAGCAAAATACATAAAAACTCTTTCTGGGAATGGTGAGGCAAACACCAGAGCCACCATAGGAAGAACAGAATGAAAGCCTAAGAGGGGCAGCAACAGCCTGGAAAAGAAGAAGGAGAAGGACAGAAGAAGATCTCCTACGCAGCGTTGACCACACACACCAAGACCAAGATAGCTCAGACACCACTAACCAGGATCTATGTCTTAACATTTGTAAAAATTATATTTTAGCATTGATACATGATTCTTCTAATAAGCTGTGTTCACACGCTTGCCTTACAGAAGAGAAAGTTTAGTGGGAACACAACTTAAGTTTCATCTTCTAATCTCTTTATCTGTTTACTTTTAGGACACCCAAGCCTCCAGATAATAAATTAGCCTACGTCAGAGGATGCTGCCGTTTGTAGCCACTGCAGCACAGAACTGGATGTTCCTCACTGAGCCGCATGCCTTCAGCTGGGCGCTTCCACAGACAAGCCACAATTTCTTGTCCATGGCCATGCCTGTCAGGCACTACAAGGCATGTGTTTTTTCTACCTGCTGTCACATAGGGAGTCAGTATACCAGGGCATCCAGCTGCTAAAAGATCAAGGAAACAAGATCCAGATGGAAGGCAACAACAACTGGTTCACTGGACTTTCCAAACACAGGGGTTTGCGAGGCTGGCTTTCATCTTTAGTTAAGACTGTTGTGTGGGTGTTGTTTTTTGTATTCAATGTGTTGGTTATTTTATCCTTTTTTGCTAAATACCTCCAAAAGTCTATGGCAGAAACCTTCTTGATAGATAACAAAAAGGGGGAGATGTGAGGGCCCAGGGGCCGACCACTGGAACTGTAATACCTCAGGGCAAAGCGACCAAGGTAAAAAAAGTCACCGCTCTGAATGCAATGGTGTCGCCCATGGGCATTTGCAGGCTCATGGTGATGCAGCACGTTTTGCTGGCATCACCCAGTTCAACTGCTGCACTTTCCTTATATGTACTCCCCCGGAATGTTCCAACTCTCTTGTATCAATTTGGTCCTGGCTTACTGTAATGATCCTGCGCTGTTCACCCCCATATTGTGTGCCCAGCCCCATTTTGTCTCCATTTCTGGACCCTCTTCAGCGCAATCCACATTATTTGGATTCCCACACAACGATCCCTCTCTTGCCTCATCCATCAGCCATCCAAGCAAGCAGGCTCCCACCTCTGCGAGTGCAGGTCCATCGCAGAGGTTGCTGTGGGCAGGCTGCAACACAAGAACTGAGTGCACCAGGGACTGGACCTCTAATAAAAGGCAGGAATCCCACAGCCCACGCAACCCAAAGACTTCCTTGTCTTTTCTTTTTCCTTATTCTCTCAGTTCTCAAGCCACATTCCGCATTTTTTCTGACTGGGAACTTGGCTTGTCTCTCTCCTGTCTGCAGGTTAAGTCACACGTGTAACCCTGTAGGAACAGTCTGAAACACAGGGAAGTGGGAGAACACATTTTCTCAGGAACTGTAGTGACAGGACACGGAGGAATGGGATCAGACTGCAAGAGGTGGAAGAGATTTGATGATGGGAAGAAGTTCTTTACTCTCAGGGTGCTTGTCCCTGACACAGGGACCAGTGCAGAGAGGCTGTGGATGCCCCATCCCCAGAAACATCCAAGGCCAGGTGGGACAGGGGCAACATCCACCTGGTGTGCTGGGAGCTTGCTCAGCTTGGAACCACATCATCTTTAGTGTCCCTTCCAAGCCAAACCATTCAAGGATTTGATCATTCTGCCATCCCCATCTCCCACTGCACAGCGCCCCTGAAACTTCAGTGACATCACAGCGCCCAGAGGGTTCCAGGTGGAACCTCCAGGACCTGGAAACGAGCACAGCAGACACTTCGCCGGCTGCCGAGGGTCAGTTGCTGCTCACCCAGCACTCTGACCCTCAGCACAGACCTGCTGCTGCTGCTGCCTGGGCTTTTCCTGCCGCCTGCTCTGGAGCGCCAATCCCAGCACAATGTGCTCTGCTGTGCCAATGGAGGTACAGTGCCATGCCAGGCAGGGGGCACCCGGCCTGGGCAGGCTGCAGCCATGTGGGAATGGATGTTGTGGGACAGGAAGCCCACTGGGAGATTGTGCTGCCCCTTGCAGACTGACAGAGACACTGTGGAGGACATGGAAGTGGACCTGGGCATGGATGACGAAGAGATGATGGAGGTGGACTCCTCCTCTACTTCCATGTCCTCCCCTGTTGAGAACATGGAAGTAGATGAGGAGGACAACTACGAAGAGATGGAGGTGGATGAGGAGGATAACATGGAAGATATGGAAGTGGACGAGAAGGATGAGGAGGAGCCCATGGTCCTTGGATGAAGATGCAGCCCCACAGGTAAGACAGGCAGATGCTTCCCACACCCTGCCCACACACACACTGGGTCCCCTGACGGCAGGCTGGGGCTGGGCTGGATGGCCCCGCTCAGGGACACGGTGCCCGCAGGGGGCCTGGATTGTGCTGCCACAAGCACCAGCCCCGGCCTGCCCTGCGCTTGCCTGGGGCCACGCCAGCCCTGCCAGCCCCGGCCCAGCCCCTGGGGCCCAGCTCCCAGCCCTGCTGGGCCCAGTGCTGCCAGCTGAGTCCAGCTCTGCTGCTTCCTTTCTTCCAGGACTCATGCACATCATGGCGCAGATGCCACGCCTTTGTAAATACGTTTGAGAGTTTAGAAGTTCCTGTAAATACGTTGACTACGTTAGAAGTTTTCTGTAAATACGTTTTGAAGATTGTTAGCCCATCGGATCCCATGTCAATATGTTCTGTACATTGTTGTTGTTGTTGTTGTTATAACAATTGTTATAATGACACATGTTCTGTAAATCCTAGATTTGCCAATCTTCGGCAAATAAATACTGTTTCTCTTTAAAACCTGACTTCTCCTGGCCATTCCTTTGGGAACAGGCAGCCTTTGCACACTTGTGGGTTCCACTTGTTCCACGTTCCCTGGGCTGGAGGTCCCTGGGGGTGCTGGCACGGCCACCCCGGGGCTGGGGGTCCCTGTGCACAGGGGCTCCCACTGACACCACTCCTGCCACTGGGCACTGCTGCTCTTCCTGGCCTGGGGCACAGCGCTGTCCCCAAGAGCTCAGCTCTCACCACCTCTCACACAGGGGGCTCTCACAGCACTGGCCCTGCAGCCATGCCACCAAAGCAGGCAGCAAACCTTCAGCCACCCTTCCTGCTGCAGCCACAGGCACTCCTGGGCCTAGAGCCGCCAGCAGGCCACAGCCATGCAAAATCCACCTGCACGCTCTCAAGGTCACCACAGCCTTGGCAACTGGGCCACCTGCATCTGGGCTGCTGCAGGGGCTGATCTTTAAGCCTTGCAGCCTCCAAAGGCCCTGGGCTCTGCTTCCCAGCCTGCTCAGCACTGCCCTGAGCCCGCTTTGTTCCAGAGACAAAAGTCAAGCCAGGGTATCCTCACCCTGCCCGAATTCCTGCTGCTGCCAGCGGCCACTGGCCCTTGGGCCCCACTCGGGTGACAGCTGCAGGGACAGGGCAGCCTGTGCTGGGCAGGGGGCACGGGGCTTTTGGCCGGGGGCTGGTGTTGCTGCTGCTGCTGCTGCTGCTGCTGCTGCTGCTGCTGCTGCTGCTGGGGGCCATGGGCCCAACAGGGGCCCCAGCTCAGTCCCTGCCTGGGCAGGTGCCCCCAAAGCCCCACACTCCCCGAGCATCCCCATCACACCTGCCAGGGGGAAATCCCACGGGATTCAGGAAAGAAATTCCCCATAGTGACTAAACCAAGGGGTCCAAGGGGATAGTCAGCACCAGCTGATGTCTACAGCACCTTGACAGTGGTGGCTGCAGGGCAGGTGAGATCTCCAGGGCCTCTGGCAGTGCCTGCTCTGCACGTGAGCCTGTGCGGCTGCTCCCAGTGGGACACAGCACCGGGCTCAGGCCAGCCCTCAGGCCCTCACAGCTGATCCCAAGGAGCAGGCTCAGAAAGCAGTTTCAGACCACTGCCTGCAGATATTTCAGAGGACTACATGTCATTCTAGGAAGCCACTTTGCACATTTGCTTTTGGTGTCATGGCATGAGAAGCCATGAAGGTGCCTCTGATTGTGCACTAAGGGCACTTCCACTGCCATCCCAAAGGGATCACAAAGGACAGGCCTCTGCTTTCAGCACTGCTGAGCTCCTCACCCAGCAATGAAATTTTAGGAAGAGGCAGGAATTATGTGCTCCAGAGATTCTGGACTCCAATCAATGGCATAAATTCCACAGGCTATTTAACCCAATGACCTGCATGTCTCTTTTTCCTCTTTCTCTCATCCCTCATGTCACTTTCCCCAAAACCTACCATTGCACAAATGGCCGAAGCATCAACCATTAGGATATCCTTACACCATGATGCCAGCCTAGCTAAGGCAACATTAGTTTGAGCAGAAGCTCAAATCATTTTGGATGTTGCAGTACATGATGTCATCACTGTGGTACAGGAGAAAAGTTTTAAGATTGCAGCAGATAAAGTTCAAAGGACAGCCCCTTGCAAGTGTCTCGGCCTAAAAACTGCAGAGAGAACCATCACGCCACAAACACTGCACATCAAGGACAACCCAAAGACTCTGCCAGAACCCCAAATTCTCTGTGGAAGCATCAGTTGGGTACATCCACTGCTGGGAATCACCACAGAAGATCTCACGCCACTGTTCCTGCTGCTCCTTAAAGGCAGTGAAGGACTCAATTCCCGTCATCACTGACACCGGAGGCTTAAGCAACTGTACAAAAGGCATCCTGGGTGATTCAAACTAAACAGGCACACAGATACCACACTACATTTCCTTTCTCCCTGGCAATCCTTGGTGTAAGTCCAATATTCCATGCATTATTCTTTCAGGGGGACTCAACTATCTCAGATCCCCTCATAGAAATTGAATGTGTTTTCAGAGCACACCAACCTACTAAAATGATAACAACCCAACAGAAAGTTATTGCACAACTTATCAGGAAAGCTAGAGAGCATCTGTGCTCCCTTGCAGGAACAGACCGTGTCAATATATACTTACTTCTCACTCAAGAGCCCCTCAATTGCCTACTTCAAACATCTGAACCACTGCAATATGCCTTAGATCGGTTTTACACAGGCTAGGATCAGCCACCAATTCTACCATCAAAACATTCCTGCGATGCTCAGGATGTTCAAAAACACCCGAGACCCGGCAAGATCCCTTGTAGCCACCTGCCCAAATTGTCAGGAACATGGCCTTGCTTCTGCCAGAGCTGCAGTCCATCCAAGAGGAATAGAGAGTCTCCACATCTGGCAATCAGACATCCCACACTAAGTCCTTTTCAGCAGACTAAAATACATCCAGGTCTCAATCGATGCCTTTTCCACTGCGGTTTTCACCTCTGCCCATGCTGGTGAAAAATCAGAAGATGCTATAAAACATTACGTTTTCGTTTTTTCCACCTTAGCAGTTCTACAGGAAATTAAATTTAATAATGCTCTTGCTTATACCTTGCACTGATTCCAACAAGTTTCTGTCCACTGGTGTATAAAACATGTCACAGGCATACGACACTTCACCACAGGACAGTCCATAGCTGAGAGGGCCCACTGATCCACCAAAAGGATCCTTGATCAGCTGAGAGGGGTAATCCAGATATTATCTTCCACTGACAGACTGGCCAAGGCCTTTAATGTATTCAACTTTTTGAACAATTCATTTATGGAGGCAACTCCCCCAGTCATCAGGCATTTTACTAATTCAACTGCAGCCCAATTAAAAAAACAGCCACCTGTGTTGACCAAAGACCCTGAATCTAAACAAATTATGGGCCCTTTTCCATTAAATACTTGGGGAAGAGAAGATGCTCTTGTCTTTACAGCAACACTCCTAAGATCGATCCCAGCAAAATACATAAAAACTCTTTCTGGGAATGGTGAGGCAAACACCAGAGCCACCATAGGAAGAACAGAATGAAAGCCTAAGAGGGGCAGCAACAGCCTGGAAAAGAAGAAGGAGAAGGACAGAAGAAGATCTCCTACGCAGCGTTGACCACACACACCAAGACCAAGATAGCTCAGACACCACTAACCAGGATCTATGTCTTAACATTTGTAAAAATTATATTTTAGCATTGATACATGATTCTTCTAATAAGCTGTGTTCACACGCTTGCCTTACAGAAGAGAAAGTTTAGTGGGAACACAACTTAAGTTTCATCTTCTAATCTCTTTATCTGTTTACTTTTAGGACACCCAAGCCTCCAGATAATAAATTAGCCTACGTCAGAGGATGCTGCCGTTTGTAGCCACTGCAGCACAGAACTGGATGTTCCTCACTGAGCCGCATGCCTTCAGCTGGGCGCTTCCACAGACAAGCCACAATTTCTTGTCCATGGCCATGCCTGTCAGGCACTACAAGGCATGTGTTTTTTCTACCTGCTGTCACATAGGGAGTCAGTATACCAGGGCATCCAGCTGCTAAAAGATCAAGGAAACAAGATCCAGATGGAAGGCAACAACAACTGGTTCACTGGACTTTCCAAACACAGGGGTTTGCGAGGCTGGCTTTCATCTTTAGTTAAGACTGTTGTGTGGGTGTTGTTTTTTGTATTCAATGTGTTGGTTATTTTATCCTTATTTGCTAAATACCTCCCAAAGTCTATGGCAGAAACCTTCTTTATAGATAACAAAAAGGGGGAGATGTGAGGGCCCAGGGGCCGACCACTGGAACTGTAATACCTCAGGGCAAAGCGACCAAGGTAAAAAAAGTCACCGCTCTGAATGCAATGGTGTCGCCCATGGGCATTTGCAGGCTCATGGTGATGCAGCACGTTTTGCTGGCATCACCCAGTTCAACTGCTGCATTTTCCTTATATGTACTCCCCCGGAATGTTCCAACTCTCTTGTATCAATTTGGTCCTGGCTTACTGTAACGATCCTGCGCTGTTCACCCCCATATTGTGTGCCCAGCCCCATTTTGTCTCCATTTCTGGACCCTCTTCAGTGCAATCCACACTATTTGGATTCCCACACAACGATCCCTCTCTTGCCTCATCCATCAGCCATCCAAGCAAGCTGGCTCCCACCACTGCGAGTGCAGGTCCATCGTAGAGGTTGCTGTGGGCAGGCTGCAACACAAGAACTGAGTGCACCAGGGACTGGACCTCTAATAAAAGGCATGAATCCCACAGCCCACGCAACCCAAAGACTTCCATGTCTTTTCTTTTTCCTTATTCTCTCAGTTCTCAAGCCACATTCCGCATTTTTTCTGACTGGGAACTTGGCTTGTCTCTCTCCTGTCTGCAGGTTAAGTCACACGTGTAACCCTGTAGGAACAGCCTGAAACACAGGGAAGTGGGAGAGCACACTTTCTCAGGAACTGTAGTGACAGGACACGGAGGAATGGGATCAAACTGCAAGAGGTGGAAGAGATTTGATGATGGGAAGAAGTTCTTTACTCTCAGGGGGCTTGTCCCTGACACAGGGACCAGTGCAGAGAGGCTGTGGATGCCCCATCCCCAGAAACATCCAAGGCCAGGTGGGACAGGGACCACATCCACCTGGTGTGCTGGGAGGTTGTTCAGCTTGGAACCAGATCATCTTTAGTGTCCCTTCCAAGCCAAACCATTCAAGGATTTGATCATTCTGCCATCCCCATCTCCCACTGCACAGCGCCCCTGAAACTTCAGTGACATCACAGCGCCCAGAGGGTTCCAGGTGGAACCTCCAGGACCTGGATACGAGCACAGCAGACACTTCGCCGGCTGCCGAGGGTCAGTTGCTGCTCACCCTGCACTCTGACCCTCAGCACAGACCTGCTGCTGCTGCTGCCTGGGCTTTTCCTGCCGCCTGCTCTGGAGTGCCAATCCCAGCACAATGTGCTCTGCTGTGCCAATGGAGGTACAGTGCCATGCCAGGCAGGGGGCACCCGGCCTGGGCAGGCTGCAGCCATGTGGGAATGGATGGTGTGTGACAGGAAGCCCACTGGGAGATTGTGCTGCCCCTTGCAGACTGACAGAGACACTGTGGAGGACATGGAAGTGGACCTGGGCCTGGATGACGAAGAGATGATGGAGGTGGACTCCTCCTCTACTTCCATGTCCTCCCCTGTTGAGGACATGGAAGTAGATGAGGAGGACAACTACGAAGAGATGGAGGTGGATGAGGAGGATAACATGGAAGATATGGAAGTGGACGAGAAGGATGAGGAGGAGCCCATGGTCCTTGGATGAAGATGCAGCCCCACAGGTAAGACAGGCAGATGCTTCCCACGCCCTGCCCACACACACGCTGGGTCCCCTGATGCCAGGCTGGGGCTGGACTGGATGGCCCCGCTCAGGGACACGGTGCCCGCAGGGGGCCTGGATTGTGCTGCCACAAGCACCAGCCCCGGCCTGCCCTGCGCTTGCCTGGGGCCACGCCAGCCCTGCCAGCCCCGGCCCAGCCCCTGGGGCCCAGCTCCCAGCCCTGCTGGGCCCAGTGCTGCCAGCTGAGTCCAGCTCTGCTGCTTCCTTTCTTCCAGGACTCATGCTCAAGATGGCACAGATCCGATACTTTTGTAAATACGTTTGAAAGTTTAGAAGTTCCTGTAAATACGTTGACTACGTTAGAAGTTTTCTGTAAATACGTTTTGAAGATTGTTAGCCCATCGGATCCCATGTCAATATGTTCTGTACATTGTTGTTGTTGTTGTTATAACAATTGTTATAATGACACATGTTCTGTAAATCCTAGATTTGCCAATCTTCGGCAAATAAATACTGTTTCTCTTTAAAACCTGACTTCTCCTGGCCATTCCTTTGGGAACAGGCAGCCTTTGCACACTTGTGGGTTCCACTTGTTCCACGTTCCCTGGGCTGGAGGTCCCTGGGGGTGCTGGCACGGCCACCCCGGGGCTGGGGGTCCCTGTGCACAGGGGCTCCCACTGACACCACTCCTGCCACTGGGCACTGCTGCTCTTCCTGGCCTGGGGCACAGCGCTGTCCCCAAGAGCTCAGCTCTCACCACCTCTCACACAGGGGGCTCTCACAGCACTGGCCCCTGCAGCCATGCCACCAAAGCAGCCAGCAAACCTTCAGCCACCCTTCCTGCTGCAGCCACAGGCACTCCTGGGCCCAGAGCCGCCAGCAGGCCACAGCCATGCAAAATCCACCTGCACGCTCTCAAGGCCACCACAGCCTTAGCAACTGGGCCACCTGCATCTGGGCTGCTGCAGGGACTGATCTTTAAGCCTTGGCGCCTCCATAGGCCCTGGGCTCTGCTTCCCAGCCTGGTCTGCACTGCCCTGAGCCCGCTTTGTTCCAGAGACAAAAGCCAGGCCAGGGCATCCTCACCCTGCCCGCATTCCTGCTGCTGCCAGCGGCCACTGGCCCTTGGGCCCCACTCGGGTGACAGCTGCAGGGACAGGGCAGCCTGTGCTGGGCAGGGGGCACGGGGCTTTTGGCCGGGGGCTGGTGCTGCTGCTGCTGCTGCTGCTGCTGCTGGGGGCCATGGGCCCAACAGGGGCCCAAGCTCTGTCCCTGCCTGGGCAGGTGCCCCCAAAGCCCCACACTCCCCGAGCATCCCCATCACACCTGCCAGGGGGAAATACCACGGGATTCAGGAAAGAAATTCCCATAGTGACTAAACCAAGGGGTCCAGGAGGATAGTCAGCACCAGCTGATGTTTACAGCACCTTGACAGTGGTGGCTGCAGGGCAGGTGAGATCTCCAGAGCCTCTGGCTGGGCCTGCTCTGCACGTGAGCCTGTGCGGCTGCTCCCAGTGGGACACAGCACCGGGCTCAGGCCAGCCCTCAGGCCCTCACAGCTGATCCCAAGGAGCAGGCTCAGAAAGCAGTTTCAGACCACTGCCTGCAGATATTTCAGAGGACTACATGTCATTCAAGGAAGCCACCTTGCACATTTGCTTTTGGTGTCATGGCATGAGAAGCCATGAAGGTGCCTCTGATTGTGCACTAAGGGCACTTCCACTGCCATCCCAAAGGGATCACAAAGGACAGGCCTCAGCTTTTAGCACTGCTGAGCTCCTCACCCAGCAATGAAATTTTAGGAAGAGGCAGGAATTATGTGCTCCAGAGATTCTGGACTCCAATCAATGGCATAAATTCCACAGGCTATTTAACCCAATGACCTGCATGTCTCTTTTTCCTCTTTCTCTCATCCCTCATGTCACTTTCCCCAAAACCTACCATTGCACAAATGGCCGAAGCATCAACCATTAGGATATCCTTACACCATGATGCCAGCCTAGCTAAGGCAACATTAGTTTGAGCAGAAGCTCAAATCATTTTGGATGTTGCAGTACATGAGGTCATCACTGCGGTACGGGAGAAAGGTTTTAAGATTGCAGCAGATAAAGTTCAAAGGACAGCCCCTTGCAAGTGTCTCGGCCTAAAAACTGCAGAGAGAACCGGCACACCACAAACACTGCACATCAAGGACAACCCAAAGACTCTGCCAGAACTGCAAACGCTCTGTGGAAGCATCAGTTGGGTACATTCACTGCTGGGAATCACCACAGAAGATCTCACGTCACTGTTCCTGCTGCTCCTTAAAGGCAGTGAAGGACTCGATTCCCGTCATCACTGACACCGGAGGCTGAAGCAACTGTACAAAAGGCATCCTGGGTGATTCAAACTAAACAGGCACACAGAGACCACCCTGATTTTCCTTTCTCCCTGGCAATCCTTGGTGTAAGTCCAATATTCCATGCATTATTCTTTCAGGGGGACTCAACTATCTCAGATCCCCTCATAGAAATTGAATGCGTTTTCAGAGCACACCAACCTACTAGAATGATAACAACCCAACAGAAACTTATTGCACAACATATCAGGAAAGCTAGAGAGCCTCTGTGCTCCCTTGCAGGAACAGGCCTTGAGAATATATACTTACTTCTCACTCAAGAGCCCCTCAATTGCCTACTTCAAACATCTGAACCACTGCAATATGCCTTAGATCGGTTTTACACAGGCTAGGATCAGCCACCAATTCTACCATCAAAACATTCTTGCGATGCTCAGGATGTTCAAAAACACCCGAGACCCGGCAAGATCCCTTGTAGCCACCTGCCCAAATTGTCAGGAACGTGGCCTTGCTTCTGCCAGAGCTGCAGCCAACCCAAGAGGAATAGAGAGTCTCCACATCTGGCAATCAGACATCCCACACTAAGTCCCTTTCAGCAGACTAAAATACATCCAGGTCTCAATCGATGCCTTTTCCACTGCGGTTTTCACCTCTGCCCATGCTGGTGAAAAATCAGAAGATGCTATAAAACATTACGTTTTCGTTTTTTCCACCTTAGCAGTTCTACAGGAAATTAAATTTAATAATGCTCTTGCTTATACCTTGCACTGATTCCAACAAGTTTCTGTCCACTGGGGTATAAAACATGTCACAAGCATACCACACTCCGCCATTGGAAAGTCCATAGCTCAGAGGGCCCACTGATCCACCAAAAGGATCCTTGATCAGCTGAGAGGGGTAATCCAGATATTATCTTCCACTGACAGACTGGCCAAGGCCTTTAATGTATTCAACTTTTTGAACAATTCATTTATGGAGGCAACTCCCCCAGTCATCAGGCATTTTACTAATTCAACTGCAGCCCAATTAAAAAAACAGCCACCTGTGTTGACCAAAGACCCTGAATCTAAACAAATTATGGGCCCTTTTCCATTAAATACTTGGGGAAGAGAAGATGCCCTTGTCTTTACAGCAACACTCCTAAGATCGATCCCAGCAAAATACATAAAAACTCTTTCTGGGAATGGTGAGGCAAACACCAGAGCCACCATAGGAAGAACAGAATGAAAGCCTAAGAGAGACAGTAGCAGCCTGGAAAAGAAGAAGGAGAAGGACAGAAGAAGATCTCCTACGCAGCGTTGACCACACACACCAAGACCAAGGTAGCTCAGACACCACTAACCAGGATCTATGTCTTAACATTTGTAAAAATTATATTTTAGCATTGATACATGATTCTTCTAATAAGCTGTGTTCACACGCTTGCCTTACAGAAGAGAAAGTTTAGTGGGAACACAACTTAAGTTTCATCTTCTAATCTCTTTATCTGTTTACTTTAAGGACACCCAAGCCTCCAGATAATAAATTAGCCTACGTCAGAGGATGCTGCCGTTTGTAGCCACTGCAGCACAGAACTGGATGTTCCTCACTGAGCCGCATGCCTTCAGCTGGGCGCTTCCACAGACAAGCCACAATTTCTTGTCCATGGCCATGCCTGTCAGGCACTACAAGGCATGTGTTTTTTCTACCTGCTGTCACATAGGGAGTCAGAGTACCAGGGCATCCAGCTGCTAAAAGATCAAGGAAACAAGATCCAGATGGAAGGCAACAACAACTGGTTCACTGGACTTTCCAAACACAGGGGTTTGCGAGGCTGGCTTTCATCTTTAGTTAAGACTGTTGTGTGGGTTTTGTTTTTAGTATTCATTGTGTTGGTTATTTTATCCTTTTTTGCTAAATACCTCACAAAAGTCTATGGCAGAAGCCTTCTTTATAGACAGCAAAAAGCGGGAGATGTGAGTTCCCAGGGGCCTACCACTGGAACTGTAATACCTCAGGGCAAAGCGACCAAGGTAAAAAAAGTCACCGCTCTGAATGCAATGGTGTCGCCCATGGGCATTTGCAGGCTCATGGTGATGCAGCACGTTTTGCTGGCATCACCCAGTTCAACTGCTGCACTTTCCTTATATGTACTCCCCCGGAATGTTCCAACTCTCTTGTATCAATTTGGTCCTGGCTTACTGTAATGATCCTGCGCTGTTCACCCCCATATTGTGTGCCCAGCCCCATTTTGTCTCCATTTCTGGACCCTCTTCAGCGCAATCCACATTATTTGGATTCCCACACAACGATCCCTCTCTTGCCTCATCCATCAGCCATCCAAGCAAGCAGGCTCCCACCTCTGCGAGTGCAGGTCCATCGCAGAGGTTGCTGTGGGCAGGCTGCAACACAAGAACTGAGTGCACCAGGGACTGGACCTCTAATAAAAGGCAGGAATCCCACAGCCCACGCAACCCAAAGACTTCCTTGTCTTTTCTTTTTCCTTATTCTCTCAGTTCTCAAGCCACATTCCGCATTTTTTCTGACTGGGAACTTGGCTTGTCTCTCTCCTGTCTGCAGGTTAAGTCACACGTGTAACCCTGTAGGAACAGTCTGAAACACAGGGAAGTGGGAGAACACATTTTCTCAGGGACTGTAGTGACAGGACACGGAGGAATGGGATCAGACTGCAAGAGGTGGAAGAGATTTGATGATGGGAAGAAGTTCTTTACTCTCAGGGTGCTTGTCCCTGACACAGGGACCAGTGCAGAGAGGCTGTGGATGCCCCATCCCCAGAAACATCCAAGGCCAGGTGGGACAGGGGCAACATCCACCTGGTGTGCTGGGAGCTTGCTCAGCTTGGAACCACATCATCTTTAGTGTCCCTTCCAAGCCAAACCATTCAAGGATTTGATCATTCTGCCATCCCCATCTCCCACTGCACAGCGCCCCTGAAACTTCAGTGACATCACAGCGCCCAGAGGGTTCCAGGTGGAACCTCCAGGACCTGGAAACGAGCACAGCAGACACTTCGCCGGCTGCCGAGGGTCAGTTGCTGCTCACCCAGCACTCTGACCCTCAGCACAGACCTGCTGCTGCTGCTGCCTGGGCTTTTCCTGCCGCCTGCTCTGGAGCGCCAATCCCAGCACAATGTGCTCTGCTGTGCCAATGGAGGTACAGTGCCATGCCAGGCAGGGGGCACCCGGCCTGGGCAGGCTGCAGCCATGTGGGAATGGATGTTGTGGGACAGGAAGCCCACTGGGAGATTGTGCTGCCCCTTGCAGACTGACAGAGACACTGTGGAGGACATGGAAGTGGACCTGGGCATGGATGACGAAGAGATGATGGAGGTGGACTCCTCCTCTACTTCCATGTCCTCCCCTGTTGAGAACATGGAAGTAGATGAGGAGGACAACTACGAAGAGATGGAGGTGGATGAGGAGGATAACATGGAAGATATGGAAGTGGACGAGAAGGATGAGGAGGAGCCCATGGTCCTTGGATGAAGATGCAGCCCCACAGGTAAGACAGGCAGATGCTTCCCACACCCTGCCCACACACACACTGGGTCCCCTGACGGCAGGCTGGGGCTGGGCTGGATGGCCCCGCTCAGGGACACGGTGCCCGCAGGGGGCCTGGATTGTGCTGCCACAAGCACCAGCCCCGGCCTGCCCTGCGCTTGCCTGGGGCCACGCCAGCCCTGCCAGCCCCGGCCCAGCCCCTGGGGCCCAGCTCCCAGCCCTGCTGGGCCCAGTGCTGCCAGCTGAGTCCAGCTCTGCTGCTTCCTTTCTTCCAGGACTCATGCACATCATGGCGCAGATGCCACGCCTTTGTAAATACGTTTGAGAGTTTAGAAGTTCCTGTAAATACGTTGACTACGTTAGAAGTTTTCTGTAAATACGTTTTGAAGATTGTTAGCCCATCGGATCCCATGTCAATATGTTCTGTACATTGTTGTTGTTGTTGTTGTTATAACAATTGTTATAATGACACATGTTCTGTAAATCCTAGATTTGCCAATCTTCGGCAAATAAATACTGTTTCTCTTTAAAACCTGACTTCTCCTGGCCATTCCTTTGGGAACAGGCAGCCTTTGCACACTTGTGGGTTCCACTTGTTCCACGTTCCCTGGGCTGGAGGTCCCTGGGGGTGCTGGCACGGCCACCCCGGGGCTGGGGGTCCCTGTGCACAGGGGCTCCCACTGACACCACTCCTGCCACTGGGCACTGCTGCTCTTCCTGGCCTGGGGCACAGCGCTGTCCCCAAGAGCTCAGCTCTCACCACCTCTCACACAGGGGGCTCTCACAGCACTGGCCCCTGCAGCCATGCCACCAAAGCAGCCAGCAAACCTTCAGCCACCCTTCCTGCTGCAGCCACAGGCACTCCTGGGCCCAGAGCCACCAGCAGGCCACAGCCATGCAAAATCCACCTGCACGCTCTCAAGGCCACCACAGCCTTGGCAACTGGGCCACCTGCATCTGGGCAGCTGCAGGGGCTTATCTTTAAGCCTTGCAGCCTCCAAAGGCCCTGGGCTCTGCTTCCCAGCCTGCTCTGCACTGCCCTGAGCCCGCTTTGTTCCCAAGACAAAAGTCAAGCCAGGGCATCCTCACCCTGCCCGCATTCCTGCTGCTGCCAGCGGCCACTGGCCCTTGGGCCCCACTCGGGTGACGGCTGCAGGGACAGGGCAGCCTGTGCTGGGCAGGGGCCACGGGGCTTTGGGCCCTGGGGCGGCTGCTGCTGCTGCTGCTGCTGCTGCTGCTGGGGGCCATGGGCCCAACAGGGGCCCAAGTTAACACCCTGCCCGGCCAGCTGCCCCCAAAGCCCCACACTCCCCGAGCATCCCCATCACACCTGCCAGGGGGAAATCCCACGGGATTCAGGAAAGAAATTCCCCATAGTGACTAAACCAAGGGGTCCAAGGGGAAAGTCAGCACCAGCTGATGTTTACAGCACCTTGACAAAGGTGGATGCAGGGCAGGTGAGATCTCCAGAGCCTCTGGCAGTGCCTGCTCTGCACGTGAGCCTGTGCGGCTGCTCCCAGTGGGACACAGCACCGGGCTCAGGCCAGCCCTCAGGCCCTCACAGCTGATCTCAAGGAGCAGGCTCAGAAAGCAGTTTCAGACCACTGCCTGCAGATATTTCAGAGGACTACATGTCATTCTAGGAAGCCACTTTGCACATTTGCTTTTGGTGTCATGGCATGAGAAGCCATGAAGGTGCCTCTGATTGTGCACTAAGGGCACTTCCACTGCCATCCCAAAGGGATCACAAAGGACAGGCCTCTGCTTTCAGCACTGCTGAGCTCCTCACCCAGCAATGAAATTTTAGGAAGAGGCAGGAATTATGTGCTCCAGAGATTCTGGACTCCAATCAATGGCATAAATTCCACAGGCTATTTAACCCAATGACCTGCATGTCTCTTTTCCCTCTTCCTCTCATCCCTCATGTCACTTTCCCCAAAACCTACCATTGCACAAATGGCCAAAGCATCAACTATTAGGATATCCTTAAACCATGATGCCAGCCTAGCTAAAGCAACATTAGTTTGAGCAGAAGCTCAAATCATTTTGCATGTTGCAGTACAAGATGTCATCACCGCAGTACTGGAGAAAGGTTTTTAGATTGCAGCACATAAATTCCAAAATACAGACTCCTGGAAGCGTCTCGGCCTAAAAAGCGCAGAGGGAAGCATCACACTCCAAACACAGCAAATCAAGGACAACCCAAAGACTTTGCCAGAACTCCACAGGCTTTGTGGAAGCTGTTTTGATGTCGTGGCATGAGAAGCCTCTGAAAGTGTACTCAGGGCACTTCCACTGCCATCCCAAATGGAACACAAAGGACAGGCCTCTGCTTTCAGCACTGCTGAGCTCCTCACCCAGCAATGAAGTCTCTGGAAGATGCAGGAATTGAGTGTACCAGGGAACCTGGCCTCTAATAAAAGGCATGAATCCCATAGCCCACCCAACCCAAAGCCTTGTATATCTGTACCTTTTTCTTCTCTCTTCTCTCGTGTCACCTTCCCCATATTCTCTGTCCAGGAGTATGGCTTCTCTCTCTCCTGTCTGCAGGTTCAGCCGTACATGTGACCCTGCAGGAACAGCCTGACCTGCAAGCAAAGGTCACATTATTTCAGAGCACTGCACGGCTCCAGCTTGGGGAGGAACTGGGAACTGAAGACATGTGCTCCTCCTTGGGAGCAGCTCCTCCCCATCCCATACAGTGAGGAGTGGGATATCTACCATCGACCCCCCTCCCATCCAGCAGCACCCCTGAAGTGCTGCTTTTCCCTCCCAGAATTGCCACCCTGAGCCACCCAAGGTGTCCCTCCGCTGCCAGGCTGGCTCTGATCCACAGTGGAGGTGGAACCCTGAGCCCAGCAGACACTGATTCCTTCCCTTCTAGCCCAGGTCCTAGCAGAGCACTGAAACTCCACACCAGGAGTGGATTTGGAGGCTACATGGAGAAAGGGGAATTGCTGTTGATTGGGGCAGACAGAACAAAATGCAGCTGCCAAAGGGAAATCAAAGTATCCCACAGGGTACAGCCAGGTACACTGCACATCAAGGCTGTGCTGGTGTAGAAATACTGTATTAAAAGGATTTTATGATCACTACTATCTGCCAACAAAAATACACAGAATACATTAAGCTTCAGTTTTAAATGCAGAAAAGATAGGAAATTCAGAGTGATTTTCACCACAAACACATCTCAATGGCCAGCCCAGCACTGGGGTCAAGGGGAGGCAATATTTTGTTGCTACCTCTTGATGGCATTTCTTCTTCTCCTAATGCAGGAATTCTGCCTGCCCAGGACAGCAAGGATGCAGGTGAACAGCCACAGAGCTGCTCACAGATGGACAGACAGACCAAAGCTGCTCATCTTCCCCCTTCTGAGGAGGATTTCTTATTCAACCTTTCCTTTCTCTCTTCCTTTTACCCAAAAAGATACCTGGGATAGAGTGACAGCTTGCAGGAGACAGGGAGCATCTCCTACCAAAGGGAAGTGAAGGCAAGGGTGATTATTTTGTAGAATAAATACATGTACTCACAGACAAAAAGCTCTGGTCTTGGGAACAGCTGGATTGAGCCCTCCCTATTCAAGACCAAAGAGACATTTCCCTGATCAAAGGACCTGGTCCCTCCTGTGTAAGACTGGGATGTTTGTCACAATTCAGACAGAAACATTTCAAAGCCTGTAGTCATCCAATAGGTATAAATGCTTTTAGAAAATGCAGGAAAATCCATCTTGGAGGATTTCCTATTAAAACAAGGTTTGTATTTCTGGTAGACTCTCTTTCTCTCCATCAGTCCTGTCCACTGAAAGCTGCATTGGATGCATGTGTGAGAGGACAGGTGTGATTATCTCCCCATTTTAAGGGAGGATAGGCTACCTGTTCCTCCCCCACACTTGGAATGTTTTCCATGGACAGATCCCAACCTTCTTCTGCTCCTTAAATTTGTGATACACAGGACTTTTAATCTCTGTCTATCTATGGGAGCATCCTCCCACGCTGAGAAATCGGGCTCTGCAGGAATTTGGTGCCCTCACCAATGTGTGCCCCTTGCTGGCGGTGGAGTGCTGGTCAGAAAGGAGTTTGTAGGATCTCCATGAAAAGGCCAACATCACATCTCCTGTCCCTGGCTTTGGCAACACCAGGACAGGGCTCTGCCAGCAAGGAAAACACGGCCAATGCTAACCTGCTCTAGTGGGAGACATCCCTGCCCACGGCAGGGAGGTGGAACAAGGTGAGCTGTGAGGCCCCTTCCAGGCCAGGCTCTGAAGGATGAAATGCCATCGCGTGCTGAACAGGAGGCAGGAGGACGATCCCCTCCTCTGCAGACACAGCCAGGGCCTGGCTGCCTCCCCCCAAAGCCCAAAGCTTTCCTGACCGTGCCACCAGTGCTGGGCAGGCCAGGTCACAGCCCCAGCAGTGGCTGTGGCAGCTCTGGGCTGTCACACAGCCGGGAATGGCCCCCGACAGGGAGCACAGCACAGCTCCAGCTGCATCCAGCCACAGCAGCCTGCCAGGGAGGGGAAGGAGGTGGATGGAATCCCATCGAGGGAATCACCCAAAGGGAAAGCACAGGAGCAGGCTCCAGAAGGGTGGGGGGCTGGGGGGCCCAGCCCTCCTGTTTCTGTTCTCAGTGTGAGAAATGCTACTCACTTCCAAAAAATTTAAAAGGT
Organism: Melozone crissalis; assembly: GCF_028551555.1. Lineage (NCBI taxonomy): Eukaryota > Metazoa > Chordata > Aves > Passeriformes > Passerellidae > Melozone > Melozone crissalis. The sequence goes on from NW_026535886.1 coordinate 1,987,600, forward strand.
TTATTAAAACCTTATCAGAAATACAACAGCAGACGGAATAGAGAAAAGATTACAGCTCTGGGAGCAGAGGATTTCCCCACCATGTGCTCACCCACACCAGGGAGGTTTCATCTTGTAACCCTTTAGCCCCCCCAAAGTTCTCTCCATCGACTCCTCCTTCCCTGCCCAGGGGTGGAGATCCCTTCCTGACACCTTGAGTGGGGCTCAGGTGCTGCCACAGGAACGAGTGACCCTCCCAAATGTCCCAAGCCCAGGGCATCCCTGATAACAACACAAGGGGGTAAAACATAACTATAAAACTTCTCTTGACATTTTCCTTTTAATTGTGAGAGTCAACCATGGCATTACTCATCTGTCTAATCAGCAAGCAGAAAACAAAACCAAACCCAGGCCTGGTGCTTATGAGCTGCACCCCCAGCACAGCCAAATCCCCAAGGTTGCATCAGCCAAGGCACAAACCCTTCCTGCTCCTCCTTTGCACACTAAATGGGATTTAACCAGGAGCATCTGAACCCCAGAGCAAAACTCACAGCCCTGATGTGTTTAAGCAGCTCTTGGTGCTCCAGAGATTTCCCCTCCCCACCCAGCACAGCAGCCCAGGTTCATGGCACAGCAGGACAAATGCGCTGCTTTAATAAATAAACCATGAAAAACATCTCTGTTTTCAACAAAAAGATTGACACTGACACATAAAAATGTTACAGCTGCTCAAGGAAGGTCTTCTGTCTTATTTAGTTTGGGGTATTTTGAAGTCAAAAGTGTGCTTGAGGGTGGGTTGGCTTGAATAACGTGATTAAAATTGCTGATTTAGACAAGTAAGCTGGAAATAATGAATTTTAATCATGTTTCAGTATGTAGCTTCTAGACATTTCCCTTAAAAATAGTTGATTCTCATTGATTCCTATAATTTGATACTATTCAACAACTGGGACCACACACTGGAGCAATACATGTGTAAGCAATTACACTGCTTCACATGCTGCTAAAACAGAACCATTCCGTTAATAGCTTTTTCCCAAGAGAAATTAATTTTTTACTTATTGTTTGCATTAAGTTGCATTTGGGAAATGAAACTCAATTTAAAAAATACAAAACCACGCTTTCATTTAAGCCATTTCGTAACATTTTTTCTCCTTGACACCTCAGACAAATAAAATATGTGTATTCACAGGTAGGCACTGCATAGATGTGTTACTGAATCGTCCCTCTTCCCTGAGAGCTGCAAATTCTACAGCTGCCAGACCTCATCCCTTGCTCCTCATAAAGGGAAAGAAGAGTTTCCATTCTAGTTAATTTCCCAGCTCTAAATCAACTACCCAGTGAGTAGAAATAGCTGTGAAATCCCCTCCACAAACCTGCCAGAAGGGTTCCAGCTGTGGAGAGGGAAGCAGCAAATTCCTGCTCCCACAATTGGTTTGGAACCCTTACCAATTAAAAAATATCCCACTCTTGGGATTTTTTTAACCACAACTAAAATAAATTAAAATCAATTAAAAATAAGATCACAGAATCACAGAATGGCTTGGGTGGAAAGGAACCTTAAAGCTCATCCAGTGCCACCCCTGCCACAGCAGGGACACCTCCCACTGTCCCAATGTCCAGCCTGGCCTTGGGCACTGCCAGGGATCCAGGGGCAGCCACAGCTGCTCTGGGCACCCTGCGCCAGGGCCTGCCCACCCTCACAGGGAAGAATTCCTCCCTAATATCCAATCTGAACCTGCTCTCAGTTTGAATAGGTGTTATTGCATTGCCTCGGGATGATGGATCAGGAGAAAGCCCCAGGGTGTGAGCAGAGCTCCCAATGCCGCTGCTGGGGACGTGCCTCCCACCTGCCCCTCAGTCACTCAGCTGCCTCACAGCCAAAAAGACAGTGTCCAACAGGAAAAGTACTCCCAAAGAATAAAACCCCTGTCACTGCACAAATGACAAGGTCTTTATTGGGAATAAATGTCAAAGCAGAGCGACAACATTTATTTTCCAGGCAGGAGACACTGATCCTGTGGCGACACTGCAGGGATGGTGTTATTCCTGCTCCTGATTTAATCCCTTTATCAGCTGCAGAAGCACCAGGACAGGCTTTGGTCTCCCGTGCCAGCTCTGACAGATACTGATGTCCCCACAAGCTGTCCCCACCCCTGGGTGCTGCCTCTGCAGCCCAAAGCACCTGGAGGTCCCTCTGAGCACTGGCATTCCTTCATTTGGATGCACTCTGTCCATAAAGATGCTTAAAGAGACGCTGAGGAAGACTTTAATTTATAGCCCCATTCTTTTAATCTTGGTCAGCCAGATTTTTTCAGACATCTGTTTATATCTCCTTATAATAAATTGACTGGAGCAGCAGCACCAGGCAGCAGCCCCCTCGCAGGGGCTCTGCTGACATTTATAAACCAAAGCGATTTCT